>NC_086317.1:129927392-131142392 GCF_036172605.1 Pelobates fuscus
TTATTATACAGCATTTTGTTCAGGAGAAACAGGGCTTTCATTTCATAACAAATATTAATATATGAAACATAATGTAATATAAATAAAATATAAAACAAATTAAATACTTTTTTAGTTCTGCATGGCATTTTAACTGTGAATGTCAATACGGTTAGCGGATACTGCAATAAAGTACACATATTTGTATCCAGTGATTTCTCACAAGTAAAACAGAACCAAACATGCACAGGTTTTATGGTGTTTTAGAAAGTTACTGGGTCAAATATAGCAAGTTACATTTTTCAGTTTATACACATTGAAATTTGCCAGACTGGTTATGTTGCCATTGAGACCGTATGGTAGCCCAGGAATCAGAATTACCCCTATGATGGCATACCATTTGCAAAAGTGGACAACCCAATGTATTACAAATGGGATATGTCCAGTCTTTTTAGTAGCCACTTAGCCACTAACACTGTCCAAAGTTAGCGTTCACATTTGTGTGTGAAAAAAGCAAAAAACAAATTTGAACGCTAATTTGGGGGGGATTTCTGTGGTAACCCGTGGCAACGCTCTGCGGCCACGGGACTCGCAAGATTTACACAGGGAGCTGAAGTTATGAAACGACCTGCCACCCACTTTCAAAATCTTCCCCAGGCCTGAAATCCTTTAAGAGATCCCTCTCTACATATCTAGAAACAGAATGCACCTGTCATGGTTTATTATATATTTCCTACCTCTTATGTGTTACATTTTGAATATATTGTGTATTAATATTGTTTTTGTATTTTATTGTACCCTATTGTATCAACGCAATGTTTTGCGGACCCAGGACATACTTGAAAACAAGAGAAATATCAATGTATCTTTCCTGGTAAAATATTTTATAAATAAAGCTTGTGGGGCATCGCCGCATTCAGCCTAGTCGCAGTTTTTCCTGTTGCTGTTCTCATTTTTTTTTTTTTTTTTTTACAACTATACGTTTGTTTATTCAGCCCACAATGGGCCACATTATCGCTGTTATTCAGCATGTATTCTGCCATCAGCTTTTTACTGCCTGGAACTAAAATCGGTCACTTAACTTCCAAACACCGCTGGACTTCCAGGCCGTTCGGGAGATCCGCTCTTTCGCCAAAATGCTTTATTTTGTATAATCTCTCCATTGAGACCTGGTTAAATTAAAACAGTATTCTGTATGGCGTTCGGCTATTTCTGCAGGGATCTGAGCGGTACCAACTATTCATATAATAATCTGTGCCTGTTGATGTCACTGTCCCTGTACAGCAGGGGATGATGGGAAACGACCTTGCATGGTCAGTTTCCCACACAGTCCACCTGATTAAAACCCCTGCTGAATCAGTCTGGAAACCCTGTGCAGGGAAAACCGTATAAATTTGGTGACTTTTCAATAAAGCCCTCAGTTGACTCCCAGACTGTGTCATTTAGTCATTGGGAAAGGGACTATACTACGCTACCTGTGTTGTATATGCTGATTCCTGGTTACCAGCAGAGAGCTTGTGGATTAACCCTTGCTACTCCGTTACATATATGCACACTTTCAATACAGTGGGTAGACAACGGCTCCAATTAAGTGTGCTAGTAACTTACAGACTTTAGAGCCCACCCTCAGATCTATGTATAACCCCACTCCCAATCCTCCCGAATCCCATCCCATCACCTCCCCTGTCTGCCCGGTCCTGAATTCTGATGGATCCTTCTTTACCCCTTCCCCGTCTCTAACAGTCCCATCATCCTCATCCATCCCCACGCTACCTTCCATGCCTAATCCTAACATTTCATCTGCCATTTCCTCCCTGCAATCCCTCTCCGTAGCTAATCCCCTCCCATCAGCATCCGCCCAACTAACTACCCCTCCCTCCCTTGCTCCGACTCCTCCTTCTGCACCCATCCCCACCAATCCCGTCCTGTCTCCTCCCATAACCAGCTCCACCATAGTCCAATACCCTACCTCCTTAAATGTACCTACCCACCCTACTCTTCTGCCCTCCCCTGCCTGGCCCTACCCCTTCCCATATCCCATGGCCCTGCCCTACCCTGGTTACCCTCCCTTTCCCCAAGCCACTCCCCAGGTTCCAGTCATGCCCAGTCCGGCTCAGTCTGCCCCGGAAGTGCCCATATCAAACATGGCCGCCACTTCTTCCCTTAATCCTAATGCAACTCCTTTTCCCGCCTCCAATATGGCGGCCCCCAGTTCATCCCTGATGCCGGTAATCCCCGGTGATTACCTGTCCCCAGGTTATGACTCGCTAGCCACCCCTGCATCTGGGGCTCCTTCCCATCCCCCGATCCTTTCACCTCACGCGGGCCCTGCACCACGTAAGAGAGCCAATATCATAGAATTTGATGACGAAGAGGAGGACAGGGTATCCCATGTCTCATCGGAGGTTGCTGCGGGAGCCTCAGCTCATCGTTCTATCGATGATCCCTTCGGCCACAAGGGTCGGGGAGAACGGGCCCCTCCTAAGTATGTTGCTTTTAACCCCACTCAAGCTAGTGCTTTAATGAAATCACTCCCTGACCCAGAAAAGCAGCCTATGCCCTTTTACCGAGGGATAGTTCAAATTCAAAAGACTTATTCCGCCGCATGGCGTGATCTACTGAGCATTTGTGCTATTAAAGCAGGGGATGCATATTGGCCAAGCATGGCCCGACACCTCAGTACAGATCTGCTCGGCAGTGACATTGATTACCCCTCCGGAGTAACTTTTTGCAACCAATTAAGAGATTGGGCTAAGGACTAACTTGCAGATCAGGCTGCTGGCCTTACTGATGTTATACAAGATAAAGGAGAATCAGTGGAAAGGTTTCATGCAAGACTGTATCAAATGTTCACAGATTTGGGGTTTGATCTTACTGACAAGATTCATTCACAAATGCTGTCCGGTGCTTTTGTCCAAGGTGTTAAAGACCCAATACGCAAGGGAATTATCGCTGCCCGCCCTGAATATAAGGTTGTTCCCCTGGATACTTTACTCCTAGTTGCTAGGGGCCTAGAGTCTGCCCAGACCCCCAGAAGGCCAAGCTCTGCTCCTCTTATGGTGGCACGCACTACCCCTATTCCCAAGGGTACCAGACCAGAGGATGGTGTTTGTTTTAATTGCAAGGCCAAAGGGCATTTTAAAAGTGATTGCCCGGAACCCAGGAGAGAGCCAAGAAAGCCATCCAGGCCTGCCCCGGCCCCTAAGGCCGAGAAGGAGGTTCCAATAATTGAGGAACCAGATGATTAGGAAATTGGCAAGCCTGTGTCATTAACCCCTGTTATGGCAGTGTCTACAGGGGATAAGGGGGGGCCACTTGCTACAGTGACTTTACCCATTGAGGGCCAACCAACCACATTTCTTGTTGACACAGGTGCAGCCCGTAATGTTCTGAGAGAACAAGACCTGCCAGACCCATCTTTCCTGTCCAATATTGATGTCTCTTGTGTTGGAGTGGATGGCCAGCCAAGACACAGCCCTTTAACAACTCCACTACGAGTTGGCTCTAGCCTGCTTGCTCGTTTTGTGGTATCCTCCACTTGCCCAATTAACCTGTTAGGTGCTGATGTTCTCTCACGCCTCCAAGCATCCATCACCTTCACCCCAGATGGGCAAATAGAAATGACTACACCTCTATCTGAATCAGACACCTCAGCCTTGTGCTCCTTGCCTCTGATGCTGCATTTGGAAAAATCCCGTGAGAAAGCAGCAGAATTAAGGTCCGATTTCCCAGAGGTATTAAAAACACAAGTGCCCGCCAAGCTATGGTCCTCAGGCTCAGAGGACATAGGTCACCTAAATGTTCCCCCTGTGGTGGTAAAGCTTATTCCAGGAGCTAAGTTACCAAGAAAGCCACAATATCCATTAAAACCAGCACAGGCTGCTGCCATTTCTATCCACATCAAGGCACTCCTGGAGAAGGGTGCCCTGGTAAAATGTAAATCTGAATGCAACACCCCATTATTTCCTGTGAAAAAGAAAACTCCAAAAGGGGAGCCAGAGAAGTACAGGATGGTTCAGGATCTCCGTGCTGTCAATGAAGCTACCGTCCTGGACACCCCTCTTGTACCAAATCCCCATACTCTGCTCTCTGGAGTCCCACCATCTGCAATTTTTTCACAGTCATAGACCTGGCCAATGCCTTTTTCAGTGTCCCACTGGACCCATCTTGTCAATACCTGTTTGCCTTCACCCATGAAATGCAACAGTATACCTGGACTGTCATGCCCCAAGGGGCACAAAATTCTCCAAGTCAATTTGCAAAGGCCATGGCCACCATCCTTGACCCATGGCAAGCCGAGCACCCAGAAGTTGTTCTGCTCCAGTATGTGGATGATTTGTTGCTCTGTGGAGATGATATACCCACTACTGAAAATTGCTCAATTAGTCTCCTTTGCTATTTGGCAGAACAAGGATGTAAAGCTTCGCTCATCAAGCTCCAATTCTGCCAACCTTCAGTAATTTTCCTTGGTCATTGCCTATCTCAAGGTACCAGACATCTTACTCGGGACCGGGTAAGAGCTGTGCTGGACATCCCACCTCCAAGGACTTCAAAGTCTCTTCATGCCTTCCTAGGCCTCATTTCCTACTGCAGAGCATGGATCCCAGAAGCCTCTCTGCTTATGCAACCTCTCTATGATGCTCTTAAGTCTGACCCATTCTGTTTGACCAATGAAGCTCTGGACAATTTCAATGCTCTAAAACGTGCCATTGCTTCTGCTCCTGCGTTGGGCCTACCTGACTACTCCAAACCTTTCAAATTATTTGTCTCTGAAAGACAAGGCCATGCAACAGGAGTTCTCACCCAAACTAATGACTTAAGAGGCCGCCAGAGGCCTATTGGATATTTCTCATGTCAACTGGACATTGTGGCCAGAGGGACTCCTTCCTGTCTCAGGGCTGTTTTTGCTGCAAGAGAGCTCATAGAAAGAACCTCAGACCTGGTCCTTGGCCACCCTCTGGTTGTTTTGGCCCCTCATGACATTTCTGCCATCATCAACCAAGTCCAACTCAAGCACGTGTCTCCAGCCAGACACCTACGCCTACAGTGCCATCTTCTTCTGCCTGACAACATTTCCATCCAAAGATGTCAAGTTCTTAACCCGTCCACTCTTCTTCCACTCCCTGAGGGGGGTATCTATTATGGTTTTATCACGGATGAAACCTACATTTACCTGCTCTGTGGGTGCATCAAGAAGACCATGCACCCACATTTGACATTTCAAGAAGATGAGAAGCCTCTCTGTGAAGGCCCAGATTACGCCTTCTGTACCATGTGGTACAAACCAAACATTACTCCCGAACCTTGCTATGAAGATGAGCTTTACCACTGGACTGATGTGAAGCTCACTGCTCAAGATTTCTATTGTGACTCTGAAGGCAATAGCATGGTCTTGGTCCAACTACCTCAACAACTTAACTACCTCTACCGCCATTGGGATACTGCTATCCCACATATTCCTGTTACCAAATTGAAGACAAGGTCATGGAATGATCTTGGGCCTATGGCGAAGCTATGGGCCACCATGGATGAAGAACAGCTACAGGAAAATGGTATTGCCAAATACCCAACAACTGACCTTCTGGAAGCATGGCCACGCCACTTCCTAGAAAAAGAATTTCAAGATCTGGTCATAGTGAATGATTATGACCCTGAAACACCTCATGACTGTTTTGAACAGATGAAAATGGAGACAGTGCACCTACCAACTGTGCATGAGAATCCATTACCAGATCCAGATTTCACCCTGTTTGTGGACGGTTCAAGATATGCTGATGAAGAAGGAAGATATCATACAGGATATGCCGTAACCACAACAGATGAAGTTATCAAATCATCATCCTTACCGCCAGCAATGTCTGCGCAAGAAGCTGAATTACAGGCTCTGACTTCAGCATGCAAAATTTCCGAAGGAAAACGTGCCAACATCTATACAGATTCAAGATATGCTCTGGGCGTGGCACATGACTTCGGCCTAATTTGGAAGACAAGAGGATTTCTTACCACCGCCGGTACACCAGTCAAGCATAGTACTGCAATCAAGGAGCTAATGGATGCCCTCCTACTCCCTAAAGAAGTGGCCGTTTTGAAGGTAAAGGCCCATGGGAAATTGGATACAGATGAAGCAAAGGGCAACCATTTGGCTGATCAGGCTGCTAAGCTAGCAGCCAGGGATCTGCAGGAAGTGGATGAAGAAGTGTCCGGACAAGAAGAAGAAGAAGTCCCTATTTTTGCTCTGCAAACTCTTCCTACTGATTTGCGAATTTTGCGAGAACAGCAAGCTGCAGTCACTCCTGAAGAAATCCAGAAATGGAAAAAGAAAGGAGCTGTCCAAAAGGACGGAATATATTACAACAACTTCAAATTCTGTCTTCCCAAAAATTTATATCCAGCTGTTGTCCAATGGGCACATGGGCCTGCACACCTGTCAAAGGAATTGATGGCCGCCCTCATACAGAAGTATTATGAAGCACCCGGAATCACAACATTGATCAGCAGCTTCTGTAAGGCCTGTGTCATTTGTGCAAAATGCAATCCAGGAAGACCAATCAAGGTGCCTGCAAAACACCTGGCAAAGCCCATGTACCCCTTCCAGAGAATTCAAATTGACCACATCCAAATGCCCAAGAGTGGGCCCCATGAATATGCACTAGTCATAGTGGACATGTTCTCAGGATGGCCAGAGGCCTACCCAGTGGCCAATATCACTGCAAAAACAACCGCAAGACGCCTACTTACAGAGATAGTATGTAGGTTCGGACTCCCAGAAGTCATTGAAAGTGATCAAGGCCCAGCTTTCACAGCGACAGTGACTAAAGAAATTTGGACTGCTCTAGGGGTGACTCTAGCCTTCCACACCCCTTACCACCCACAAAGTAGTGGTAAAGTAGAGCGCATGAATGGCACTCTAAAAGCCAGAATGTTAAAAATGTCACAAGAAACAAAAATGCCCTGGCCAGAAAGCCTGTCAATAGCTTTATTTAGTGTTAGGCACACACCTAGAGGGAAGCATTCACTGTCCCCATATGAGATTCTATTTGGGACAGCACCCAGACTAGGTTGTTATTATCCGCAGCAGTTACAGCTCCAATCAGATGTTTTAGTAGACTATGTAACTGAACTTGCAAATGCCTTAGACAAAATACATGCCCAAGTTTTCTCTTCAATTCCAGATCCCGATTTGGATACAGGTACCCATATAACCTGCTTCCCGGAGATTGGGTTCTGGTCAAGAAGTTTGTGCGGAAAAATACCCTGGAACCAAGATTTGACGGTCCATTCCAAGTTCTCCTGATTACCGCAACCTCCGTCAAACTGGCCGGTAGGCCAAATTGGATCCACGCTTCCACTGAGGAAGCAGATACCGCACAAGCATGTACCTCTGGTACACCTTCTCCTTAATTAGCCTCATAAAGGCCCAGCAAGTAGCCATTACCAAAGATGTTAGTGGGTACACCTTCTGGTATAATTCATCATGCACCCATGTGGCTACTTATACCTTTGATTACTGTGATATTGTAGAATGCCCATTTCCCACATCACAAATCCAGAGTATCTATAGAGATATCCCTCATTCGAAAGACCCATATGTTTGTGTAGTTGACAAGCAATGGGGGCACAATTGTGACCATTGGGGGGCGGCGGGATGGAATGCCGGGCCTGCCTGGGGTTACAAACCAAAAAGTGCCTTATCTAAAGTAGATGATCATGGTAGATCCCTTCTCCAGAGAATGACTTTGAGAAAGCCTGGGGGGGGGGTACACCAATGAAATTAATCCTTAACATTGAGCATCCAAGCCCAACAGATGCAGACCAGTATGTGATGGGAATGTATTGGAAAAAGGGTTCCTACCGTAAATTAGGGCATTTCTACCTCAAAGATATGTGTAACTCTGAGTGGCAAGGGGCCACCCATATGGTCCCTAACCCATTAAAACCTCATATCCAGACCTTTCAAGACATGATGGCCATTGCTAACCCCACCTTTGAAGATACCATGGCCGCTGAAACAGGTTTTAATGATGTAAATTTACGGCTAGAATGGATGAAATATAATGCTAATAAGCATAATAAGACCGCATGCTATGTGTGTGGCGGTGCCCGGCCTCACCTGGGTACTGTACCTCTAATCCTGCCAGTAGATGTAGAGGAATGTGTTTTAAGCCTTTTTGCCTATCACTATAATTTTAACAGGTCCATATGTATTGCATGGACAAAGGAGTATCCTCTCCTAACCAAGGATGTCAAACCCCCAGATGGTATTACCGTGTATAAAGGTAATTACACTTGTTATGCTAATTATGATGGAATTGGTAGATTCTTGGGTAACTTCTCTAAGGGGTATTGTGCTACCTACAGAAATGTCTCTATGAACTTGTTGCAGTTTCACACCAGGTCATTAGGGGATATTTACTGGTTGTGTGGGGATTTACAGCTAAGATCCAGAATGGACAAAGAGTGGTGGGGGGAGTGTACTCTGGCTAAAGCCATTATGCCTATACATATCATCTCTGACACACACCTCGTCACCCATGAGTCCAGACACACTAAGGTTAAGCGTGACGCCCCAGTGAAAGGAAGTTTTGATCCTCATGTGTATATTGATGCCATTGGAGTGCCTAGGGGGGTGCCCAATGAGTTTAAAGCAAGAGATGAAGTTGCTGCAGGATTTGAATCACCTTTTGCCATAGTTACCACAAACAAGAATTTAAATTGGATAAATTACATTTATTATAATCAACAGCGTTTTGTTAATTATACCAGAGACGCCCTCCAGGGGTTGGCCGAACAGTTGCAGGCCACATCCCAAATGGCTTTCCAGAATAGAATGGCCCTAGACATGATCCTAGCCGAAAAAGGAGGGGTTTGTAAAATTTTGCCCGACACCATGACATGTTGTACCTATATCCCAGAAAACACAGGCCCTAATGGTAAAGTTACATTAGCCATTGAGAAATTAAATGACCTGTCTGAAGAGTTAAAAAGGAATTCTGGGATAAAAGATCCCTGGGAAAGATGGTTTGGTTGGATGACAGGATGGCAAAAGGCTTTAATGCATATTGGTATGGCTATACTAATTTTTCTTTTTATCTTTGCTCTTCTCTTTTGTTGTATCCTCCCATGTCTGAGAAAGTCCCTCATGAAGACTGTTGACCAAGCGGCACCCACTTTCACTCATCTCGAAGTTGATGACCAAGATTTCCAAGACATCAACTCACCCTGTCTGCCGCTGCAAACAATCCCTTTTGTTGATAAAGTGCAGGAATTCTAGGAAGGGACTAGCTTAGGGACAGCATCTGTCAGTGAATGGTAAAGGCCCCGTGTGGAGAAGTGGTGGGTTAGCTGCCATGGGACACCCATGGGTGTGAAATGTTCGAGAGCCATACTGACGGATGAGTTAGCCTATCAGGGTCAGATCTAGGGACAGTCTTGCACTTTGCATTAACACCTAGCTAGCGGCCACGGGGTTTCTGTGCCTTTGGGTTAACACGTCTTCCTGGTACTAACTTAATAAAGTTTTATCTCTTAGAATCTAACATTTCATAGGGGGGACTGATGTGGGATTATTAAAAATCTTTATTGTACTTGTATTGAATTATTGCACTAACTCCATTTTAACTTTATATTGTGACAATCCTCCATTTTGTCCTCCTAACCTGACTTCTTCATTCCTCCATTTTGTCCTCATAACCTAACTTGTTCATTTTAAAACTACCTTACTTGACAGAATTTCCCAGCACATCTAATACAATAAGACAAAGACTGTATGTTCTAACAAAGACATGATTAACACAGGAATTGCTGACTTTTCCTTAACTTGCAACATAGTATAATTTGAAGGCCATGAGAACACAGTAGTAATGAAATGTTCTATTCATAAGAGACCTTGCACCTGGCCACGAGGCCTGAGATCACCGACCGTGTAAAATGACGCTCAAGACCCCCTTGTCCCCACCCGTGTCCAGAACAATCCCACCTCTTGGTGGGTGGGCACGGGACTAACCACTTAGTTTTTGAGCCAATTAGTAATAGGAGGACACTAATCCCGACACTTAACAATTAATCCAATTAATGATGTTTATTTGCTGATATTCTAATAATCAATGATGACGCAAAATGCCTCTTAAAAGGGCCTGCGCGCCCGCTTTTTAATCACTTGCCAATAAATTTTCTCGAAGTTATTTTAACCTGAACCTTGTGTGTCAGACTTAATTACTTCAGCGTATATACGCAATTTATTTTATTGATTTGGACAGGAACAGATAGACATTTAAACATTTTGGTTTACTGCTAAAAAGTACCATAACACTTCAATAGCGGCCTTCAGCTCTTCTGCATTGTTCGGTCTCATGTCTCTCATCTTTCTCTTGGCAATGCCCCATAGATTCTCTATGGGGTTCAGGTCAGGCAAATTTGCTCGCCAGTCAAGCACAGTAATCCCACGGTCATTGAACCAGGCTTTGGTGCTTTTTGGCAGTTTTCCTGCTGGAAAATGAAGTCAGCATCCCCATAAAGCTCGTCCGCGGAAGGAAGCATGAAGTGCTCCAAAATCGGCTGCGTTGACCCTGGACTTAATGAAGCACAGTGGATTAACACCAGCAGATGACATGGCTCCCCAAATCAACACAGACTGTGGAAACTTCACACTGGACTTCAAGCATCTTGCAGTGTGTGCCTCTCCATTCTTCCTCCAGACTCTGGATCCTTGGTTTCCAAATGAGATGCAAAAGTTGCTCTCATCAGAAAAGAGGACTTTGGACCACTGAGCAACAGACCAGGTCTGTTTTTCTTTAGCCTGGGTAAGACAATTCTGACGTATGTTGTTCAGGAGCGGCTTGACAGAGGAATAACACATCTGAAGCCCATGTCCAGGATCCATCTGTGTGTGGTGGCTCTTGATGCACTGACTCCAGCCTCAGTCCACTCCATGTGAAAGACCCAACACTTTTGAATGGCCTTTTCCTGACAATCCTCTCCAGGCTGCGGTCATCCCTGCTGCTTGTGAACCTTTTTCTTCCACACAACTTTCTATTAATGTGCTTGGATACAGCACTTTGGGAACATCCAACTTCCTTCGCAATTACCTTTTGAGGCTATCCCTCCTTATGGTTTTCTGCACAACTGTCAGGTCAGCAGTCTTCCCCATGATTGTGATTCCTACTGAACCAGACTGAGAGGCTCATATACCATTTAAAGGCTCATATACCCTTTGCAGGTGTTATGGCTTACTTAGCTGATTAGAGTGGGACATTGCGAGCCTAGAATATTGCACCTTTTCACAATATTCTAATTTACTGAGATTGTGGATTTGGGGTTTTCATGAGCTGTAAGCCATAACCATCGCACTTGTGACAAATCACGGCTTGAACTATCTTGCTTTGCATGTAATGCGTCTGTCTCATATTAGTTTCCCCTTTTACGTTGCATTACTGAAACAAATGAACTTATGCACGATATTGTAATTTTTTTGAGTATCACCTGTACATAATTCTTGTTGGAGATTCAGATGTTACAGGTCTCCTAGTAGCGGTTGAAAAAAAAGATCTCCCCTGGATAGTCCAACAACCTCATTATATAACTCAAAACTAAATGTTTCTAAACGGGTGGATTAGAGGGGTTTGGCCTGCCAGATTATTGCCCACTCCATATTTTCTTAAACCATCTTGTCCTTGAGAGACCCCAAAGTCAGAGCACATGCACCAATACCTTTTACAATGCCCTATGTCCAGCTCTGGTGATGGTTATCTAGAGGTTCTATGGCCTAGGCCTGGTGTAAGACCAAAGCCCACAATAAATTGACACCTGCCAGAGACACCTGCCAGAAACAGTGGGATTATTACCCCCAGGAAATGTATTCAAACCGCTACCTTATAGAACAGAGAGCAGTGATATATAAATTGCACTGTACCAACAAGGATCCGCACAATATTTCCTTACTCGTCTACTTTATGTTGGAGATGTGGCCTTAAGGAAGGCAATATGCTACATGTTTGGTGGCAGTGCAATATACTTATTTTGAAGGTCTGTCCACCAGTCAATTCTAGGTGTCGCAGCTTGCTTTCTACCACTTGAATCATTTCCATACCTTTTACTCTACCCCCATATATGAACAAAAGCGGATTTCTCACATTGTTAGTGCACAGCTCCAAATACTTCGTAGCTCCGATCGCCTATAGCCTCCTCCTTGACAATGACTAACAAAATATATATGACTACTGATACACAAAAAGAAGTCTTGCGCTCAAACTCCCATGACTCCTGGGCGGCGGCAATGACCACAGTACACATCAGTCCCAATACATACAATAAAAAAAAGTTACTCGCGCACTATTTTAAATCCCTGTGCACATCTATATAAATGGAGGTTTTTAGTTCCACTCCAATTATCATGGAATTATGGAATAGTGCACAAGTAACTGTTCTCTTTGGTTTTATTGTATGTACTGAGGCTGATGTGCACTGTGGTCATAGCTCGGGGGCTGAAAAGCACACCAATCCCAGGCACTAGGACAAAATTCCTAGTCGCCATGGCAACCTAGTGAGCTGAAGTGGTCTGGGTGCCTACAGTGCCCCTTTAAGTGTCACATACATGAATTTGTTATTTACAAAACAATATATAATATGTATGGGGACACTTAAAGAGAAACATTTACATTACAGTGTAGCAAACACTGTGTTGGTTCAGAATCTGGACATTTTCCTTGGTCCTTAAAGAGTTAAAGCTTTGGTAATTTTTGCAAGGCCTGGCAATACATTATATAGAACCAAAAGAAGGAAGACTGGGAGTTCCCTGCACACACAAAAAACCTACATAGGTTGCTATGGTACTTCAAGAGTCCATTTAATCCAACCTAAAACATAAAGAAAACCAATACATTAAAGTTATATATTCAATATAGTTTTTCAAAAGGTGATTTATAATATATAGTCATTTTACATTAAACTTTTTTTAATTCTGCCATCTCATTTTTCATTGTTTTGTATGCTACTGAGCAAGTCACACTCATTTTATTGATGGTTTTAGTATTTTAGGAGTAGATTATTTAATGTAATAAATTGGTGTTCTCGATTAGCAATTTCAAAACCCATAGAGGTTAATTAATATTTTTTTTCAGGGGAAAGTAAAGGGAAACAAATTTGTAGTGTATACTGTGACAAAAAGGAAGGTTTCAATTCCATAATGGGAACTACCTTAAATATACACAACGCAAAGAGAGCAATTAGTTTAGTAGAATCTCTCACTATGCACTCTAGAGAAATACATTGTAACAATCAGAGAGCCCAATTAATGCAATGTTTATTGGTTGTAGGGTACCCACCACGGGGTATTCATTACCAGACAATGATGAATTAAGAGGTAAGCCAAGACAAACAGAACTATATCTATACATCCATCTCCATAACTTAAATACAAGGAATATCTTTTATTGGCATATTTGTTCAGAGACAAACAATGCAACAAATATACTGCTTTTCCAATGATAAACAAACGAGCCAGAAAACTAGAAAAACATTTTCTCCCTTAAACAGACACGAACATAATAATTACACATCCAACTTGTAACAAGAATCCTAAAGAAAAGAAGAAAAAAAGTGTTTACTATTAGCAGCAAAGAGAGAGCGTGAATTACCAAACCAAACCAATAGGGCAGACATTTAAAAGGTCGTTAGAAGTGGTGCTCACAACATTTCTGATACATTTCAGTTAAACCTGGCACATATATATGCACTATTTCACATAACCAGTGGTTTCCAAACCAGTCCTCAGGATTTAGAAATTACACAAGTGTGTTTAAAAAAATAAAATAAAACCTTGACACAACTAGGTAATCCCTAAATCCTGGACTGGTAGGCATGCCTTGAGGACTGGTTTAGAAACCACTATGACTTGATGAGGTCATGGTGCCTGGAGACTATGAACACTTTAAAATGCTGCATTTAGGGAGTTTGACAGCTTCTGCTGCCAGGGTTGTAACTCCACCTCCAGCAGCCAATGGATGCAATTATGTACAACTAATGTTGAGAGCAGTCAGATGACTTAGCCAATGAATGGTGATAACTGCGGCTCTGCAGAAGTGCATCATGGAAAACAAGGGAGCACTGAAGTCTGGCGGAGACCAATTACCGGGGAACCAGGCCAATGTACTCCTGGCATCAAACACTATAGCATACTGTAGTGATTATGAAAGGCACATGATAGCGTTAAGAATACAAACATACATTCCTAACGCTATAGTATCCTAACTGTTTAGACTTTTGTGCTCCATCTGCAAGGATTAAAATAAGCAATTGGTAGTGATCATGCACAGTCAAACACCGCACTGCACCAAACAATTGCTGATCTAGAAGCAACATTTGATTGAGAGCAGAGTTTGACTGTTCACCAAGTGGAAGCGCCACTAAAGGTGTATTAACCCTGCAAAAATAACTGTTTTATATTGCAGGGTGAAAAGGACAGGGCCACTGCAGCCAAACCCCTTTATTGAGTAGCTTTCAGTGGTCCTTTAACAATAAAAAAGGAGATTGAAGATAACTGCAAATAGTGTATAAATTAATTCATGCACACATACTGTGTGTGCATGAAAGTAGTTACATAGGTAAAAATGTATCTGCAACCTGGAAGTAGTTTCGCCTCCTCTTTTTTATGCTGACTGACCGTGTTAAATTAAAATACATCATTTATTTTAATTTAAATTGTATAAAATGCATAGCTTAAAGCAATGGCTGTCAGAAAACCAAAACAGAGGTGCTCAGTTTCAGGACATAAATAAACACAGTAGAGTGTATTTCTATATTTTAGTTAGGATTATAAGCTGCTAAGATGCCAAAAACACAACAAAGACTTTGCAAAGTAATTGTAGGTCTGAAAAGCCTGAAATGGGCAGTTCTCTAGTTTGCAACTTTACAAAATGTTGGAGTGGTATGGCTGTACTTTTTTTCTAGAGTAGCACAGATCAGGTCAAGAAAAAAGTAAAAATTAAGTGTGAATATTAAAAAAAAAAAAATCAACGTTTTTATCTAAACCATGATAAAATGCACTATTTGAGATAGCCCAGTGAGTATACTTTTGCACATGATATGTACATATTACATAATTTGGACTTGTGAACTTCCACAATGCCCTAAATTTTGATACCCAACATATATGAACAAACTGAAATGGGAAGGTCTCTAATTTAGCCCTGTAACTTCACAAAAATGTTTCAACAATACATAAGAGGAATGAGTACTGAAGTAACCACACTTTTTTTTTTTTTGCTAGTTTTCATTTTTAAACAGTACAGTACTATTTATGACAGCGGCTAGTAAATGGAAGATATTCGCAAACCATCAATGGCACTGCCAGACAGTCCAAAGCGTTCAATCAGATGAGCCTGGAACACTTAATTTCGGGTCTCCAATGTCAATTTCATCCATAATGTGTAGATGTTGCATAGACATTGGAAAGAGCAAAGCTGGAGCATACATGTATAAGCCACAGATGTCCAGACACTATAAACATACACAAACTAAACAGTGAGCCAGGCTTTGTATAAACAGCCTCAGAATTACTAATATCAGTTTATTGAGCATTTCAAATGATCCTAAAAGATGAAAGATATGCCTGAAGATAAATTACTTATTCATGCTGGACAATATTGAAAGAGATCAGTTCTCAATCATTTCAACATTTGGGAGTGAACCAAGGGAAAGATTACAAAAAAGAAAAATTCTACCTTTTCTTCATTTTATAGCAATAGGTTTAACGCATTCTGTATGTAATACATTAAAAAAAAAGGGTTACGTTTTTACCATTTTCCTATTTTTTCGTACCCTTTATCGGACAAAAGACACTTGTACAAACAACAATTTTCCTGTTTTTATTTACATCTTTACTAGACTAGCACTCTTTAAACTTAGGAAAGGTGATGCATTTCTAGATGAAACACAAAGTAATCTTGAACATATTCTAAAAACACAAATCAGTAAAATCATGAAGCACTTTTCTTAGCTGCACAAATTATTTGCAAACAGGCAAAACTGGAAGAAAAGAAAAAGTTTGTTTTGCCATTAATACATCTATATATAAAAGCAAATGAAAGACCATCTGTTCATTAAAAAAGCAACATATAAAGTGAAGTTGCAATAAGTAAAAACAAGATATTGTTGAAAATATAGCAAAAATAGTCCTGTTCATATCACATGTAAAACTAATGAGTCTTTTTCCTTAATACCCGAATGCACAGTAGATCCAAAGCCCAGGTCACACTTTATGCATCACCAAAACACAGCTCAAACAGGTGTCCCTAGCACATTCTGGAAGTATCTAGAATGCACATGCGGTTTTGCGAGGAGTCTTTTTATACTTTATTTTTACAAACTTGTTAATGGATTAATCCAAGCACTGGTTCACACTCACTCAGTTTTGCGTACAATAGCACTGTTAGGAGAACCATTACAGCACACACAAATAGTTTGAATAAATACATAGGGCACTTCTGGCACTATAACCCTTATAGGGGAGGGGAGGGAGAGAGATCCCTTTTCATAAAGACAATATGTTAAATATCCAGAAACACAACTGACATTCTCCCCCTAGAAATGTTAGATGCAAATTTGCATCTTCTGTCCAGACTAGGAGACTGCCATGATTTCCTAGCAAATCACGACTCTCACACTGTATTGGATACATTGTACATATCCTACAAATCCCTGCCCCACTAGACCATCTCTGTATTAATGGCTTAGATTTCTAAACTTGACTAGCAGGTGTCCATTTACTTTAGTCCACTTAGAGTAACTAAAACTACTGAGCGGAAGTTGAAAAGTTACGCTCTTATTTCATATTTTAAATAAAATAGAGATTAGTATAGCACAGTCACGTTTTTTTTGTTTTTTTTTTTATTCTTTATTTTTATTGTGCTGGTGTGTACATAGCCTTGTCAAGACGCCACAACAGCGTAATCATACAATTGCATACAGGCTAGGTAGTGGCATGTATTTTTGCACATTTTTATATATAAATGAACAAGCTAAACCTAATGAGTGTCAGATAGGCTATCAATTATGTTTATGGCGCGGAACGACAATACTGGTAAAGTCAGTTGTATTACAGGCTGAGACAAACTAAACATAGGCAAACTAAAAAATGACTGCTAGAACATACACGATAAATTACCGCGGTGCTGTAAGGTACTGCAGTTTTACGTTGCTTCTTTTTTACAGATAGAGGAGGTTAATTAGCAGTGTAGTGGTAGTCAGAGCATATACAGAAGGGGTTAGCGGAGTTAATTATCTGACTTGTGAGAGAGTTCCGCGTGGTCCATTGCCTTCTTAACATTAATAGGTTGTCTCTGGAGAGGCAGTTACATAAAATAAATGATTAAAACATTTTAACAGTGAAGCCTCCTTTAAGCTTAGATAGTCACAGTGCTGGGTTTGCATTTGTGAGTTATAGCGAGGCCTGGCTTGGGAGGCTCAGTCTCTAGCTAAGATAGTATGGGACAGATGTAAGTTATGTGAGATTGAGTGGTGAGAAGGGGGCAAACGCTTGAACTAACAGGAACAGTTAAACATCAACTGATAGAGCTAAGAAATATGCAACTCAGCCATGTCCTGGCTGCCAGCATAGTCAAGTGGTCAGTCATGTGGGGACAGTTCATGTTATTGTCAGGGGACAGGTGAAAATTGTCAGTTTAATTGGAGTCCACTGGTTGTCGAGTGTGCCGCGCCAGGAATGTTTTGTTCGGTCTGTGGATTAAATAACCAGGAAACAACAGTTGGGTAATCATCCAGCGGCACGTTGAGCCCCTCAGGGCGGTTCATGGTGCCGTGCGGGTAAGTGGGAGTGCTTGTAACCCCCGTTTAGGTGGTGATCGAGGCGTAGGCATCTGGCGTATTATTTCTTGGTACAAACGTGGCAATTCGTGCCGGGTCCCAGCTGTGGGTTGGGGAGGCATGGTCTTGGGATCTTTCTTGGGTGTGTGAGTCCTGTGGTAGGCCCAAGGTTCGCAGGAGATTCGCTGTGTCCTGAGCGTTGTGGATCTGATGCGTGTTTTCTCCTTGTTGTACGAGGAGTGTTTGGGAGGGTCGCCAGTGGTAATGTATGTTGTGTCGCTGAAGCAAGGATGTGAGAGGCCTTAGTGACCTGCGCCATGCGAGGGTGCCTCCGGACAGGTCGGCGTAAAAGGTCAGGTGCATGTTAGTCACGTTGTTTTTTTACCCTCAGTTACACTACAGTAATTATGCCATAATTGTGTTTATCTTGCAGTATTTAGTTGTTTCTTTGCTGCTGGGAGTGACAGTAAAGAAATGAAAGCAAATATGAAGCCTCCTGTGTTGCCATAAAATTACAAACATGTCTAGATTCAAAAGTTTGCTTTTGCCTTGACTTTAGTGTCAGAATCAACAACTACATATCGCAGTAGAGAGTATTCTCCTCATTTGTAAATGCCCCACGCATGGTTTGCAAGCTCATTCATGCACATGCATGCTGACAAATGAACACACTAAGAAGGCAAAACAGACATTTTTAGCAATGTAGTTTAGTACTTTAGAAAGCCAACAATGCATGCAACTCACAAAAACATCAATTGTGCAGCCAGTTGTTTCAACCCAATCATTGAGATGCATCACCACCAGTCCAGGTTTTGTCAGTATCCCATTGGAAGAGCATTTAGAAATGCCTAAATTGTGTTCTATTTGTTTGCAATGAGGACTAGCTTTGAAACCACTGCATATACATGTGGCAGAGTACAGTGCTGGCATAGACTCCTGACCGCTGAAACAACAGAAGAGGATGGTGGACCCACGAAGAACAGGTTCAGGTAAATAAACTGCCAGAGGGATGTTGTTTTTAAAGGCGGAAACCCAATTTACACCCCTTTACCTTTATGTAAGCTCATTTGACCAGGACTCTCAACACCCTCTGTTCCTATCCATCCAACTCGTCTCATTACATATACGCGTGTTAGTCCACCAATTGTACAGCACTGTGGAATTTGTTGGCGCTTTCTAAATAATAAGAATGATGATGATGATTAAGATAATAAAACACATGGCACATTCCTTTTGCTACAACAACAAAACTAACCCTTGTCCGATTAATTACAGTACGGTATGATCTATCCTTGCAATGCTCTAGTGGGTAATCCTTTTATGCATTCATTACACACAATAGTAAATATTTTGGCAATGAGACAATGAATACACACCACACTAATTGACAATATTTTTACAAGGAACGATGAATCATGCCCACTGGAAATGACATTGGGGAGAAAGGTAGGGCGGGGGCAAAACTCAAGCCTATAGCTTCTGTCTGAAATAAATATTCCTTACCCTTTCTTCCTTTCTCAATGCAGTAGGGAGTGTGGGAAGTAGGGATCAACCGATTACCTTCCCAGCAGCTTCCTGTGTAAATCTTGTGAGTCCCGTGGCCGTCAGAGCGGTGCCACGGGTTACTATGGCAACGCTCCGCGCGGCACACAGACCGCGGTATTTACACAGGGAGCTGTTAGAAAGAGAAGTAACAGCTCGCTGCGGGCCCCCACCATCCTTCTCCCTCCCTTCCCCCCCCCCATGCAGATAGGCATCAGATCCAAGGTGGCCATAAAATCTCCTTTTCGAAGGATATGTTTGACAGACTCCATTTTTTGTCTCCATTCTGAAATGTTGGTAAGGAATGAGTTTGTTTAGGGATTTGAAATCTAATATTGGGAGAAAAGACAAGTCTGGTTTTGGAACAAGGAACAAACAGGAGTAATACCCCTTGATAAACTTGGGAATTTGGAACCTTTTCTATAACACCCTTTCTTAAAAGGGAAACTGTGGCGGAAAAAGGGGCTTGTTTTTTTAATTTTGACCGGTAGGAGACAAGGAAAGTTGACCTTGGAGCATCCAAGAAATCTATTCGGTAACCTTTTTGGACTAGATTCAAAACCCATGGATTTGTAGTCGTCTCTCTCCATTTGTGAACAAAATTCTGCAACCTTCCGCCCACTCTGATGGAGTCAGAAACGTTTGTTTCCGTCAGTTTTATCTTTTTGTGTGTCAAACTTCGGATTTCTCCTTTGTTGACGAAAACCCCTGGGTTTGTCTTGAAAACCCCTCCGATGCCTAAATTGGACATTTCTGTACCTGGGCTTCCAGGAATACTTTCTGTCTTGAGACAAGGCCTTTTTAGTGTCCGACATCTGTCGGACTAACTCTTCTAGGGGAGAACCAAACAACTTTTTCTTCTCCAAGGGAAGTTCACATAATGCAGATTTTGAAGCAGTGTCTGCTGCCCAGGCCTTAAGCCACAGTGCCCTTCGGGTTACTGACGACAAACCCATGACACGAGCTGATAGTTTAATCACTTCCGTAACAATATCCATAAGGTACTCATTGGACAACCTCAAATTTTGGAATAGGAGGGACAGGCCTGGATATCACCCAGACCTTCTTCCAAGGTATTCAACCAAAGATTCTGAGCTCTCGCCACTGAAGCCCCGGCTAATGCAGCTTTAGCCTGAAAACCTGATGCCTGATAGGCCCTTCTGCTGGAAGTTTCAGCTCTCTTATCCATAGTGTCTTTCAGACCCGAAATTTCCCCAATAGGCAAGGTAGTTTTTTTTAGACAATTGAGCAACTTTTACATCAACTACCGGTAAATCTTCCAATTTATCTTCCTCCTGTATTTTAGCAATACTTTTAAAATGACTGGAGATAAAGGCCCTTTTTTCTGGGTTCTTCCATTCCCTGGAAATTAAATCCAGCATATTTTGTTGGATTGGAAGAGCTTTACTCCTGGTTTTATCTACCGTCTCATCAGAAAGGACCATAGACACCTCTTTAATAAATTTCCTCAGCTCGTCACGAGGAAACCCCACCTCGTTATCAGAAGAGTCGCTAGAGAATTCTGAATCCGAAAAGGAACATTCCCCTGAAGAGAGTTCTGAGCCCGATGGTGTCCTTTTCCTTTTAGCTCTCTGCTTAGTAGCTATAACTGGAGAAGTATGAGCAGTTTCTTTAACCCCTTAAGGACCAAACTTCTGGAATAAAAGGGAATCATGACATGTCACACATGTCATGTGTCCTTAAGGGGTTAAAAGACTCAAAGGTCTGGGCTAGATTATCCTGAAACCAAGACAAAAAATACTTAATTTCTTGTTGCTTGGATTTTTCTAGCGATAATGAGGAGCAAATATTACAGATTTTCCTCTTAAACCCATCTGGCAAAGGAGTGGAGCATTCACTACAACAGAGATGCTTAGACTTGGAACTAGCTTTTTTTGAAGCATGAGTAGGAACCTTGTCTTTATCCATATTGTCAGTAGAAACAGGGCTAGACATATCTGTAATACACAAAATTTAAACAATATTTGTATTCGAAAATAATTTAAATACCTAGAGAGTTTTAAAGAATAGAAACCAGCAGGATCCTACCTCTAAAACCTCTGATCCATGTAGGGGGGCTGGTGACACGGGAGATCTTCACTGCCTAGCATCCATGCTGACAGAAAGATCTGCACAGCATATATAGGCAGATCGTTTCAAATCTGGCGCCATTTCCGGGGAGTTCAGCCCACGCATGCGCGATAGCGCGGTCGGAACTCCGGTGGAACGCAAAACCACCCGGGCGTGCGTTCCACCGCTGTGCGCATGCTCCTCCGACAGACAGGGATTCGCTGCCCTAATGGACCGCCTCCTTGCGTAGCCGGTGACCTCACGCGGCATAAAAGCAGGCTTTCATACCTGCCTCCGTAACTGCAGTATATCCCATGGCCACTCAGCGCTCCACCCGGGAGGCTATCAGGCCGAATCCCCCTGGCAGCAACCCATGTGCCTCACCAATCTCTCCAACTTCCAGATGCCGTCCGTTCCTGTTGGAACAAGAAAGAGAACTGAGGTCCTAAGGCTGCAGGGTCTCTTATACCTGGTATGGGGAGGAACTTTTTATGTTAATTATTTCTTTCAGATGCTTGCCCTAAGGGAAGAGTACATCCCTATTGTACTGCCACCATATGCCAGGAAAAGGTAAGAATTATGGGAAAATTGCTCTGACCAGCGGAAATGAAGCACACTTTGCTCCTCCGCTGGTCAAGCGGAGGAAACCTCCATAAGGCAAAGAGTCCCTACTTTGTCTTATGATTTTAAAGAAAAGTTAAGAAGAAAAGAAGATCAGATCCTGAGAGAGGGGGAGAAGAGGAAGAGATTGAGGAAATGTAATTTCTGCATGACAGTGACGCTTTAAAAACATTTTAATTAAGACTTATTTATAGAGGAAAATCTTTAAAGGAAAATGCATGGCTTTTTCACAGAAAAGACAACCATAAATCTGTCTGATATTCTAGTCACGATTTATATTTGTTACCTATAACTATTATGTGGTGTTATTAATCATCTTGATGTTTACAGTTTGTCTAAATTTTAGTCATTAAAACTCGCTGAAATGATTGATAATGTTTAGTTTTATACCATGGTCAACAGGACAAAATTGGCCTTGCACTACAAATCTTTTTTCCACGTGCATTAAAAAAAAAAAAAGGGTTTTAAAGAGGCACCACAACTGTTAGAGCTTCTTGGAGCAAGAAGTCTCCAGTTTTCAAAAGAGTATTGGCCCCAAAGTACAAGTCAAGTACATCCTGCTCTACAAATTTTCAGGAAAAAAAAAAAAAAGGTGATTTTTAGGCCTTTTCACAGTTATAGCAGAGGATAAATTGCTAGATGAAGTCACAGTTAAAGGGACACTC
Source organism: Pelobates fuscus (assembly GCF_036172605.1). NCBI lineage: Eukaryota > Metazoa > Chordata > Amphibia > Anura > Pelobatidae > Pelobates > Pelobates fuscus. The sequence goes on from NC_086317.1 coordinate 129,950,087, forward strand.
TAGGCACCCAGACCACTTCTGCCCATTGGAGTGGTCTGGGTGCCAACTCCCACTACTCTTAACCCTGCAACTGTAATTATTGCAGTTTTTTTTTTATAAACTGCAACAATTACCTTGCAGGGTTAACTCCACCTCTAGTGGCTGTCTACTAGACAGCCACTAGAGGGAATTTCCTGATTTATAGCAAAGATTTTTTTTGCTAGAGCGTCGCTGGACGTCCTCACGCTGTGTGAGAACCTCCAGCGTCGCTCATTTCCCCATAGGAAAGCATTAAAAATATTTTTTAATGCTTTCCTATGGGAAGCTCTAATGCGCATGCGCAGCATTGCCGCGCATGCGCATTAGGTCTCCTCGGCTGGTGGGCGGGATCAGTCTCGCCCACCGGCCGGAGTCAGAAGGAGGAGCGGCGCGGAGGAGGAGACAGCGACGAGGGACATCGTCGCTGCCTCAGGTTAGTGACTGAAGGGGTTTTCACCCCTTCAGCAACCGGGGATTGGGGGATGGGAGGGAGAGGGAACCTGCAGTGCCTGGAAAACGGATTGTTTTCCTGGCACTGGAGTTTTCCTTTAATAAGAGGCATATGAAAAATTTACTTCATTCTCAATTATGGATGATTTACTACAAGCCCCTCTTATTCCATTGCTCTCTAGCACATGAGAAGGACCGTTATTTTTTGGGACTACACTTTAACTCTGCATTATATATCACAATATTACAAACAATATATTTATCTTTATAGATCTATCAATCATAAAATCATTTAAGACAAATTAAAAGACTACAACAATCTAGGACACCAAAGGAAAATGCCTCATTGAAACACTATGTAGAAATATTTGTGGTTCACTCACTGCTGTGTATTTTGCTATACCGCAAGACATAAATGACTGCATTTAATATTCCATATTTTTTTTTAAAGTTTATAAATATGGTATTTTCAGATTCTATACTGGCTTAATGTCCCCGATATGATATGTATCCTTTATTAAAACAAATAAATTCTTTATACAAATCTACATTTAGTTCCAAAGGAATGTTTTCAATTTTCATTGTGTTCTAAAATAATCAATAAGACAAAAGCAAGGACCACTTTGTTTAAATAATAAACTTTCAGGACTCAAATAGCATTTCCACACTACATAAATACATTGACAAAGCTTGCAGCAAGCAAGGTACAAAAGGATAGAGTTACTTCAGAAATATGTACAGTATAAGTTAAAACTATTGTTTAACCCACAAAAGTCTGATCGAGGTGACTCCTATTAATGTCTATACATAAACTATACGCAGCACTTAAAAATTATATTTCTAATGCCCTTTTCAAACAATATTATTTGCCTTAAAGGAACACTAGAATCAGGAACACAAACCTGTTTTCCTGACCCTATAGTGCTAAACCCACCATTAAAGGGACACTATAATCACCAAGAGCACTTCAGCTCAATTAGTGGTCTGGGTGCCAGGTTCCGCAGGTTTTAACCCTTTAGATGCAAACATAGCAGTTTCAGAGAAACTGCTTGGTTTACATTTGGGGCTAATACAGCCTCTAGTGGCTGTCTTCCGAACAGCCACTAGAGGCGCATCTGCGACGCTGGAGGCACATTTCGCCTCCATCACGCAGAGCGTCCATAGGAAAGCATTGAGAAAATTCAGCGTGCCTACTGTGCAGCACTGAGCCAGGAAGCACCTCCAGTGGCCATCTGAGGAGTGGCCACTTGGAGGTGTCCCTAGGGGCAATGTAAACACTGCTTTTTCTCTGAAAAGGCAGTGTTTGCATGAAAATGCCTGCATATAATGATTATACTCACCAGAACAACTACATTAAGCTGTAGTTGTTCTGGTGACTATAGTATTCCTTTAATTTTTATATATAAAATTAGAATTTTTGCTTTGCATTGTTCTTTGCCATTACTTTGGCACTAGGGGAAGTGGTGTGCCATAAAATTCCTTTTAGGTATACTCTTCTGGGCCTAGCTACTGCCTCTTCCAGTAGCCAGTGTATCAGATATGTACTCACTGATAGTTTATTAGAAATGGTGGATACTGCTTCACGCAGCTTCTGCCATCACATTTTGCTAAACACCACACTGATTCAAAGTAGTAATGTTTAGTCAATAAACAATATGAGTTCTTGTGTTTGATCAGATTTTGTTTCCAATTAGAGCTGTAAGTCACACATTTTAAGAAATGCAGGCGTAAAGAACTGAAAGCTTATAAAACTTTATATCACCACTTTATTCAACATTAGAACAGTATGAGTGTACAAATACTATATTTAGGTCCACGTGTGCAATGAAGAATTTTGCAACTTGATTGAAGTCAATCATTAGCATTATTTCCAATAATATTCATGCTACAGCAACAAGTGGCTCTGTCATTTTAAGTGTCATCCAATGTGTTCAACCACTAAACTAGAAAGATGCCTTTTTATAACTGTGTATTGCAGGATATTACGCTCTGACCCTCTTCAACATTAAGCAGACTGTAGATGCAATGCAAGCAACATCAAACGTATGAAATCCTATGTTACCTCTTTGCGGTTTTCTGTTGGCTGCTGTAGGGATAATCCTCTCAGCGGTTTGTGAAGCAAAAATAGGAGCAGAAGAGGGGTTTTTATCTGCTAAACAAAGTGCAACATCTACTAAAAAAAAAAAAATAGGTGCAAATACTACCTCTAAAGTTTGAGAAAATGTATTTCACTAAAAACAAACTTCTATTTTTTTTTTTTTTTGTTGCACGTAATTTATGTCAGAGATTTACCAACAGCAACACTGTCACTTGGAGTTTTATAGAGACAGAACAAATATGTAGTAGGTACTTCTCAGATGTAGTAGGCACTTCTCAGATGTTTGACGCTACGTAGCTAAACACATAGCTTCCACCACCAGGCAGATGTCGTTCCTATATTTAAAAAGGGTTCAAAATCCTTCTACTTAACATATTTATAAATTATCTTGAAATAGGCATTGAAAGCCATGTTTCAGTGTTTGCAGATGACACAAAACTTTGTAAAGTAATAAAATGTGAGCACGATATTGCTTTGCTGCAGAGGGATTTGGACTGGGCACTAAAACGGCAGATGAAATTTAATGTAGAGAAATGCAAAGTTATGCACTTTGGGTTCAAGAATGCACAAGCAACTTACACCCTAAATGGTAGTGAATTAGGGATAACCACACATGAGAAGGATTTGGGAATTGTTATAGACAACAAATTAGGCAGCAATATGCAATGTCAATCTGCAGTTGCAAAGGCCAGTAAGGTATTGTCATGCATAATTAGAAGCATTAATTCTCAAGAAGAGAATATCATTTGGCCTCTTTATAAATCCCTGGTAAGACCACACCTTGGATATATGCTGTGCAATTGTGGGTGCCTGTTCTAAAAAAAAAAGGATATCACGGCACTAGAAAAAGTGCAGAGACGAGCTACAAAATTGATAAAAGGAATGGAGCATTTTAGTTACAAAGAAAGGTTTAAAATGTAAATCTCTTCAGAGGGGATATGATAACATTATACAAATATATTCGAGGCCAGTACAAACCATTATCTGGAAATCTATTCACAAACAGGGCTATACATAGGACATGAGGACACATTTAGGCTGGAAGAAAGGAGATTCATCTAAGGCAAAGAAAGTTTTTTTTTTTACAGTAAGAGCAATAAGGATATTGAATTATCTGCCTGAAGAGGTGGTTTTATCAGAGTCCATACAGATGTTTAAACTGCAATTGGATAAATACTTGCAAAAAACATAACATACAGGGATATAATTTCTAATTAGTGGGGAAATAGCTGCTTGATCCAAGGAGACATCTGGGGTCAAGAAGGAATTTTTTCCTAGTTGGTTGCAATATTGGAAGCGCTTTAGACTGGGTTTTTTTGCCTTCTTTTGGATCAACAGCAAAAACATATGTGAGGAAGGCTAAACTTGATGGACGCAAGTCTCTTTTCAGCTATGTAACCAACTTCCTGATATTTCCCATGAGCGGTCACTCATATGTTGCCTATAGCATCTTTCTGCATGAGAGCATAAAACCCCTTCAGCCACTTACCTTTATCCAGTGTCGGGCTTCCTCGGCGCTGGTGACTTCTCCTCCCCCGCTGACGTCAGCTCCCGAGTGGAGCGGAATGCGCATGCGCGGCAAGAGCCACGCACGCATTTAAACAGTACATAGAAAAGCATTTCTCAATGCTTTCCTATGGACGTTCAGCACGCTGGATGCAAATTTCATCTGAAGGGTTAAAACCTGGGGGACCTGGCACCCAGACCACTTCATTGAGCTGAAGTGGTCTGGGTGACTATAGTGTCCCTTTAAGAACAAAAGGCAAACAGAAACCTGTATTTCCTCAGATCACAAATTGGAAGCTAAAGTGGAGCATGTGCAAAACAGCAGAAAGATTTTACTAGTTAACTGCTAGGCTTGACAAGTCCCAGGAGCCACTGAGTAAAGAGTCTTAATGTTACTACTTTAAACTAATATTTTGTAGAATTCTGTAACAAGCTATTCTTTCTTAGTTACTAAGAATAAAGGAATAGGAATCATTTCCTTGAATCAAGAATACAACTACTTTAGCAGCGACTGATATGAAACTAGCGATTACAAATATAATCTGCATTTTTGTGCTGCCACATCATGGAAAAGGGGAAAACACACACAAAGGCACGTTTTCCCAACTCTCAAATACTAAATAACTATTTTTGATTTGATGTCACAGCAAATAACGTACAAAAAAAAATAAAAAAATAAAAAAAAACCACACACACACACACACACCACTACAGCTTAATGTAATTGTTCTGATGTAAAGAGACTGTCACTGAGCCATCAGAAGTGCTTCATGAGGCAGTCCTGCAGTGTTTGGTGTTGCACTGTATATTCAGATGCCGTACACTTCCCATAGAGATGCAGATTGCCTCACATACAGACTAGCCCTGAATGGATTCGCTGGGATCATCAGTAATGATGATCTTATGGAGTAGCAGCCATGGAGAGACCAGTGCTGCGAGATAAATGCAAGTTTTTTTTTTGTTTTGTTTTTTTTAAATGATATGGGGGAGGTTTCTGAACCAGAGATAAGAATACCATAGTTAAAAATACAGGTTCGCAATTCTGAAGTTAGTTTGGTCCTTTAATATGCCCCCTGAAAAATGATCTTATCTTCATGAAATACTCATGACTGTGTTGGAATTTCCATTAAGTTCAAATCCACTCAAGAGATATACAGACATAAAGTGGGGACTACTTTATCCCTGTATTTCTCCTCCAATTGACTTTCCTTGACGCAAGGTGGAGATTAAGTCATCAGTGACAACTGCAGGGTTTTGGCTGTGTCTATGGAGGATCCTGTGGTCTCGCAGGATCCCCCACAGACTTCAAATCCTGTACTCACAGCAGTAAATCAGCGAAGAGGACCACGCCAGACCAAGATGGCAGCGATCGCTAATATCCTCCTATCCCTCTCAATTCCCATGGTGTCCCTGCTCAACATGTTACAACTACTAGAAAAATTTGAAACAGTTTCCTACCACAACACCACGCACTCTTAATACGAATTCCCACAACTGTATCTCTCCTAAAACACACTTACAAATTTGACTAGCAAACTACATGTATATCGTTTTTAGGTATTCAGCTTAGTTTGAGTTGTTCAAGATAGGTAGAATCAATTCTATTAAAATGTACATTACCCCAACAATCCTCTACTTCTTCAGAACGCTGTCCAAAGCTCTCCCCAATACACTACTAGCGAACTTCCAGAGACAAACATCTGGAAAATGAAACCACAGTTGCCAGCTACACCCAACATTCACCATTGCAACACATTCTTCTGCTCCCCCTTTGGGCCCTTCTACAGTACGTTAACTCACAATTATAAAACACGATCCAACTTCTATGGCTTACTAAGCATAAATTACCAATACTCCATAATGCGCTATCCATGAGAAAACATTCCCTCTGTATGTGGCACAACTGGGCTCCATTTGCTTACATTTCCCCTGTTATCCCTAAAATTCTACACCCCTCATCTTAATACGGCTTCATGGCTTACAGTGGACTTGAAATATACACCAACTGTATAAACATGTTCCTTTCCCTTTCCTGAGATCTCCCACTCTAATCAACACCCCCTCAGAAATCTTTACGCATCTTTGCATAAAGTACACCAACTTCTCAAGGAATATTGACACTTGAGATTTCAAACATGAACCAGTTTCAACAATTGGAAACAGAATTAGGATGTATGTTTCCCCTTGAAAGTTGGCAATAAGCAAATGCCCAAATATTCAAAGTCTTCCACTACACTAACCATTGGGAATAAAATAGAAACAACTGCTGTGCTTGTACCCACACTGCATATTGCCTGAAGCGTCGAACACCTGCTGGTGCTGCACTCAAAACACGAGCACTATTTTTCATATTTGCAGGGATTGTCCAGTCCTAATGCAGTTTTGGGAGGACATGTGGCATACCATCTCTGTAACCACATTCCTTCTTATTCCCAACACACAAGAAGCATTACTCAATAATTATCCCTTAAACATATAATATAAACATGCATAATTATATAGCGGATAAAACAATGACAGTGCCTGACTGAAAAACCACAGCTTCCCCCTTTGTACAAGAAGTTAAATCACAGGTGGATAAGGCTAAGTCATATGAGACAATGTCCCACTGACTCTATGGAACCACCTCTAAATTCACTGCCATTTGGCAATTGCGGAGAAAATCGCTTTCTGCTCTCACACAGCACATCATCTTCTCTCTCTACCGCTTCCTTAAACCCCCACTATACTCTTCCTCTTTACCATACGCATTTCTCTATATACTTTTATACGTTCTGTTCACATTTCCCAACCAGATTCTGCTCACTATAGCAGTACAATATAGCCTGACTGATACCAAAGCAACTGATTAAGATTACAATGTTGTAAGTTTAACCCCTTCAGGACGGAGTCAATAGTGCACGTTCTGATCAAAACAAAACGTAAACAAAGACTGGAATTTGCGCTATACGTCTGTCCAACCGTAATTCACCGCTGTCACATTAAGTGCACCCACACTTATTATATATCATTTTGTTCAGGAGAAACAGGGCTTTAATTTATCATTAACTATTCATATATGGAACATAATTTATTATGAATAAAATTTTAAAAAAATGTGAGAAAAAAGATTTTCTTTTAAATTTATATTTCCGTCTGACATTTTAGCTGTGAATGTCATAATACGGTTTTATTGCAAAAAAAATGGGATGTCTGACGAGTACAACAGTACCCACCATTAACAGGTTTTATGGTGTTTTGGAAAGTTACAGGGTCAAATATAGAACGTTCCATTTTCAAATTGAAATTTTCCAAATTAGTAATGTTACCTTTGAGACGGTGTGGTAGCCCAGGAATGAGAATTACCCCCATAATGGCATAGCATTTGAAAAAGTAGACAAGCCAAGGTATTGAAAGTGGGGTATGTTTAGTCTTTTTTAGTAGTCACTTAGTAACAAAACACTGGCCAAAGTTAGCGTTCATATTTGTTTTTGTGTGAAAAAAGCAAAAAAACTAATATTTGACCAGTGTTTGTGACTAAGTGGCTACTAAGAAAGACTGGACATACCCCACTTGCAATACCTTGGGGGTTGTCCACTTTTGCAAATGGTATGCCATCATGGGGGTAATTCTCATTTCTGGGCTACCATACGCTCTCAAAGGCAACATAACCAATCTGGCAAATTTCAATGTCGAAAAAATGAAATGCAAGCCTTATATGTGACTAATTTTAAAAAACACCATAAAACCTGTACATGGGGGGCACTGTTATTCTCGGGAGACTTCACTAAACACAAATATTAGTGTTTTAAAACAGTACAACATGTTACAACAATAATATAGTCCATAAAAGTGCCGTACGTTTGTAAAAAATGAAAAAAACTTCACTTTTACTTAAAATATCATCGTTGTAATACAATTTACCAGTTTGAAACACTAATATTTGAGTTTAGCGAAGTCTCCTGAGTAAAACAGTACCCCCTATGTACAGGTTTTATGGTGTCTTGGAGAGTTACAGGGTCAAATATAGTGCTTGCGAATTAAATTCTCTGCACTTTCTCCCTGTGTTGTCAGGCATGTCAATCAAATTTTAATCAAAATCACATAATTATGTTAAAAGATTAAATATACATGTAGAATTTTTTAATACATATGCATTTGAGAGCGATCACATGGCCCCCGGGGGCCTCATTTGCCGGGGAGGGCTGCCTGGCAGAAGTGGATCGCGGCGGAGGTGAGTACGCTGGACCTCCTGGGGGCTTAAGCCGTTACAGCGTTCTATGCCGCCGCAATCGCTTTAAAGCCCTTTTAATGCGGGACGACATAGAACGCCGTAACGGCGTTAAGGGGTTAAGTGTGATCTCTGTATCAAAAATCTCTCTGTATCAAAACACTCACTAGACCACAGGAGATCATGAACTAGAATGTCTACTGTATCTGTTCTAGCACTTTTGTACTTTGTTTTTATATGCAGTAATTTGTGAATCAATTAATTTGAATACGAAAAAATAAATAATACGATGAAGCAGTTTATCAAGAGCAACTTACGCTATGGTATGCATAAATCTTCTTGATTTGCAAGATTAATGGACTCCAATAGTGGATTCTACCCATTTCAAAAATTTCACACAAAAAAAAAAGGTATGTGAAGAAAGCTGGTTAGTATAGGCCAGGCATGTAAACAATTAGGTTCACACATAGAAATTACACATTATGCAAAGGGGATAATTTCAGAAAATGTAAAGCAATGTATAATAGTCAATATTACAAACATGGTATAAAAAATTTATTTATTTATTTATTTTTTAAACACATTTTTAAAGGTAAACATAAGGAAACAAAACAATCAGCTTACTAGTTAACTAAAAACTTTGTTTTGATAAAGAAATTATTTTAAAAAAACTCGCCCCTCCAACCTGTATCCAACTTACAATAAGTACAAACACTCTGTAGAACAGGGGTGCCCAATAAGGTAGATCCCTAGATGAACTACAGCTTCCATGATGCTTTGTCACTCTAAAGGCATGCAGAGCATCATGGGATTTGTAGTTCTACAACATCTAGGGATCTACCTTTCGGGAGACCCTGCTGTAGAACAACTACCAAGCGTAAAACAGCTACGTGAAAAAACTGCAACTAAATGGACTGCCATGAAATAACAGAGCTCCTCTGCTACCCTTTACGGATTCTTTAATATACACATAATAGCAGCCAGTTACCAAAAGCATTTACAAGCCGTTAGATATTTCTAACGATTTACAAGCCGTTAGATATTTCTACCCTTTGAACTTCCAGCTTATCTCAAAATAGAATCTGCACAGTTCTATGACACTGATTTCCAATATGATGTTGGGCTCATTGCATCCCTTGAGATTACAGAGGGACTAAGGCAAAAAAAATAAAAAATTGCACGCAGCAGCTAAATGGAAGAGTTGCAACATAGAGAAGAAAAAAAAGACTTTCCAATTTAACATATTCAGTTAGAAATGTCAGGGAACTCAAAGTAAATTTCAAATAGAAAAGGATACTTTAAAACACCAAAACAACTTTCAGAGTTTATTCGCTTTGGTTTCTGTTTATGCAGCCATAGTCACACTTCCACTGGCTACTATTCACAAAGCCTCAATGAACAAATGGTTTCATTTTCAAATCAGATGCGACAGGTCAGATGTGATAGCACAGGGTGTATACTTTATAAGTTTGTTTTGTGTTTTGACACTTAATTCTCACCTAACAGTAAAGATCTTATATGAATAAAAGCCCTAGTCACACCTCCCTGCATGTGACTTGCACAGCCTTCCATAAACACTTCCTGTTAAGAGAGCCCTATTTAGGCTTTCTTTATTGCAAGTTCTGTTTAATTAAGATTTTCTTATCCCCTGCTATGTTAATAGCTTGCTAGACCCTGCAAGAGCCTCCTTTATGTGAGTAAAGTTCAATTTAGAGATTGAGATACAATTATTTAAGGTAAATTACATCTGTTTGAAAGTGAAACCAGTTTTTTTTTTCATACTGGCTCTGTCAATCAGAGCCAGTGGAGGTGTGGCTAGGGCTGCATAAACAGAAACAAAGTGATGTAACTCCTAAATGACAGTGAATTGAGCAGTGAAATTGCAGGGGAATGATCTATACACTAAAACTGCTTTATTTAGCTAAAGTAATTTAGGTGACTATAGTGTTCCTTTAAAAAAAAAAAAATACTTGCCTCTAAAATATAAATATATTCTGAATAGTCAAGTAGCATGATAAAATACACGACACACTAGAGTATATTTATGTTTCAATGATCTCATTTAATAAAAGTACCATCTATAATTATCACCACAATCTACATGTGATCACATTCAATACAAATGAAAACACTGATGGGGCTATTCTGACACAGGGAGATGGGTTAGAAGTGTAAAAAAAACTAGAGACATAGTGCACAAAACAGTTACTTCATATTTTGACAGAGCTTGGTTGTTTCCATTCATAACAGCCAATTTCCAACTAATAACCATTACACTTGTGCACAAATTTGCTTTAGATTTGTTGAACCAATCAAATATCTGTTAATCTGTAAGACTCCACATGTAAATCATAGAGGGATCAATTTGTTTGGGAGTAGATTAAATGGTATTTAATTTGTTCGACACAGCTGAAACTGATTTTTGCTCAAGTGTAATAACCATAAAAAAAAAAAATCTGATTTTAAAGAAAACTCCTTCGGCAGTTCCATGCTTATACACATCATGCGAAGTTTGCATAAAATAAAACATCTCAGTAATTACAAAAATCTACATGAGTGGACAGCACTTAAGGCATAATTAAGTAAAACAATGCATCCCAGGCAGGCAGATTTTGGCCAATTATTATCTATATGGATTTATGGCAATGGGCACTGTGACAGTCAGCTAGCAGTTTTGTACTGTACAATTATGAAACTGGAACAGGATCTATGTAATCCATTAGCCCAAGCTAACCAACATAAATCAAATTAAAACAAAATAAAAAGAGAGTTTGTATAAACGTGCGTACACACACACGGAATCTGCACCCAGGTGAGGAGATATTCACGCTGAAAACAAATTAATAAGTGACAATTGCATTCGTATTTGGGCACTGGAAATTATATTTCAATTAAGTAACTTTTTTGCCAGGTTGATTACAAGTTCTAAAAAAAAATAGAGAAAAAAAAAGACCCCTATAAAAACACAAAATCCAGGTCTGTCAATTTGCACTCTACCCACTCACAGAATTACTGCACACCACACCAACAGTACAAGTTCAACCTCACCCATAATGTCAGCAACTAAGCAATCTGTCCAGGTTGATAAATTAAGGCTTTGTTTAAACACACCCCCTTGCATTTTATAACAAATCGAGCTAGAGGCATGGTCTCCAAAACACGAGTGTACACTCTTTCATGTAATTTTACCAATTCATTGTATTGTTATGTCTATCACAAATACGGTATATACTTTTGTTTTGGTTTTAATTTTGGGGAGGGGGGGGGCAGGAATCAAGTTTTTATGTACCTTATGCCATCACAGATTTGCATGTTTTACTATAAGCCATGTGCTGCAGAACACACAGGAGCATAAGAAAAATTAAAATCCATCAGGATTCCTAGGGAAAGCAAGTCCCCATATTTCAAGTACACTGTTTAGTTACATGATTCCATGTGGCAAGAAAACCCAACTCATCGTGACAAATGCCCAATCCAGAGAACGAAACATTAATTGTAACCACACAAAACATAAAGCTCTATTTAGAATTAAGCAGTGATCGGATCCCATATGTCAGAGCGGCCCTCACTCACCATGTATTTCTATGGGAAGCAGCCCTCACTCACCATGTATTTCTATGGGAAGCAGCCCTCACTCACCATGTATTTCTATGGGAAGCAGCCCTCACTCACCATGTATTTCTATGGGAAGCAGCCCTCACTCACCATGTATTTCTATGGGAAGCAGCCCTCACTCACCATGTATTTCTATGGGAAGCAGCCCTCACTCACCATGTATTTCTATGGGAAGCAGCCCTCACTCACCATGTATTTCTATGGGAAGCAGCCCTCACTCACCATGTATTTCTATGGGAAGCAGACCTCACTCACCATGTATTTCTATGGGAAGCAGACCTCACTCACCATGTATTTCTATGGGAAGCAGCCCTCACTCACCATGTATTTCTATGGGAAGTATCACTCTCACCATGTTTCTTTATAGGAAGTACTCACTCACTCACCATGTTACTCTATGGGAAGTACTCACTCACTCACCATGTTACTCTATGGGAAGTACTCACTCACTCACCATGTTACTCTATGGGAAGTACTCACTCACTCACCATGTTACTCTATGGGAAGTACTCACTCACTCACCATGTTACTCTATGGGAAGTACTCACTCACTCACCATGTTACTCTATGGGAAGTACTCACTCACTCACCATGTTACTCTATGGGAAGTACTCACTCACTCACCATGTTACTCTATGGGAAGTACTCACTCACTCACCATGTTACTCTATGGGAAGTACTCACTCACTCACCATGTTACTCTGTGGGAAGTACTCACTCACTCACCATGTTACTCTGTGGGAAGTACTCACTCACTCACCATGTTACTCTATGGGAAGTATCCCTCACTCACCATGTTACTCTATGGGAAGTATCCCTCACTCACCATGTTACTCTATGGGAAGTATCCCTCACTCACCATGTTACTCTATGGGAAGTATCCCTCACTCACCATGTTACTCTATGGAAAGTATCCCTCACTCACCATGTTACTCTATGGGAAGTATCCCTCACTCACCATGTATTTCTATGGGAAGTATCCCTCACTCACCATGTATTTCTATGGGAAGTATCCCTCACTCACCATGTATTTCTATGGGAAGTATCCCTCACTCACCATGTATTTCTATGGGAAGTATCCCTCACTCACCATGTATTTCTATGGGAAGTATCCCTCACTCACCATGTTTCTCTATGGGAAGCATCACTCCCCCCCTCCTCTCCATGTGGCCCTGCAGGAGCCGGCTATTACCTTGCTGGATGTCCCCGTTGGTGCCCCCGGGGAGTGGGACGCTGAGCTGGCGCTCGGGCTCCGGCAGGCAGCGGCGGCAGAAGGAGTGCAGGCAGGGCAGCAGCTTGGGCTCAGACTCCCGGCACTGCAGGCTGAGCTTGCACACGGCGCAGGTATCCAGCAGGTTGAGCAAGGCGGGCGCCGTGGAGGAGGAGGACGGAGCCGAGGAGGCCGTCGTGGTCGCCGCCGGCGCAGAGGACGATGGGGCTGGACTCTCCTCCGCCGGGGCCGCTACGGCGGGTGCAGGGGCAGCTGGGGCCTTGTCCCCGGTCTCCGCCTCCTCCACCGCCTGGGCCTCGGTACCAGCAGGGCTCTCGTTCTGCCCGGCGCCATGATTGTTGTTGTTGTTGCTGCTGCTGCTCAGAGAACCGTCCGTCTCCCCGCCGCCGCCTCCTTTGTTATCCGCCATGTTTTTCCTCTTTGAACCCCTGAACTGACCGCTTCGCGACGCCACCAGCGCACGTACAGTACGCCGCCGCAGTACGAGCCGCCCCTATATCTCTCGTTTTCCCTCTCCTTCACTCTCTCGCTCTCTTCCTCGCTCTAACGGCCACGGCGGCCTGACGTCACGCAGTACGTGAGGGACAATGCAGAGAGCGCGTGCGTACACCGGGGCGGCAGTTTGCGCATGCGCGAGAGCCGACGTTCGCCTGTAAAGTTGGACGTTCCAGAGGCATGTGGTGCGCACTCGCGCATGCGCACCAGATCTCTTAAAGACCCCACTACGCAAAATACGCTGTTTCCTGCTGATTAGAATGCAAGTGCTCAGGTGGCTGGATGGCACCACTTTAAAAATAAAACTCCTTATATTACATATTCTGCAGTAATGGAAAATAGTCATTGGTGCTAGAAATGACTAAGAATTTGTGAGGAACCTTCCTAAAAGGGGGCTTGGGAAGTATTCTAGATTTAACCATTATTTTATTGTTTATTTGTATTTTTTTTTTTTTAATAAATGTTATGTGATTCATATTTTTGCTCTTTATAAATATTCCTTTATTACGTTTTTGTGCTAAGTTGTATTTGTTTTTTTTTTTCAGTTACCTGGGGGACCAAGGCACCCCATTTATAAATTGTCTTGGAGGTGGCAGCATTAAAATAGTTAATATTTATATTATTTATGCTTAAGTGTGGGTGGTGTTAAGGGGGATTTTGTCATTATTTCCGGTCTAGTGCAGACAAATAGTGAACTTTAACTCTTTCACCACCACAGCTAAGTCACGCACACTCTTGGAGTAGCGAGCGTTCATGACAAAGGGGGATTGTCCTGAGAAAATATAAAATTTTTGGAAGGAGAGTCATCTTAACCAAATTAATCCTACCTAACTACAACATTTCGAGACTACACCATCTCTCTATAACTTCCCTAAGCTCGGACCAGATCTTACCCAAGTCATACATATTCATCTTGGACAGGTTATTGCCAGTGGCGTCACTAGGGGGGGGCCAGAGGGGGCCATGGCCCCCCCCACATTATGCTGTGCCCCCCCTTGTGCCCCCCCCAAATGCCAGCAACCTGCTGGCTATGTGTTTAAATTATATTCCCTCGGGCTGTAACAGCCTGTTACAGCCCGAGGGAATGCAGGGCAGAGCAGCTGTAACGCTGGGTCAGGTGCTGTCTGGGGCTGGAGGGAGCACTAACAGGCTCCCCGGCACAGGCCCCGCCCCCCAAACGAAGCCCCGCCTCCCGCACATAAGCCCCGCCCCCGCCGTTAAGCAGCAGCCCATGCTGCTGCTGGAAAGGATGCAAGATGGCTGCCTGACCTCCAGTGACAGGTAGGCTTAGTGAGTGTGAGTGTGAGTGTCTGTACTCAGCCTCCCTACCACCCTCCCCACCACCCCCAGCATCCCACACCACCCTCAGCCTCCCCACCCTCCCCAATAACCTCAGCCCCACCACCCTCAGCCTCAGCACCCCCCACCACCCTCAGCCTCCCCACCCTCCCCAATAACCTCAGCCCCACCACCCTCCCCACCACCCTCAGCCTCCCCACCCTCCCCAATGCTCTCAGCCCCACCACCCTCAGCCTCAGCACCCCCCACCACCCTCAGCCTCCCCACCCTCCCCAATAACCTCAGCCTCCCCACCCTCCCCACCACCCTCAGCCTCAGCACCCCACACCACCCTCAGCCTCAGCACCCCCCACCACCCTCAGCCTCCCCACCCTCCCCAATAACCTCAGCCTCCCCACCCTCCCCAATACCCTCAGCCCCACCACCCTCAGCCTCAGCACCCCCCACCACCCTCAGCCTCCCCACCTTCCCCAATAACCTCAGCCTCCCCACCACCCTCAGCCTCAGCACCCCACACCAGCCTCAGCACCCCCCACCACCCTCAGACCCCCCACCCTCCCCAATAACCTCAGCCTCCCCACCCTCCCCAATACCCTCAGCCCCACCACCCTCCCCACCACCCTCAGCCTCAGCACCCCCCACCACATTCAGCCTCCCCACCCTCCCCAATAACCTCAGCCTCCCCACCCTCCCCAATACCCTCAGCCCCACCACCCTCCCCACCATCCTCAGCCTCCCCAATAACCTCAGTCTCCCCACCCTTCCCAATACCCTCAGCCCCACCACCCTCCCCACCAGCCTCAGCACCCCCCACCACCCTCAGCCTCCCCACCCTCCCCAATAACCTCAGCCTCCCCACCCTCCCCAATACCCTCAGCCCCACCACCCTCCCCACCACCCTCAGCCTCAGCACCCCCACCACCCTCAGCCTCCCCACCCTCCCCAATACCCTCAGCCCCACCACCCTCAGCCTCACCCCCTCACCACCCCACCAGCCTCAGCACCACCCTCAGCCTCAGCACCCCCCACCACCCTAAGCCTCAGTACCCCCCACCACCCTAAGCCTCAGCACCCTCAGCCTCACCACCCTCAGCCTCACCACCCCACCACCCTCAGCATCACCACCTCACCACCCTCAGCATCACCCACCCCAACCACCCGCATCACCCCCTCACCATCCTCAGCATCACCCCCACCCCCCTCAGCCTCACGCCTCACCCCCCTCAGCCTCACCCCCCTCAGCCTCACCCCCCTCACCATCAACCCCCCTCCTTCTCACATCACCCCCTCCTTCTCACATCACCCCCCTCCTTCTCACATCACCCCCTCCTTCTCACATCACCCCCCTCCTTCTCACATCACCCCCCTCCTTCTCACATCACCCCCTCCTTCTCACATCACCCCCCTCCTTCTCACATCACCCCCCCCCTCACTCTCACATCACCCCCCCCTCACTCTCACATCACCCCCCCTCACTCTCACATCACCCCCCCTCACTCTCACATCGCCCCCCTCACTCTCCCATCGCCCCCCCCTCACTCTCACATCATCCCCCCCTCACTCTCACATCGCCCCCCCACTCTCACATCAACTCACTCTCACATCAACCCCCCCTCACTCTCACATCACCCCCCCTCATTCTCACATCGCCCCCCCTCACTCTCACATTGCCCCCCCTCACTCTCACATCGCCCCCCTCACTCTCCCATCGCCCCCCCCTCACTCTCACATCATCCCCCCCTCACTCTCACATCGCCCCCCCACTCTCACATCAACTCACTCTCACATCAACCCCCCCTCACTCTCACATCGCCCCCCCCACTCTCACATCAACTCACTCTCACATCAACCCCCCCTCACTCTCACATCAACCCCCCTCACTCTCACATCAACCCCCCTCCACTCTCACATCACCCCCCCTCCACTCTCACATCACCCCCCCTCCACTCTCACATCACCCCCTCCTTCTCACATCACCCCCTCCTTCTCACATCACCCCCCCTCCTTCTCACATCACCCCCCCTCCTTCTCACATCACCCCCCTCCTTCTCACATCACCCCCCTCCTTCTCACATCACCCCCCCTCACTCTCACATAACCCCCCCTCACTCTCACATCACCCCCCCCCCTCACTCTCACATCGCCCCCCCTCACTCTCACATCGCCCCCCCCTCACTCTCACATCGCCCCCCCCTCACTCTCACATCAACCCCCCCTCACTCTCACATCAACCCCCCCTCACTCTCACATCAACCCCCCTCCACTCTCACATCACCCCCCCTCCACTCTCACATCACCCCCCTCCTTCTCACATCACCCCTCCTTCTCACATCACCCCCCTCCTTCTCACATCACCCCCCTCCTTCTCACATCACCCCCCCTCCTTCTCACATCACCCCCCTTCCTTCTCACATCACCCCCCCTCCTTCTCACATCACCCCCGCCTCCTTCTCACATCACCCCCCCTCCTTCTCACATCACCCCCCCTCCTTCTCACATCACCCCCCTCCTTCTCACATCACCCCCTCCTTCTCACATCACCCCCTCCTTCTCACATCACCCCCCTCCTTCTCACATCACCCCCCTCCTTCTCACATCACCCCCCTCCTTCTCACATCACCCCCCTCCTTCTCACATCACCCCCCCTCCTTCTCACATCACCCCCCCTCCTTCTCACATCACCCCCTCCTTCTCACATCACCCCCCTCCTTCTCACATCACCCCCCCTCCTTCTCACATCACCCCCCCTCCTTCTCACATCACCCCCGCTCACTCTCACCATCACCCCGCTCTCCCTCTCACCATCACCCCCCCTTTCCCTCTCACCATCACCCCCTTACACCATCACCCGCCATACACACAACACACTTCAGTCTCAGACAAAAACGCAAACATGCTCACAGAGACATACATTCTCACACACAAGGATACTCTCTGTCAGACACACTCTCAGGCACATACACAGGTACTGTACATCAATGTGTATATGTGACACTTTTTTGTTAGTGGGGCCTCATGTTTGAGTTACGCCTAAGGCCTCATAAAGTCTAGAGCCGCCTCTGCTCAGCAGTCTGTGTGTGTATGGACTCAGCAGTCTGTGTCTGTGTCTGTGTCTGTGTGTGTATGGACTCAGCAGTCTGTGTGTGTATGGACTCAGCAGTCGGTGTGTGTGTGTGTGTGTGTGTGTGTGTGTGTATGGACTCAGCAGTCTGTGTGTGTGTGTGTGTGTGTGTATGGACTCAGCAGTCTGTGTGTGTGTGTGTGTGTGTGTGTATGGACTCAGCAGTCTGTGTGTTTGTGTGTGTGTGTGTATGGACTCAGCAGTCTGTGTGTTTGTGTGTGTGTATATATGGACTCAGCAGTCTGTGTGTGTGTATGGACTCAGCAGTCTATGTGTGTGTATGGACTCAGCAGTCTGTGTGTGTGTGTGTATGGACTCAGCAGTCTATGTGTGTGTATGGACTCAGCAGTCTATGTGTGTGTGTGGACTCAGCAGTAAATGTGTGTGTATGGACTCAGCAGTCTGTGTGTGTATGGACTCAGCAGTCTGTGTGTGTCTGTATCTAGGACTCAGCAGTCTGTGTGTGTATGGACTCAGCACTCTGTGTGTGTGTATGGACTCAGCAGTCTGTGTGTCTGTCTGTGTGTATATGGACTCAGCAGTCTGTGTGTGTGTATATGGACTCAGCAGTCTGTATGTCTGTGTGTGTGTGTATGGACTCAGCTGTGTGTGTGTTGGATTCAGCAGTCTGTGTGTAAGTGTAAAAATCAGCCTGTGTGCATTCAGCAACGTCTGTGTGCATTCAGCAACGTGTGTGTGTGTATTCAGAAGTTTCTCGGTGTTCGTATTTGTGTACTGTGTGTATGTACTCAGCAGTCTATCAATAATTAAAAATTTTATTCCTGTGAGTTGTTGTGTAGGAAGAGCCTCAGTGCACTGCTTTGCCTGGGGGCACTTAACACTGTTAAGATGGTACTGCTTGTGTGTGTCAGTGAGCTTCTATTTATTGAGCATGTGTGTGTCCCTGAACTTCTTTGTAGTGACCCCTGTGTTTATACAAGTGAGTTTGTCTGTAGTAAGCCTGTGTGCGAGTCAGAGAGTTTTTTGTCTGTCAGTGAGCCTATTTGTGCATGTCAGTGAGCTTGTGTGCTCACCATACATTTTTTTTCCAGGGCTGCTTTCCAGTTTGGCTTTGCCAGCGTTTGCGCTTTACCGCTGAATCATCTGTGTGAGCTGCCGCACACTTTAGCCCTGTTACACGCATCTGGGAGCTGCTGTTGACAGGTACTTGTAGTCTAGAGATTGGGACATGGGGTATATGTTCAGCTATCTGTATAATACTATAGTGCTGTTCTCTGTATAATACAGGTCTGTGTCTGTATAATATCCTGGGACAATCAGTGTTCCCTGTATAGTGCTGCTCTGTCTTGGGATATTATACTCAAACAGATCTGTATTTACAGAGAGCAGCACTATACAGGGAGCACTGACTGTCCCAGGATATTATACACACAGCCATGTATTATACAGAGAGCAACACTATACAGGGAGCACTGACTGTCCCAGGATATTATACACACAGCCATGTATTATACAGAGAGCAGCACTGTACAGGGAGCGCTGAATGTCCCAATTTCTCAAATGTTGGCAACAATGGCACTATATCAAGGGAAATGTTTTTTTTAATAATCCCTGGTGGAAAATAATGAATCCTCCACCAGGGATTATTAAAAAAAAAACATTGTGTCGGGGGCGGGGCTTAACATGCGGCAGGGGCGGGGTCAAGGTTAAATGTGCCCCCCTACTTTTGTCCCTGGCCCACTATGTGCCCCCCCTAAAAATGAATCCTAGAGACGCCACTGGTTATTGCACAAGTTAATGCCCAGATAAGAAATATAAGAGTCCCTCCAGTCGAAGTCACACAGTTATTTCATAGTGTTTAACTCATACCATGGTACAAAAAAATGTAGAGCTTGTGTTTTATTTGTATTTTACTTATAGAACAAATAAGGCCAATTTTATGTTTCTTATCCCCCAATACAATGCCCTCAACATCTGTGGACTGGCATATCATTTCAGCCAAGGGTTCCATCACCAATGGAGGGACCTTTTACATGCTAAAATACTACATGTTCATGTGTGTGCTGTGTATATGCTATATTTTCCTATGTTATATTTTTCTCTTTGTAGATTTCAGCCTTATTTCCTTCTAGTTTTGTATTAGAAGTATTTTGGATGCCAGTTTAAAGGGGCACTATAGTATCCAAAACAACTACAGCTTATTGTATTTGTTTTGGTGAGTATAATCATTATCTTCAGGCTTTTTACAGTAAACACAGTTTTTTCCAGAGAAAAGGCAGTGTTAACATTACAGCCTAGGGATACCTCCACTGGCCACTCTTCACATGGCTGCTAGAGGTGCTTCCTGGGGCAGTACTGGACATTATGACTGACATTCTGTGTCTCCACCCTCTGCATGCAGACACTGAACTTTCCTCATAGAGATGCATTGATTCAATTCATCTTTATGAAGAGATACTGATTGGCAAGCGCTGTGTTTGACTTATGCTGGCTATGCCCCTGATCTGCTTCCTTGACAGTGTCAGGCAATCCTATGGGAAAGCATTATGATTTACTCAGTTCATAACTTCTGAGGACATCAGCCAAGCAGGCAGATCAGAGGTAGAGCCAGAAGCAGTAAACTGAAATAAAGGTAAGATTTTACTATATTTAGTGGGGCAGGGGCTAGATAGTGGTTTTAACACTATAGGGTCAGGGATACATGTTTGTGTTCCTGACCCTTTAGTGTTCCATTAATATGATGAAATGCTGACTTCAAATATTTTTCCAGTGCCTATGAGGAACAAATAATTGCAGATGGTAAATGGGGAGTGAAGATTTGTATTAAATGTATTTTGTCTAAGATCTCTAAGAATGAATGACAGATTGAGAGATACAGAAGGAAGTTGTTGAAAAGAGGGAGAGACAAATAAGGTGGTTTAGGGCAAAAAACGATGAGAGGAAGAAAAAAATCAGAGCTTAGACGAGAGGCAATGGTGGGTTGGGATATGGTAGAGATGCAAAATTGGGTGGGAAAGTGAGATAGGGGAAGGAGTAAGCTTGCTTTGCCCAGCAGAAAGATCATGTTCATGTATCCTAAATGACAATTTGTAAATAAAAATATTGTAGTTGCACCAAGAAATATATATGTAAAGTGCAATTAATATGCATTGCAGTCCTTTTCTGGAGCATCAAGGTGAAGTCAGGGTCTTCATCTTGATGTTCAAATTGGGAGTAGGTCTTCAGAATACGGTGATGGATGGTAGACCCAAAACACATAAAAGTAGCAGAGAAGAAGGCTTATAGTGTAAATTGTGATTAGAATAACCCTTATTTTATCTTATGCCTAAATGTATATACAGAAAGCACTATATACCTCTATTGTGTTTCAAATGCCACTTTTACCCTGAAGACATCTTCTGTTCACACATCCCAGAGTGGAAGGGGATCGTTCCACTCAACGCTATACTACTAAAGCATTCCAGAAGCTCTTTTTTTTGTTTTAAATCTTTATTCAATACATCTTAATAAACCATGCTGTTTTCTATGAACTGTGCAGTTTTTCATTATCCATCCAGTACTTGTATCAGGGAACTCCATTGAAAAACACACTGAACTGAAAATCACATATTATTTCTGTAAACCTTTTTTCATGCAATGTTTTGTTATTTTTTTAAATTTATATTAAAGATTTTATAAATTACATCATAATCTAATTCAGACAAAGCAAAGACGATGCAAACATTGCAAATGAAGAGGACAAAGAAGACGTTAATTTATCTTGTTTGTATTTTCTATATACTGACTGCCAAGTGCAAAGGGCAGAGCTTATACAATGACTGACAAGGGAGATAAGGTGCAGGATAAGGAGGTGAGAATTTCTGTATTTCGTTTTATTTTACGCACCTCATGAATACATATGTATTACATATAGGGAACAGTAAACATAATATTAAAAATCGTGGGAAGTGGCAGTTTCCGATTAAGTGACTTGTCCGTATATCTTTAGAGTGCTAAAAGAGGAACTATGCAGTAAAAAGAAAAAAAAGGGAAGCATGAGTTCAACATGGTGGTGCATTATGAAGGGTTTGAGGAAGAAGCGTGTGTCCACATAGTCAAAAATGGAAGAAAGCAATTATGTAATTGATTATTATAGAGTATTTCTAGTAGGGTTCTTAGAGTGGAAAACATAAAACGGACTATCAGAAATTTAGAATTCGGAATGTTAGTCAACTGGGTACATATACGAAGTCCAAGAAGGTTGGAGAAAGTATGATAGTCAGAGAATCAGCCAAAGTGGGGAAAAAAACACGACAACTCACAACAGAAAAGGAATACTATATATATATATATATATATATATATATATATATATATATATATATAAAGGAAAATGTATTCCTACTTACCGTAATTTTCTTTTTCTGGTCATAGGCCATGGTAGCACAACAACGGATAGCTCCTCCCTATCCCTAATTAGACAGGAACCTAATTAAAACAGAAGGTATAAGTAACCACTCCTACCCCTCCCACCCTCAGTCTGGTTTCCAGCAATATCCCAGAACGGGATCTTTGTGCTATAACCAGGAAAAGAAAATTATGGTAAGTAGGAATACTTTTTCCTGACCATATCCATGGCAGCACAACGGCTGTAGTGGAGAGCTAACAAACCTTCAGATACTGTAACCCCTAGTAGCCTGAAAATAGCCAAGACTATCCCTCTGCTGATGGCTTATATAGAGGCATGAAGACGTCTCCTGGTGCATTAGTTAAGATAAATAGACTATCAGTAGAAAGCCAGATAGTGAATCTATAGAAATAGGTCTTAAGACATCTATCTAGGACGAGAAGAAAGTCTTTATTCCAATCAAATGCTTTTAGAGCTGGAAGAATAATTTCTTCATTAATATGGAGAGAATAAGCCACTTGATGACTGAAATCAGTAACAGATTGATGATTATTCTATATTGTGAAAGACAGTAAAGGGTTTTATGCCTATAATAGTGCTTGAAGATCTGATATCCTTCTGCCCAATGCTAATGTCACAGATATAGCTAACTTAATATTAAGCAGATGTGGAAAGATAGAGTCTCATGGTTAAAAGGGGTGAGAAGTCCACAAGAGCAATGGTTAACTGAGGGATCATATAAATACAGCCGACAGATGTTTAGATACCTCCATATCAAAGCCCCTTCACAAAAAGAGAGTTCAGAGAGTGCTAAGACATGTAACTCTGAGGTGATGTGGCTAAGTCTTGGATTGAAGAACTTAGAACCTCCTTGGAAGAAGGAATTTGAATGATTACCTAATTAGAATAGAGAAGGAAAAAGGCATCCCAACTCTGTAAAGGTAGCCAAGGATATACATTTGTCTCTGCCCTTCAGAAGGGTATTAATTGCTGTGCCTGAAAGACCCTTGTATTTAAGCCTTTCTTTCAATATCGAAACCTTCCGAAAGAGGAGAGTAGCACTGGACCTGGTGGTAGAGGGAAGAACACTTTTGGAAGATCCCATAGCGGTACTGAAGAAGATACACAGAAGTGAAAACCATGTTAATGTTGATGCAACCAATGCAGAAGAGAAGTATTGGATGTTAAGAATGTCCCTATCATGAACATATTCAATTTTGGAGAAAAGTTCCTCAACCCCAGTGGATTGTATTGATAGTTTTCACTGTCCAAGGAATTTCTATAGGAAAGTTAACATCCTTCCTTGTGCCATCATCGTCCACTCAAATCTATGGTGGAGGGCCTGGATCAAAACTTCCTCTGCTGAGGTAATATGACAGTCAACATCCTTACTTGATAAGTCATACTGCACTTTCTGAAGAGAGCTGTACAGTGCCTTGAACTGTGTCAAACTGTGTTCTCGGCTATACACTGGACAGGTGATTTTAACTGACATAAATTTTTCACTATGAAGATGTTAAAATAAAAAAGTGTTCTTTCACTGCAATCTGAGAAATCTCTGGTGATGTGGGGCAATGGGTACATGGGTACATGTAAATAAGCATCCCGCAAATCTGTAGAAATCAACCGATGTACTAGGAATACTGCCTTTATTATGAAGAATGATCAAGAATCCTGTAAACTTATGTCGATCTAGAATGGACCTCCATCCGTCTGTTAGGAACAGAGTCTTTGTGTTATTATTATTGCTATTTATATAGCGTCAACAGATTCCGTAGGGCTTTACAATACTATGGGAGGGGGGATTTAACTATGAACAGGACAATTACAAGAAAACTTACAGGAACGATAGGTTGAAGAGGACCCTGCTCAAACGAGCCTACAGTCTATAGGAAGTGGGGTATAAAACACATTAGGACAGGAAATAGCAATCAAATAAGGTGGGAGTGAAGCAGAGCTGGATGAGAGAGTAGAGTGCTGCCCTTTAGGAGAGAGCAAGAGACAGGTATGTAAGGTAGAGGTTACTCTGGGAGGCCATAAGCTTTCCAAAAGAGATGGGTTTTAAGGCACTTTTTGAACTATTGAAGACTAGGGGAGAGTCTGATGGCGGTAGGCAGGCTATTCCATAGTAAGGGAGCCGCCCGCGAGAAGTCCTGCAAGCGTGAGTTGGCCGTACGGGTGCGAGCAGTGGACAGAAGAAGGCCGTGGCATACCTATGGATCTGTGAAGAGATTTAAGAGGGGCTAGAATTGTATGGTGCTTGATATGAATGGGTTAGGATTTTGAATTGACTCCTATAGGATACAGGAAGTCAATGTAAGGACTGACAAAGGGTTGAGGTGTGATAGGACCGACTAGAGAGGAAAATCAGTCTGGCGATACAGCTTTTGGGAAGACTAATTAGGAGAGGGTTACAATAATCCATGCAGAAAATTACTAGAGCATGGACAAGCTCCTTGGTAGCATCTTGCGTAAGAAAGGGACAGATACGGGCTATGTTTTTAAGATGGAATCTACAGGATTTGGCAACATACTGGATGTGAGGCTCAGAGGAGAAGCCAGAGTCAAGTATGATGCCAAGACAGCGCGCTTGCAAGGATAGACTTATGTGGATACCACTAATTTGAAGGGAGAGCAAAAGAGGAGGATCAGTATTAGGAGGAGGAAAGACAAGGAGTTCAGTTTTAGAGAGATTGAGTTTCAGAAAGTGGGAGCATATCCAGTCAGAGGTGGAAGAAAGGCAAGCAGTGTCATGTTGCAGGATAGCAGGGGAGAGGTCCGGGGAGGAGAGATATATCTGGGTGTCATCAGAGTACAGGTGATAGTGGAATCCAACAGAGGAAATAAGTTTGCCAGGAGAGGCAGTATAAAAAGAAAATAGAAGGGGACCAAGGACAGAGCCTTGAGGGACTCCAACCGAGACAGGATGAGGGGAGGAGGTATCATTTGAAAAGGAGACACTGAATGAGCGTTGGGAGAGATAAGAGGAAAACCACAAGAGGACAGAGTCACAGAGACTGAGTGATTGAAAGTGGTGGGGCGAGAGGAAAGGAGATGCGCAGCCACCTCTTGTTCAGTAGCCAGGGAGAAAGTCTGAAGGGTAGGAAAAACATAATCTACATGTGGTTGAGAAAGAGAAAGGCAGGGTGGGGAGAATTCTTTACTTAGCTTTTCAATCTTGTCGGTGTCAGAACATAACTGTCGGCTTCCCGCTATTCCAACACTTCCGGGTTGACGGAACAACAACACGGCCCACTTCTCTGACGCGGCTTCCTCACGCTACATAGGGGAACCGTGCCAGTTTCAAAGGGCTTGGTTATTTTGAAGCTTCCTAGATCTTCTGACCGGCTACAAACAATTCTCTCGCTGAACTTCACTACCTGGACTGTTAAACTGCTAAACTTCTCTACACGTGTACCAAACCTGGACTGTAAAACCTGTGATATTGTTCCTACTTCCTCTAGTCGGATTACATTACTGGAAAACCTTCCAAGGAAACGGCAAGTTATATAAATTGAATTGTATCATTCTTCTGGCATTTCAATACTATTTCAAATCTATTTCCTCGCCTCCTGA
Source organism: Pelobates fuscus (assembly GCF_036172605.1). Taxonomy (NCBI): domain Eukaryota; kingdom Metazoa; phylum Chordata; class Amphibia; order Anura; family Pelobatidae; genus Pelobates; species Pelobates fuscus. The sequence continues at coordinate 129,976,054 of NC_086317.1, forward strand.
GTTCAACTAATGAAATATCTCATCTTTGATATTCCATCTATAAACTGGTCTTCGCTTACCTAAACCATCTGCAGCAACCACTCTGCTTAATTGTTCCAGCTTCTATCTTCAAATCGTATTCATGAAAGCTACAGGAACTCTTCTCAAAATACTATCTTCATATTATATTCCTTAACGCTAAGGGAACTCTTCTCAACAAACTATCTTCATATTGTATTCCTTAAAGCTACAGGAACTCTTCTCAACAAACTATCTTCATATTGTATTTCTTAAAGCTACAGGGACTCTTCTCAGCAAACTATCTTCTAATCTTTGATATTCCATCTATAAACTGGTCTTTGCTTACCTAAACCATCTGCAGCAACCGCTCTGCTTAATTGTTCCAGCCTCTACCTTCAAATCATATTCCTTAAAGCTACATGAACTCTTCTCTACAAACTATCTTCATATTATATTCATTAAAGCTACAGGAACTCTTCTCAACACACTATCTTCATACTGTATTCCTTAAAGCTACAGGAACTCTTCTCAACAAACTATCTTCATATTGTATTCCTTAAAGCTACAGGAACTCTTCTCAACACACTATCTTCATACTGTATTCCTTAAAGCTACAGGAACTCTTCTCAACAAACTATCTTCATATTGTATTCCTTAAAGCTACAGGAACTCTTCTCAACACACTATCTTCATACTGTATTCCTTAAAGCTACAGGAACTCTTCTCAACAAACTATCTTCATATTGTATTCCTTAAAGCTACAGCAACGATCCTCACCTTCAAATCAACTTCCTTTATTAGGAATTGTTCTATTTAAATTCTCATTCTTATTCTGATCATCCTCTAAGGTTTGTCCTATTAACAATTTCTGCAGTTGAGTTCCACTCCAAATCCATAGGTAGCATAACAGTCGGTAAAGTAACATGCAAAGCCATCGGCTGTAACGTTAGTTTCGGGGGTGGCCACAGCAGGGAAAAGAAGAGAATTAAATGTGTTCTAGCTGTGAAATTTACAGTGCATCTCTTTTTTACCTCTTCTCTTCTTCTGATGGAAAAATAACCACTTCTCAAGGTTGAGATCTACAATACGCTCTTCCAGGTGTGAAATACCTGAGTCCTGGAAGAAAGGGAATGAGGGGCTTTGGATCAAAATGGTCTCCTGAACTTCAGTTCTTGCAGTAGACAAACTTTCCTCTGCCATTCTCTTAATGCATTCATCTCGGAGGATGCATACAGGGACCAGGTACTGAATCAAAGAGCCCGTTATAACACAACCTATGGATGATTTTTTTCTGGATAGGTACAACAGTGGCATGTTTGAGGTCAGCAAGGACAATACCAGAAGAGAGAGAGCATGTGTATTAAGGAAGGCACAAGACAAGGGGAGAGAGATGTGATAAGGTGAGATGGGATAGGATCGAGCGGGCAAGTGGTGGGGCGAGAGGAAAGGAGAAGCGCAGCCACCTCTTGTTCAGTAGCCAGGGAGAAAGTCTGAAGGGTAGGAAAAACATAATCTATGTGTGGTTGAGAAAGAGAAAGGCAGGGTGGGGAGAATTCTTTACTTAGCTTTTCAATCTTGTCGGTGTCAGAACTTAACTGTCGGCTTCCCGCTATTCCGACACTTCCGGGTTGACAGAAAATATTTACATAGCTTGACTGTAGTCAATATTGTATGCAGATGTTATGTGTTATACAATTCATGTTATTGAATCTTACATTTTGTCTAAAGCTGGAAGCAGTGAGATAAATATAAACTGTGATGATATAGCTTTTCAATAGAATAATCACAAATGAATGAAAAAGATTACAATTGTATAACATGTATTTTATTCTAAAAAAAAAAAAAAAAGATCAAGGAGCCAGGAGAATGGGAAATAGAAGAGAGAGAGAGGTAAAGAAAAAATATAGGAAATTAAATCAATCTGACAAATGTTACATTGTCAGAAAAGTTTGAAAGGGACACTATAGTCACCAGAATAACTACAGCTTATTAAATTTGTTCTGGTGAGTAGAATCATTACCTGCAGGCTTTTTGCTGTAAACACTGAAAATGCAGTGTTTACATTACAGCCTAGTGATAACTTCACTGGCCATCCTCAGATGGCTGTTAGAGATCCTTCCTGGGTCATGGCTGCATAAATGCATCCCAACATTCAGTGTATTCTCCCTCTGCATGCAGAAACTAAACTTTCCTCATAGAGATTCATTGATTCAATTCATCTCTCTGAGGAGATGCTGATTGGTCAGAGCTGTGTTTGAATCATGCTGGCTCTGTCCCTGATTTTCCTCCTTGTCTGTCTCAGCCAATCCTATGGAGAAGCACTGTGATTGGATCAGGCCACCACTTCTGATGATGTCAGCAGACTGCTTGTTTTTCTGAGACAAACAGCATGCAGAGTTACTGCTTCAGGCTTGAATGGCAGTAAGATTTTGCTATATTTATGGAGGTATGAGGGGCCCGGGGGGTAGACGGTGGTTTTAACACTATAGGGTCAGGAATACATGTTTTTGTTCCTGATCCCTACAAAGTGATCATTTAAACCTTGCACACAGAAAAGTTCAAAAGGTAAATGCTGAACAGCCTACAGTTATCATGCCACTACAATCCTGGCACTTTCTCCCATATCTCCGTCAGACATATTTAAAGTTGTTTAGACATACCAAGGGCCCCCAAGCACCCGTTACTAGTCCTTTGTACATTAGATTGCTAATGCAGAAGTTACAATACCATGTTTTTTTTATATTAATTTTGTCGCAATGTGGGCATTATTCATTGTTTAGTACCCAGAGTGTTAAAGCCGTAGGCACATTTAATGAAACAAAAATGCAGCAACATTTCAACCCATTAAGAGGTATTAGAGTGTTAAAGCCGCAGGCAGATTTAATGAAACAAAAAGGCAGCAACGTTTCTACCTACTAAGAGGTCTTTTTCAAAAAGACCTCTTAGTAGGTCAAAACATTGCTGCCTTTTTGTTTAATTAAATCTGCCTGCGGCTTTTTTTCAAAAAGACCTCTTAGTAGGTTGAAACGTTGCTGCCTTTTTGTTTCATTAAATCTGCCTGCGGCTTTAACACGCTGAGTGCCTGGGAATTTCTTTGTTGCCTTAACGTGTTGGGATTGCTGGTTCTGTTCCGGAGCACCGGTGGCTGCTGGTATTAAATGCGGTTCCTATAATCACCTTTGTATTATTCATTGTTTGAGCACATCATCTGTCGTAGAATGGGTCTCTTGGTTTGTGTCAACAGTTATTGCAGGCTAACAGCTTCCATTATTCTCTAGGGAGGCACTAACCACTACTTAGCGAATGGTTTCACATTGATGAAAGGTCTCCAACCCTGTTGTTTCCCTGGTGCAATTAGGTTAATAGCTACTTTACTATACATCCTATAGGAAAAATACAAGTTAGCTATATGACAATATGTTGAACTCCTGAAGCATATATCAAAGCATGTTAAACCATATCAGAGGTAATAAAAATGAAAAAAAGGCCAGACATGTGAACATATACAATTTATTTATTTAAGTGTATATGTAATTTAAATTATTTACATTAACAATTTATATAAAAGTGTAGCAATATTAATAATATGAAAAAAAAACATTTAAAAGATACTCACATGAGCCGAGCTGGAAAGTCACATGGCACATGGGCTCTTGCTGTACCAGCCAAAAACGCATCAAATTTACCCATTTGCCACCTCCAAACCCGCAACCTTACAGTTCACGAGATCGCCAGGCCCCTTGCCGTCAAGATGGGACGTAAAACGAAGAAGCCCAGGCCGGATAAACCAAGACAGGGCCCCAACATCGTGGAACTCTTACGACAAACGGAGGGGGCGCCTAGGCCCAAAATCGCCGCTTACCCTGAGACCTTTTCCGAACTATCGGATGATTTCTCCTCTGGGGAGGAAGCACCAGACTTACCCCAGATGGAAGCGCCAAAGCCGAATGCCCGGGTAGCGGACACCTCACCGGTGACAACGGCGGTTCTCAAGTCTTTGCTAGCCGACCTCCAACGGACTCTCCAAACGGACGTTGCGTCCCTCTGGGCCGACATCCACGGCCTAACAGGGAGAATCGGAACCCTGGAGACATCAACCACCGCCTACACATCACAGATAGCTGTATTACAGCTAGAAGTACAAGGCCTCAAAAGCCAAAATGACAGGCATGAGCGCCAGTTCGCAGCAATAGAGGACGCAAGGCGGGCCAAGAACTTAAAAATTCGAGGCATCCCGGAAGATATCCTGCCCGCGGAGCTCCCACACATGCTGAAGCGTCTACTAACGGCACTGTTACCGCTGCGACAAGCCAAAACAGCGCAGCTGGACGGCTTCTTCCGAGCCCCGAAACCAGCGAAGGCACCTGCCACGGCATCCCGAGACCTCATCGTACGATTCCAGCACCACAAGGATAAGATGGCGGTCGTGGCAGCGACCAGGGAATGCTCACCTTATAAGTTTGAGACGATGACTCTCGTTTTATGCTGACTTGACTGGTAGTACACTCGCTTGGCGCCGGTCATTCAGGCCATTTACCAAGCTGCTGCAGCAGCAAGGAATACCCTACAAATGGCTGAAGACACGAGCCATATGGCTGCAGAAGGATGAGACCAAATATACAGTGGGCTCCCTTGAAGATGCAGCAACTTTGCTACACACCCTGGGCCTGCCTAAAGACTCTCTCCATCCTACGGCGAACCAAACCGGGTCTACTTCGACTCACCAGTGGAATCCTGACCGGGTGCAACCCTTTGTCCCACGCAGAGCGAATCTGGACCAAGTTGAGGCTACAGCAACCTGAAGCAGTCACGTCCCAATAAGGACACTTTGTTAACCCATATGTTTTCTCTTTACTTTACTTGTTTTTCACCGTTAGTTTATCTATGTACAGTTGTCGACTGGACGCGACATTACACTCATACCTCCTCCGACTGAATGGCCTACAAGCCATGACTCACCTCCCCCCCCCGCCTGACAGGTTCTCAGCGAAGAGCACACGACAACACCTGACACAGCCAGGCGTAACACACACGGCGAGACAAAACATGACAGGACCTTCCCGTAAAGGGAACCTGCCTCCCGAACACCACATATAACAAGGTACGGCCCGGATAGTTCCACTCACACACTATGAGCCGGCCAGGGACCTACTGCCACAACAAACCTCAGACCACATAAAGGCTATACCTGGCTAAGATACCTAACAAGGACGACAAGCCCCCACCACTATACCGTGCGCATACCCCTAGCTATGAGGTACCACTTACTAGGATGCGACTAAAATATAAAAAGTGCAAGACTTGACAGGCCACACAAATGCTAATGAATATTTGTTATATTTTTCTATGGCACAAGCTGTTGTGGCTGTGCAATAATATGTGTTCTTCTATGCACGGTCAAAATAAATAATTAAAAAAAAAAAAAAGATACTCACATGAAGAGAGTGAAGAATCCCTTATTTTTTATTTTAATAGACAAATTTAATGAAAATATAAACTAGTAATATTTATTTAGAGTATGAAAGTTTTAACCCCTTAAGGACCGATGATGGTTCAGGACCGTCATCGGAAAAATACCCTTGAGGACCGGTGACGGTCCTGAACTGTCATAACGGTAAAATTGACTCCCGGTGTGGGGGGACTGCCTGACAACCCAGACAGTCCCCCCTCGGCGAGTTAGGCCTGTGCTGACAGGCAGTCTCCCTGCATTTGTAAAATAAAAGGAAAAAATTGTTAGTGAATAAAAATATAATTATATACAGTTGCAAGAAAAAGTATGTGAACCCTTTGGAATGATGTGGATTTCTGCACAAATTGGTCATAAAATGTGATCTGATCATCATCTAAGTCACAACAATAGACAATCACAGTCTGCTTAAACTAATAACACACAAATAATGAAATGTTGCCATGTTTTTATTGAACACACCATGTAAACATGCACAGTGCAGGTGGAAAAATTATGTGAACCCCTAGACTAATGACATCTCCAAGAGCTAATTGGAGTGAGATGTCAGCCAACTGGAGTCCTATCAATGAGATGAGATTGGAGGTGTTGGTTACAGCTGCCCTGCCCTATAAAAAGCACACACCAGTTCTGGGTTTGCTTTTCACAAGAAGCATTGCCTGATGTGAATGATGCCTCGCACAAAAGAGCTCTCAGAAGACCTACGATTAAGAATTGTTGACTTGCATAAAGCTGGAAAGGGTTATAAAAGTATCCCCAAAAGCCTTGCTGTTCATCAGTCCACGGTAAGACAAATTGTATATTAATGGAGAAAGTTCAGCACTGCTTCTACTCTCCCTATGAGTGGCCGTCCTGTAAAGATGACTGCAAGAGCACAGCACAGACTGCTCAATAAGGTGAAGGAGAATCCTAGAGTGTCAGCTAAAGACTTACAAAAGTCACTGGCAAATGCTAACATCCCTGTTAGCGAATCTACAATACGTAAAACACTAAACAAGAATGGATTTCATGGGAGGATACCACAGAGGAAGCCACTGCTGTCCAAACAAAACATTGCTGCACGTTTACAGTTTACAGAGCACCTGGATGTTCCACAGCAGTACTGGCAAAATATTCTGTGGACAGATGAAACCAAAGTTGAGTTGTTTGGAAGAAACACACAACACTATGTGTGGCAAAAAAGAGGCAGAGCACACTAACATCAGAACCTCATCCCAACTGTGAAGTATGGTGGTGGGGGCATCATGGTTTGGGGCTGCTTTGCTGCGTCAGGGCCTGGACGGATTGCTATCATCGAAGGAAAAATTAATTCCCAAGTTTATAAAGACATTTTGCAGGAGAACTTAAGGCCATCTGTCTACCAGCTGAAGCTCAACAGAAGATGGGTGTTGCAACAGGACAATGACCCAAAGCATAGAAGTAAATCAACAACAGAATGGCTTAAACAGAAGAAAATACGCCTTCTGAAGTGGCTCTGTCAGAGTCCTGACCTCAACCCGATTGAGATGCTGTGGCATGACCTCAAGAAAGCGAGTCACACCAGACATCCCAAGAATATTGCTGAACTGAAACAGTTCTGTAAAAAGGAATGGTCAAGAATTACTCCTGACCATTGTGCACGTCTGATCTGCAACTACAGGAAACGTTTGGTTGAAGTTATTGTTGCCAAAGGAGTTTCAACGAGTTATTAAATCGAAGGGTTCACATACTTTTTACACCTGCACTGTGAATGTTTACATGGTGTGTTCAATAAAAACATGGCAACATTTCATTCTTTGTGTGTTATTAGTTTAAGCAGACTGTGATTGTCTATTGTTGTGACTTAGATGATGATCAGATCACATTTTATGACCAATTTGTGCAGAAATCCATATCATTCCAAAGGGTTCACTTACTTTTTCTTGCAACTGTATATATGTGTGTGACATCGAACTAGAAAGGTTGCTCTCCGGTAGAGATGTCGCAAACATAAAATTTTCCGTTCGCAAATGGCGAACGCGAATTTCTGCCAATGTTCGCGACCGGGCGAACCACCATAGACTTCAATAGGCAGGCGAATTTTAAAACCCACAGGGACTCTTTCTGGCCACAATAGTGATGGAAAAGTTGTTTCAAGGGGACTAACACCTGGACTGTGGCATGCCGGAGGGGGATCCATGGCAAAACTCCCATGGAAAATTACATAGTTGATGCAGAGTCTGGTTTTACTCCATAAAGGGCATAAATCACCTACCATTTCTAAATTGTTTGGAATAACGTGCTTTAAAACATCAGGTATGATGTTGTATCGATCAGGTAGTGTAAGGGTTACGCCCGCTTCACAGTGACAGACCAAACTCCCCGTTTAACGCAATGCAAACAACCGCAAACAGTCCATTTCCACAAAAGCAATCTCCCCATTTGCACAAGGTTGGATACCAAGCTAGCCATGTCCTGTTCTTTGTCCTCACTGATGTCATTGAAGGTCTCTTCCTCTACCCAGCCACGTACAACACCAAGGGTCCCCGAAAGGTGACAACAATCCCCCTGGGACGCCTGCTGTGTTTGGTCTTCCAACTCCTCAAAGCCACCTTCCTCCTCTGACTCCTCTTCTTCAGACTCCTCTCTCTGCATTGCCTCTCTCTGCGTAATTATAAGGTGTGTTAAGTAGTACTATTCCTATCAGTTTAATACCTGTTACGTCCCCTATCAGGGGACGTGTATATGGCATCGATTTTAGGAACCGGGAGATGGAAAAAGATGCTTGGTTGGTCCTCCTACTTCAAATTTGGGGCACTGCGCGTGTAATCTAATGTGCAACCAGATAGGAGTGGTGTGTTAAGTAGTACTATTATTATCAGTTTAATCCCTGTTACGTCCCCTAATAGGGGACGTGTATATGGCATCGATTTTAGGAACCGGGAGATGGAAAAAGATGCTTGGTTGGTCCTCCTACTTCAAATTTGGGGCACTGCACGTGCAATCTAATGTGCCACCAGATAGGAGTGGTGTGTTAAGTAGTACTATTCTCATCAGTTTAATCCCTGTTATGTCCCCCTCATCAGGCCTTTTTTAGTCGAATGTATCGCCCACTGTCAGTCTCTTCGGATCCATCCCTCATTCATCTTAATAAAGGTGAGGTAATCTAGACTTTTTTGACCTAGGCGACTTCTCTTCTCAGTGACAATACCTCCTGCTGCACTGAAGGTCCTTTCTGACAGGACACTTGAAGCGGGGCAGGCCAGAAGTTCCATCGCAAATTGGGATAGCTCAGGCCACAGGTAAAGGCCTGCACTCCTCAGAGTGTCGATATCTACAGTTAAGGCGAGGTAGTCTGCTACCTGTCAGTCAAGTCATTCTCTGAGGGTGGACCACAAAGGGCTGTGGCGATGCGTAGGACTTAAAAAGCTCCGCATGTCCTCCATCAACAACACGTCTGTAAAGCGTCCTGTCCTTGCCGCCGTGGTCATGGGAGGAGGAGGATTACTTTCACCTATTCCCCTGTTAGATTCCTGTTGTGCTGTGACATCACCCTTATATGCTGTGTAAAGCATACTTTTTAATTTATTTTGGAACTGCTGCATCCTTTCCTACTTGCGGTAATTCGGTAACATTTCAGGCACTTTCTGCTTATACCGGCGGTCTAGTAGCTTGGACACCCAGTACAGGTCATTCTCCCTCAGCCTTTTTATACAAGGGTCCCTCAACAGGCACGACAGCATGAAAGACCCCATTTGCACAAGGTTGGATGCCGAGCTACTCATGTCCCGTTCCTCGTCCTCAGTGATCTCACTGAAGGTATGTTCTTCCCCCCAGCCACGTACAACACCACGGGTACCAGATAGGTGACAACGAACACCCTGGGATGCCTGTTGTGGTTGGTCTTCTTCCTCCTCCTCAAAGCCACATTCCTCCTCTGACTCCTCTTCCTCACAATCCTCTTCCAGCGTTGCCGCAGGTACAGCAAGCGATGCTGATAAGGCTGTTTCTGGTGGTGATGGTGACCACAACTCTTCCTCTTCCTCTTCACGCTCATCTACGGCCTGATCCAGCACTCTTCGCAGGGCACGCTCCAGGAAGAAAACAAATGGTATGATGTCGCTGATGGTGCCTTCGGTGCGACTAGGTTTGTCACCTCCTCAAAAGGACGCATGAGCCTACAGGCATTGCGCATGAGCGTCCATTAACGTGGCAAAAAAAATCCCAGCTCCGCAGAGGCTGTCCTAGCACCCCGGTCATACAAATAGTCATTAACGTTTTTTTCTTGTTGGAGCAGGCGGTCGAACATTAGGAGTGTTGAATTCCAACGTGTCGGGCTGTCGCAAATCAAGCGCCTCACTGGCATGTTGTTTCGCTGCTGGATATCTGCAAAGTGCGCCATGGCCGTGTAGGAACACCTTCCTGGCCTGCTTCAGGACATCCTGTAAGCCTGGGTACTTATGCACAAAGCGTTGTACGATCAGATTACACACATGTGCCATGCACGGCACATGTGTCAACTTGCCCAAATTCAATGCCGCCAACAAATTTCTTCCGTTGTCACAAACCACTTTGCCGATATCCAGTTGGTGCGGAGTCAGCCACTGATCCACCTGTGCGTTCAGGGCGGACAGGAGTGCCGGTCCGGTGTGACTCTCTGCTTTCAAGCAAGTCAACACCAAGACAGCGTGACACTGCCGTATCCGGGATGTGGAATAGTACCTGGGGAGCTGGGGGGGTGCCGTTGATGTGGAGCAAGACGCAGCAGCAGAAGAGGACTCAGCCGAGGAGGTTATGGAAGAGGATGGAGTAGAAAGAGTAGAGGAGGTGGCAGCAGGCCTGCCTGCAAGTCGTGGCAGTGTCACCAACTCCTCTGCAGAGCCACGCACTCCATGCTTGGCAGCCGTCAGCAGGCTTAACCAATGCGCAGTGTAGGTGATATACCTGCCCTGACCATGCTTTGCAGAACAGGTATCAGTGGTCAGATGGACCCTTGCCCCAACACTGTGTGCCAGACATGCCAGTACTTCCTTTTGCACAATCGAGTGCAGGTTGGGGATTGCCTTTTGTGCAAAGAAATTTCGTCCTACAAATTTTTGGAACGCCTCAGACTCCACCAGCTTGTATGGTAAAAGCTGGCGGGCTAAGAGTTCAGACAAGCCAGCTGTCAGATGGTGACTTTGTGACATTGGCTTCTTACGCTCAAACATGTCCTTGAAGTGGCTGAAGATGCTGGACCAGGAGGAGGATGGCGGCTTTAAGTTTGTGTGCTGCTTGTACTCATGTGTTGATCCCATAGGCGTTTGTGATGTGCGATCATGTGCCTTCGCAAAGCAGTTGTACCTAGGTGGGTGTTGGACTTCCCACGACTCAGTTTCTTTTGGCACAGGTGCAAATTGCTTCGCTGTTGTCAGAGGCAGACACAAAAAAAATGCCACACTGCTGAGCTCTGCAATGACGGCATTCTGGTGGTGGCACCAGCATGCGTTGATTGGCGTGCTGTCTGGCTGACCCTGGGTGCCGATGCATGCTGTCTGACTGTGCCACTAGCTCCTTGCGACGACCTCCCCCTGCTTCCAACTCGTCTCCTCCTCCTCTCTGTCTCCCCATCTGAACTTTCCCCCTGTTCTTCTTCTCTTCTAGCGGGCACCCACGTGACATCCACGGAAGCATCGTCATCATCAACCGCTTCACTTGTATCTGACAACTCAGCAAAGGAAGCAGCAGCGGGTACAACATCATCATCATCACACCGTACGTCCATGTGTGTAATGCTGCCTAACTGAGACATATCCCTGTTATCTACATCCTCTGGCAATAATGGTTGCGCATCACTCATTTCTTCCAACTGATGTGTAAATAACTCCTCTGACAGATCAAGTGAAGCGGCTGTGGTGCTAGTGTTGGTGGTAGCGGCAGGCGGGCGAGTGGTAACTTGAGAGGTGCCCGAAGCTAAGCTGGAGGAGGATGGTGCTTCAAGGTTCTGAGCGGAAGCTGTAGAAGATTGGGTGTCCTGTGTTAGCCAGTCAACTATGTCCTCAGAACTTTTCGAGTTCAGGGTACGTGGCCTCTGAACACTGGGCATTATTCCAGGGCCAAAGGGAATCACAGCACCACGACTACAAAGGCCCCTGCGGGGTAGCCTGCCTCTGCCTGTCTTTTTTTTTTTTCGATTAGTGGTACTATGCGTGCAAGCTACTGTGACAACACATATGAGTGGCACTGTGCAGTGGCAGAAGTTGGCAGAGTAGACGCTGTAGGCCTGACACACACGCTTGCAGACAACTAACTGCTATTCAATCTATTACAGTCAAAATTGTATTTTTTTTTTTGAATGTACACTACTGTTACACCAGATATGAGTTGCACTGGTGTGACACGGTGCCCTGGCAGGCCCTGAAACGCACACGTGTGAAGGAAACTGACTGCTTTTATTTCACAGTCAAAAAAGTGTTGTTTTTTTAAATGTACACTACTGTTACACCAGATATGAGTTGCACAGGTGTGACACTGTGCCCTGGCGGGCCCTGAAACGCACACGTGTGAAGGAAACTGAGTGCTATTATTTCACAGTCAAATTTCTAGTTTTTTTTTTAATGTACACTACTGTTACACCAGATATGAGTTGCACTGGTGTGACACTGTGCCTGGCAGGCCCTGAAACGCACACGTGTGTAGGAAACTGAGTGCTATTATTTCACAGTCAAATTTCTAGTTTTTTTTTAATGTACACTACTGTTACACCAGATATGAGTTGCACTGGTGTGACACTGTGCCCTGGCGGGCCCTGAAACGCACACGTGTGAAGGAAACTGAGTGCTATTATTTCACAGTCAAATTTCTAGTTTTTTTTTTAATGTACACTACTGTTACACCAGATATGAGTTGCACTGGTGTGACACTGTGCCTGGCAGGCCCTGAAACGCATACGTGTGAAGGAAACTGACTACTATTATTTCACAGTCAAATTTCTAGGTTTTTTTTTATGTACACTACTGTTACACCAGATATGAGTTGCACTGGTGTGACACTGTGCCCTGGCAGGCCCTGAAATGCACATGCATGAAGGAAAGTGACTGCTATTATTTCACAGTCAAAAAAGTGTTGTTTTTTTTTAAATGTACACTACTGTTACACCAGATATGAGTTTGACTGGTGTGACACTGTGCCCTGGAAGGCCCTGAAACGCACACGTGTGAAGGAAACTGACTACTATTATTTCACAGTCAAAAAAGTGTTGTTTTTTAAATGTACATTACTGTTACACCAGATATGAGTTGCATTGGTGTGACACTGTGCCCTGGCAGGCCCTGCAACACACACGTGTGAAGGAAACTGACTGCTATTATTTCACAGTCAAATTTCTAGTTTTTTTTAAATGTACACTACTGTTACACCAGATATGAGTTGTACTCGTGTGACACTGTGCCCTGGCAGGCCCTAAAACACACACGTGTGAAGGAAACTGAGTGCTATTATTTCATAGTCAAATTTCTAGTTTTTTTTTAATGTACACTACTGTTATACCAGATATGAGTTGCACTAGTGTGACACTGTGCCCTGGCAGGCCCTGAAACGCACACGCGTGAAGGAAACTGACTGCTATTATATTACAGTCAAAAAAGTTTTTTGTTTTTTTAAATGCAAGCTATTGTGACACCAGATATGAGTGGTGGCACTGGGCAAGTGGGCACAGTATACGCTGTGAGCCTGACACACATGCTGGCAGGCAGTCAACTGCAATTAGATTACACAGGAAAAAAAAGCAGACTGATGTTCTAGCCCTAAAAAGGGCTTTTGGGGTGCTGTCCTTACACTGTCCTTACACTGTGGACACTGAATACACTAGCCTAGCTATCGATTTCCCTATTAAATCAGCAGCGCTGCACGGTCCCTCCTCTCACTAAGAATGCAGCTTCCGAATTAATCTAAAATGGATGCGGTGAACTGTTCGGGACATCACTAATTGTAAAGTGTTGAGGAATAAGTTGACGCTATATAAATGCCAATAATAATATTAAACTTTTCTACTTTAATAAAAAAAAAAAATAATTCAATTGCATGCGGTCAAATATATTGACATAGAAAAAAGTACTTTGGTTATATTTCTAAAATAGGAATAGAATAGGGGGCGGACCGAACATCGCATATGTTTGCCCGCCGTGGCGAACGCGAACAAGCTATGTCGCCAGGAACTATTCGCCAGTGAACTATTCGGGACATCTCTACTCTCCGGACTTAAAATGAGAATTTTATTGAAAAAATTTAAAAATAATGACCAACGTTTTGGTCCCCGATCGGGACCTTCCTCAGGGTCAGAGATAACAGGACCAGGTTGTCCTGTTATGTCTGACCCTGAGGAAGGTCATTATTTTTAAATTTTTTTCAATAACATTTTCATTTTAAGTCCGGAGAGCAGCCTTTCTTGTTGGATGTTATACCTATTGGAGCTCTGGTAGTGCGCCCAGCATTGGAACATCACAAGCGTGAGTGCAGGGGATTTTGGTATTTTTTTATGTGTATAGATATATTTTATGTGTATAGATATATATAAATATATATATATAATATATGTCTATATATATCATATATATATATATATATATATATATATAAATATACACTTCAAATATCCCGCACTCAAAGGACTTTCATACGAAAAATATAGTACATTTATTTCACAATTGTGCCAATATTCAAAGACGATCAAGTCGACGTATCAGTCCCCGTAGGACTTTTATCAAGACAGTGAATGGCGGGAAAGGTAGTGATTTAAATATACCAAGGTTGAAATCTGATTGGAGAGTGGGATATACGAAAGTGAGGCTGTGATGTCATAGGTGCTGTGTCAGAGTTTAAGAGAGGAATTAACCCCATACGTGCCTACTAGTGAAGCCTGTAGGTAAATATAAATACGGCCAGAGTGTAGATAATCTGCTTTCACAAACATATTAAAATACAAGGATGTGATAAAAGATAGAAGATAACGGAGCCACCCCGGAGATAGTGTCCCCAGCGTGAAGATCCAGAAAGCTTCTCTTTGAAGAAGTAAGATATCTCTATCGCCCCCTCAAACGATTTGAAGTTTGTATATCAGTATGGACCAGATAGTCTCTTAGGTTCCTGTTCCTCCTGTAGCTTATCATTGGGGTATGCTGAAATGTCGCCGGTAATGTTTTATCTTTTTTAAGTACCTCCCAGTAGTTCATATTATTTTGGACATTTCACTCGACTGTGAATGAAAAGTTTGAGGGAAGATCATTCTGGCTTGTTTATTCTTGGTTATAGGTCCGTCTGTATAAATCTGTAATGCTTTCGAATATGCTTTTTCCAATGTGTATCTTGGATATCCTCGTTGAGTAAATTTTTCAAACATTTCTTGTACCTGGACTGAAGCTTTTATGGAGTCCGAATTATTCCTCAATACCCTCACAAATTGTGATACCGGTAAAGATTTAATTAAGTTGGGGGGATGATGGCTACTTACCTGTTTCGTCTGAACCACGGGACATAATTAGAGATCTACTTAAACTTAAACAAAGACAAATTGATCTCGAACTACATGCTACTTATTTATCCGACTATTACCGTATGAAAAAAATCCCCAGAGGCTTTAGGATTAAGAACGTCCCAACCATTGGAAGAAATAACCCTGAGGTCTGTCGGAAATGGATCGGCATATTGAACAAATGCTCCCTGGATTTGATGTTGGTTGTTATTGAGGAGGTAGGTCGAGAACTAAAAATTACTAAATTTAAAATCTCAGATTATGAAGTATTACACTCTACAACTACAGCAGCACCCAATTGTGATATATTGATTCAGAAATTGACCGAGGATTTGAAACAATATAAAAACGACCTAGTTAGGTTCAAGAGAGAAAAACTTGCAAAAGTGCAGGCAGATTACTCAGAACATAGAGTTTATAGGTGGTTATCCGGAGATAATACCAGACCTATATACAGAACCTACAAGCCTAGAATCAGAAAACCCATTGCATCCACTGTTGATTTTACCTCCGGCGAGTCGGCGTCCGACTCTGAATATAAGAGTTCACAAAGAGAGAGAGCTTATTCTAAAAATTTAGAACCGAGCGACTCATCTTTTTTAGAAACAGGACTAGGTCTGGTGAGAGAAACGACAAGTGGGGGTCACCTAGGTACAGAGCACCCTCCAAACGCCAGCACTACACCAGGAGGGGGCAGAAAGGGAAGAGGCACTGGACACAGGGGACGTCCGCCACGGAGATGCTAAATAATCCCATTATTAACCTATCGGCCAGAGTACTTACTGCAACAGAAATCATGCTTTTAACCCCTTAAGGACCAAACTTCTGGAATAAAAGGGAATCATGACGTGCCACACACGTCATGTGTCCTTAAGGGGTTAAAGAAAGGTCTTTCATTTGTCCCGACTGCTAGGATCAACAAATTTAAATGGGAAATCGAGCAATTTCAATTCAACAGAAAACTCTGTTTAGCAGACTACTTTAAAAATTCCAATCAGCAACATCAAACAAAAGAAAACATTGAACAATTTAAAGTACGCAGCTCCTTTGACCCCATTACCTCAAATACTACATTAAAAACTTTTCACAGATGCTGAAATCCGATACAATGAAAGTTACAACTACTCAAAATAAATCTCGTTCTAACATTTCTAAAGCTGAAAGAGAGGCTTTACACAGTTTGGCTAATGACATGTCCAGTATTATACAACCAGCGGACAAGGGTGGCGCTATAGTCGTTCTAGAATACGAAGACTATAGAGCAGAAATCCTCAAACAACTATCGGACACCAGGGTCTATGAGTACACTGGAATAGACCCAGTTCATGAATTTAGTAAAGTTATTCATCAAACACTACAGAGGGGCTTGGATTCAGGCTTCCTCACTGTCACGGAATTCGAATACTTATTTGAAACCCATCCTATGTGTCCGATCATATACACAGTGCCAAAGGTTCATAAAAACCTGGAGCGTCCACCAGGTCGGCCAATTGTATCGGCAATCGGTGGGTTGTTAGAACCTATCGGAAAATGGTTAGACACAAAATTTAAAAAAACGGTAATGTCATTACCCACCTATGTCAAGGATTCTGCGCAAGTTATAGCTGCCCTGAACTCAATCGAACTTCCTCCACAAGGGGTTTTTCTAGCAGCCATCGATGTAAGCAGCTTATGTACTATTATCCCCCACGAAGAGGGAATACAGGCGATGCGTCAAGTATTAGCACAGCACCAGGAGCGGATTGAGCCCCCAATTGAATATATCCTTGAATTATTGGAATTATGCCTTACATTGAACTACTTCAGATTTGAGAAATCATTCTACATCCAAATCTCGGGGACATCTATGGGTGCTCCTATGGCACCAATGTATGCCAATGCATACATGCATAGATATGAACAAAGACATATTCTACAAGAATATGGTCAGTACATCTTGAAATACCTGAGATATATCGACGATATCTTCATTATTTGGTCAGGGGAGGAACAAACTTTACATAATATGATACAGTCATTAAATCAGCTTGATTCACCTGTAAGACTCACACATCAAATTAACAACAAACAAATCGACTTCCTGGATCTCCGTATCTTCATAGAAAACAACAAACTGGGCTATACTTTATTTGCGAAGGATACTGATCGCAATACGTTACTACACGCTAGTAGCCATCATCCCCCCAACTTAATTAAATCTTTACCGGTATCACAATTTGGGAGGGTATTGAAGAATAATTCGGACTCCATAAAAGCTTCAGTCCAGGTACAAGAAATGTTTGAAAAATTTACTCAACGAGGATATCCAAGATACACATTGGAAAGAGCATATTCGAAAGCATTACAGATTTATACAGACGGACCTATAACCAAGAATAAACAAGCCAGAATGATCTTCCCTCAAACTTTTCATTCACAGTCGAGTGAAATGTCCAAAATAATACGGAACAACTGGGAGGTACTTAAAAAAGATAAAACATTACCGGCGACATTTCAGCATACCCCAATGATAAGCTACAGGAGGAACAGGAACCTAAGAGACTATCTGGTCCATACTGATATACAAACTTCAAATCGTTTTACTCAACAAAATCCAGGCTGTTTCCGCTGTTTATAATGCACAGCCTGTAACAACATGACTCCAGGAAAATCTTCCTTTCACCCCCATTCAGGCAAAGAATACAAGATACGACAACGGATTACGTGTACCACTACACACATTGTCTATCGCATTACATGCCCTTGTGGTCTTATGTACATTGGGAAACGTCTAATGACCTAAGGGAACGTATGAGGGGACATAGATCCACAATCAGGATAGCATTGTCCAGTGGCATTGCAACTACTCCCATAGCCAAACATTTTCTCGAGATGGGACACACATTGCCATCATTGAAATTTATGGGCATCGAACACGTTCCATCCCCGTTGAGAGGGGGCGATAGAGATATCTTACTTCTTCAAAGAGAAGCTTTCTGGATCTTCACGCTGGGGACACTATCTCCGGGGGGATTGAACGAGATCAATCCATTGAACTGCTTCATACCGAAAAGATAAGGCTGCGACTAGTTCCTTTAAATGTATATATGGATGTCTCATAGAGAAGCAGAGATGTTGTTTATTGACAGGTTTCCCATATAGTCTTCATTGCTGGGGTGTCTTCTTCTTCTCTGTTGGCATTATATAGTCTAAATGCTCTTACATTATGTGTTACAGTACAGCACTTTGTGTTTATACAAGTGTAGTTACATTGTATTTGATTCAGCATCTGTGTAACATTGTGTCTATATTTAGACCTGTATCTTATTTGGTCATTGAACTTCTCTGTAGGAATGTAGCCACCCCAACTTAAGCTTAAATTGAATAGTACTTTAATTGAATATCATTCATTTATGTATTTTAATATGTTTGTGAAAGCAGATTATCTACACTCTGGCCGTATTTATATTTACTTACAGGCTTCACTAGTAGGCACGTATGGGGTTAATTCCTCTCTTAAACTCTGACACAGCACCTATGACATCACAGCCTCACTTTCGTATATCCCACTCTCCAATCAGATTTCAACCTTGGTATATTTAAATCACTACCTTTCCCGCCATTCACTGTCTTGATAAAAGTCCTACGGGGACTGAAACGTCGACTTGATCGTCTTTGAATATTGGCACAATTGTGAAATAAATTTACTATATTTTTCGTATGAAAGTCCTTCCGAGTGCACTCTTTTCCATTGGTTTATATATAAATATATATATATATATATATATATATATATATATATATATATATAAATATATATATATATATAAAGGTGAAAATCAGGAGCACTCGCTTGGATTTTTTAAATGTGAATAAACTGTTTAATCACAACTCAGCATCAACATTTCGACCCTTCAGGGTCAGATATCCTATCTTGATAAAGACCCTGAAGGGTCAAAACATTGATGCTGAGTTGTGATTAAACAGTTTATTCACATTTGAAAAATCCAAGCGAGTGCTCCTGATTTTCACCTTTATATCTACTGGCCTGGAGGCACCCTGGTAATACACATTTTATATACTTTTTTTTGGGTTGAGTGCCAGAGTCTGGTCTGAGATATATATATATATATATATATATATATATATATATATATATATATAATGTCATACTAAGTGTATTTTTATATTAATATGAAAATACATTCAGAATTAAATTACAGGGGGCGTGGCCTGGACGAGCATGGTGCAGGACACACATTGAAAGAGCTCCGCACCCCTGGCCGCCTAAACAGCGAAAACTAGCTACGAAAACGGGAGAAAATGGTCCGCAATAAGAAGCAGCAGACAGCTGAGACAGTGGGAACAGACTCACCGAGGAGACACACGGGCCCGATGGATGATTTCATCGCTACACCGGCCGACACGCGGAGACAGCACAGTGAGCACAAAATGGCGCCCACCTCTCCAAGCAAGGAGGGCGCGGGAGAGCCTCACACAGAAGATGCCCCGGTTAGTGAACTAGCCCAAATCAGAACCGAACTGGCACACATCTCCGCCAGCATGCTTACCAAAGCAGACACTGGCACTCTAGTGCAGGAAATTCGGGCCGCAATGCGTGGTGAGCTCGCTGAAATGCGCTCAGATCTGACTGCGCTCGAACAAAGAGTGGACGAAATGGAGACAGCAGCCCATGGATGCGACGAGCACCACAGAGCTACAGAGGTAGCGGTTACCAGACAAGGTAACATGCTCCTAACGCTGCGCAGACAAGTGGAAGACTTGGAGAATAGGAGTAGGCGCAACAATATCCGGATCAGGGGCCTACCAGAAGCGGACGCAGATCAGCTCCAGACAACGCTGACTGCCCTATTTCACCAACTACTGCGAGACCAGGCCCCGGACACAATCCGCATGGAGAGGGCACACAGAGCACTAGGCCCTCAGAGACAAGATGGCAGGCCCAGAGATGTGATATGCTGCCTCACCTCTCAGGGCGTGAAAGACCAAATAATGGCCGCAGCAAGGGAACAGACCTCAATCAGATTCCACGAAGCTGACATTTCACTCTTTCAGGACTTGTCCGGCCTCACCCTAGACGCCAGAAGGGCCCTGAGACCGGTGACGAGTACCCTCCGTGACAAACGTATACCATACCGGTGGGGCTTTCCATTCAGCCTCCAAGTGAAACACGGTAACGCTTGGCTCACAGCCCGCTGGCCGGAAGAAATTCCACGCATGCTGCGAACACTGGGCCTGCCGTCTGTTAGAATTAGGAACTGGATCCTGGAGGAAGCTGTCGCAACACGACGAGATCCTCTAGCTCCGCTGCACCCTCCGGCACCTTTACCCGGCAACAGCGCCCTACAGCGTCGACGAGGGGGCCCGGAAGGCCCGGAAGAGTAATCTCCAAGGAGCGACCGTTCAGAAGGGGATTTGGTGAGTCCTGAACACACGGGGGGACATACTAATGGGCAAGAGAGACCACAAGGCAACGGGGGGGGTCTGGACACTTGGGGAGGGAGAGGGACAGGGGGACTTAATGCCATCAACTGCTTCCCCATCTCCCTGGGCTTGAAAGGGACACAGGGAACTGTGGGACACAGGGAACTGTGCTATTACCCAGAGCTGCCATCACTGATCGCAGGGGACACAGGCGGGGTGGCCTACACATACAGCCTCCAGTTGGGGGATTTGGGTGGGGGGACGAAGGGATGATGTTGCCTGAGGGATGCATACATGCGGAACCACTACAATTACGGCAGCGATGCAGTAACTCAACACGTTTTTCTTTTTTGTCTTTCTTGGCATAGGCCCGAACTGAGGCCCCCATTTTGACAATGTAATTAAACTGCCGCCAGCCCTCTCCTAAGGTCTAGAGATGGCTCAACCCAGGGAAGGGGGATTACTTCAGCCTAGCTATTGGAAACAGTTGTCCCGCAGGGGCTTAAGCACAAAATATATGCATTGTTGGACATGTTGTATGATATTCTGATGTATCTGAGGGAGAGGGGGAAACGTATCCTGAGCTCAGGAGCTTTAATGCATAATATCTGTTGGCATGTTCTGTGGTACTAGACCGAGGGACACCCACAAGAGTTGATTGATTGCTACTTGGGGAGGCGACAAACCAGGATAGGGACCGGAAGGCCCACACTAGACACGCATATATGATTAAGCCCGGGAGACGGAGTAGTGAGAAACAACGACGCATAGACACTAGATGAGCGACAACGCCCCGCTCAGCCAGGCCCCCTAGGACCCCCACAAATACGCAACGTAGAGGATATGAGCCACCCCTCACACCGACGGCTGCGTCCAGAGACCCGATATGCATGTGACCAGAAAGAGACAGAACCCTGACAGACCCGACCCTTCCCGGTGGACTGGCCCCCCCCGAGAATGATAGATGCCCCCAGGAGTTTAGGGACCCAACCCTGTGACGACCGCCCACATTCACTTACAACTTACACACAAAACGACGCCCCACTGACCGGAACCATATGCCTCCCGTAAAGTCAAGACCCACTGGCCAGGGGGGTGAGTGATAGTTGGTTTACCTTTCTGATTGTTACTTTTCTAAAGAGAAAAGCACTCGTTTATAGTTTTGATTACACTCTTTTCATACACTGTCTATTGCCTGCCACTGTGCTCCAAGGGACCAGTACCCCTTGACAGGCACCACTCAAAGGTTGACGGGGGGGGCGTGGGACGCTCTTATCGGGCGCCGCACGCGACATCCCCGCCACAGGTGCCGACTCATACAGGTCTGTATTGGACCTAACAAACCTCCCCCTCCCCACACCCATCCCTAACCCACCCCCCTCCCTTGATAGGCTCGGGGCCATGGGGTCGGGGTTCACGCCCGCCCCTCTGCATGTCTGGACGGGTAACGCCAGGGGTCTGAATGCCCCCGAGCGGAGATCTCACCTGCTGCGAACTCTATGGGCCGAAAAAGTCTCAGTCGCCTTCCTCCAGGAGACCCACTTCAAAGGCACGGAAATCCCTACGCTAAGAGACTCAAGATACCCAGTGGGGTTCTTCGCGAACCACCAGACAGCCAAGAAGGCAGGAGTAGCAATTTTATTCGCAAGCACGATACCATTTGACTGTACCGACACTCTAGCCGACAACATGGGACGCTATCTGTTCATCAAAGGCACAATAGCTGGTTGCTCGTACACCTTTGCAAGCATATATGCCCCAAACACCCGCCAAGGCAGGTTTGTCCGACAGACGCTGACTAAGTTAGAAAGATTCAGAGAGGGATTCCTGGTGGTTGCTGGGGATGTGAATGTGGCCCTGGACCCGAGGAACGACACATCCAGAGGTGCTAGCTCCCTCCCGCGCCAATGCCTACAGACCATCCGAAGAGCCCTCGGGAGCTCCGGACTCGTGGACTGTTGGAGAGTGATGCACCCGACGGACAAGGACTTCACCTACTACTCCACGGTGCACAACTCCTACAGCAGGCTGGACTATATTTTCGTGTCCCAGGAGTTTCTGCCAAAGTTAATATCGGCAGAGATAAGACCAATGACTTGGTCTGACCACTCGCCGGTCTCAGCTACACTCGAGTCCCCACTATTTCGACCACGGGACCGTCAATGGAGGATGAATGAATCGATCCTCAATGACGCACCTGTAATCGCGGAACTCAGGACGATACTAACAACATTCTTTGAAGAAAATGAATCCCCCGAGACTCCGGCGATGGTGGTCTGGGAAACGCACAAATGCGTCATCCGGGGACACCTGATTAAATTATGCACCCACAGACAAAAACAGCAGCGCCAACGCGTGGCCGAGTTAACAGCACAGATAGCGACCCTGGAAGCCACCCATAAGGCCTCCCAGACCGACGAGGACTACAGATCTCTCCTAGACGCGAGACGAGCACTGAGAGACATTCTCCAACGCAAACTCCAGTACACGATCCGCAAATCCCAGCGTTTCTTCTACGAATATTCAAATAAATGTGGCCGATTACTCGCCAGAGCTCTACAGAAGAGGCGAAGGATGTGCCAGATCACAAAAATTAAAAACAGAGACCAGACGACCACCCAAATCCCTGACAATATTCTGAGCGCCTTCCAAGGGTTCTACCACAATCTGTATAACCTACCGGTAGATGACGCCCCCGGCGCCCGACGCCTCCAAGATACCCGCATAATGGAGTACCTACAACAACATGTGGAGAGGACCCTCACACGGGAAGAGGCAGCCGCACTGGAAACCCCCATCACACTAGAGGAACTCCAAGCAGCACTGAAAGGCTCCAAGACGAATAAGGCGCCGGGACCCGATGGCCTACCGGTTCGGTATTTCAAGGAAATAGGAGATATACTCATGCCCAAGCTCCTGACGGGCCTCAACTCACTCTTGGAGGGGGGTACGCTCCCTAGAGATACCCTAACAGCTACGATCACGGTGATCCCGAAGGAGGGCAAGGACCCGACCAACTGCGCCAGCTATCGACCAATATCACTACTGAACACTGACCTGAAGCTCTTCACGAAGGTCATAGCAACGCGCATTGGCTGGGTCCTGCCAGACTTGATACACCCTGATCAGGTCGGGTTTGTCCCGGGTCGAGAGGCCAGGGACAACACCATCCGAGCCCTAAATGTCCTACACGCCTCAAAGCAGTCGCCGCAGAAGATCCTCCTCCTCTCAACCGACGCGGAGAAGGCCTTTGACCGGGTAGATTGGCACTACATGCTCGCGACACTCCAGACAATGGGCTTCGGCCCCCACATCCTTACGTGGGTCTCCTCCGTATACACGATACCATCTGCTAGGATCAGGGTGAATGGCGCGCTGTCGGACCCAGTGCACATACGCAACGGAACAAGACAGGGATGCCCGTTGTCCCCCCTCCTGTTTGCCCTCTCCCTGGAACCCTTCCTGGGGGCGGTCAGACGGGACGGGGGCATACGGGGGTTTGCTATGCACGAGCAAGAACATAAAGTGGCGGCGTATGCCGATGATATGCTATTCTTTATCAGTGAGCCGATGGTTTCCCTACCGAATCTCCTGAGGGCCTTTGAGGAGTACGGACGGATATCGAACCTAAAATTAAACACGGACAAATCGGAGGCGCTCCCCATAACAACAGGGGACGCGATGACTACCCATCTAAAAACACAGTATCCCTTTACGTGGTGCCAGGACAAGCTACTATACCTTGGCATCTGGCTACCTGCCGACCTCTCCCGACTATACACTCACAATTTCGCACCTATTCAACAGAAGCTGGGCTCGGACTTAGCCAGGTGGGCTGGACTATGCGTGTCTTGGTTCGGGAGAATGAACGCCATAAAAATGAATCTCTTACCCCGATTGCTGTACTTATTTCAGACCGTACCAATCTCTATACCAGGGACCTTCTTCAGAACCATGGATACGGCCATCACCAAGTTCATCTGGCTCTCCAAGGCTCCCAGACTAAAAAGGTCGCAACTACGACTACCAAAGGCGCAAGGAGGCATGGGTCTCCCTTCTCTCCTGGACTACTATAGAGCCACGCACATCCACAGAATTGTGGACTGGCATGCCACCGGCACACGGAAACAATGGATACATATGGAACGGCTACAGATGGGAGGCTCGCTGCCAGCAGCACTATGGCTAGGAGGCCCGTTAACCTCCATGAGAACCCGCAAGCACCCACTCATCGGTGCAACCTTACGAGTCTGGTACGCGATTAGGACCAAACTGGCGTGGACGACGACCCCGGGGCCGCTGACTCCGATCACACACAACCCAGACCTCGCTGGGGGACTCTCACTACGCGACGTAGAAGCATTTGGAGACACGGACTGGACGTACATGCAACAGTGGTGCACGAACGATTCCCTAAAACAGCTCCCAGACCTGATCACCGATAGAGCCCCAACGGGGCTTGAAAGATACAGGTACTTCCAAATCAAGTCATTCTACCAGGCTCTACCGGGGAAACGCCTAGTCCATAGACCCCTGACAGAGTTTGAGAGAATATGCACGAAGCGACAACACCTATGCAGAGGAATCTCACACCTCTATGCGATGCTGATATCCTCCACACAGCATGAGCCCCTGAAACACACCATACGCTGGGAGGAAGCCACCGGGGTAACATTGACAGCCCCCCAATGGACGAACATTCACATCTTGACTCACCAAAGCTCCATTAGCTCCAAACTACAGGAACTCAACTATAAAATATTAACCAATTGGTACAGAACCCCAGTGAGAATACACCAGATGGTCCCGGACGCGCCAACGACATGCTGGCGATGTAACAATGACGTAGGCACAGCCCTTCATATCTGGTGGACGTGCCAAAAGATAGCCCCATACTGGCGACAGGTACACGCACAGATCGAACACATCACAGACACTGACATTCCCCTTCAGCCACTACAGATGCTACTTCACCATACACCGCTACCTATCTCAAAATACAAAAAGACACTAACTAAACACCTCCTGAACGCGGCCAAAACGCTAATTCCGATACGATGGCGTTCCACACAGGTACCCACCCTACAACACTGGATGGACAGGGTCGAAGAAATACACGGGATGGAACAGCTAACCGCCGCCCTCAACGGCACCACAGAAAAATACATGCATGTTTGGATGCCTTGGCTCACGTACATCTCAAATAGGCCAAACTAACTCCCAGGACAGTCCCCGGACGCGAGCTCGAACCTGGGAACGCTTCAGAGGATCGAACCTTGGGGGCCCCTTCGGACCCAGGGGATGTGCCCGTCTGGACGGCGGGGGGAGGCGCAGGGGGCTGCGGCCTCGATGGCGAACGAGCCTT
This sequence comes from Pelobates fuscus, assembly GCF_036172605.1. Taxonomy (NCBI): domain Eukaryota; kingdom Metazoa; phylum Chordata; class Amphibia; order Anura; family Pelobatidae; genus Pelobates; species Pelobates fuscus. The sequence goes on from NC_086317.1 coordinate 130,001,776, forward strand.
CCCCTCCCTCTCCCTCTCCCACCATGCCTCACCACCACCCACCCACCCTACCTGCACACTCCACCCCCACCCTTCCCTACAATCTCTGAACACACTGCTCCAAGGAGCCACGTATAGGTTAAGACATACGGAGTCGAGGCTCCTGCCTCCCACAGGTCACCACACATGATTTAGGGAAAGGCCACACCCAGGCTCTGCAGATAAGCCCCGCACAATGGACAAATACCATAACTAGGGAAGGCCACACGGCAGAGGGCAACAGGGATATGAGGCTAATTGCCAACAGGACGTATGAGCCACTGGCGCTTGCAGAGAGGCATATGGGACCCTAGACCTCCACTTGTGACAGACCGACTACTGACCACCACCAACTACCCAAATTGCCCAACCAGATGCATCCCACAGACAGTTAGCAAGCTTAAACCCCGCAGTCCATACCAAAGGCGACGTGGGGGGGAGGGAGGACGGGGGAAACCGAATGGAATACACACACTAATGTTACACAAAGGACTGACAGAGGGCCCGGTGATCCCTAGATCACCGGAGTCACTGACGGAGAGAGATGATAGCCCGCCCAGAGTGCGAACACAAGCTAATGCCGACCACTCTATAGACGAACCGCAGAGAAATTAACTTTATTACAGGACAGGGCAGATACTATGCTAACTAACAATGCCTTGGCATCAAAACACCGATACACCAGAGCGGCTGGCCACACTTCCTCCCCTCCTCGCACAGCCGACTGATGCTAGCCACACATTCTCACCTGCCCATTCAGCACATAATTTGATAATGTCACATCAGCTTTGAACTGGCATCTTCCCCTCACTGACACAGGAAATTAACATTGACGGAGGTCCAAAGAGGGAAGAATAGGGATGACTGTTGGGTAACCAAATGATTGGGTAATACATGGAACACCTAATGCTATACTCCACGGTCATAAGTCGATACTAACACTCGACGATGCGGTCTGATCACACAATTATACTGATATGCCCGTGATACATATTTACCCTATGAACTAAGGCCTAACTCCATTAACTGCAAAGACGACTGAGTGGCAAAGGGGGCAACCCCACACAGTTGTACCGTACACTGAAAAAGGACCATATCGTGAGACCAGAGTGTATCCCTGATTATGTTTTCAATGTTTATGTATAACGCACCCCTTGAACCTGTCTTTATGTCTCGTTTGTTTTTGAAAACTTACAATAAAATAAAGATTGACCAAAAAAAGAATTAAATTACACACGTGTATATATATATATATATATATATATATAATATATATAATAACTATATATATTGTAAATATATATTATAAAATATAAATAATAAGTAAATAAAATATAAATAAAAAAACGTAAAAATAATAAAATATATATTTTTTAAATTATATATATATGAAATTTTGTTCTAACTGTATTTTGATATTAATATATATATATCAAAATACACTTAAAATGAAATTATATATATATATATATATATATATATATATATATGTATATATAAATAAATAAAAATAATATGAAATATACATATATATCCATATACAAAATTACATAAATAATTTCATGAATATACATGTATATATATTTAAATTCTATGTGCATATTTATGTAATATTTTTTACATAATTAAGTAATTTTATTGATTGCAATTTGAGGGACCTGCCTGACCAGGTTGAAAGTCCAACAAATTTCATTTGCTATCACTGTATTTAACCCTGTAACGTTCTATGACACCCTAAAACCTGTACATAGGGGGTACTGTTTTACTCTGGAGACTTCGCTGAACACAAATATTAGTGTTTCAAAACAGTAAAACATATCACAGCGATGATATTGTCAGTGAAATTGCATTTTTGTCATTTTTTTTCATTTTTCACACACAAATGGCACTTTCACTGATGATATAATTGTTGTGATACGTTTTACTGTTTTGAAACACTAATATTTGTGTTTAGCAAAGTCTCCTGAATATAAAAGTACCCCCGATGTACAGGTTTTATAGTGTTTTTGAAAGTTACAGGGTCAAATATAAGGGTCAAAAAAAATTACATTGAAAATTGCCAGGTTGGTTATGTTGCCTTTGAGAGCCTATGGTAGCCCAGGAATAGGAATTAGCCCCATGATGGCATACCATTTGCAAAAGAAGACAACACAAGGTATTGCAAATGGGGTATGTTCAGTCTTTTTCAGTAGCCAACTAGTCACAAACACTGACCAAAGTTAGCGTTCAGAATTGTTTTTTGCATTTTTAACACACAAACAAATATAAATGCTAACTTTGGACAGTGGCTACTAAAATAGACTGGATGCACCCCATATTGAATATCCTGGGTTTTCTACTTTAAAAAAAAATGTACATGTGAGGTGTGATTCGGAGATTTATGACAGATAGCAGTGTTACAATGTCACTATTGATCAATTTGAAAAATATATATTTTGATACAGCAATGTCCTACTTGTACTTATAGTCCTATAACTTACAAAAAAAGCATGTAAACACTGGGTATTTTAAACTCAGGACAAAATTTTGAATCTAGCAGTTTTTTTCATTAGCTTTTGTAGATAAGTAAAAGATTTTTCAAGTAAAAGTCAAAAAACATGTTTTTTTAAAAAAATGTTTCACTATATTTTATTATTATTTTTTAAAGTAAATTATATGACATGATACAAATAATGGTATGTCAAGAAATCCCCTTTTGTCCTGAAAAAAACCAATATATAACTTGTATGGGAACAGTAAATGAGAGATAGGAAAATTACAGCTAAACACAAACACCAAAAAAGTGTTAAAACAGCTCTAGCCCTTAACGTACAACATGGCCAAAATATTGTAAATAGTGATGTCCCGAACAGTTCGCCGTGAACCGCTCGCCGGCGAACATAGCGTGTTCACGGTCGCGAACACGCGTGATGTTCAGTCCGCCCCCTATTTGTCATGGAGGTGGGAGGATCTGGGAGGGAGGGTCTGCTGCTGATTGGCTGGAATGTGTCTGCTGACTGTGAGGTACCGGGTCAAAGTTTACTCAATGATGACAAATAGGGGGCGGACCGAACACGCTATGTTCGCCCGCGAACGGTTCCCGGTGAACTGTTCGGGACATCACTAATTGTAAAGTGTTGAGGAATAAGTTGACGCTATATAAATGCCAATAATAATATTAAACTTTTCTACTTTAATTAAAAAAAAAAAAAATTCAATTGCATGCGGTCAAATATATTGACATAGAAAAAAGTACTTTGGTTATATTTCTAAAAATTTAAATTAAAATAATTCTGCCATGTGTAATGTGCAATGTGAATTATGTTAATATTAATTTTGCCATGTGTAATGTGCAATGTGTATTATGTTAATAAAAAATGCTATATGCAGAGTAGTCAAAAAGTAGATATACAGTATAGTCATTTCATTACATTGTTTATTACATTTACATTTGCTTAACTCTATTTAATCTTGTAAGTGCTCAAAATGTCTTCCATAAATGTTGCAACATTCCTTCAACCTGCCCAGTAGTACACTGAGACAGACAGTATGACACAAATTCCAGTCTGCCCTGGTTCATTTAGTTTGTTTCCTCTGCATAGGAACTAAATTGTCTTTGATGCTCACAATAAAAAGCTTTTTAAAATAAATTCCAGTCTGCATAAATGTCCATAAATGCTTCCAATATGAACTCTTTTAATTTGTCCTTTGTATGGGACTTCTTTTAAAAAAAAAAAAAAACTAATTTTTACTACATTACAAAAAAGAAGTCCATTGGTGTTAAGTCGGGTGAATGTGGCGGTCATTCAATGCTGCCACTGTGACACACAGTATGACATAAATTCCAGTCCACATCTAAGTCCATATGTCACGTTTACATAGATTGATATGGAGCGCAACTGCAGATTTCTTAGGATTTAAATTGATGATTAGAAAATTAGAGAATAAAATAGGAATTGTCTATTCAATATAGGAAAATACAGGTACTGTATCTTTAAATACTTCGCTGTAGGTTTAATTGGAGTAAGCAGCTTCCTATACACATGCAATCTAGCACATTTGGTGTTTGCAAGTTTTAGTGTAATGAAGAAAGCTATAAATGAAGTTGTAACAGCAGAGATTCGTTTTGGGTTTAGAGATAGCAGGTCAGGAAGCAGCTGGTGCCTGAATGCTTAACGGGCTTGAGAGCAGGCTGTAGCAGAAATGCTTGGAAAACTTGAGAGCAGACTATGGAAGGAATGCTCAGTAGGCTTGAGAGAAGGAAGTTCTTATCACAGATGAAACAATTGACTTAGCTTCCAGAGGGTGAAATTCAGGTTCCGGAGTTCTCCTCCGGGGAGGTTCTTTCTGAGACAGGATGAGAGAAGTTCAGATACTAGCCGTGGTCGAGGAGAGGAGAAGGAGGTTAGTTCGAGTTCCAGTCCGGTTCAGTACACAGGTAGGTTTGCAGAGAAACTTTCAGCCGGTTTGATATCGCGGTAACGCTGTTCATTAATCCAGCGTCTTGTATCTGGCGCGGTCGCATTATGTAGCGTGGCGAGACCGCGTCAGAGAGGGGGTGTGGCTAAACTCTGTCAACCCGGAAGAGACAAGAAATTACCGGTAGCTGGGGCATGACAGTACCCTCCCTGTAGGGAGCACCCACCGGGTGCTATCCACGTGGTTTAGAAGGATAACGTTTGTGGAATGCGGTAATTAACCTATTGGCATGGATCACAGAGGAGTTTTCCCATGTATCTTCATCAACTCCGTAACCCTTCCATCTAATGAGGTACTGTAGAGAGCCACGATGGATCCGTGAATCCAGAATCTTTTGGACCTCGTATTCTTCTTCACCTTGTACCAAAACAGGATCAGGAGTAGTGATTACATCTCTATGGAAAGGGTCAGGAAGATGGGGTTTGAGCAAGGAAACATGGAAGACTGGATGAAGTCTTAAAGTAGGTGGAAGCTTCAATTTCACAACGTTACGGTTGATAATAGACAATATTTGAAAAGGACCAAGAAAAAGGGAACTTAGTTTCTTTGAAGGACGGTTGGTGGATATGTTTTTTGAGGAGAGCCAGACAAGATCACCAATTTTATAAGCGGGAGGAGGTTGTCTCTTAGTATCAAAAAACTTCTTTTGGTTGGAGGATGCTAATTCAAGATTTTCATGTAATTTTCGAAATAGGGAGGACATGTGAGAGATTTGATTTGAAATGGTGGGGTTAGATGAAGGAATTACATGAGCAGGAAACGAAGAGGGATGAAACCCATAATTGGAGAAGAAGGGAGTCATTTTGCTGCTTGTATGAACTGAGTTGTTATATGCAAATTCGGCCATGGGCAACCATGTCATCCAATCATCCTGTAGGTGGGAACAATAGCATCGTAAATATTGCTCTAAGCATTGGTTAACTCTTTCAGTTTGCCCATTGGTTTGGGGATGATAAGCGGAAGATAGTTTACGTTGAATACGAAGAGAAGCACACAATGCGTTCCAGAATTTGGAGGTAAACTGGGTTCCACGGTCCGATATGATTTCGTCTGGAAGTCCATGAAGTTTCACTATATTATCGAGGAATACTTTTGAAAGTTCAGATGATGAGGGTAATTTCTTCAAAGGGATAAAATGGGAAATTTTTGTGAAGCGGTCCACTACTACTAAAATGGTGGTATGATGTTGAGAAGGGGGAAGTTCCACCAAGAAGTCCATGGAAATGGATTGCCAAGGTCTTTCCGGAATCGGTAGATTCAATAATTGACCAAAGGGGTGATGATGTTCAGATTTGGATCTTTGGCAGGTTGAACAGGTTTTGACATAGGATTCGATGGTGGTGTCCTGGCGAGGCCACCAATAATATCTTTTGGATAATTCTAGGGTCTTTTTTATACCAGGATGACCAGCCAGAGGAGAATCATGAATGAATTTGAGTATTTTATTTCTGAATGCGGGAGGAATGTAAATCCTGTAATTGAAATAATAGAGACCATCTTTCTGTGATAACTTAATTGATTTAGGAAGTTCAAGAGCACCCTTACTTAGGCCTTTTATGTCATCTATAACGGACGTTAAGACTCCGATGACTGTATGGGGAGGTTCCAATTCAAGGTCTTGGTGAATTCTGGAAAGGGCATCCGCTTATTTGTTCCTAGATCTGGGTCTAAAAACAATTTGAAAATTAAACCGGGAGAAGAAAAGATTCCATCTTACTTGCCTAGCAGAGAGAGTTTTGTTGGAGTGAAGATATTCAAGGTTTTTATGGTCAGTATAAATTATTATAGGAGCTTGTGTTCCTTCAAGAAGATGTCGCCAGGTTTCTAAGGCTGCTTTTATACTCAATAATTCTTTTTCTCCTATAGGGTAATTTTTTTCGGCAGGAGACATTGAACGTGAGAAAAAGGCAACTGGATGAAGAGGATCTTGAGGGGTTTTGTGTTGGGAGAGTGTCAGGATCGGGACAGGGATCCAACACGCAGAGTACAAACAAGTACAGGATACGTATACCGGACCTTAGAATGGCCGGACTAACGTACGGAGAATATAGACAAAGACAAGACAAAGCCAAGCCGAGGTCGAGGGAACGAGAAGACAGGTAAGCGAGGAACAAGCCGGGTCAAGGGTAACAGAGATAAACAGAGTAAGTCAAACAAGCCGGGTCAGAACCAAAGGGATAACAGAAATACAAGAGCACTGTGTGACTAGGCAGACTAGAACCACGACAGGGTAATGAGCAAATGGGAGAAGCAAGTTTAAATACCCTGGCTCGGAAGGGTAGACACGCCTCCGACGAGTCCTGATTAGTCTCTGAAGGATTGAGTGACAGGTCGTTCCGGGTTGGCGTCATGACGTCGGTCTCCGGACGTCATGCTAGAAAAGGAAGTGAGTCCCTCGCGGCCGGCGTTTACGTGACCGGATGGACCGCGAGGAACAGAGGAAACAGCCCGTCCGGACGGATGGACGTCTAAGTCTCTACCTCTCTCGGAGGTAGAGACTTCAGGTACCCTGACAGTACCCCCCCTCTCAGATACGCCCACCGGGCGTAGACGAGGAGACGAGGAGCATGAACATCCTCCTGAGGTACCCAACTCCTCTCCTCAGGACCATATCCCTTCCAATCGACCAGATATTGTACTCTCCCCCGGGAGATTCGAGAATCGATAATAGAGTTAACCTCATACTCCTCCTGACCCTCCACCTGAACAGAGCGAGGGGAGGATGATGTAGAGGAAAATCTGTTACAGACTAGTGGTTTCAACAATGAAACATGAAATGAGTTAGGGATGCGTAAGGCAGTTGGAAGAGCTAGACGATACGCAACTGGGTTAATGCGAGTTAGCACCCTGTAAGGTCCAATATAACGAGGAGCGAACTTCATGGAAGGCACTTTTAAACGGATGTTTCTTGTACTCAACCATACTCTATCACCTGGAACAAACAAAGGAGCCGCCCTTCTACGTTTATCAGCGTGTTTCTTAACCAGCATAGAATTGTGCAGAAGAATCGAGTCTGATCCCACAACTTCCTCAAATTGGCAACATGAACATCAACCGACGGCACCCCCTGGGAAGAAGAAGCCGAAGGGAGAATAGATGGATGAAAGCCATAATTCATGAAGAAGGGGCTTGAACGAGTAGAATCACAAACGAGATTGTTGTGTGCAAACTCCGCCCAAGGAATCAAACCAACCCAATCGTCCTGGTGTTCGGAAACAAAACAACGTAAATATTGTTCAATCTTTTGGTTGGTGCGTTCAGCAGCTCCGTTAGACTGAGGATGATAGGCAGAAGAGAAATTCAATTTGATACCCAGTTGAGAGCAGAAGGACCTCCAAAAACGGGAAACAAATTGGGAACCTCTGTCAGATACAATTTGGGAGGGTATCCCATGTAATCGAAAAATCTCCCTTGCGAATATCTCCGCCAATTCGGGAGAAGACGGGAGTTTAGGCAGAGGAACGAAGTGAGCCATCTTGGTGAATCTGTCAACCACGGTGAGGATAACAGTCTGTTTTTTAGAGATAGGTAAATCGACAATAAAGTCCATAGCCAAACAGGACCATGGCTTCTCTGGAACCTCTAAGGGGTGCAGAAATCCACAGGGAAGGGTATGAGGTTGCTTGGTCTTAGTACAAACCTCACATGCACCGATGAAATCTTTAATATCCTTCCGTAAATCAGGCCACCAGAAGTCCTTAGAGATCAAAGCACATGTCTTGCGAATACCAGGATGTCCAGCCACCTTGCTGTTGTGGAAACATTGCAACAGTTCCAGTTGTAGAACAGGAGGAACGAAACGTCGACCTTCAGGAGTCTGTTTAGGAGCTAGATGTTGCAGTTTAATGATCTCGGCAAGTAACGGAGAGTGAATCCTGAGATTCGTGTTGGCGATAATATTGCATTTCGGAACTATAGAGGAAAGAACCGGTTCAGATATAGTAGAAGGTTCATATTGGCGAGACAAAGCATCGGCTTTGGAGTTCTTAGAACCAGGTCTATAAGTAAGCACATAATTGAAGTGGGTCAGGAAGAAGGACCAACGAGCTTGTCTGGCGGACAGTCGCTTAGCTTCCCCAATAGTTCTTGTGATCCGTTAAAATAGTAACAGGATGTAAGGTCCCCTCCAATAAATGTCTCCACTCCTTTAAGGCCATAATGACCGCTAAGAGTTCCCTGTCGCCAATGTCATATCTACTTTCAGGACCAGACAGTTTCTTAGAAAAAAAACCACAAGGGTGTAGTGGTTTATCCACCCCTAACCTTTGCGACAGAACAGCCCCTACGCCTGTCTCAGAGGCATCGACCTCGAGTAGGAACGGCAGAGTCGTATCAGGATGGACTAGAATTGGAGCAGAAGCAAAAAGATCCTTGAGAGTCTTGAAAGCAGCAAGAGCTTCATTAGACCAAGTCTTAGTGTCAACCCCCTGTCTGGTCATATTGGTAATAGGTGCAATAATAGAAGAGTATCCCTTAATGAAGCGCCTATAATAATTGGAGAAACCAATAAACCTCTGAATAGCCTTGAGTCCCTTAGGCAAAGGCCACTCTAAAATGGACTGGAGTTTGTCAGGGTCCATCTTAAAGCCTTCCCCAGAAATCACGTATCCAAGAAAGTCTATCTGAGACTGGTCAAAGCTACATTTCTCCAATTTACAGTATAAGCCATGTTGCAGGAGTTTGTGTAATACCTTTCTGACCTGTCTGTGGTGGGTCTCAACCTCTCTAGAGTGTATCAGTATGTCATCCAGGTATACAATAACACAATCATGTTGAAATTCCCTAAGAACCTCATTAATCAAATCCTGAAATACTGCAGGTGCGTTACAAAGACCAAAAGGCATGACCGTGTATTCATAATGCCCATAACGGGTATTGAACGCTGTCATCCACTCGTGTCCTTGCTGGATTCTCACCAAGTTATATGCCCCTCTGAGGTCCAACTTGGTGAAAATTTTAGAGCCTTTCAGACGATCAAACAGCTCGGTAATCAAGGGAATCGGATAGGCATTTCTGATGGTTATCTTATTCAAACCTCGGTAATCAATGCAAGGTCTTAGTGAACCATCCTTCTTTTTAACAAAAAAAAAACCAGCCCCGGCAGGAGAAGAAGATCTCCTAATGAATCCCTTGTCTAGATTCTCCCGAATATACTCCTCTAGAACTGAATTCTCCTTAGTGGATAGGGGGTATACATTGCCCCTCGGAGGCATGGTACCAGGTAGTAAGTTAATTTTACAATCAAAGGTCCTGTGTGGAGGTAGAGTATCAGCATTCTTTTTGTCGAATACTGCTTTTAAGTCTAGGTACAGGGGCGGTATCTGTATCTCTGTAGACTGGGTAGAACTACCTGGTGTGTTAATTACACCCAATGGGGAAACCCTCCGTAAACAATTCTCCTGGCAACCCTGGCCCCATGAGAGTATCTCCCCTAACTCCCAATCAATAATAGGGTTATGTCTTTTTAACCATGGGTAACCCAGGACTATGGGAACAGAAGGGGATGAAATAAGCATAAGCGATAAGTTTTCCTCGTGTAAGATACCAACAGTTAAGCTAACTGGGATGGTCTCAAGAGAGATAACAGGCTCAAGTAAAGGTCTACCATCTATGGCCTCAACGGCCAAGGGTGTATCCCTTAACTGGGATGGGATAGTGTGTTTAGAAGCAAAGGCTTGATCGATAAAATTCTCAGCAGCACCGGAATCTATCAAAGCCATGGTCCTTAGTACTCCCCTTTCCCAAGTTAAAGAAACTGGTAGCAGAAGCCTGTGATCTTTATAATTATGCGTAGAGGACAAAATAGAAACACCCAAGGCCTGTCCTCTAGAGAAACTTAGGTGCGAGCGTTTCCCGAACGATTAGGACAATTCAGGCGTAGGTGACCTCTGACTCCACAATACATGCATAATCCCTCCCTTCTCCTGTACTGCCTCTCCTCCTCTGAGAGGCGAGTATTGCCTATCTGCATAGGTTCAGGACATAGTGAGGTAGTGGAATCAGTACTTTGAAATGCGGGAGCTAATTTAAATGAAGGTCTAAGGTTCCTCTCTCGAGTGTTCTGTCTCTCTCTTAAACGCTCATCAATACGAAAAATGAATGAAATTAAATCCTCCAAATTTTCAGGAAGCTCTCTAGTAGCAACCTCGTCGAGGATTACATCTGATAGCCCATTCAAAAATACATCTATATATGCCTGCTCGTTCCACTTAACTTCTGCCGCCAAAGACCTGAACTCTAGTGCATAATCCACAAGAGTTCGGTTCTCTTGTCTCAGGCGCAACAGTAATCTAGCTGCATTGACCTTTCTACCAGGAGGGTCAAAAGTTCTTCTAAAGGCAGCTACAAAGGCATTATAATTATATAGCAAAGGGTTATCATTCTCCCATAATGGGTTGGCCCATCTCAGAGCTTTCTCAATGAGTAAGGTGATAATAAATCCAACCTTTGCCCTATCTGTAGGATAGGAGCGAGGTTGTAATTCAAAGTGGATACTGATCTGGTTAAGGAAACCACGACACTTCTCAGGTGAGCCACCATAACGTACTGGTGGTGTAATACGGGAAGAGGCACCTACCGTGGCTACCTCTAGGCCTGAGCTCACAGGAGAAATAGAAGTAGTACGCGTCTCCTCTGGCGGGTTATTAGCATGAGACAATAACGCCTGTAGTGCTAGCGCCATCTGATCCATTCTGTGCTCCATGGCTTCGAACCTAGGATCAGAAGGACCAAGCTGACTGTTTGTACTTGCAGGATCCATTGGCCCTGTCGTAATGTCAGGATCGGGACAGGGATCCAACACGCAGAGTACAAACAAGTACAGGATACGTATACCGGACCTTAGAATGGCCGGACTAACGTACGGAGAATATAGAGAATAGTCAAAGACAAGCCGAGGTCGAGGGAACGAGAAGACAGGTAAGCGAGGAACAAGCCGGGTCAAGGGTAACAGAGATAAACAGAGTAAGTCAAACAAGCCGGGTCAAGGGATAACAGAAATACAAGAGCACTGTGTGACTAGGCAGACTAGAACCACGACAGGGTAATGAGCAAATGGGAGAAGCAAGTTTAAATACCCTGGCTCGGAAGGGTAGACACGCCTCCGACGAGTCCTGATTAGTCTCTGAAGGATTGAGTGACAGGTCGTTCCGGGTTGGCGTCATGACGTCGGTCTCCGGACGTCATGCTAGAAAAGGAAGTGAGTCCCTCGCGGCCGGCGTTTACGTGACCGGATGGACCGCGAGGAACAGAGGAAACAGCCCGTCCGGACGGATGGATGTCTAAGTCTCTACCTCTCTCGGAGGTAGAGACTTCAGGTACCCTGACAGAGAGGACAGCTCCGATGGCTGTTTCTGAAGCATCTGTTTCAAGGACATAGAGACATGTGGGGTTTGGAAGTTGAAGAATAGAAGCAGTTGTAAATCTTCTTTTTAATTCATCGAAAGCTTTTTGAGCCTTTTCATTCCAATTGAAAGGATGTTTTTTGCTGTTAAGTGAATTAAGTGAATGAGCTACGTCAGAGTAATTTTTAATACATTTTCTGTAGAAGTTGGCAAACCCCAGAAAACGTTGTAATTCTTTTACATTAGAAGGAATGGGCCAGTTGAGGATACAATTGATTTTAGAACTATCCATGCTTATCGAATGAAGAGTAATAACGTAACCTAAAAAGGTTATTTCATTGACGTTAAAAAGACATTTTTCTGGTTTAGCGTATAATTTATGAGTTCTAAGTCTGGACAACACCCATCTCACGTGTGTTTTGTGTTCCTCAGGAGTATTAGAATATATAAGAATGTCATCTAAATAAATGATAACACAGACGTCTAGAAGATCCCTGAAGATGTCATTTATAAAATGTTGAAAGGTTGCAGGGGCGTTGCAGAGGCCGAAAGGCATCACAAGATACTCGTAGAGGCCATATCTTGTTCGGAAAGCAGTTTTCCATTCATCGTTAGCCTTGATTCTAATGAGGTTATATGCCCCACGGAGGTCAAGCTTGGTGTAGATAGTAGCAGTTTTTAACCGTTCAATCAATTCATTTATCAGGGGAAGAGGGTAACGATTTTGAACTGTTATTTTGTTTAAAGCTCTGTAATCTATGATGGGACGTATAGTCTGGTCTTTATTTCTCACAAAAACATACTGGAGGCAGCAGGTGAGCTGGAAGGTCTAATGAACCCCTTACGGAGGTTTTCATCCAAGTATTCCTTGAGGATTTTTAATTCAGATTCAGAGAGAGGATAGATGTGCCCAAAAGGTATGGGGGCACCAGGTATGAGGTCTATGGGACAGTCGTAGGGACGATGAGGTGGGAGTGTTTCAGCTTCCTTTTTACTGAATACGTCTGAGAACTCAGAATAACAGGAAGGTATAGTTGGTTCTTCAATAGTCTGAAAAATTGGAATATGTTGTATGCATGTCTCCTTACAATACGCAGAGTTAAAGGTGAGAGAGAAGGGAGACCAAGTAATTTGTGGGTTGTGGTCCCTTAACCAGTTGATTCCTAGTATAACCGGATAAAGAGGAGAAGAGATAATATCGAATGTAAGATATTCGGTATGAGTATGATGGGTGGTTGTTCTTACAGGAATAGTTTCATTTATTATAGGGCCCGAGGATATGAGGGAGCCGTCAATCACTCTGACAGAAACAGAAGTGCTTTTGCGAACACAAGGAATTTTATTTTTTGTTACAAAGGATGAATCGATGAACACCCCGTTTGCCCCAGAATCAATGATGGCTTCAGTCATAATTCTTTCTTTGTCCCACTGTAATATAAGAGAAATAGAGGAAAATTGAGTGGTTGATTTAGAAGGAAGTGCACTTAGTATAGAAGTGGTATGAGCATGCTTACCGCCCTTTGGCCGTTTCAATAGGGGGCAATCTGGGATCAAGTGATCTTGCGAGGCACAATACATGCAGAGGTTTAATAGACGTCTTCTAGTTTTTTCTTCTAGTGTGAGAGGACTTCTTATAGTGCCTATTTCCATAGGTTCATTTGGTAATGATGGTTTTTCAGTTGTTTTTGAAGGACCAAATGTTTTTTTCCATGATGAACCCGAGAGAGCTTTTTCGGCCTTTCTTTCTCTAAGTCTTCTGTCAATGCTGATTGACAGTTGAATCAGCGCGTTTAATGTAGTAGGAAGTTCAGTTCTAGAAAGTTCATCCTTTACTGCTTCAGATAACCCAATTCGAAACTGGTTGCGCAGGGTTATGTCATTCCATTGAGTTTCTATTGCCCATCTTTTAAACTCAGCAATGTAATCTTCGACAGGTCTATGTTTTTGCTGTAGGGTTCTGATGGTTAAATCACCTTAGATCTTTCAGTGGGATAAGATCTAGGTTTTAGAGCAATTAATAACTTGCAGGAATTAAGAAACTCCCTGTATTTGGATCTATCTCCAGAAAACTTTTCGGGATTACAGACAGCAGGGTCGCTAGCTGAGTGCATAACAGTATGACGAGTATGGGTTTGTAAGTCTCTGACATAAGTAAGAATCCGTTCATTTGTAACCTGGAGGTCTTGCATGCCTTGGGCAAGTGTATCGACTCTTTGATTCAGCATAGTAAATTTTGAATCGAAATCTGCTGGATCCATTACAGAGGCTGGATTAATCTGTCACATTTACATAGATTGATATGGAGCGCAACTGCAGATTTCTTAGGATTTAAATTGATGATTAGAAAATTAGAGAATAAAATAGGAATTGTCTATTCAATATAGGAAAATACAGGTACTGTATCTTTAAATACTTCATTGTAGGTTTAATTGGAGTAAGCAGCTTCCTATACACATGCAATCTAGCACATTTGGTGTTTGCAAGTTTTAGTGTAATGAAGAAAGCTATAAATGAAGGTGTAACAGCAGAGATTCGTTTTGGGTTTAGAGATAGCAGGTCAGGAAGCAGCTGGTGCCTGAATGCTTAACGGGCTTGAGAGCAGGCTGTAGCAGAAATGCTTGGAAAACTTGAGAGCAGACTATGGAAGGAATGCTCAGCAGGCTTGAGAGAAGGAAGTTCTTATCACAGATGAAACAATTGACTTAGCTTCCAGAGGGTGAAATTCAGGTTCCGGAGTCCTCCTCCGGGGAGATTCTTTCTGAGACAGGATGAGAGAAGTCCAGATACTAGCCGTGGTCGAGGAGAGGAGAAGGAGGTTAGTTCGAGTTCCAGTCCGGTTCGGTACACAGGTAGGTTTGCAGAGAAACTTTCAGCCGGTTTGATATCGCGGTAACGCTGTTCATTAATCCAGCGTCTTGTATCTGGCGCGGTCGCATTATGTAGCGTGGCGAGACCACGTCAGAGAGGGGGTGTGGCTAAACTCCGTCAACCCGGAAGAGACAAGGAATTACCGGTAGCTGGGGCATGACACCATAAATGCTTCCAATATGAACTCTTTTAATTTGTTTATTGTCTGGAGCTTTCTCTCAAAAACCTTATGTTTACCACACTCCAAAACAGAAGTTTATTAGTGTTGTGTCAGTACGTGGCAAACATTCAATGGTGCCACGTCTTACGATCCAATGCTGTGGGAAGTGTCACAGGTGGTGGTCCGAAGACCAGGACCCCTGTGTGCCTGATGATGATGATGATGATAGGAGTCTCAGCGTGGAAATGGACAATCAGGACCTGGTGCAGGGTAACCACACACCCCCTGGTGTTGAGCACCAGGGTTTGTGTGACCACATACCAGGGCCCTGATGCAGCTTAGCGGAAGCCAGGAGCTAGATGATATGCTGATATGTATCCAGTACTAGAAACAAGGTAAGACTAGAACAGGCACCAAACAAGAAAACAAGACAAGACTAGAAGAGCCCAGAACCGGAGCAGGACAGAAAGCAGAACCCAGAACATGTACACAATACATGAGGGAAACAAGAACAGGACATAGACAGGGCAGGACAGGACAGGACTGTACATGAACTGGGAATACAAGACAAAATAAAATAAGACAAGAGATACAAGGTAAAACAAGAGGAGACATAACTAAGTACTATATATGTAATAAACATTGGAGATTTAGACATACATAAATGGCCAAGATGTATGCAGCCCACCATTGCGCCAAAGTACTCCAATTATGATGGGTCCTAACTGCCTAGTTTGCATGACTAAATAAACAACAATAAAACACACACAGTACTTACCTGCAAAGAAAAGAGCAAAGGAAATGAGACTGCAGGAACAGACTGAAACAAAAAGGATTAATGGCAAAGGAACGGGTGTGGCAACAAAAAACAAACATTTAAAGGAGTCCATGAGACTGGGAATTCCAGGAATGGAAAAAGGGAATGAACCCAGAAAACCCAGCATAAAGAAAACCAGACATAGAATAGAAAACCAGAAAAAACAAGATGAACTAAACAAGAATTATAAAAAGAGTACTGGATATCAGAAGCCAAGGCCAGACATCGGAGCAGAATGGAACAGGACGTGACAGGAAGGTCTTGTCAAGGTAGTCCCTTACTGCAAAAGCATAATAAGAGGTGCCCCATTTTGTTCGAAGAGCGGTTGTGGCACTACCATGTGACACAACAATATCTACAGTTTTATCAAAGAAAACCAGTCCTACAACACTTGCTGGATAGTGCACCCGACACTGTGATGTCTGGCTGCCTCAGTTGAGATGTGATAGTCAAATGAGGATTTTCATCTGCCCAATACATACAGTTATGACTGTTCAAATGGCCTGACAATTTTAAAGAAGTCTCAACTGACCATATGATCTTATCATGAAGGTTTGGTTCATTAGAGGTTTGGTTACACCTCATCTCACATCATTTGATCTGATGGTCTGGGTCATCCTCCAGAAGACCATGTTACAGTCTTGAACAGTACAGCTTCGATTTTAATTTATGCATTAAGCATTGCAAGGATGTTATCAGTATGGATAGCTGCTGAGAAGCACTTTGTGTGGACTTTTTTGTACTGTTCACGAATGTCAAAGCGACTCTCATCTCATTTTCCTTTGTCATAGACATCCTGGGAGTCCAGATTTCGGTGCATTAATCACTGCACTCATTGTATCAAATTTATCTCTAGTACTATCAATTTTAGATGTGTTGATGGAGGAGTGTCAAATGCTTCTTGCCATGCTTTGTGATCTGCATTTTCAGTCTTCCAGTACTGCTTTAGAATCCAGGTTCTTTTTTGACTAAAATCATCATTCACAATAACAGTAAAGAAAAATAACTCTTAACTTATTTTATATATTATTATCTGCCATGCATTATTCTTTCCAACTCCAACACTGATATGTAAATGCCTGAAACTGAACTGTCACTTTGTTGTGTGTCCGTGTGTATGTGTACCCATATAATCTGCTGTGATGAATTTCATTGATTCAACTAAATACCTGTTTTTGGGTCACCCTGCATTGGCTAAACTGACTTTATTTACTTTACTTCATTGATGAAACATGTCTGACAAGAAACCTCTTCACTTCCAGAATCAAGTATAAATGTTTTAATATTTTTCAAAATATAGTCCATAAAGCTTCACTCACCCTCTTTTATACTCTTAGAATAATTACCAACCGGTTGTGGAACTCATTATTCTGCCAGAAGCCACTAATCACTATTTTGTTTTGTAACTTTTTAAATATTTTTATATTTTCCCCCAAAAATGTAAACCAGTACATACATACATTACACAATAAATACAAATACAAATATTATTTTCATTCTTATTTTATGGTACATCAATTCTATTTTAAATTATTTCGTATTAAGTATTATGTTCCAGTGATTCTAAAATATCTTTTATAAGCATAATTATATGACATATAACTAAGACACAACTACAAACAATAACATATCGTGCTTTCCATATTTTCCTGTTATCTCCCCTCTTTTTATTCTTTTCTACATTTTCCTCATTTTCTTTTTTTTTTTACTTCTTTATCCCTCTTATCTTCCTTTTCTGACTTTCCTTATGTATATTTTATCTTATGGACCCATGCTAGCCATCTCTGATCATTTTTATACTGGTATTGATAAATCTATTTATACAATGTTCCATTTAATTGATTACTAATTTGGATTTTTATTTCTAAAATATTTCAATTTTTAGCTATCTTTAATTTTGGAAAGCAAGATATGTATTATAGAATTCCTTGTATTGTTGTCTATCCTTTGCCAACCTGTCTGGAGAAGGGCTGAGGCTTTATTTACTTTAATTGATAACCCTAACGCAATGCATTCAAAAATTGTCTGCCATTTTGGACATGGCCAACAAATATGAATATAGTCAGCTCTTGTTGCTTCACATCTCCAATAGATTGTTGGCAATCTATTTGTATATATTTTCGACAATTTCAAAAGGTCGGAATGCCATCTATTAACTAATTTATATTGTACCTCTATGAAATGAAGATAATGTATTGCCTCTTTTGTCTGTTATAGCATTCTAGTCCATTCTTTTATACTTCTTTTAGACTGTAACTCCTTATTTCAGGAACCTATAGCCTCTATAGGGGACTGTCCATCACAAAGACAGCTCAAATTTGTTGTTTTTGTTATCAATTTTCTGCTATTTATATAACTTAACATTTCAACAAAATATCTTATTTGATCTGTATAGTGAGATAATCTATAGCTTGATATGAAACTTAGGCGAGAATAATAATTATTTGAAGATATCAACGACTATTCTATAAAATAATTAAATTATTTCATCTGGGTTTTCAATGGGATCTCCTATATATTGGATTTACTTTTATCCCTATTGTCTTAAATTGAAGACATCCATATTTATTTCAAATATTTGAGCTATAATTGTTTCTTGAATTTTTAATTCCTTTTTTTTAACTTGTGAAAATTTATAAATATCCTAGATCGCCAAAGAGGTTTTTAACTTCTCATCTACATGTTTTTATTTATTATCCAGAATATTTTCTTGATATCATCTACCCATGCACTGGTTGCTTCTATTTAATACCATGATTCGTTCATTGCTTTCTCCCTTAGAGTATATCTAATATGACTTATACCACAAGCTTCATTAGCCTGACAAATAATTGGGAAATTCCATTTTCCCTACTTAGTATTTCAATGTTAAAGTTTTCAGATATATTCTTGTTTGTTTTTTTTGTTTTTTGCTTTATATATGGATTTATTAAATGAGGATTGGGTCATTGTTAATCATGATTTTGAAATTTGTGAGGGAATCAAACAAAGAAATGTAAATAACCAATTTGGGAGCATATATGCTTTAATAACATTATTCCTAGCTATTCAAAGTAATTCTGAATTTTTAAACATATTGAGTTGTCTGCTCATCTGTTTAATTAAAGGCAGCACATTAGCTTCTACTATTCTTTTAGGATCTCTTGTTAATTTTATTCCCAAATAATAAGTTATTTCTTTTTTTTTCCATCCATTTGAAATCATATGTGATTTTTATTTCTCGTTTTATATTTTTATATTATTACAAGTGATTTTCTATGTTTAATTTACAATTTGAAATTTTACTATAGTTGTCTATAACTCATTAGTTTCTTTAATTGTGTAATTATATGTTCTAGTCTAATAATGACATTGTCCACAAGATTTTATATTCATTATTGTTAATTAAAAATCCTTTGATATTAGGTTTGTTCCCTATATCATCGGTCAGGGACTCTATAGATAAAATGTATTATAATGAGGAGAGAGGACATGCTGTCCTGGTACTATTAGTTACCTTGAACCATTCCAATGATATCCCCCTACCCCCTCACCACACATACACAAACTGTTCTTACTTTAGGAAACCTATATAAAGCCCAAATTGCATCATATATTCATCCAATGAGTCCACATTTTTTACATATTGTTTTTATGAAGTCCCACCTGACCCTGTCAAATGCTTTCTCAGCATCTAAAGACAGGGTCAGAAGTGAAACTCTTGATCTATCATCACAATCTATAATGTCAACCACTATTCTAATGTTATTAGTAGATGTATTTACCTAATTTTAAGACCTGCTAAGGAACAAATGATAGTTATTATGTCCTGATATGTTAAACCATGGAATTCAAAGAGGATGTCATTTCTTTTTCCCAAGACTCTACTTACCATGGTTTTATAATAGTTTGATCAGGTGAAAGAAAGTATCTTATTGGCATTTTAAAAGTGTTGACTGGCATTGCACATTGTTGCCTAGTCTATCCTCATTAACAGTTATGCCCACCTCAACCTCATTGAGGGTGTAATTGGCTTATATGGATCCTAAAATGCATAACTTTGTACTTGTCTACATTGAAACCCATTTGCCATTTGTCTGCCCAGCTTTTTATTGTATCCAAATCATTCTAAAGAAGAGTGATATTCTACTCGGAGTACATTACTTTACCTAGTTATGTGTAAAGGACACACTTAGACACATAGCTTTCAATGCTTGCTTTCAAATTAATAAACAGATTAAAAAGAAGTAGATCCAGGACAGTACTATGTGGTACTCAATGTTCTACTCTTGTCCAACTTGAACATTTTTCTGTTAACAACAATTTTTTGTACACAATCTTTAAGCTTTAATATTCAATCGAGAACATTTTCATCTAAACTAGTTTCCCTCAATTTGTGCAATAGTCTTCTTTGTGGAACTGTGTCAAATACCTTGGCAAACTCTAGCATTGCTCTCATCTATACTTCTACTCACTTCTTCACAGAATGAAATAACATTTGACAGGACCTGTCTTTCATATAGCCATGGTGACAGTTTTTGCAAATAAATTCCAGAATATTATCCCTTAATAACTCTTCAAATAATTTTACAACCACAGATGTTAAGCTGGTCTGTAATGTCCATGCTGAGTATATGTTTCTTTAAATAAGGTCATCACATGCAGCCATTACTGCACAGTCGCTAGAAAAAGCACCCCATAGGTGAAATACAGATTTTACCCCCCAAAACCCTCCTGTGGGTATTTATTTCCCCCTCCTCTATTTTCCCCTCCTCTGTTATACAGGAGAGGACACCTATTGTTCACTCCCCTTGTCCACACTTATGCAGGTGGCCTTAGTATGTATAATAAAGGGGGGGGGGACTTATTGCCCCTCCCCTGGCCCCCACCCATGGTGCAAACCATGTAGCTAAAAGAAAGACAAAAATTACACCCCATTTCAGGCTTGATTTACAAATTTCAGACATTGATGAATTCCATCAACAATGTCTGGATTTTGCCGTCTAAATGGCCCCATATGGTTATGATGAATGATTGATAAAAGATTAATAATATTATTAGTTCTTACCAGATCCAAGGAAGCATCCATTTTAGTTTGTGCATCTACCAATTAAGACATGAAGGTATAATTCAAAAGGTTAAAAAACATACTCTCCCTACTTGAATTACTAGTCTCTTTGTCCCAATCAATGTCTGGATCACTAAGACCTCTAACAATTTAAAGGGACACTATAGTCACCAGAACAACTACAGCTTATTGAATTTGTTCTGGTGAGTAGAATCATTCCCTTCAGGCTTTTTGCTGTAAACACTGTCTTTTCAGAGAAAAAGCAGTGTTTACATTACAGCCTAGTGATAACGTCATTGGCCACTCCTCAGATAGTTGTTAGAGATCCTATCTGGGGCATGGCTGCCTAAAATGCATCCAAACATTCAGTGTCTCCTCCCACTGCATGAAGACACTGAACTTTCTTCATAGAGATTCATTGATTCAATTCATCTGAGGATATGCTGATTGGCCAGGGCTGTGTTTGAATCATGATGGCTCTGCCCCTGATCTGCCTCTTTGTCAGTCTCAGCCAATCCTATGGGGAAGCATTGTGATTGGATCAGGCTACCACTTCTGATGATGTCAGCAGACTGCTTGTTTTTTTTTTTTGAGGCAAACAGCATGCAGAGTTACAGCTTAAGGCTTGAATACAGTAAGATTTTTACTATATTTATGGAGGCATGAGAGGGCCAGAGGGCTAGATGGTGGTTTTAACACTATAGGGTCAGGAATACATGTTTGTGTTCCTGACCCTATAGTGATCCTCTAAGTATTCCTTAGATGTGCAGCTTTTTCAGTTTGAGAAACAACTTCCTTGTCAGAATTAATGTTTGAGGGTTTGTAGCATGCACCTACAATTAACGTTTTGTCCTTTTTATCTCCCATAATGCTTCCACTTTGTCAGCTTTTTTATAAGATGCTATATATTTATTATTTGGCTTTATTTCAGGATTGAGGTTTGACAGATTTAACACACCAATCCCCCTTTCCTGCTTGTGTATCCTAGCAACAGTGAATATCCATTTAAATTGAAACTTGCTATTTGTTTCATCCCACCATGTTTCAGTGATACCATTATTGCCAAACTGTTCCTCAAATGCCAATTATTTTAGCTTGCACAATTTTTTTTTTTTTACTTGGGCTTCTTGCATTTTTACTCTCTTTCATTTCTGTGTTTCTCATTAACTTATGTCTCTCACCACAGGATGGCGGGGAGGCAATTGCCCCCCAGGCTGCCCAAAATTCTGACCATCCCTCCCAGGTTGCCACTCAGACCAGCAATCCAATACTGTATATATACACAGTCATCCTGTCTGTGCCTCAGGCAGTCAGAGGTTGCGAGTAACATGACCCATGACCCTAAATTTCACCAAACATGAGGACAACGCAGGAGGCAGACAAACAGGATGTCTGTGCACAAGCCAGTTAATACAGCTAAGTGAATAGATTCATTTATCAATTTCCTATTTAGTATCTTAAAAATTAAGAAACAATGCAAAGAAATTTGTGTCACAAAGTGCTGTACTAGATGGTGGTTGTGTGATTGGGGATGGATTTGATGTTCCATGGGTCAGATTCAGAGGCATAACTAGAAGTCACCGGGCCCCCGTGTGAAAATTGCCCTGGGGTCCCCCCCCATGTGTCTCATTCTAACCCCTCCCGAAGTCTGAGATACTGGGATATTTCCATGGGGCCGGTGTGTTCTGCGATCAGCCTGCGCTCCCGTGGGCCGCAGCCAATTGCGTGCTTTTGCGACCAGCCACGGCCGCAAGAGCATAAAGTATTTGTCCTCGCCATCCGCTGGATATGAACAGCGTATGATGTCATACCCGGCGGCAGCGAGGTGGCGGCGCTTTACTGCGCAGAGTGGCTAGCTATCTGCAGACCAGGCCAGCCACTCACTCCTCCTTTCCTCCTGCTCACAGTACCTGCTTGAGCAGAGAAGAGATTGTGCAGGCCGGGCTGGAACTGGTGGACAGCTCATCTTGAGGTAAGGGAAGATGAGCTGTAGTACAGTATATTAAATTGTGGGTAGGGGTGCAGTATTGAATTGTGGGGAAAGCAGTATAAAATTTTGGGGGAGGAGGGCAGTATTAAATTGTGGGGAGTGGGGCAGTGTATTAAATTGTGGGGAGGTTGTGAGGAGGGGGGCAGTGTATTGAATACAGAGGACGGGCGGTGTATTGAATAGGGAGGAGAAAGGGCAGTGTACTAAATTGTGGGAAGGGAGGGCAGTGTATTGAATAGGGAGGATGGGGCAGTGTATTGAATAGGAATGAGGGAAGCAGTGTATTGAATAGGGAAGAGGGAGGGCAGTATATTGAATTGTGGGGAGGGGGGCAGTGTAATATACACAAACAGACACAAAACCCACTACACAACATCCACTACAAAGACACTGCACCCACTATACTGCATCAACACATACACTGCATCAACTACACACACACACACTTTGTATCCACTATACTCATGCATACAAAGCATTCACTATACACAATGCATACATTACACACACTGCATCTCCTGGATGTGCGTCGTAACGGATTCATCCGCACATAGAAATGTTCATGATGGTATTTACCGTCCTGACAGGAATAGTTGTGCCCATCTGCAACCATGCGCCCAGATACCTGATAAAGGAGAAGAGAGGGTTTATGCTTATATTGTGGCAAAAAAGGACATATGAGAGATACTTGTCCTATACGCCTGGAAAACTTCTGCACCTAAGAAACTTAAGGGGACAAGTCTTAGGTGTGATGGATACGTCCTCTAGTAATAACCAAAGTAGACTTCTCCTTGACATTGTCACCCTTTGCAACAAGAAAAACTTTTCATGCAAAGCCCTGGTAGACTCACGCTCTACCTGTTAAGGCGAAATCTTCACCTCTGGCTGTTATGGCAATTAACGGGAGACCTCTCTTTCAACCACTGATTACCCACTAGACCTTGCCTATTTGTATCATTATAGGAGCATTGCATAAAGAATTCCTTAAATTTCAGATAATCGCTTCACCTTAGTGTCCCATAATATTAGGATTCCCTTAGCTCATCAAGCTCAACCCTCATATTGACTGGACCAAAGGGGAAATACTGGAATGGGGTACAGACTGTCAGGAGGGTTGTATGTCATCTATTCCTAAAAGAGTAGGCATCGTTACTTTACCTACTATTACACCCACTACCCCCGAAATACCCATGCAGTATTGGGAGGTTAGGGAAGTGTTTAATAAAAGTCAATTTAATGTTCTACCTCCACATAGATCATATGATTGTTCCATTGATTTGTTGCCCGGGGCTATGCCTCCTAAAGGGGTGGTATATGCTCTATGCCCACAAGAGAGTAAAATTATGGAAGAGTACATCAGAGATGCCTTAAGTAAGGGTTACATAAGCAAATCATCCTCCCCTGCTGGTGCAGGGTTCTTTTTTGTGTTTAAAAAGGATGGAGAATTACATCCTTGCATTGACTATAGGGCATTAAACAAAATCACCAAAAAAAATGCCTATCCCATTCCCCTTATCTCCGAATTGTTTGACAGACTCCAGGATGCCAAGGTCTTTACCAAATTTGACCTCAGGAGTGCATACATTTGGTCAGGATTAAGAATGATGATGAGTGGAAACTGGCATTTAACACTAGAAATGGACACTATGAATATCTGGTTATGCCCTTCGGGTTATGCAATGCCCCGGACGTATTTCAGGACTGCATTAACGATGTGCTAAGAGATTATAGTTACTCTTTTGCACTTGTTTACCTTGATGATATCCTTGTTTATTCCCCCGACCTCCAGACCCATCATGATCATGTTAAATAAGTATTACAAACTTTACTCAAAACTGGTCTTTATTGTAAACTTGAAAAATGCATGTTTGATCAACTTGAAGTACAGTTTTTATGGTATAACATATCTGCCTCTGGTTTCCAAATGGATCCTCGCAAAATAAAGGCTGTTCTATACTGGCCATTACCCAACAGGTTAAAGACCATTCAACGGTACATTGGTTTCTCCAGTTATTACAGGAGATTCATAAAATTTCTTTTCAGTAGTAGCCACCATCACCAATATGACACGCAAGGGGGCTAATTGTAATATATGGTCCAAAGAAGCCAAAGAAGCGTTTGAACTTCTCAAAAAATTGTTTGCTTCTGCAGACATATTGATACAACCTGACACTAGCAAAGCTTTCATACTTGAAGTTGATGCCTCCGAAACAGGGGCAGGGCTGTCCTTTCCCAGAGAGAGAGTCAGGATACCCCTTTGCATCCTTGTGGTTACTTCTCCAGAAAGTTGTCTCCAGCTGAGCGTAATTATAACATAGGTAACAGAAAACTGTTGGCCATTATATTAGCGCTCAAGAAATGGCAACATCTTTTGGAGATCACAAGAATCTGCCCTTTATTGGTGATGCCAAACGTCTGTCTTCTAGACAAGTTAGGTGGTCTCTATTCTTGTCCCGCTTTAACTTTATTATTACTTACAGACCTGGTCTTAAAAATGTTAAAGCTGATGCCTTTTTGACCAAGAGTCAGAACTAGAACAAGAGATGTCACCCATTGTTCCTGCTGAGTGTATCATAGGATCCACTGTCCTTTGCTTGTCACCATTGCTTTGTACTATCATGGTGGCCCAGTACCAGGCACCTTGCAATATACCTCTAGATAAATTGTTTATTCCATTACATGACAGGAAAGAGGTGTTGAAAATATTCCATGACAATGAAACTGCTTGACATCCGGGTATTAATAAGACTGTATCCACTAATTCCAGATCATTTTGGTGGGAGTCACTCAGAAGGGATATTAAGGATTATGTGGAAGCCTGTTCTGTTTGTGCAGTCTCTAAGGTTACACACACACTCCTGTGTGGATTGTTACATCCACTTCCTATACCCAGTGTTCCATGGTCTCATTTATCTATGGATTTCATTGTTGACCAACCTAGTTCTACTGGTTATACCACCATCCTTATGGTAATTGACCGTTTTTTCCAAAATGGCACATTTCATTCCACTCAAAAAATTGCCATCTTCTCAGGATCTGGTTTCCATATTTCCATATTTATATTGTCAGGCTTCATGGGACCCCTTTAAAATATTGTGTCTGATAGGGGTTCCCAATTTGTGTCAAGGTTCTGGAGGGCATTCAGTAAGCAGTTGGGCATTAACTTGTCTTTTTCCTCTGCTTACCATCCCCAGACCAATGGCGCGGCTGAAAGGGCTAACCAATCGCTTGAACTTTATTTACGTTGCTTTGTGAACAGTACTCAGTCTAACTGGGCTGATTTGTTGCCTTGGGCCGAATTTGCCAGGAATAACGCTACCCATGACGCATCTGGGCACAGACCTTTCTTTGTCAATACTGGTCGCCATCCTACTGTTCTCCCTGATGTGTTTTCTGACACAGCTATCCCTGCTGTGGATGACCCCTTACCTCTATTCGTGATACTTGGACTAAGGTTCACTTCACTCTTGAAACTACGGCTACTCGCTTTAAATTCCATGCTGATAAACAACGGCGTGCCAACCCAGATTATGTGGGGGACCAGGTTTGGTTATCATCATGCAACATTAGACTAAAAGTTCCTAGCATGAAATTTGCTCCTAGGTTTCTGGTCCTTACCGTGTCCTTAAGAGAATTAACCCTGTTTCTTATTCCCTGGCCCCCCTGCATCCTTACGTATTCCTAATTCATTTCACGTATCTTTACTCAAACCGCTGATTTGCAATAAATATACAGTCCTGGCGACTCCCCTTCCTCCTTTGGTTGTTTTTGGTCAGGAGGAGTATGAGGTCTCCTCCATTATTTATTCCAGGTTCTCTCGTGGTTTGTTGTAATACCTGGTTGATTGGAGGGGGTATGGGCCTGCCGACCGTTCTTGGGTTCCTACTTCTGAAATCCATGCTGGCCGTAAGGTTCGCTCTTTCTACGCAAAGTTTCCTCTCAAACCGGGTCCTGCCCGCCTGGTGAGTGGTCTTCAGGTGGGGGGTAATGTAACGGATTCATCCGCACATAGAAATGTTTATGATGGTATTTACCATCCTGACAGGAATAGTTGTGGCCATCTGCAACCATGCGCCCGGATACCTGATAATCCTAGCATGTCTAGGGATGCCGGCCGCTGCGGATCTATGCCACTTTATAGCCCAATGGCCGCCCACGTTGATGATGATGTCGGCGTGCGTGCGACGTCACGCGCGCACACGTTTTGGGGTCAAAGGCCGGTTACAACCAATCGGATAAACTGGAGGGTTATTTAAACTCATTTTTGCATTCTCTCATTGCACTGTCGTGGTTTCTGCCTGATGGCAATCCGAGAGTGCGTTCCTGATCTTGATTTTTTTTGGTATTTAACTTTGGCTTTGTTCTGACTTCCCTGATTTCTGGTATCCTTGACTTTTTCTCATCGCTGTGTCTGATTCTGTATCCCTGACCTCGGCAAGTATTCTGACTATTCTTGGATACGTTAAGTCCGGCCATTCTAAGGTCCGGTTAGACGTTATCCTTAGTGCTAGGTGTGATACAATTCTGCCTGGTGGATCAATTAGTAATCCTGACATGCGCAAGGTTCAAGAGGGTGGGGGTGGGGGGTGGCATTTCATCCTTCGCCCCAGGCAGCACAATGTCTTGGGCCGGCCCTGGGAGCATGGCAGGGTCTGTGGCCATTGTTTCCACTTCTTGAGTGGTTTTAGGAGCACTCTTAGGAGAATTGTAGTAAATCAGGAGAGTTAAAATACATACTAAGCCAAGATTGATTAGTATAGCAAACTGCCAATAAGGAAGCACATGTTATGAGACAGAGGTAAAGATCTTTTAGAGCACTGATCACTGAAATGTATTGTCAACTTGGCATTGAATACAATAATGTTTATCTGCAGTTTATTGGCTCAAATCAATTACACTACAGCTGCCAAAGACTTATGCGGTGTCGATAAAGATGACATCTAATAATATTGATTTTTGAAAACTATTGAAAATTTAAAAGCCATTTATCGAGGTCGTACTGTCCACATTAGTGTTAGGGAGTCTGGGGCTGCCATTAAAGACTCAAAGTACGGGGTGACCTGATAGATATAATTGTCCACACCATGCCCACACAGTGGGACATAGTTGTAGGACATAGTTATTCTCCCGTGCACCCATCTGTGGCCATTTTATTTTAAAATAAACTGGGGTTAGTTAGTGTCTCCCCCATACCTCCCTCCAGTGCTTTATATAATTTGATTTTATTCTACAAATCTGTGAGTGACCAATTGTGATTTCACATTAGTGCCAGTCCCTACACAGTTATACGCTATGTTTCTTTATTTTATTTGCATTTAGCAGATTGTCCCCTATTCTATATCGTATATATCTATTGAAGACAGGAGGAAGTCTTCGGGGATTCACCTAGATTCTTCACCCAAATACAGGGGAAGTCTTGGTTTGCTTTGTATAATATATTTCTTTTCACTGGGGTTGTGTTCACATATACTGTTGCTTTATATAATTTGTCTGATTTCAGTCTAATTTTTCTTTCATTTTAATGCTGTTGTTAGTGCTTTAGCATTTCCATGTAATGCTATATAACGAACATGTACTTTTCTATGGGATGTACAGGGAGTTAGCCGTTGTTATGTTCTTGTGCATGGGAATGAGGCTGGTGTTAAAGCAACACTCCAAGCACCATAATTGCTACAGCTTGCAATATGTGCAGAATGGAACTGAATAGAAAGATAACAGTGACCTCAAAGGAGAAGGAAGGAAATTAATGTGCAATGAGAAGTGAAAATGTGATTTGAAAGGATGGGATGAAATGAGAGAAAGGTGAAGTGAAACAATGAGGGTGTAATGGATACAGGATAAGTAAATTGAAAGAAAAAGAGACTTTATGAAAGGAGAACCTTGTGTGAAATAAAAGAGGAAGATGAGAGAACAGAGATAAATAATGCAAGACTAGCAGGGGCAGATGGAGTTATATACCCCATTTAGAATGAGGATGAGTCAGCGCTGGATGCAGAACCCAATCTCGGAAGTGGCACTTGAAGATTAATTGCAGTGTGTCATAAAATAATAGCATACTTTTGTCCTTAGAGATGCGCATGGTTACAGAATGGAGATTCCATAACTTTGGCAATGCCACCCCGGTCTGACATGCATTCTCCTAAACTGCACATAGAAACACATCTACTTACACTACATGCATTCAGAAGCATTACACACAACATCTGTATACACATCCACCTGTTTTCTAGCACGCTGCAAACACATGTGCATACACACACACACATATAAAATCTCACACAGTACTTACACATCTGCAAGATATGCATTAACAAACGAGCAAAACACATGTTGAAGAACACCCTATTGGATGCACACAAGACTCACAAATATGTACACAATACACCTTGGGTAGGCGCCATTCTGCACTCAAGATGTTGTGGACTACATCTCCCATTGTGCTCTCATAGTCATAATGCTGTCAATACATCAGAGGATATTTAGTCCACAACATCTGGAGTGCTGAAGGTTGCCTATCCATGTACTATACTACACTATACTCCTATTTACTACAGTGAGAATTATCAAGAGTTCAAAGTAATCTTTTTCATTATGTACTGGGATGTGTCTTTGTCAAGTTTGCACATTTGCCATGTGCAGTAAGTATGGTAACTCTGACCATGCTTTAAGTCCAAGAGAAACTAAAGGTGTTGCACTAATTCCATGATTACTATTGATGGTCAAGTGCCCAGAGCTTATAAGAACTGTGCCGCGCAAAGCTCCTGCACGATTTATACTATCCACAATGCTGCCAGTGAGTAAGAACAACATTGTGACATCGTGTTTCTCCGTCTTTAGTTCTTGAGATTGTGAAAAAACATAAGGAAGCAGGGTCAGAGAGATGTCTTCTTACAAATTGCTCTCTCCTAAAGGGCAGCACTCTACTCTCTCCTCTACTTCACTCCCACCTTTTTGATTGCTATCTCCTGTTTCTTTTACCCCACCTCCTATAGACTGTGGGCTCGTTTGAGCAGGGTCCTCTTCAACCTATCGTTCTTGTAAGTTTTTTTGTAATGGTCTTATTTATTAAATCTCCCGCTTTTATATTATTGTAAAGCGCTACAATAATGCCAACAATAATAATAATAATAAATTGTTGATCAGTAAGATATTGGGGGAAGGGTGTTTTATGGCAATTGTTATAAATTTCTAAAGGAACCATTAATTACTGATATACTTATTTTTCTGGGGCTTAAAATGGCAGTTATATGTGCATATGCACCAATGGGTGCTTCCAGTAAAAACCAGGGGAAGGGGCAAAAGGAAATAATAATCCGATTTGGCCTAGTATACCAAACATTCTTCTGAAATTCATGCAAACGTCGTAGAATAAAATGGTCAATATTTGTGTTCAGATTTTCAAAAAAACTGACTGTAGCAGTATATTAGAAATGTGGGTAAATGGGGTAGACTCAGCATATCTAATGTGAGAAAATGCAAGATAATTA
Organism: Pelobates fuscus; assembly: GCF_036172605.1. Lineage (NCBI taxonomy): Eukaryota > Metazoa > Chordata > Amphibia > Anura > Pelobatidae > Pelobates > Pelobates fuscus. The sequence continues at coordinate 130,031,964 of NC_086317.1, forward strand.
TTCTCCATTAAAAAATTTATTCCAGGAACCTGAATCTTCTTAGACCTGACATTTGAATGGTTCACCCCTACTTATATCAACTCACACTCTGGATGCTCTGGATGTGACTTGAACTACAATAGAATTAGATATACAGATAGTGTATCAAAGTACTTAAATATTTATTTAAAGTGAACATATCATGTTTCCATGTGTCAGAGGGTTGGCAGGTAAGCAATTACTACTGAAAGGTGCTCTCGCTTAATATATACTGTCAGAGGAATGTGTAACGATTCACAGTTATTGAGCAGTGGATTTCGAGAACAATGCTTAACTGTAACTGTATTATTTTAGTTACAAGTTAAGTTACATATTAAGTTACATTTTAAGACGTATATAGCTGGTCCCAAAGAGGTCCCCCTTTGAGGCAATAACGCTTTGTTTTCTATGCATTGTGACAATAAGCTGAAAAAATATGGAAAATATGAAATTAGATAAAAAAAGGGAAATACAATTATAGTTACATAGCCTGAAAAGAGACGTGTGTCCATCACGTTCAGCCTTCCTCACATTGGCTTTTTGCTGTTGATCCAAAAGAAGGCAAAAAACCCAGTTTGAAGCACTTCCAATTTTGCAACAAACTAGGGGAAAAAAAAGTTTCTTGACCCCAGAAGGGGAGTCAGATTTATCCTTGGATCAAGCCATTAACCTACAGTTGAAAAATTCTATCATTGAATATTATGTTTTGTAAGTATGCATCTAGTTGTTGTTTAAACATCTGTACAGACTCTGATAAAACTACTTCTTCAGGCAGAGATCTCCACATCCTTATTGTTCTTACAGTAATAAAAAAATTTCCTTTGCCTTAGACTAAATCTTCTTTCTTCCAGTTTTAACGCATGACCTCGTGTCCTGTGTATAGTCCTGTTTGTGAGTAGATTTCCACACAATGTATTGTATTAGCCCCAGATATATTTGTATAATGCTATCATATCCCTTCTGAGACAACATTTTTCTAAACTTATACCAATTAATGTCCATGATGTGCTCCAAATTGTTTCTTCCAATCCTTGTTCTCTTTAATAGGATCAATGTGCAGATGCCATAAATTCTTGCTCCTTAATGAACATGGAAGTATATATAAGTTCATTTGATGTGCATGTACAAACTGTACAAGACTTAGCATAGCTTCCCCACATGCCATGGGGTTTTATAGAATGGGGTTTTATAGATGTTGCACTTTTTGCAAATGAATGCTGCTCTAATTAAAGGACCCTAATACCATAAACATTTGCCACTGATACAAAGTGTATAGTGTTTAGAAAACACTGAGCACCTTCTTATTGCTGAGTGGGTTATAGCAGCTGTGATCTGTAAAAATCATTGCCACATTAAAACAGTCCACCAGCATAGAGCACGGAGTTCCAGGGTGCCAATGTCAACTTCATCCATACCACGTGTAAAGCAACAGAGAAGGCTCTCTCTCCCTTTCCATAGATGATGTCAAAGCACGGTCCAGTACACTAAACAATGAGCCAGGCTGTGTATAAACTATCAGTTTAAAGAGCAGGCAGTTATAACCATCATATGTGGTGGTTGAATCTGCTTTTTTGGGGATAGCCTACTTATCCTGTAATCTCACGGACAGCACTTTAAAAAAAAAAAAAATATATATATATATATATTTTGCAGTTTTTCAATGCATTATCTACAATGCATTAAACATGGGTATATATACACATTAATTGTGTGTGGGTCAACAATAGTTGTCACATTTTTATATTCATTTTTGTTAAAGGAACACCCCCACCCTTGCAACAACTTCAGGTTATAGAAGGTATTATGGGGCCAGGAGTGTCTGGGCGCCATCTCATCTTTAGTGGTAAACTTTCCAACAGATACCTTATAACACTGCACTATTGGGTCCAAAGACCTCTGGGCTGGGAGATTACGGGCGGAATGCCTCAGGACCATTTTACCAGACAAGGTGGCCCTGACCCTGGAATTTGACGCCATGGTCTCAACCTACATGACTTGTACCGGGCGTGACCCTAAGAAAGGGGTCGAGCGCAGCCTCAGACTGGCACAGGAAAAACTGGGCCCCCTGCTGGGCCCCCTGGCCAGGATACTCATGCTCGCTGACGAGGCTTTTTCACAGGGTGCTTCCCTGGACCCAGCTTCCATACGGGACTGGGCTCTGTGCTCTATTTGCCTGCACAGAGCATAGGAAACCAGTCCTCTTACGCATGAACGCCAAGCTGTCGGACTTTGGGTCGAAAGAACTGTGCCCCCTAGCCAAGGGTCTGCTCTTCGGAGAACCCTTCATCAAGGAACTTTACAAGCACGTGAACCTTGAGCAAAGCCCAGTCCTCCATGAAAAGGGTCTTCCGTCCACAAGGCTCCCGTGTTTTTGGCAGGGCTGGATGAGAGTGGGGTCGTGTCGCCAGCTGATTCTGGCCGTCTGGCCATCGAGGATCCCAAGCACCATCCTTCTTCCCATCCTACCACTTATAGACCTTCAACCCTCAAAGGTCAGACCGGGGTAGAGGGAGCTGGGCTTGCAGACGAGCAAGGATGCCCACAGATGAGACCCATTTCTGACAGTTCTCCTCTCACTCCATTGCTTGCGGGCAGGTTGTTTCACTGCAGGGATGTGTGGCGGGAGGTTTCCTCAGATGTGTGGGTGCTTCAGAAGGCTTGGTGCTATGTCATAGATTTACATTCCCTGCCAACACAGGTTCACCTCCCCCGGTTTCACGTGTCATCGAGGGAATAGCAGTCCGTGATATATGCGGAGATTCAAACCATTTTAGAAAAGGGCGCAGTCCAGTGGGCACCGGACGACGGTGGTTTCTTCAGCTCCCTATTTCTGGTGAGGAAGAAGTCTGGGGACTTCTTCCTGGTGATCAACCTGAGAAACCTGAATGCCTTTGTGGTTTACCGTCATTTAAAGATGACGGAACCTCGTCCGTCCAGGGGTTTGGTTCACGAGATTGGACCTGAAGGATGCCTACCGGTGGATCCGTTCCGGACAATTATTGGTCTCCTATGTAAGACCTCATAAGATGGTTTCTTCTCCTACCCTTGCGTGATGGATTAGATGGTTGTTGTCCCTGGCGGGTGTGGATTCTGCTTTCGGAGCCCATTCGGTTAAGGTTGCGGAAGCATCTGGCGCCCTCCTCGCTGGTGCTTCCCTCCAGGACATCCTACGCTCTGCGGACTGGTCCCGGGAAGACACCTTCTGACGATTTTATTTCAGGCCAGTGGATCATGATTCTTTTGCCTTGTTGACTGAGCGTTAAAACAGTAAATATGAAACCTCCTGTCATGTTATAAAATTGTAGATTATACTAGCTTTAGTGTACCTATAATCTTAATTTTATTAATGACAGGAGGCGAGTATTTCCCTCCCAGTTTCACCCTACCCTTTTCTATTTGTCAATGGGTTTGATTGCCTCTGGTTGATAGATTATTCTTCAGGCATCCGCTTAGGTATGTCTCCTATTTGTTCTCCTTTCTGCTGGAAAGTTTGGGTGAGGTTTCTGTTGATTTTAGTACTGTCTAAATTTTCTGGGGGCTTCATGTTTTTCAATGTACATTTACATTTTTTTGATTCTCCTTATCTTGTTTCATTTTGATGTTCCATTTACGGCTCCACTTTCAAGTTCCCCCTCTAGATGACGGTCGGTGGTTGGACTAGTTTGCTTCTACTACTACAGTTATTTTGATATGATTGTTCTGTTCTTTGTCTGTCGCAGCTTGAAAGAGGAAGTAGTTGGTGGGGACGGGACTTTTATTGTACTTTACCTTTTTTCTGATTGGTTGTTTTCTCTCTATGTTAATGTGCTGCTGTGAAGTTCTAGTAAAGAGAAACTTAAGCAAATAGTCGCCTCCTGTCATTAATAAAATTAAGTTTATAGGTATACTAAAGCTAGTATAACCTACAATTTTAGATTTGACCTTGAATTTATATTTAAGGTTAAAGTATCTAAACTGGAAGAATAGAACTAATAGCATAGCTGACTTGGCTATTTTGGCCTTAAATTTGGAAACTGATTCATGCAATTCTTACTTTAATGAATAACATTGCTAGTCTTTTATAGTAAGTTACTCAGATAAAAGCACAAATCACATTCAAATGCCTACACTTTTGCAGTTAAAGGGACACTCTAGGCACCCAGACCACTTCTGCTCATTGGAGTGGTCTAGGTGCCAGCTCCCACTACACTTAACCCTGCAAGTGTAATTATTGCAGTTTTTTATAAACTGCAATAATTACATTGCAGGGTTAACTCCACCTCTAGTGGCTGTCTATTAGACAGCCACTAGAGGTCACTTCCTGGGTTCTAGAGCGTCGCTGGACGTCCTCACGCTGTGTGAGGACCTCCAGCGTCGCTCAAAACCCCATAGGAAAGCATTGAAATGATTTTTCAATGCTTTGCTATGGGGAGACGTAATGTGCATGTGCGGCATTGCCGCGCATGCGCATTAGGTCCCCTCGGCCGGTGGGCGAGATCAGTCTCGCCCACAGGCCGACGCAATGAAGAGGAGGAGCGTCGCGGAGGCGGAGACAGTGACAAGGGACATCGCCGCTGCCTCAGGTAAGTCACTGAAGGGGTTTTCACCCCTTCAGTAACCGGGGATTGGGGGGTGGGAGGGAGAGGGACCCTCCAGTGCCAGGAAAACGGATTGTTTTCCTGGCACTGGAGTTTCCCTTTAATGTGACTGAGATTCAAATGTTTATATATTTTTATGATGCTATAGAAATCCTATGATATGCAGCGTACGTATATTTAGAAGTATATTTTGTTATTTCCCCAACCTTTTTATTTTATTAAAACACAATAGGTCTGAAATGTGGACATGAATTGCAAATTGAACACTCACTGTGTCTATGTTTACATACAATATATTCAGGTGAACCTTATTTTCATTTTCATGGAATGTAGAGGTATTAATTTTTAAATTGTTTATATAAAGACAGACACAGTAAAAGTGTCTTATATAAGGTTATGTTTGATAACAATAAAAATAAATAATAATTCATTGATACATAGCAAACAGATTAGATGTTAGCATAACTTGTGAGATTTGCCTAGACACTGTTTGGTGAGCTATAATGTAAGCTATAAAGTGTACATTGTATTTTGGGATGGTGTGCAGGTAATCGTTTTAGCTTGTTTTGTTCATACATAGATTTAGCACAGCAAGTCCATCAATGTCATGGCTATGATTATGCAAGTCAACCATGAGGGACTGTAGAAGCCAATTAAAAAAACATATAGCAAACATATCTGCGATGTTAAAGGAACACCATTACCACTGCAGGTCACTGTAGAAAGACTAAAAAGTTAATAATTTGGAGGACTTGCTAAATGTCTAGTAAACAAAAGGAGCATTCCTTTGGTGGTCCATTAAAGGAACACTTCAAGCACCATAACCACTATGTTGATAAGGTGGCCAGGAGTGCCCTGGTCCCGCCCCACCATGTGTGAAACCATTTTACCTGGGATCTATCAGACACTGCGCCCACCTCCACTACCATTGGCCAAGAGCTGGCGCTTATAACTCCTGCTGAGTTAAGCTCTGTGTTGGCTGAGAGTGATCAGAAGAACTAACGGAAGTTCCTAGTTAGGAACTTCTGGCTCTTGACTGATTGTAGCAGCAGAGCAGAACGGCCCCCAGGTAAGTCAAATCACTCAAAGCCGGTTTGACTACTTATAGTGAAGAGACACCAGGGCCCTCCTGGTATCATAACCACCATAGTTGTTATGGTACTTGGAGTGTTCTTTTAATAGAAACTAAAGAAATGCTCCTTTGATTTACTAGTAAAGACAAAAAGGGAATTGGGGGCACACCCGAAACATGCATCTTGCAGGAATGGTGTTGCCATAGTGAACAACATTTACAGATAACACATATTAAGGAACAGCGCACACATAAAAATGCAGTTTTAAATCTTGTAAGGCTACTTAAAAGGACACTATAGTCACCAGAACAACTACAGCTTAATGTAATTGTACTGGTGAGTATAATCATTGCCTTCAGACATTTACATACAAACACTGCCTTTTCAGAGAAAAGGCAGCGTTTACATTGCTCTCCAGGGACACCTCCAAGTGGCCACTCCTCAGATGGCCATTGGAGATGCTTCCTGGGGCAGTGCTGCACTATAGTTCAGCATGGAGACGCTGATTTTTCCTCATAGAGATGCATTATGAGGAGGTGCTGATTGACCAAAACAGCGTTAGGCCCTGCCCCCATCTTGCCTCCTTGCCGATTTTAGCCAATCCATTGCTTTCCCTATTGGAAAATATGACATTTTGATGATGCCATCAAGAAGGCAGATCGGGGCGGGGCCAGCGTCGGCGGGCCAGCACAGTGCTGGAAATAAGGTGAGTTTTAACATTTTCTAAGGGTGGAGCAAGCCACCTAAATGGTAGATTAAACACTATAGGGTCAGGAATACAAGTTTGTGTTAAGCCCACCACTAATTCACAGTTGTTGTTTACTAGACTTTTAGTAAGTCCCCAAATATTTCCCTTTTTACATAATCCCCACAAATGACATTTCATCCTCATCAAAGTACCATTACGGCACATGCACTTCGAATATAAGCTAGTGAGTTACGAACTTCATTCTGGCATTTCTCCAATAGAATATTCATTGCACATGGAACCAATTTGCAATAGAAATAATAATGATATAATAATGAAAAATGAGCTATATGAATATAGTTATTTAAAATGTTGAACTACATGCAGAATTTATAACGTCTTTCCAGATAGTCCTAAAATTACTGAGATGTGACCTGCTTAATGTTTTCTGCCCCTGGCCTTAATTAAATTCAGTCTGGGACCATACCTATGATCATATACTTGGCATTACTGAAAATTCTGCCCCTCTTGGCCTTGCTAAATCATAGAAAACGGGCTTTACAAAACGTATCTTCTCTATTCTACTCAGTGTAGCAAAATGAAAAATTCCAGCACTACATTTTTCTATTCAACAGAATTTATCTTGATATTTTTCTGTAATGTGAGCTGGATTAGCCTATTAGCAAAGTTTTATTCAGATTCAACTGTTTACTTAGGCCTGACTACTGGACTATACTACTTAACAAAGGAAATAAATGAATTTATTAACCAAACAATGGTAAGATGGAAAAAAAAAACTGCATAAAAAAGAATGTTAGTCAAGTTGTAAATATTTGACATACCTGCTACATTTCCTGCTCTACTATTTTGACTTAAAGGAACACTATAGTCACCTAAATTACTTTAGCTAAATAAAGCAGTTTTAGTGTATAGATCATTCCCCTGCAATTTCACTGCTCAATTCACTGTCATTTAGGAGTTAAATCACTTTGTTTCTGCTTATGCAGCCCTAGCCACACCTCCCCTGGCTATGATTGACAGAGCCTGCATGAAAAAAAAAACTGGTTTCACTTTCAAACAGATGTAATTTACCTTAAATAATTGTATCTCAATCTCTAAATTGAACTTGAATCACATACAGGAGTCTCATGCAAGGTCTAGCAAGCTATTAACATAGCAGGGGATAAGAAAATCTTAATTAAACAGAACTTGCAATAAAGAAAGCCTAAATAGGGCTCTCTTTACAGGAAGTGTTTATGGAAGGCTGTGCAAGTCACGTGCAGGGAGGTGTGACTAGGGTTCATAAACCAAGGGATTTAACTCCTAAATGGCAGATGATTGAGCAGTGAGGCTGCAGGGGCATGTTCTATACACCAAAACTGCTTCATTAAGCTAAAGTTGTTAAGGTGACTATAGTGTCCCTTTAACGTTTTCAATTCCATTTTTCATTTCTTTATAATAATTCACTCTCTACTGATCTAACTCCAGGGGGATTATCTAGTAAACTCCATATGTGCATCCAGTATGCCAAATTCATACATAACAGCTGCTCTGCATCAGAGACATGTTTAGGTTTTTTTTGGAACGCGGGGTGTATTCTTGTGTTGCAGCTTCTCTCAAAAATGTGACATTTACCTAGATAACACTATGAGACAAGCCTATTGTGATAACACAACTACTACTTTGACCTGTATGTAATCCAGCTTTGTGACAACGTTATTTCCCGTTACGTATATATAGGCTTGTGCACAAGCCCAGTTACAAGCTAATGTTAGCATGTACTGTCATTCAAAAATAAAGAATTAAAAAAGTGACATTTAAAGGGGTGCTCTAAGTACCCTAGACATTACAGCTTTTTGTAGTGGTTATAGTTTAAGGAGGATATGAAAACAGTACCTCCAGTTTTTTTTAACCCATTAAGCATCTTGGAATTCACACTGGCTCATTTATCTGGAGTGTCCATCTGTGTGTTTAAATGCAAGTATGCTGAATTAGTATGTCTGAATTATTATTTTTTAATTTCTATCCTGGTCTCAACATCTTTCTCCTATCACCTGAATATTGAATATCCGACTTATGTCTCTTCTTATCTCTTGTCTCTGGTTTCACTCTGCGTCTCTATCTAACCTATGTCATCATTTTCCATCTGTCCCTAGTTGTGTCCCTCTCCATTGTGCCTCCTCATTATCACCCACCCTACCTGTGCCTTTTTACTCAGCTCCCCCACATATGTCTCATTCCTTTACTTGTTTGTCTCATGCCGTAATTATACAATGTGTATTTCTCCCAAGAAACTCCTTTGGTGTCTCTCCATTCTCTTCCTGCGTTTTTTTTCTTCAATAAAGAGTAATGGTAACAATACCTATATAGTTGAATTGAAAATAAACTAAATTACGTGAATATGAAATGAAAACTAGATTCTATAAAAGTCTACATCAGTGTTGGAAGAGGCTCATCTCTATTGCTGGATCTAAAAAAAGAAAAAAAATTCAAAAGCACAGAACCAGTAGAGGTGTTTTTTCTTGGAAAAAAAATAATATTTTGGCGTTGGAAGGACTTCTGATAAATGTGTGTTAGAAAAAACACAAACGTGTCATGATCAGATCTACAGTTTACATTCTCCCTTTTTATTGATGACTGGGAAATCTCTAGCTTTGATCAGGCCATGACATCTCAAAGGCAGAAACAGCAGTGTTTACATTACTGCCTAGGGACACCTCCAGTGGCAGCCACTCAGATGGAGATGCTGAACATTCCTCATTGATTCAATGCATTTCTATGAGGCATTACTGATTGTCCAGTGCAGCATTTGGCTCCGCCCCATCTCACCTCCCCCCGTAGGAAAGCAATGGATTGGCTGAGATAGTCAATTCTGATTATCTCAGCCAAAGAGGCATACAGGGGGGCAGAGCCAGCACAGCAGACTTGTGCTGAGTTAGAATAATGGTACATTTTTACTTTTCTAAAGAGGCAAGGCCACTTAAATAGTGTTTTTTAGCACTATAGGGCCAGGAATACACGTTTGTATTCCTGACCCAATAGTGTCACTTTAATGTTATGCAGATGTGTGCTGGTGATTTAATTAATTCGATAAATGCTATAAACATTTGCCACATCGTTGGTCTCACCTGCAAGTTCCAGTATGTGGATCTAGTAATGTGTGTCAGTGATGAGAACAAATGTAGCTATTCTGATTCCAAATAAACGTAATTTCTCATTGCTCAGTTCTCCACAAGAGAGATAATGACTTTACAGTATATTTATGAGACTAGATAAACTGCTTTTGTAGTAGTGGTTATGGTACTTGGCATAACCAATTAATTTACATAATTTATGCATTACACTGGAGAAGTCAAATCCAGCCAGAAATGTCTTAAATGTTCTTTTTCGGGCTATAACATATACTTACAGTAAAGTAAATATACAATATATTCAGGGAAATTTTTGTAAACTCTGTCTTGACTTCTCATTATAGTAGCTATCGGGCTTGCAGTCCTAAGCCTACAGAGAAATCCAGCAGCTATTCCCACAACCTAAGCTGACCCAGACTCCACGCAAACATTGTTAGTACATAGCCCTGGGCCAGATGTGACATCTCCCTTATATATCAGCATTAGTTACAGGATCATATTATTTCAATACAACATAATTCTATTGTTAGTAATAACAATAAGAGTTCAACAACAGTTGCATCACATTTCAAATTTTCTGTAAATTATTAGCAAAAACTCAAAATTAAATAATATAAAGTGCAAAATAATTGTTATGATAAAATCCAACAAAAATAAATGCTGCTGTCATTCATTAATAGTGCGACCATGAGGCAAAACACACAAAGGAAAAGAGGATTAAGTTTAAACTTGAAAAAGTAACTCATATAGTTATGATAATGAGCAATATTTAACACAAAAAGACACCCAAGGTCATATTTAAAATATAGTAAGCCTTGCAGAGTAGTAAAGAAGTCAGATCTTTGATAAGACATCTCCCACGGAGGATCAACTGGCATAGAAAATCAAAATCACCCAAAGGGTAAAATAGTATAAAACAGTTCAGACCAGTCTGGCTCTGTAAAACTCCACTACTGATGGGCTAAAGGACTAATAATCAGAATTAGAAGATCCATTCTACATAGAGTGGTGATATAAACAGACAGCTTAAAGTAGGGGGTTAACGGGCGTCTAGGTTACAAATTCATATATTTAAAAAAAATTACATTCATTTTACATTCTCGTTAAAATATATGTGCATTAATTTGTTTTCCAATATTCCATTCTGGACAGCTTACAGTCCATCCTTTTCATAGCTCCAGAACTTGCTTTTACATCTAGGCTGACCTCTCTCCTTTATATCCACCACATACTTCCTTGTTTAAGCTGGGCAGTGTCCTGTCAAATAAAGGAACATTGTGATACAGGGAGCACATTATAACCAAGGGTCGGCTGGGATGGGAGGCAATTGCCTAAATCCAGGGCCGTCCGCATCAATCTCGGATTTTTCAAGTTACCTCTTTCCTGCAGCCTGCAGCCAGTGGAGTCGGCCATCCTTTCCTGATTATTTCAGGAGGAGGGGGCGTGACTTTCACTGCTCTTCTCCCAGGACCATCTGGGAGAAGAGCCGGACAGCAGACTCCACTGACTGCTGGCTCCTGCCCACTCCCTCCTACCCCTGGGAGGTAAGACTCAGGGAGGGGGGAATACACTTTAGTTTTTTTGTTTTTTATCCCTCTACTCAGCTCCTGTCCCCCCCCTCAGCTCAGTATTACATACGGTTTGTGCAGTGAATGCAGAGTGTGTGTTTGTGTAGCGGATGCAGTGTGTATAGTGAACGCAGAGTGTGCTTGAGTAGTGGATGTAGTGTGTTTACAGTGATGTAGTATGTGTTTGTGTAGTGGATGTAGTGTTTGTGTGTACTAGATGCAATGTGTTTAGTGGATGCAGTGTCTGTAGTGGATGTAGTGTGTGTATTAGACGCAGTGTCTGTATAGTGAATTCAGAGTGTTTCAATGTGTGGTGGATGTAGTGTGTGCACTGTGAATACAGGATGTTTGTGTAGTGGATGCTGTGTGTATAGTTAATGCAGAGTGTGTGTTAGTGTAGTGAATGCATACTATATGTCAGTATAGTAAATGCATAGTATATGTCAGTATAGTAAATGCAGAGTGTGTGCATAGTGTAGTGAATGCAGAGTGTGTGCATAGTGTAGTGAATGCAGAGTGTGTGCATAGTGTGTAATGAATGCAGTGTGTGTTAGTCTAGTGAATGCAGAGTGTGTTAGTTTAGTAAATGCAGAGAGTGTGTTAATTTGTAGCATATGCAGAGTGTGTGTTAGTGTAGTGGATGCAGTGTGTTAGTGTATAGTGAATGCAGAGTGTGTGTTGTATTAGTGTATGCAGAGTGTGTGTTGTATTAGTGTATGCAAAGTGTGTGTGTTGTATTAGTGTATGCAGTGTGTGTGTAAATGTGCAAACTAGGGCCTGCAATCTAGGGGGGAGGGGCATTTTCAAATTGATTTTATATTACATTTAATTAAATGTTATTCCCCCCTCCCTGCTTCTTACCTGTGTCCAGGGTGGGAGGAGATTACATCCCTGGTGATCCGGTGGCACAAAACTGCATACACTAACTGCAGAGGGGACCCAGCACACTGGGTCTACACATTCAGCTCCTCTCTTCTAATAACTCTCGCGAGCGTGTCCTGCGTGCCGCGCGGAGCGTTGCCATGGTAACCCATGGCAACGCTCAGAAGGCCGCGGGTCTCACGAGAGTTATTAGAAGAGAAGAGAAGAGAAGAGTAGACGCAGTGTGCTGGGCCCCCTCTGCAGTAAGAGGGAGTCAGGGGCCAGCAGCTGCACATATAGATCGGGATATTCGCTATCTATGTGTGCAGAGAGGGAATGTGGGGCCCGGGATTGCCAGAGCAGTCCGGGCCCCCTAGGACCGCCGTGCCCATGACAACCATCATGGTTGTCACCCCCTGATGGCGGACCTGTGTGTGTGTGCCAGTTTGTCTGTGTGTGTGTCAGTAGGTCTGGATGTGCGTGCGTGTGTGTGTGCGTGTGCCTGTCAGTGAGTGTGTCTGTTTAGGTGACTGCCCCCCTTTCAATCACACCGGCAAGGTGTTTTTACTCTCCTCTTGGTGCAATGGGCCACTTGACTGGATTTGCCCCTTCAGTCCTAAGGCTGCCAGCCCTCCCCTGATTATAACATATTATGAACACTCACTCAAATAAAAGTTTAGTCTTTATACCCCAAAGGCATTTTAGAAGCTATAAAATATCCATAAAATAGGTGGATACTGTCCAGACAAAGTCTGCAGATTTGAAAGAATTATTTAGTCTTCTTGTGAGATTCTTATCTAATCTCACACAGAAGGCTGCTGGCAGGGCTATTGCTTTTTAAAGGACCATCCCTGAACACTTTTTTACGGAAGTCCTAAAGTATGCACTTGTACTGATGAAGAAGATAAAGATAGGATTCAAATATATCTTTTCAGGACCGGTGTACTGAGACTGTTATTGACAACAGTCAGTACTGACAGCTAGTTAGGGTGGGCTAGGGAAATGAAGTAATGTAACTTTTTACATTTTACACTAGATTTACTTCTAATTTTCCTCTGGGTTATGTTTTATAACTCAGTTTTACCATCTTTTTCCTGTATAAAACTTACAGTATATCCTGATATTTATAGTTTATGTAATTATTTATACTATAAAAAAGTTTTATTAATTATAATAGACATTTTAAAAAAATAAAAAATTCTACAAGACAACCACTAGAAGCGATCCTGCTTTTTCTCGAAGTTTAACTCAATGAAATGACCAGGTCATCCTCACACTTTGCATGAGGACATCAAGCATCTTCTATATCCCCATAGGAAAGCATTGATTCAATGCTTCTCCATGGGGAAGGCCTAATGTGCATGTGGTGCTCGCTGCGCATAGGCATTAGGTTCCCCCTTGTCACGGTTACCCGGTTCACTCCTTAGGTGATATCCCCTTGTGCAGTACCATTGATCACCACTCTCCCTGTTTGGATCTATTCCCTACTTCTAGGAACATTAAGAACTTCAGCTGGCCCTTGTTAGGCACCTTTATAGTCTGGCCTCAACCTTCCTTCAGTGCGAAATCATTGTTCCTTTGTTCCTGTCGCAGTATAGTCTCTGCATCCTGTGACTCTGGTCCTGCATCCTGTGACTCTGACCTTGCATCCTGTGGCCTGGTATCCTGTGATTCTAGCCTTGCATCCTTTTGTCTCTAACTATACATCCTGTGGCTCTGGACCTGAGTCCTGTCTATCTCCTATGACACTTACCTGGTCCTGCCCAGCGTATTCTACTATCCTAAAAAGACTGTACCTTGATACTCTGCCTGCACCTCCTGTGCTAAACCTAGGTCTACTGTATAATTTATATTGGCATTGTAGTATTACTGTATGTTGTTTGGTTATCTTGTATCATATTTGTTTATTTCGTAATCTATTTCTGCACTCATTTCTTGTGATTGTCATTTTTCTCTGCACATTGGGTTCCTGCTCGTAAAGGGATATTGCTGTCTTAGGGCAGCATCCCTTCCTACCCTGACACCCCTCACAATGACAACGGAGTTTTATAAGGAAGTACATGATATGATCAATAAAAAGTTATGCATTGTTACACTTACGGAAAAGCAGGAAGTTTATTTCAAGGAAGTCTGCTTTTCACGCGTTACTTGTCTCGTAATGCAACAGCAATAATAAGAGTAAAAGGACATGGAACTTTCTGTGCATGGAAACAATAGAATCATGTTGAGGTGCAGCTTTATTTCCTATATGGTAACACATAATGGAAAAAGTATAAGTCGGTAAATGTATAGCTGCTAAACAAGTGGGTGTGATTTTTGACTATGGCAGGGATATTTCAGGGTACTATATATCATACTTGTTCACCGCCAAGGTGGAGTTTTTCTTTAAACCCTAGTGGTAGCAATAACCTAGTTAATCAAACTTAGTTCTGACTTGGACAGGAAGAGCATGGCGACTGAATCATTAACAGTCTAATTTAGAGTCTATAACGAAACTCAGAGTGCAAATAATAAAGCACACTAAACTTATTGGTATTTAGAGTTAGATCAATATTTCCGTAACAATCCTTGAAAAGCACCATGATTTTCTCCTCACACCTTTTCATTGATTTCTCACACAAGTGAGTAAAGGATGCCCTCCATAGAATGTTTATATTAGTGATGTGGATGCTTAACTTGTGTAAAGCAAAACACAATCTCCTATAACCCAAATCTGTTGGATCGTCTCAATTCATATAGAATTATACCCAGCTAGTGTGCCATGGCTTGCAAATCATAATCACATATTCATTTTCACAGCTGTATACTATGCAGCTTTTCTTTTGCCAGAGACCCCACTGTGCCCAGAAAATGTGCTGTTAGCTCAATGTGCCCAACAGTGGTGCCCAACATGTGTGCATGTTATACAATTAAAAACCACAAATTGATTTTCACTGGCCTACATTATGCAGCATAACGTTTGACTGCCTTGCTTGCTAGAGAACCTACCGTGCACTTCCCATGTGCCATGGTTTGCATTAGGGATCGACCGATTTTATTAAAGGACACGGAGGCTCTTATTAGGCTTATCTCTTTCTTTTATTCCTCAGCAGCAAAGAAAGGCTAAGGTGTTTATTTGTAGAAAAAAGAAACATGTATAGCTACCCTCACAGGGTTAACATTACATCATTGTCTCCTATCCAATAGGAGCAGCCCTTCTCTGATATCCTTTCATGTAACCTCCTCCTCTTCATCTTTCTTTGCTGCTGCCTCAGCTAAGTAACACCTTTTTTTTTTTTTTCTTACATGTCATTTTCATTGTGTTGTACCTATATGTGTATATAGCTTTAATTTTGATTAATGACTGTTTGACCTGCATTACTCGCACCAAAACGCATTGGGCGTTTGGTTTCAGCCCTCCCTGAGGCTACCCCTCCGTGGGGAAGCCCTTTCCTGCACTTTCCCGCCGGTACCCCACCCCACCCCACCCCCCCCCGGCGGGGATACCGGCCCCGAGAATACCGCCGGGTAGTTTATTACCCTCCTCTCACGGTCACATGGCGCAGTGAGCGCCGCGCGCGCATGCGCGGTCCTGACCGCGCACCGGCATCCATCTTAACCCCTTAAGGACACATGACATGTGTGACATGTCATGATTCCCTTTTATTCCAGAAGTTTGGTCCTTAAGGGGTTAAAGGGGCGGCGAACTTAAAATTTTGCCGCTCTTTTTCTCCTTCAGCTCGTTCAGCCCATTGACAGGGCGCGAGCTGATTGGCCTGATTAGTGTGCCTGTCAGCTTACCGGTGCTCCCAGGAGCCATTCCTGAGGGAACACTCGGTAAGTTAACAGTGCAATCTGTTTTTGCTGTCCTGTTGCCTTGTCTCCTGCCTTTAGTAGCCCTCACACTACTGCTACATCAGGGTATATATATATAGATCTGCCTTTTACTCCTGGGTCACACTTAACTGCCCCAAGATGCAGACCCCTGAGGATTACTCTGCCCCTGGCCCCAGTGATAAACGGGATACCAAGGCCCAACACAGACCCACTGTGGCTGAACCCATAACCCTGCAAGGGGACGTGGTGGCCCCTCTGGAGCACTTGGACTCTGAGGAGTTCCACTCGCTCCTGGACGCCACCATGTCTAAATCAGTTACCCAAGCTATTTTTACTGCCATGGGGGTTATGTCTGATAACTTATCACACTCCATCTCGAGTGCCATTAAGCCATCCAACCCCAAAATGACTCACGCCAGGGCCGCAGAGGGGGATCCTTTACACAGAGAAGGCCGTAAGGCCATGAGTAAAACCCACAATGTGGGAACACATGCCTCCAAAACTAAATTGACGGACAGGGTACGTCCTGTCAAACCTGAGGTCGTGGGGCCCCCACGAAATGAGCCACTCGCCGGGCAAAAGCGGCGCGGACATGGAAGAGGGCAAAAGCCCTAACAGATTCTTCCGACTCTGGTTTGGATAATGAGGAGGTTTCGAACGAGTCCGACGAAGTCGACTAAGACGAATGGGAGGTTTCCTCCACGGACCGTAGTCCAACACGCAATCCAGCCAACCCCTCATATGACACTGCGGATGCAACCGCTATTCTGGACCCCCAGGGCGAACCCCTGTTCGACCTGGATACTTTACAAAATCCTATGTCGGCGGAATGGTATCCGACCGATCATGTGGCACGATATATAGCGGCCAGAATCCGCAAACCTTTGGATAAAGCCACCAGGCAAAAACTGCGGGCGGAATGCCCACGCCCAACAGTGCCCGATATGTCCTGCGCCACGCCAGACATTGACCCAAAAATAGCACAATTCCTGGGTAAGTCTGGCTGGAAGGCAAAGAAGGGACTTGATTACTCCCTACGCCATTGTCAAGATAAAGTGCTGGATACACTAGGCCCTAGTGCCAAGATTTTTGAGTTGGTCGAAGCGGCCTTAAATGAGGGAACACCTCTTGATTTGCTAGCCATTAGAGGCTGGGCCCAGAGGTCGATATGCCTCATCGGCAACGCAAACGCTGCGCTGGCCACCGAAAGGCGCAAAACTATATTAATGAAAATCGAGCCCAAGCTCGTTAACATGGCCCTCACCGAACCGGGACCACAAGCCAAGTGTCTCCTGTTCGGAGACAACTTTGTTAAAGAACTGGGAACTTATGTGAGCACATTTACGGCCCTAGACAAGGCACAGACGAACTTAAAACGGGTGTTCTTACCCAGAGTTTTTGGTGGTGCTGGCAGACACCGGGGCCATCTGCCCGGCCATTCTTCCCGCGGTTCTTACCGGGGAGACAGAGGTCCCGCCACAGCTAGATTTCAGCCAGCAGAGAGTCGAACGCCCTCACCCTTCTTTCCGGTCAGGGCCAGACCATGGCAACCTCGAGGACCCAGAGGCAACTCGTACAGCCGACGACCTTATGGTGAGTGTATTACCTTTCCCCTCCCCGGGTATACCGACTGTGGGGGGCAGACTGTTACACTTTATGGAGTCCTGGCAACAACTGACAGCAGACATATGGGTCCTTAATACCATCAGGGGTTACCACATAGAGTCTGTACGACCCCCGGTCTAAACACTCATGCCACACCGCATAGTTTTCTCCACACAAGACAAGGGATTAGTGAGCGAAGAGATTCGCACCCTCCAAGAAAAAGGCTCCATATATCAGGTCCCTTCACCATCCCCTGGGTTCATGAGCAACCTCTTCCTGGTGCCCAAGAAGGGCGGTGGAGTACGCCCAGTCATCAATTTGCGGCCACTAAACGCATTTGTGCGGTACCACCATTTCAAAATGGAGGATATCCACTGCCTGCGAGACCTGCTCAGATTAGGGGACTGGATGGTGAAACTGGACCTACAAGATGCCTATCTTACAATCCCTATTGCGGAGGAGTGCCACCACCTGCTCCAATTCCAATGGGAAAAGGCGACATGGAGATTCATGGACTCTCATCGGCCCCTTGGTGCTTCACCAAACTGCTGAAGCCAGTGGTCGCCTCGTTACGCAGCAGAGGCGTGCGGATGATCATTTATCTGGACGATATGCTGATCATGGCACATGAGGCCCATCAATTGCAACAACACCTGGCATGGGCATTGACATTGTTACAAAATTTGGGATTTCTCATCAATTGGGAAAAATCGGTACTTACCCCGTCCCAAAACATGGAATTCCTGGGTTTCCACATAGACGCAATAAAAGGGACTCTCAGCTTACTGATGGACAAAGTCAGACTCATCAAAAAGGAGATCCCCAGAACACTTACGAGACCAGTACTAACACTACGGCAACTAGCCAGAGTAATAGGACTCCTCTCAGCCTCCATCCAGGCAATCTTCCCGGGGCCACTGCACTACAGGGCTCTACAACGTCTAAAGGCCACACAACTGCGCTCAGGGCACTCGTACTCCGATTCTGTGCCACTCGACTACAAGGCCAAACAGGAGCTCACATGGTGGCTGCAACATATGGAGGCATGGAACGGCAGAGCAATATTCTGGACTGCCCCGGACTTCATCATAGAATCCGATGCGAGCACACGCGGTTGGGGAGCGCGCTGCGGTCCTACCTCCACCGGGGGGACCTGGTCGTGCTCAGAGAAAAACTTGGACATCAACGGTTTGGAACTCATGGTGGGATCTTTCGCCCTGAAGAGCCTCCTCGGGGCATAACCAACTGCTCCATCATCCTACGAATGGAACAACAAGTAGATCCCGTACGTGCTCCTGTAAATTACCTGTTACGGTTCCTCACCAACCTGCATAATCAAGGCTTAGCCTACCGAACCATCAACGTCTACAGATCGGCGATCTCAGCAGGACACCAAGGAATAGATGGAACCCCGATGGGTCAACAACTACTTGTATGCTGTCTCCTAAGGGGAATTCGCTTTGCTGGTCCACCACAACCCCGATATACATCATTGTGGGATGTCAACTCAGTCCTGAAACTGTTGGAATCCTGGCCTCACGCTTAAACAACTGTCAGCGAAACTGACCATGCTCCTCTGCCTGCTATCTTGCCAGAGGGTATCAGACTTTAGAGCACTGGACGTTGATGCACGCTCCTTTACCCCCCTTTATACCTTAAACACACTGCATAATACAAAGTATTTATACAATACATAAAATATAATTTATATAACTGTAAATATTCCAGGTAAAATCCAGCAGCAGACAGCATAAGCTAGGGTACAGTTATAAATCAGAGGGCTCACCCCTGTTTAATTCCTAGCAACTGGCAAGGGTTAAATGACCGTCACGGATCTTGCAAAGCGAGATCCAAAGTGGCCACGAAAAAAAGCCAGCAAAATGCTGGGGAAAAAACTAACACAGAAAACGTGCGAACGAGTATGTTTGCGAAATGAACAACCTAAAGGGAAACTAATGAACGCTGAGGAATGCGCATTGGTTTGAATATGCAATCGGTAGATTGAAGGGTAAAAACAGGCGTAACCCGAACGCACAAACCTGTGCAAACGCCTGACAGAAAATACAAACTGCGAACGCACATAGATACACATGTTCGTTAGATTGAAAAGGAGAAAATAGAGCGCACGAAAACGTGCGAATGCAGAAGCCCGACAAGTGGGAAATCTCTGCAGCGCCAAACGCTCTCCCTGAGGAAAGCGTGTGGTGGCAGGAGAGTGCCTGTGGAGTGGTGACCAAAGCCACAAGGAGAACAGGGTAGTGAGGTACTAGAAAAGAGAGCTGGTCAGAAGGGGGGAAAGGGAAAAAAGGGATAAAGTAGGTACACAGACAATCCCAGCATCCCCACTATCAGATAAAACCCCACGTAAATACATATACAGCAAGAAAAGAAAAATAATCAATCAAGTAAATAAGTAAAATTGAGTAAATATAGCAAGACAACCCCACAAAGTGTAGACACACAATATTCTGACCTGACTTGTGATGGAGCAGCAAAGAAAGAGGAAATGACTCAGTGGAAGGCGTATCTTATACTCTCTGCCTGTCTCTGATTGGTTGCTTTTTTCTCAATATGTCTTCTATGCTGCTATGGAGTAGTAAAGGAAGATTATGCAAAATATGAAGTCTCCTGTCATGTAATAAAATTGGATTTTTTATAACGTAATCTTGTTACAGCCCCCGGATGTCAAGCAGACAACAGGTCCTGTTACTTCCGGTTTTATTTAACTCAGTGGTCCTGAACTTAACAGGCAGGAAAATGTTCAGAGTACCGGTATTGCAAAGTCTTCTCACTGAGCTGCATTGGGGAGTCTGTGATTGGACACCTGTAGAAAGTCTGGGCGGGGTTAGAAGAAGAGGGTTTGCAAAGGTTGCAGACAAGAGATCTGCAGCATTTACAAACTGTTTTTATATATATAATCCAGCATTTTTTTTAAATGCATAATTAAAAGCATGCTGTTTCTGAAAATCACTTCCAAGTCACTTTCCACCCCGAAGGGTCATTCCATTAAGTCACTGGAGCTTCTACGCTATAAGGTTGCTGCATTGAACAGAACCAGAGCTTGGAACTTAACAAGAAGACCTACACATCGTACCTGCTAATATTTATTAATTCTGGACCTGGAACCTATTAATGGAAATCAGATCAATTAATGTATCAACACATTCATATTTTTTAGACTTCTTGTTTGCTTTTTCCCCAAACAACTAAGCCAGTCAATATTTTATTTTATCCATCACTTCTCAAAATAGTTACTTTCTGTGCCGATGCACCTATTTTAAACTCACTGTTTTCAAGAGAGAGAATCTTTTGTCATAGTACCATTATCGGGTTAGCTGCAATGCTTAAAGGTTTACATGCAAGGCTAGCGATGTAGAATTTTTAGCTGCCTTGAAGCAGCAGATAGCATGAGGTGATTAGGGGAGCAGTGTTAGTCCATTCTCTGGATTGCACGGCTAATTGAATAGTGGGAGTTTGTTTCAGTTCACTATAACTACTGAGGGTTGACGACTCCACCATACTATGTGAAAACTTACTCCCACTACTTAACTGAATGGGTTTCTCTATTTGAACCCCATAGGGTCTTACCTGTCTGTTACCTCTACTATCTTTTTTACCTACTGTAGTATACAGGGTATGTGATTCTCATTTAGTGTGTTGTGTAATTGATACCCTTGGTATACTGGGTTTTTTGTCCTAATCAGGCGACACTATACACATCCTTATATATATGCAGCTTTCCTAGGGATTTTTATAGGGATTTCCTAATACCCTCTTCACTAGACATGTGCAATTCGTTTCGGTCCGAATGTGAATTTTGACGAATTTCTGGCAATTCGGACATTCGGGATCTTCCGAATGTCCGAATAGATGAATTGCCGAATGGTTGAAGTCACAAAATGACAGAATTTCCGAAGTGTTGAAATGCTGAAGTGCTGAAGTTCCGAAGTTTCCGAAGTGTCGAAGTGCCGTAGTTCCGAAGCTCAGTATTGCCTTAGAACTAATATACTTACCCAGTGGAAGAATGAAGAATGTTACACTGTATACAATTTTAAATAAAAAGTATACAAACATAGCCAGGATTCAGCTGTAAGCATTTGCAACACTTACAACAATCAAGTAACATACATTAATATAAAATGTAAGTTACTTAGCCAGTCAGTGTAATGACAGGAATGAATAAGTAGATAACTCCCTAATTCCCATGGTATTAGGGAGCTATCTACTAAAAGGCTGAAAGACCTAAATTGGTCTTTCAGCCAAATTTACTAATACTAAGTAAATATTACTTAGTATTAGTAAATTATGCCCTTACTCATTATACTGCGAGTAGGGGCATGTCTATTAAACTGTGAGCAGCCTATGGCTGCTCACTTTAAAAAAAAAAAAAATACATATTGCCGCCACAGCCCCCACCCCTGAACGGCGGGTGGGGGCCCTACAGTAAAATAAGAGGGGGACGGACCTAAATACTCTTGAGCGGCGGGTGGGGGCCCTAAATACTAATAAGGGGGGGACACCTAAATACTAATAAGGGGGGACACCTGAGCGGCGGGTGGGGGCCCTAAATACTAATAAGGGGGGGACCTAATGTCCTCCCCCCTGGCCCCCACCCCTGAACGACGGGTATGGGCCCTAAATACTAATAAGGGGGGACCTAATGTCCTTCCCCCCTGGCCCTCACCCCTGAGCGGTGGGTGGTGGCCCTAAATACTAATAAGGGGGGGGCCTAATGTCCTCCCCTCTGGCCCCCACTCCTGAGCGGCGGGTGGGGGCCCTAAATACCAATAGGGGGGGACCTATTGACCTCCCCCCGACCCCCACCCCTGAGCGGTGGGTGGGGGCCCCCTAAATAAAAATGTTACCCCCCCAAGTTACTAGGGGTCCCCAAACCCCTAGTCACCCCCTCCCACCCAAAAAAAACTAACCCCTACCTACCCCCCTCACCCTAAAAATAATGAGGGGGGGGACCTTTAACTAAGTACCTGTAAAAAAAATAAAACTTACCATTCAATGTCTTCTTTCTTCTAAAATCTTATTTTTTCAGCCCCAAAAAAGGCCAAATAAAAAAATCCATAATAACCGACGCACTTAAAAAAATAAAAATAAAAAGAGGGCAAAAAAAAATTATCCATCTTCACCCATGGAGGGCTCCATGCAGACTGAGCTCTGCAGAGCGGGGGAAGGCTTATAAAACCTTGCCCCACCCTGCTATTAGGCTCAGAGCACTCTGATTGATGGGTTTAAGCCATCCAATCAGAGTGCTCTGACAGGTAAATGAAGAGACTGACAGGTAAGTTTACCTGTCACATTTACCTTTTTAAACTTTAGTTTAAAAGCCCCCACTCACACGTTGCGGGTGGGGGCTCGGGAGGGGGGACCCTATTTTTTGTCGAGGTTTCCTAAACCAGATAGGGATTCATTTTCTCTGGATTCATAATCTCGTTACTCATTGACAAAGCTCTTAGATGGGCTAACCCTCTGTGGGAAAATGATAATCCAGTAGTCTATAATTATAATGCATTTGTCACTACTTTTAGGAGGACTTTTGACCCTCCAGGAAGAAAGGCCAGTGCAGCTAGACTACTATTACGTCTTAGACAGCATAGCCTAACCCTTGTGGATTATGCGTTAGAGTTCAGATCCTTGGCGGCAGAGGTCAAGTGGAATGAACAGGCCTATATGGACGTATTTCTGAACGGATTATCAGATGAGATCTTAGACGAGGTTGCCACAAGAGATCTTCCCGAAAATTTGGAAGAATTAATTTCATTTATTTCTCGAATAGATGAACGCATGAGACAGAGGCAGAACACTCGAGATAGAACTCATAGACCTTCCTTAAGACTAGCTCCCGCATTTCAGAATTCTGAATCTACAACTCTAGCTCTCCCAGAACCTATGCAAATAGGTAACACTCGTCTCTCAGAAAGTGAAAGACAATACAGGAGAAGGGAGGGTCTGTGTATGTATTGTGGAGTAAGAGGTCACCTACGCCTAAATTGCCCTAACCGTCCGGGAAACGCTCGCACCTAAGTTTCTCAAGAGGACAGGCCTTGGGTGTTTCTATCTTGTCCTCTACATATGATTACAAGGATCATAGGCTTATGTTACCTGTTTCTTTAGCTTGGGAAAAGGGAGTACTTAATGCTATGGCATTAATAGATTCCGGAGCAGCTGAAAGCTTTATTGACCAAGCCTTTGTCACGAACCACTCTATCCCATCTCAGCTAAGGGATACACCCTTGGCCGTTGAGGCCATAGATGGTAGACCATTATCAGACCCTGTTATTTTTCGTGAGACTATACCAGTTAAGTTAACCATTGGTATTTTACACGAGGAGGGTATATCTCTCATGCTTATCTCATCTCCTTCAGTTCCAATAGTCTTCGGGTACCCCTGGCTTAAGAAGCATAACCCTATTATTGATTGGGAACAAGGTGAGATAGTCTCCTGGGGTCAGGGTTGCCAGAGAGGTTGTTTACAGAAAATCTCACCGGTTTGCGTAGTTGACACACCAAGTAACTCTAACCAGCCCACAGATTTACGGATACCATCTCAGTACCTGGATTTAAAGGCAGTCTTTGATAAAAAGAGGGCTGATACTTTACCCCCACACAGGTCCTTTGACTGTAAGATTAGACTCCTGCCTGGTACTATGCCTCCGAGGGGTACTGGATATCCTCTATCCACTAAGGAGAACTTAGTCTTAGAGGAATACATACGGGAGAACCTAGACAAGGGATTTATTAGGAGATCCTCTTCTCCAGCCGGGGCCGGTTTCTTTTTTGTAGATAAGAAAGACGGCACTCTACGGCCTTGCATTGATTATCGGGGCTTGAATAAGATAACGATCAGAAATGCTTATCCTATTCCCTTGATTACTGAGCTATTTGATCGCCTGAAAGGCTCCAAGATTTTTACCAAGTTAGATCTGAGGGGAGCTTATAACTTAGTGAGAATCCAGCAGGGTGACGAATGGAAAACGGCTTTCAATACCCGCTATGGTCACTATGAGTATACGGTAATGCCCTTCGGCCTTTGCAATGCTCCTGCTGTATTCCAGGACCTAATTAATGAGGTTCTTAGGGAATTTCAACATGAATGTGTTATAGTCTATTTGGATGATATACTAATACACTCTAGAGAGCCTGAGACTCACCACAAACAAGTCAGAAGGGTATTGCGTAAGCTTCTACAACATGGTTTGTACTGCAAATTGGAGAAGTGTAGCTTTGACCAATCTCAGATAAACTTTCTTGGTTACGTTATTTCTGGAGACGGGTTTAGGATGGACCCGGTTAAACTCCAATCAATTTTGGATTGGCCATTGCCCAAGGGACTCAAGCCCATTCAGAGGTTTATCGGATTCTCCAATTATTATAGGCGCTTCATTAAGGGGTACTCTTCTATTATTGCTCCTATTACCAATATGACTAGACAGGGTGCTGATACCAAGACCTGGTCTTCTGAAGCGCTTGTTGCTTTCAGTACACTCAAGGAACAGTTTGCCTCAGCACCAATATTAGTTCATCCTGACACCTCCTTGCCTTTTTTACTCGAGGTAGACGCCTCAGAGACGGGTATAGGCGCTATCTTGTCCCAAAGGCTAGGTTTGAATAAACCGCTGCACCCATGTGGTTTTTTTTCCAAGAAATTGTCTGGGCCTGAAAGCAGATATGATATTGGTGACAGGGAACTATTAGCGGTCATTATGGCTTTAAAGGAATGGAGACATTTGTTGGAAGGGACTTTACACCCGGTTACTATTTTGACGGATCACAAGAATTTGTCCTATATAGGGGAAGCCAAGCACTTGTCCGCCAGGCAGGCTCGTTGGTCTTTGTTCCTTACTCATTTCAACTACGTGCTCACTTATAGACCTGGTTCTAAGAACTCTAAGGCTGATGCATTGTCCCGCCAACATGAACCTTCTACTATGTCTGATATGTTTTTTTCTTTTGTAGTTCCCAAGTGTAATATTGTTGCCAACACAAGCATCAAGATTCACTCCCCGTTGCTTGCTGAGATCAAGAAAGTACAGCATCTGGCTCCCAGATTTGTTCCTGGGGATCGGTACTTCGTTCCTCCTGAACTCCAACTGGAACTGTTGCAGTGTTTTCATAACAGTGAATTTGCCGGACACCCAGGCATACGCAAGTCGTGTTCTCTGATTTCTAAAGATTTCTGGTGGCCTTCATTACGTAAGGATGTTAAGGACTTCGTCGGGGCATGTGAGGTCTGTATGAGGACTAAACAACCTCATACGCTTCCATGTGGGCTTTTGCACCCCCTAGAAATTCCCGAGAAACCATGGTCTTGTTTGGCTATGGACTTCATTGTCGATTTGCCTGTTTCTAAAAAACAGACTGTTATCCTCACGGTGATTGACAGGTTTACTAAAATGGCTCATTTTGTACCCCTGCCTAAATTGCCCTCTTCTCCCGAATTGGCTGAGATTTTCGCGATGGAGATTTTTCGTTTACATGGTATTCCTTCTTGAAGGTTCCCTCCATGAAATTTGCTCCTCGTTACATAGGTCCTTACAGGGTTCTGTCTCGTATTAACCCGGTTGCGTATCGTCTGGCTCTTCCGCCTGCCCTGCGCATCCTGAATTCCTTTCATGTTTCCTTATTGAAACCTTTGGTTTGTAACAGATTTTCCTCCGCTGTGTCCTCCCCTCGTTCTGTCCAGGTTGAGGGTCAGGAGGAGTATGAAGTCAAGTCCATTCTCGATTCTCGGGTTTCTCGGGGGAGGGTGCAATATCTTGTTGACTGGAAAGGTTATGGTCCTGAGGAAAGGTCTTGGGTGGTCCGGGAAGATGTGCATGCCCCTCGTCTCCTCAGGGCATTTCATGCTTGTTTTCCGTCTCGCCCCGGTTCCTTCCGCCCGGTTGTCGTTTCTGAGAGGGGGGTACTGTCAGGGTACCTGAAGTCTCTACCTCGGAGGAGGTTAGACTTTCTAACGGCCGTCCTCTCAGGGGGACTGATTCACCCAATCCTCACAGCTCTCATAACCGTTTACACGCCGGCCGCGATAGCCCCGCTTCCTTTTATGACGCGGCGCTCAGGAGCCGACGTCATGACGGCAATTACGTCCCGACCTGTCAATCTAGTTCCGAACAACGAATCAGGGCTCGGCAGGGGCAGAGTCATCAATCAAAGAGCTAGATATAAAATAGGGATGTGTGTAATGGTTCATTGCCCTGTCGTGGTTCTAGCTTGTCTGGTCACTCAGTGCTCTTATTACTATTGTCTCTTTGGTTCTGATTCGGCTTGTTCTTTCGTTCCTGCTTATCTCTCGTGTCCTTTGACCTCGGCTCGTCTCTCGCTTACCTGTTCTCTCGTTCTCTCGACCTCGGCTTGTCTCTGACCATTCTTTGCTTTCTCCTTACGTTAGTCCGGCCATTCTAAGGTCCGGTATACGTACCTAGCTCCTGTTTGTATTCTGCGTGTTGGATCCCTGTCCCGATCCTGACATCAGGACTGTGCTGGCTCTGCCTCTGATCTGCCTCCTTGACAAGCTCAGCCAATCCTATGCTTTCCTATGAGAAAGCATTTTGATTGGCTAAGATCACCACTTCTGATGTTGTCAGCCAAGCAGGCAGATCAGGGGCAGAGGCAGCAGCAGGCTGGAATAAAGGTAAGATTACTATATTTATGGGAGCAAGGGGGATGCTGGGGAGGGGAGAAGGGATATAACGTTTTTTTTTTTAAAAACTCTATAGGATCAGGAATACATGTTTATGTTCCTGACCCTATAGTCCCCTTTGAAGATTGTCAGACACAAATATTATTTACTCTATGAAAAACTGTTAACCATCTAGTGTTATTTACAGGGTTGTTTACTAAAGTGAGAATTCAAAGTAAATCTCAAATTTAAGGCCCCAGTAACCAAAATGAAAGCACAGCTGACATAGAAATGTCTCCTGTTCATCTTTTTTTACTTTAAATTTTGAAATTCACTTTGAATTCAGCAAGAATTCTCACTTTAGTTAATAACCCTGTTAATGGCACATTTACAATAACTTTGCCCAATAGGGTGCTTTAATACCAAGCTAATTAATATCTTGTTGATTTAAGAATAAATCTTATTACATCTTATTGGAATCAATAAGGTAATTTTCCCATATTGCAACACAATTGGAAATAGCTTCTAGCTTGGTTTTTCCAAACAATAGTCTTATGATTGCCTGTAAATACACCTTTGCGCCAGCTCAAAACCCATGCGTGCTCTCGGGGCCAGCGAGGGGGGTGAGGATAGAAAGTGGAGGGAAATAATAAAGAAATAAAAAAGCACCAAAGGAGGCAGGGAAGAAGGGAGGGATTAATAAATGAAGGGAGGAAGTGGACAACAAGCTTCCCCTTGCAAGCTCTGACTGGAAGGGTAGAAGCTAAGCAAGTCTGGCTGCACACTGACGACAGATGTAAAATATGCACTTAACTGAAATTCGGCAGCCTGGAACAGTGTTCTGACTTCCTAAGACAGATGTGTCAGGGGTACACCTAGACCCTGGCACATAATAACTCAGTATGTGCAGTGTTTCAAGCTAAAACACTGCACATACACACTCCTGCCACCATGACCACTTCAAATCACTGAAGTGGTCATGGTGCTTGGAGTATCCCTTTAAGTCTATGTTCAACCTTCTGTTACAATGTAACTAATATTGTGCATGCAAGATAATTATATTTATTCATCCACCCACCAATTATCAAGGGTGGGGAACGGAATGGCCGATTTTCTACTCAGCAATTCTTTTGTTAACCCTCGCACTGCCATATGTGAAAAAAAAGGAAATAGCCATTTTCATCAAATGTTAAAAATCTAGGGTCTGTTCTAGAGTTTTGTGAATGACCATAAGAAAGAGTTGAATTCCAAAGCATGGCAGCTTATCTAATAGAACACTGAGACATATTTCTATGTTGATAAGATTAAAACAGCTCCATCTGTGACTGTGTAAATGAGATAAGATTATTGGGTGGAATCTATAGATATTCACACAAAGTAGGGTTACAGTAGCTACCTACTGAACTTCAAAGATATTGGTAAAAACTGATAAACTTCGTCTGAAAGTTAAGAAGTACATGTGAGGGTTTATTCACTAAACTGTGAATTGTAATGAACTAATAGCTCATTTGGCTGCCGAAATTTAAGGAAATTAGGTTGTTAAAATAGCTGTGCATGTCGAAGTTGAGCTATTCCTTTAAATGTATTAAACTGACAATGCATTAAACATTTATATATGTGTATATATATAGATATAAAATATATTTTAAATATACAAATATATATTGTTGTGTAGATTGGATTAGCCGTATTAGTCCGTATTTGTCCAGTAGACAAGATGCCAAAATGTTGGCATCCTCTCTCTCCCTCTCTCTCTCTCTCTCTCTCTCTCTCTCTCTCTCTCTCTCTAAAATGAATTAATTGTAAAAATATACTAACATCTCAAATTCCTGTATGACCTTTGCCCAGACCTCCAGGAATGAATGATGCTCAATTAGCTTTCTAGAGCATATGTGCAGTGGTTTTTTTCCCCCTATATGATGCATTTATGCATTTATCTGTTAATGGCCAGAACAATATCTACCCTACTAACAGCAGCTCTGCCTTTTCACTACACACCCAAAATGCCATGCACATATTTCTACAGGTTACCATAGCAACTGCCTGCGAGTTTAACCTAGCTTTTCAGCCAGAAGCACAGGTTAAGAGCCAGACTATTTCCTAACCACACATGGATGCTTTGCCCTCATGGGGCCTCTCACTGTTGTAATGGCTTGATACATCGGTGTAAATTTAAAAACAGCATATTATTGCACACTGGTAGGGATAAAAAACATAACAAAGATCCCCACTGATTCAAGGTAATTCTTGAAGGGACACTGTCATTGGAGGGTTTTAGCAAAACCCAGTAGCTAATTAAACATTGCTATGTATTTATACATGCATCAAAATGCACGAAGGTCATGGCATAGCCAGAGTATATTGTGTAAATGAATAAATCCCTCTAAGTGCAAAACCCACAAGCACCATGAGAATGCATGCACAGATATGGGGTTTTGGAAATAATGCCCTAACACTCTAGCATTGTATGGAATTACAGCAGATGCCCAAGCGTGAATGAGTATACCTGGGTGGTCAATGCCTTCATTGGTCAATGGCTTAGCCCACACATAGAAACACTGTGGAGATAAGTGCATTTTATACTTAAAGCGGCACTATCATGCCATACTTACCTTTCTCCTAATGCTTTCTCTTCCTTTCTCAGAATCTGTTCTTACCGTATATTCTTTATTTCTGATCTCGTCTTCTTTAATACATAAGATAAAGTAGGGAATACTTTGTCTTGTGTATTTTTCCTACACTTGACTTGCTTTGGCCAAAGTAGGAGCTGACTTGTAATTTAAAAAGCTACATCATTTCCTGTAGGCCTATTTTTTTGTAACACTTTCTCCTCTCCAATTTTTTGGAATTTTTTTTTAAAACCTAAAAACTTTATCCTTTTGGGATCATTGTTTTGCATTTCAAAAAATGTGTGTGCAACCATCTAGTCATCCTGCCTTCATATTGCTATAGGGACATGATAAAATATTATAAAATTACATTTTTAGAGCATGTCATAAATTGCATGATCTTATTCTTCTTTCTAATTCTAACTTTCTAATTCTTTAAAATAGGCATTTTTGACCCTGTTTCTCTGTATGTAAGGCAATAACCACACTGATAAAAATTTTGTCCAACTTCTAATTCACACTATTTTTCAGTATATGTGGATTTAAATTAATTAATTACAAAATTATGTCTAAAAAGATTTTTTTGAAAAAACACTTACAAAGATAAATTGGATGACAAGATAATCAAAGAGACAGTTGTACACACAAATTATAGACAAAAATCTACCCTATTTCCAAAGGATTTTAAAATAGCCTCTATTGAATAAATAGTTTTGAGGGAGATAAAGAAAAAAAAAATCCATAATGGCAAACACAATTTATCAAGAGAGGAAATATAGCCTATAGAGGAATTAAAGAAGATAATGCATTTATCACTGAATCAGCCGTTAAAAGCGGGGCATGGGTTATAGTTATATTAAATAAAGATGATTATAAAAAAAGTTTTTTATACAATTAAATGAAGAAAAATATAAAAAAACGAAAAGAAGATTCTAGTGTTGAAAGAAAACCTTTCAAGATTTTTTTTGAAAAAGGTATGAATGAAGATATAAGTAAACAAGAATATAAGTATCTGATGGTTTCACACCCACAAATGCAGTTCTTTTTACTCTTTTTACAAAAAGATCCTATAAAATCTCAAGGCCAATTATTTCAGGTAGTAATGCTATATCAGCCCCATTATGAGAGTATATCTATTATTTTCTACATCTTTTGGTGAAATAAAAAAACTTCTTATTTAAGAGATACAACACACTTAGTCAAAAATATTAGTTTGGTAGCGTGGGAAAAATGTGAATTTCTAGTCTCCAGTGATGTCTCCTTCCTTTACTCTATCATTGATCATAAAAGAGGATTAGAAGCAACTTTTTTCCCTAAACTCTCCTGAACTTCCTAAGCGTCAAATTGAATTTATTATGGAGGGTATATCTCTTATTATTTTATATCATAATTTTGTTAAAATTTGTTGATTCTTTATTTTTATGCCCTCGGTACGTTGATGGGAATCAGGTTTGCGTCTAGTCTTTTTATGGCATTTTAGGAGTCCTTTTTTTATATACAGCGGGCATGGCTGGGCACATGGTCTGGTTATTTCCGTTTTGGATCTGGAGATGTTCAAAAGAAGATTTGGAAGCCTTTTAGTTTTCCTTAATAGTAATGAGTGGAACATAATTATCTACTGTTCCTAGTGAGAACAAGTCACATTTTTGGATTTAAACATTTACGTTAAAATAATCATATAGAGACCAGTACACTTTTAAAAGCTTGATGTTAACTACTATATTTTGTACGATAGCAGTTATCATAAACCAGTGATGGCGAACCTTTTTGAGCCCGAGTGCCCAAACCGCAATACATGCCAACTTTTTTTCCTTAAAGTGCCAACACGGCAATTGCGTGTGTGTGTGTGGGGGGGTGCGTGTGTGTGGGGGGGTGCATGCGTGTGTGGGGGTGCTGTGTGTGTGTGTGGGGGTGTTGTGTGTGTGTGTGTATGAGGGGTGCTGTGTGTGTGTATGAGGGGTGCTGTGTGTGTGTGTGTATGATGGGTGCTGTGTAAGTGTGTGGGGGGTGCTGTGTGTGTGGGGGGGGGTGCTGTGTGTGGGGGTGCTGTGTGTGTGTGTGTGGGGGGTGCTGTGTGTGTGTGTGGGGGCTGCTGTGTGTGTGTGGGGGGGTGCTGTGTGTGTGGGGAGGTGCTGTGTGTGTGGGGAGGTGCTGTGTGTGTGGGGGGTGCTGTGTGTGTGTGTGGGGGGGGTGCTGTGTGTGTGTGGGGGGGGGTGCTGTGGGGGGTGCTGTGTGTGTGAGAGGGGTGCTGTGTGGGGGGTAGGGGTGCTGTGTGGGGGATAGGGGTGCTTGCCGGGGGTAAGGGTGCTGTGGGGAGGTAGGGGGGCTGTGGGGGGTAGGGGTACTGCTGGGGGTAGGGGTACTGCTGGGGGTAGGGGTACTGCTGGGGGGGGTCCTGCTGGGGGGGTAGGGGTACTGCTGGGGGGTAGGGGTACTGTGTGGGGGGTGGTAGGGGTACTGTGTGGGGGGGGGTAGGGGTGCTGTGTGTGGGGGTTAGGGGTACTGCTGGGGGCTAGGGGTACTGCTGGGGGTGGTAGGGGTACTGCTGTGGGGTGTAGGGGTACTGCTGTGGGGTGTATGGGGTACTGCTGTGGGGGGTAGGGGTACTGCTGGGGGTGGTAGGGGTACTGCTGGGGGTGGTAGGGGTACTGCTGGGAGGTAGGGGTACTGCTGGGGGGTAGGGGTACTGCTGGGGGGTAGGGGTGCTGGCAGGGGGTAGGGGGTACTGCTGGGGGGTTAGGGGTACTTCTGGGGGGGTAGGGGTACTGCTGGGGGGATAGGGGTGCTGGGGGTAGGGGTACTGTTGTGGGGGGTAGGGGTACTGCTGGGGTGTAGGGGTACTGCTGGGGGGAAGGGGTACTGCTGGGGGTGGTAGGGGTACTGCTGGGGGGATAGGGGTGCTGGGGGTAGAGGTACTGTTGTGGGGGGTAGGGGTACTGCTGTGGGGGAGTAGGGGTACTGCGGGGGGGAAGGGGTACTGCTGGAGGTGGTAGGGGTACTGCTGGGGGGATAGGGGTGCTTGGGGGGGTAGGAGTACTGCTGGGGGGTAGGGGTGCTGTGTGTCAGTACCCCCCTTCCCTCCTTCTTACCTTTAATGAAGTAGGGGGGAGCGGCACAGCCATCCTTGGTGGTAAGCACTGCAGGGGGAAGCAGAGTAGGCGCCTGCCGTTTCGGGCAGGCAGGTGCCTACTCTGCACTAATGGCGGACCTATGGCCGCGTGCCAACAGAAAGGGCCCGGCGTGCCACCTGTGGCCCGCGTACCATAGGTTCGCCATCACTGTCATAAACCATGGTTGCAAAATATCCCCAAAGGACAACTTACGAGACTTAAAAGAAATTGGTCCAAAAACTAGACATGTGCAATTTGTTTTGGTCCAAATGTAAATTCGTACGAATCTCGGCAATTCGGACATTCGGATTCTTCGAACGTCCAAATTTCAGAAGTGGCAAATTTCGGTAGCGGCTCACATCTGGGCCGGTTGGGCCTGGCGGTCCCACAACCGGTGACTTCTGCCACTCTGAACTGGCTGGACCCCTTTACAGTAACGGAGTTCGTACCTAGATCGTCTCGACGCACTCTGCCAGTGGGCGTACCGAGAGAGACCTATGCAGAACTGACATTTGCACATTCTTCAGGATGCCACACATTCCGCCACCACGACTCGTGTCTATGCTTACCAAATTGTAAATGTTATTTTCACTTTTAATTATTAATTTTGCATAATTTGCATGTCTAGACATGTCAGAGTTTAGAGATGTACATCCCAACTCACTGTTTTACATTCTATGACTACAGTATGCGCTCAGGCGAATAGGCCCGCTCATCTTGCGGTCATACACTAGAGATGTTAAAACTAGCGACGCATCGACCCCCTCATCGACCCCCTCTAGTACCCACAATAAAGCTAAGATAACCCAGTGACGTAAATGCCTGGAGGGGGCGACCCCCTGGTGTACTTAAGCTTTCACGAGACACAAAGTTACCAAATGTACCTTACTATAGTGCCCGAGGGGGCTTACATCATTGTATTGTACCTGTTGTTGAAATACTTGTTCTTACTGTAAAAAATCACTCTGCATGTTGCTGTGCACAAGCCGATAACTATGCCTTGACCATTGTTTTTGAGCATTATGGGTGACAGCCCACGCAATGTATTATTTACGTGCTGAGTGAACAAAAATAACGAATTTTTTAAAAAACTATTTGGTTCATTTTATCATATAGTTTATTAGATTCCTAATTAATATATAGCAGAGTTCCAAGTATTCTATCTAAGCTGGTAAACAGTAATTAGAAAAGTGTTTTTCTAATTGTTTTTCTTATCAGTGTGGTTATTGCCTTGCATGCAGAGAAACAGGGTCAAAAAAGGCCAAGTGTAGATAATTTGAAAGTTAAGAACTAAGAAGAATTTTAAGCTCATGCAATTTATGACATGCTACTCTTAAAATGCAATTTAGATTTTATCATGTCCCTATAACATGCAATATATAAGTAGGGTAGGATGTAGGGGTTAGGGAATTGCCAAAGTCCCAAATTGCAGAAGTCCCGAATTTCGGAAGTGCCGAACCGAAGAGCTGAAGTCCGGAATTGCCAAAGTCCTGAGTTTCGGAAGTGCCAAACCGAACCTAATTTTTTGCCCATGCACATCCCTACCAAAAACACGTATACCAACCTCAAGCAAAACAGCTTTTAAATTTATTTTTAGAGAAAAATAGGACTTACATGTTTGAAATAAGGTATACAGAGAAGTGGAAGAAATTAGTTGAGAAGAGATTTTAAACAAATAAGATAAACAAAAATCAATTGTTGATAAAAGCCAGAGGAATGTCCCTCAATAATATTAATTTATTCAAGTAACAATGAGGCATTAAGAAGAATTATAAAATTGGTTTATGGGGGTGGAGCTAGCAGCAGACGCATCTTGGAAAGCTCTGTGCCAACGCTAGCAAAATACCCGATTTAATAGCGAAAATTGCGCACCTACCTCTCCCATTACTTGACTACAAGTCGGAGAGGTGATAATGGGCAGGAAAAACAAGAAAACGAGACTGTACAAAGCCCCTAACAGCCGTGACATTGGCAAACTACTGCAGAACTTACAGAAAGCCGCATGGGAGAAAATGGCACTGGGGGAAGATGGATTTTCTGACTCCTCCGATGAAGCCTATCCGGATCTGGGAGAAGGTGCCTTCATGAACCTGCCCTCAGTGCCCAGGGCCCAGCCACCTCCACCCGGAGACCTGGTCACTGCAGACTTATTGAATTTTTTTTTGTTGAACTCCAGCAGGACTTAGCTGCAGACAGGGCATACTTCAAGAAGGCCTCTGCAAGCTCCCGAGACACCCACCTATCCACACTGGAGCAGAGAGTCTCGGATCTCCAACAACAACAACTCAGCAAAGCCGAGAAAGTAGAGGCCCTGGAGGACCACAGATGAAAACACAACTTAAAGATCAGAGGGGAGCCTGACGCCATAGGACTTGCTGATCTCCCACATTACATTTGGCGCTTACTGGCGACACTGCTACAAACTAAACAGGCAAAACTTGTGAAGCTGGACAGAATGTTCTGCCTGCCTTAACCGACAAATGCACCCCCAACTGCTACAGCAGATCTTATTGTTAGGTTTCAATCCCTCCAGGACAAGGTCATACTGTTAGCAGTGGTCCGAGGGAAAACCCCTCTGTCATTCGAGGACTCTCACATTTCATTGTTCCCTGATTTAACGACAGCACGGTCAGTTGGCGAAAATCGCTTCAGCCGAGCCTACAACACCTGCGATCCAAGAGTATCCCCTATCGCTGGGGAGTGCCGCATCTCATCACTTTTATCTTCCAAGGGACTACCTACCAGGTGAGGAGCCCACAGGAACTGGAATCACATCTGGGCCGGTTGAGCCTGGCAGTCCCACAACCAGTGACCACTGCCACTCTGAAAGGGCTGGACCCCTTTACAGTAACGGAGTTCGTACCTAGATTGTCTCGACGCACTCTGCCAGTGGGCGATACCACCTGAGGAACCTATGCAGAACTGACATTTGCACATTCTTCAGGTTGCCACACATTCCGCCACCACGACTCGTGTCTATGCGTACCAAATTGTAATTTTTTTTTTCTTAATGGATGTTCCTTCACTTTTAATTATTAATGTTGCATAATTTGCATGTCTACACATGTCAGAGTGGGTAGATATATATCCCAAATTACTGTTTTACATTCTATGACTACAGTGTGCGCTCAGGCGAATAGGCCCCCTCATCTTGCGCTCATACACTAGAGATGTCAAAACTAGCTCCGGCTCCGATTTCTCCCCCCGACGCCTTCTAGTACCCACAATAAAGCTAAGATAACCCAGTGATGTAAATGCATGGAGGGGGTGGCCCCATGGTGTACTTAAGCTTTCAAGAGACACAAAGTTACCAAATGTACCTTACTATAGTGCCCAAGGGGTCTTACATCATTGTATTGTACCTGTTGTTGAAAAACTTGTTCTTACTATAAAAAATCCCTCTGCATGTTGCTGTTCACAAGCCGATAACTATGCCTTGACCATTGTTTTTGAGCATTATGAGTGTTTTATGATGCATTGTGCACAGAAGTATAATCATGGACTTGTTAGTTTTTTTTTATATGTGGACTTTCAGGCGTGAATAAAATTTGAAGCAACCATTCAAATAAAAGTAAGGGGAAGCTGGAGGACATATTTGTTGATGGAATTAGCAAGACAACTTATGATGAAGCTTGCGTGATTGGAACAAAAGTGTACTTTGCATCACAAAGTAGGGGAGGAGCAAGTCACAGCATGTAGATGAATCACGGTGAACTACCACAAGAACTTTGAGGAGCGGTGGAGAATTGAAGCCCAAATTATATGTGAAACACATAAGTAGATTTATTTATAAAATATTTACCAAGAAGGTATATTTACTATGACCTGCTGAGTCAAAAGAAGTAGGAAAATCTAAAGATGTGTTGTCCAGCCAGAGACAATTTCTCTGCCGGCCTTGCCGCTTGAGCACAGGTGGAGGATCAGAGGGCATCGTCTGCCAAATCGCAATGTCCAATGGTGCTTAAATAAACCTTAAATTCCACTTTATAAAATGAACTGCTTGAACTTGGTGAGTGTTGGTGGAAATTACAGTGGAGTGTAACGTGCAAACTTTTATCCGAGTCCATTTCGGAACTAGTTTCTTTGGGCCTTGTATTTTGGGTAAATGGTACAGCATCAATTCCCCATTGCTGTAATAGCTTATTTGCATCTTGGGGATTTGCGGGAGACTATAAGGTACCGTCCTTGGAGATGAGTAGCTTTATCAGAAAACACCATTTATAAGTTATATGATGAATACAGAGTGCCTTGGTTATGGATGAAAATTCTTTGAGTAATTGGGGAGTATGTTTTAATAAATCTACGAATAAATTATCAAATCCTGTTGATAATGTTGGATTAACTGCAACTCATTGCATTGCCTCTGCTTCAATATTATAGAAGTGTATTCTAGGAATTAAAATTCTGGAGGTGTGCTGATTTTGGAAGATGGTGATTGCAGTCTAAGAGAATCTTATCTTGATCCACTGTTGGTAGTAGCATAAATTCACAAACAAATACATTTTGTCTGGTTTAAAAATAGTTAGTAGATGAATCATGTTGATAAATGATATGGCATGAAAATAACCCAGTTGCCACAAAGACCTCTATTCACAACAGCAGGGGGCAGAATAAAATTAAGTGTTACAGGGAGCAACAAAACCAATTACACATGGCAGGACAATAACAAATGCTGCTGACGAGGAAGGTTGATAAGACATACATGGTCGAAACTGTACAGGCCATGGCTGGTCACTAGGAATTCTGTATCACAATCCATGCTATGTTTTGTTTGTTTTAAGCGATGTTTAAAACAACATACATTGTTAAGGGAACCGGCAGAAAAGCAGGGTGAAGTCTGAAACATAATGCCTGTCTGTGCTCAAGTTTTTGTGCACAACTTGAGATATGCCGTTGATGTATAACAGTAGATAGAGAGATGATGGATCTATTAGTCCAATTAAAAAAAGATATTCCACGATACTAATTAGATCTGTAATTTTACATCCGAAGTAGAACAACTAAAGTTTAAATGTGGAAATTTGCTATATTTTAATAAAAATTTAAATATAACAGAGCATCTGATGAAAAAAAGATTGACACGTGTTATAGGTGATTTTCAATGTTTTATTAAATGGTGTAAATTACAGAGAAATTAAATTTCCCCTTTACTACTACTGCCTCAATGGTCTCAGAAATGAAGCACTTGTAAATTAAATTATTCAATCCTCTGGTAAACAGCAGTGCTATAGACTTCATGAGGATAACAAATATCCATAATCCATAATCTTTTGTGAAACAAAATGCTTTCAAATCTCTTATTAGAGAATTATATTGTACAATTGTCAGACTATGATGAGTACAGGGCATCTTTGTCAAAACTTCTGTTTAAACCCAATACTGAAATATTTAATTTGCCATGTCTCTGTCCTTCAATTTCATTACACTATCCATAAAGTCAATGTGTTCAAAGATTTAAACTACAATACACAAGACCCAGTACACTCACTCATCAACTAAACTGCAACTTCAAAGCTTATAGATTTTTTTTTTTTTTTAAACACCTAAAAATAATGCATAGTCTACAGCTTGGGGGCCCTAATCTCATGCAGATCAGGACATAAATGATTGTCAGAAGTTACACTTTCAATATCTGCCATTTTGACTGCAGGTGAAATATTAGCCTCTCAGGACGGCAATCCCTTTTAATCTCAGGTAGAAGGTATGGATGTGTGTATGAAATAAACATCTGAGATTAGAAGCCCATAATGCGGAAATATTGGGGAGCAACAACAACAAAATTGAACACATAGACAAAGGTAAACAATGCATAAACATTCATTAAGTATCCACACATATACAAGGAGATAAAATAGGGGACAAAAAGACGAGAAATGAAAAGCTCAAAGAAGATGTATAAACAGAAGTATTTTTTTTTTTGTTGCATTTCTTTATTTTGTTATAAATTAGAATTTATATATGAATGCAGATACTCCTCACTTACCGACCGGGTTCCGTTCTTACGACCCAGTCATTAAAGAATTGGTCGGTAAGTGAGGTCTATGTTCGGAGAAATTTCCCCAAACATAGATTAGAGGGATTCCCTGCTCTGGTGTGTATGTCTACGTTTGGGTTAAATTCCCCGAACATAGACCAGCTCTCTAATGTGGGCAATCCCTAGAGAGCTGGTCGTAAGTGTGAGCTGTCATAAAACAGGTAGGTCGTAAAGTGAGGACCACCTGTATCACATCAAAATTAAGCACATTTTGTCTTTTGCAAAATATATTATACTGTGTAGAAGTGAAATAAATGTGAATAATGGAATTTAAGGTTGAACACACACATAGCAAAATCCCAAAATTGCTTGTGACCTTAAGTAGAAAACAAGCAAATTGAAGCTTGTTATTCCTACCAATATTGAATCAAAAGGGTTAAAACCCGAAAGGATTCTCAAGCACTGCTAAGGTAATTGTTGCATATGGATTGTGTTATTTTGATGAATCCATATTTTAAGCACAAATTTAAAGTGTTGAACAAATAATAGTTATTCACTTATGCGTGAAATGTTGAGAATTCAAAATTAATTTTCAAATTTTATCACCAAAATGAAAACATGCATAAAGACCAAAGTCAAAATTCTAGATGTAGTATGTATTTACAAATAATAATGGTCAGTGGTCCATTTCACCATCACTTTTTGTTAGCAAAAGCTGAAAGAAGTATCTTTCCTATTTAAATGGTTTGATATAATTATCATTATTATATAAAAAAAAAACCTTTCCCGCATTAGTCTGTGTCAACTGTCAACTTAATGATATCGTAGTTAGAGCTGTTTTGCAAAATGTTTCACTAAAACCCATATATTGTTAAATGTTGAATTTTCCTTTTAAGTCATATCCTTGAGTTTCTTCTTTTTAGTTTTTTTCTTGGTCTCTGTAAAATCGAGTTTTCATGAGAAGAAAAGAAGAATATCCAAACAAAGAAATTGCACCTTATCTCACAAGGGATTTTTCATTCAGATAATATATGTCATTGTGCCAGTTAAAAACTAGACATAATCTATCATGCACTATTAAAGAACTCCCAGGGGGCTTTATGCAGCAGACTGTAGGAAAATTTACATAATGATTAGAAAAAAAAATGAATAAGGAGGTAGGAGTGGTACTTTTTATCAGTATGTTACTTCAGCATGAATCTTGCATGAGAAAACAACTATGATTTACATATATTTGTATTGTGGTCCTCTCAGCTACAAGTTCAGAAACATAATGGCTCTAAGTGTGTGATGCACACAGTATTACCTGGTTACTGTAACGTATAAGTTTCAAGGAACCAACATCTAAATATTCTAGGACAACCCCTATTAAGTTTTCTAAAGTCATATGTTAGGTCTCAAGCGACCATTATTTTCATTCAATCGATGTGAATATAAACTTTTACAATAAATTCTATCACAAAAAGAAATATGACTTTGCATAACCTGTGACAGTGCTGTACCAAGCTGACAGCTTATAATGAATGACTTTATTTGATATAGTCTTACATATTTACATAAGGGGATTAGTCCACCCTTTAACAATATAAAAATTAATAACAAAGCAATGGATAATCAACTTTTTTTTATTTATACCTGATGTATTTTTATTGCATTTTAAGCAGTTTTGGTTGCACTAGTAGGTGTATCCTGACAAATGCTATAATATAACAAAGTCGTGTAGCACTTCTATATAGGGTGTAGTGCAGTTAGTGCCTTTATGTGACTGTAAAGAGTCTGTTGGCGCTCTAAACATGGCAATAATAATAATAGTAACAATGTCACCCCTAAAAAGAGAAGTCTTGGGGGGGGGTGTCCTGGACTCGGACCGGAGCGGACGCATGTGCACATATCTCCGCTTCTTGAGAGCTTATACTGAGCAATTAAGCCCTAAAAAGCACTAAACTCCCCAATATGTCACAACCTAAGGGGAAGAGAACCATGGAGAGGTTGGAAAAGGCGAACTTCTTTGCCTCTAGAGCCGGGCACGGTAAAAACCTGCAGCCGCCAGATCAGGCCCAAGATCGTGCGGATGACGAACCTGAACATGCCTCGGAGCCGTCGGAGCCAGACCTCTCGCTGACACATGGCCTGATGAAAAGCTTACTCAACGAGATGTCCGAAAAAATATTATCCAAGCTGGACACAGCACTAAAAGACCTCCGCAAAGATCTACTCGAATTGGGAAACCAAAGCTCACATGTTGAGGATAAAATGGCGGAGTTTGCTGAAGCACACAATGATTTGGCGGGCAAAGTGGAGGGACTAATCTCCAGGATGGATGCCCAAGATGTGAAATTGGCAGACATGGAGGACCGGCCCCGCAGGAATAACCTGCGAATGAGGAGCATTGCAGAAAGTGTGAGCGCAAACAATCTCATGGACCATGCTACAGGCCTACTGCAGACCCTCAAGATATGTTCCTCCTAGACAGGATTCACCGCTCAGCAAAGCTCAGATTCCTACCTCCAGAGATGCCGTGATATGTGCTGCTCCAACTGCATCATTTCCACAATAAGGAGGCTATCATCAATGCAAACAGGACAAGGACAGGCCTACTGGCTGAATGCAGAGGAACATCGCTGATGTATCGGCCTATACACTAAAGCGTCAACGGGACTCCCGAGTTATCGCCACACTACTGCGAGAATATCGCCTACCCTATTGATGGAGTTACCCTACTAAACTCCTAGTAACCAGAGGAGGAAAGACCACAATCATACCGACACTGGAGGACGGGGACCGAATATTGCGATCTTGGGACATCACAGCACAAACCACCCAAGTGCTGAGAAGGATACTGCTATACTCTCCCCAGAATGGAAAAGAGCGAAGAAACGATAAATGGACTGTTGCACGCTCAATATCCATGAAAAGGAGCCCTGACCACACATTCTACGATACCTGATTAACCGAACACAAGGGATGGGTAATGTAGCAATAGCAATGCTATAATCAAGTAAGTAAAGTGACATGTAACATAGCAAGGGGGGATTAAGGGTGGCCCAAGCAAGAAACCCCATATAAGATCTATAGTGGTGATAAGATCTATAGTGAGGGGGGGGGGCGGGAACTCGCTCATATATGATGCTGGTTACATCTAGTACCAAGTGAGGTTGCCAGGATAGAGCATATCTAGCAAATGATACCCTTGTCAAACTAAGCCACAGCCGCCTTGGGGTGGTGCACGATCCGCTCGGGATCGACCTAAGGTTAATAAATATATACAACTGCCTGCTGTAACCCCATATCCCTTAGGGATATTATGCTTGAGACAGGCGCACAAAATATAGTGGGCTTACGTAAAATAAGTGTTTATATGTGAAGCACTCGAGGGAGGAAGCTACCCCAGGACGTGAAGCATAAGCTTCAACCCCCACGACACGAAGATGCAGTGCCTAGCCACTTTTCTGGCATTCATTGTTTATGTATATACTTTCTTTAAGCTTGATTATTGTTTTTCTTCCATGTTATGCATTCCAATATACTGCTTGCTATCATAGAAGGGGGCTAGTGGATGGCCCCACACTGCTTCGTACTCATGCTTCAAATCCTACCAGCCCGAGGACTAATCTAAACTTTTCCCCCTACATCGGGGGAATATCACTATGTGGATTGAGGGAATCACTGCTCGGCTTGTTAATGCTGGGGAGAGCGGCAGCCCTCACAATCATAAATTGTTTAACACGACATACAACATTCTGCACACGGCAACCACCGTGAGAATGTGTACCTTTAATGTGCGGGGACTTAATGTCCCAGCAAAACAACATCTTCTCACTCGAGACCTTAAAACACTGAATGCTGAAATATTGTGCTTACAAGAGACCCATTTCCGAAACAATGATTTCCCAAAGATACTGACCACAGAATTACCTCACCAATACCACTCCACATCCCCCACCAAATCTAGAGGGGCATCTATTCTTCTAAGCAGAGACATCATGTTTACCCTACACTCCCAAGACATTGACACCAATGGCAGATTTGTTATTATGACGGGTACAATAAATTACATGTTGTATACAATAGCGAACATATACTCACCAAATACCTACCAACGTAACTTCTTACATAAAATATTCCAAAGATTGGGCAGCATACAGAGGGGCATTACGGTGCTCTGTGGGGTTTTCAATCATGTCCTTGACGCCAAAATTGACACCACCCTCTCCCAACACAGTCGAAGACATCACCCTTTAAAAAGGCAATGCAAGGCCATTCAAAAACTCCTTCATGAATATCACTTCTATGATACGCAGAGAATCACACACCTGGGGGACAAGGCATACATGCACTTCTTCACAGTCCATAACTGTGGAAAATGATTCCCTGTTGCATGACGGGGGCTTTACACAGGAACTTAATGAGGATCTACGATCCTACTTCACATTCAATGACACAGTGGAGGTAACACCCACAACGGTGTGGATGACCCACAAGACCGTGGTACGGAGGCTGTTAATACGGAGGTCAGCATATATTAAAAAGTTCATGCAAACAAAACTTAAGGAGTGGCAACAGAAGTTATATGACCTGAATACCCAAATCAGATTACACTGACTATAGCGGTAAAACAACAAAACAACAAATACTCAAAATAACCAGACTTATTCATAGACCAGGTTGGTAGGCACATGTCGAAATTGAAACTATCCCACTACCTAAAAGGTAACAAAGCGAGTGAGCTTTTGGCACTTTGCCTAAAATCTAGACAAGCAAATCAATCAGTAAGGGAACCAAGGTCACGACACCTAAAGACATTAGCGACGAATTCGCTAGATATTACTCCAGCCTCTATAACTTACAAGATGACAAACTCACCAGACAGCCAACAGACAGGGGTATTAAGGAATACTTCGATGGGGTTAGACTGCC
Organism: Pelobates fuscus; assembly: GCF_036172605.1. Taxonomy (NCBI): domain Eukaryota; kingdom Metazoa; phylum Chordata; class Amphibia; order Anura; family Pelobatidae; genus Pelobates; species Pelobates fuscus. Next base: position 130,075,542 of record NC_086317.1, read on the forward strand.
AAAGCTTGCACAGCAACAGCAAGAGGAACTCATCAAACTAATAGAGACTCAGGAACTGATAAACATAATCAAATCCTTACCGGTGGGGAAATCCCCCAGTCCGGAAGGACCGAACAATTTATCCTATAAAAATTTAGTGCGACTTTAGGGCCCTACCTAGTTAAGACATTCAACGATGCAATTATCAATAAAACTCTGCCCAAAAAAATACTTATAGCCCATATCGTAACTCTTCCAAAACCAAACAAACCTCCGACATCCCCACAGAATACGGATGCAAAATTGTTCGCCAAACTATACGCGCTACGACTCGGGTCCATACTACCGCATGTCGTGCATAGTTCTCAGGTTGGCTTTGTCCGCGGAAGGCAGGGATTGTACAACACAAGAAAGGTCATCAACCTCCTACATAAGCTTCAGACACAGCCTGGGGGGGGGACTGTTTCTCTCCCTCGACACAGAAAAAGCCTTTGACTGATTGCATTGGGGGTTCATAAAGGCAGTTCTGTCATTCCTTCCAGCTCACAAATGCCACGAGACAGGGCTGTCCCCTTTCCCCCCTATTGTATGTCCCGGCATTGGAACCTCTGGCGATAAAAATTAGAGGAAACACATCCATACATGGAGTGCAAGTGGGAGGGAAAGAATACAAAGCCAACCTGTTCACAGACGACGTACTGCTGACACAGCCACGGGTGTCACTGCCGAACCTCCTGAACAAAATACACACCTATGGTGATCAGTCATACTATAAACTAAATACTACGAAAATGCAGGCAATAGGTGGGGGGGTTGCCAAACCAAACTATAGCCCAATTGAAAACTGTCACACAAGGTGGACGATAGGCCACAATGGGTTGAAATGGAATTGACGTGGTCGTACCCTAAGGGCCTTCACTACCTACATTGGATACCCCATAAAATGCGCCCCCAAAACACCGGATATGCCCAATACCCCGTCATTAATATTGAAAACATGGGATGCAGCCAGACCACACATGGGTTACACGAAAAAATGGGCGTTAGCGACTCCCTTGTATAGTCTTCACATTGTCAACCCCACATTGAACTACCGGCCATGGATACAGAGCGGATGTACACTGGTTAGACATCTCTACCAACACAACACACTAATGAAATTCCCAGACCAGAAGCAATACAACTTACCACACCACACTATATTCTCCTACTTGCAGCTCAAGTCACTCCTAGAAAACGAGACAGAACAAGTCACCCCAAAGATGATGGAAAAAGTAGAACACATATTATTATTATTATTATTTTATTATTTATATAGCGCCAACAAATTCCGTAGCGCTGTACAATGGGTGGACTAACAGACACATAATTGAGATCAGACCACTGGACGTACAGAAACAGAGGGGGTTGAGGGCCCTGCTCAATGAGCTTACATGCTAGAGGGAGTGGGGTATAGTGACACAAACGGGTTAAAGTAGGGGAATTAAATAGTTTGTTAGAGAAGGGTTTATTGAGTGCTTGGTAGGTCATTTTTGACAGTTGCAGGAAAGGAGTCATGGGGTGGGGGATGAGAAGCCTGCTGACAGTTTAATTGATATGCTTTAACGAAGAAGTGAGTTTTCAAAGATTTTTTGAAGGAGTGGAGGCTGGGTGAAAGTCTGATTGAGGAGGGAAGTGAGTTCCACAGAATAGGTGCAGCCCTAGAGAAGTCTTGAAGGCGAGCGTCAGAGGTGGGGATCCGGGCAGAGGATAGGCGTATGTCTTGGGATGAGCGCAGGGGTCTCGACGGGACATACTTGTGTATGAGGGAGGATAGGTATGTTGGAGCAGCATTATGTAGGGATTTGTAAGCAAGTGCCAGAATTTTGAATTGGGCCCTATATCTAACTGGAAGCCAATGCAGGGACTGACAGAGCATGGAGGCGTGGGAGGTGCGACCGGACAGGAAAATAAGCCTCGCAGCCGCGTTCATTACAGATTGCAGCGGTGCAAGCTGGGAACATGTAAGACCGATCAGAAGGGGATTGCAGTAGTCGAGGCGAGAGAGAACAACAGCATGAACCAATATCTTAGCCGCGTCCGGCGTTAGATATGGGCGGATGCGCGCTATGTTCTTGAGTTGGAAGCGACAGGATTTGACTATCGATTGGACATGGGGAGTAAAAGAGAGGTCAGAATCGAAAGGAACCCCTAGGCAGCGAGCCTGCGAGGTAGAGGTGATAGTAGCGCCGTTGATTTGGATGGAGACAACAGGAGTAGCAGCACTTGAGGGAGGAAAAACTAGAAGTTCTGTTTTGGACAGGTTGAGTTTAAGGAAGTGAGCAGCCATCCAGTTGGAAATAGCAGAGAGGCAGTCAGAAACACGAGTCAAGGTGGGCGGAGAGAGATCAGGGGAGGACAGGTAGATTTGCGTGTCATCTGCATATAAATGATATTGGAAACCAAAGGAGCTGATGAGTTTACCAAGGGAGGCAGTATAGATAGAGAACAATAGGGGGCCGAGGACAGATCCTTGGGGGACGCCGACAGAGAGGGGTTGGTGAGAAGAGGCAGAACCAGAGAAAGAAACACTGAAAGAGCGCTGGGAGAGGTAGGAGGAGCACCAGGAGAGAGCAGTATCCCGTAGACCAAAGTTACGAAGAATGTGAAGAAGCTGTTGATGATCAACAGTGTCAAATGCGGCAGAAAGATCAAGGAGGATTAGGATAGAGTATTGGCCGTGAGATTTAGCGGCAATTAAGTCGTTGGATACTTTGGTCACAGCAGTTTCGACAGAGTGACCAGCGCGGAATCCAGACTGAATGGGGTCAAGCAGAGAGTTGGATTCGAGAAAGTCTGTCAATCTGGCGTACACAACTCTCTCGAGGATCTTGGAGGCAAATGGGAGTAGCGAGATAGGGCGGTAGTTGGATGGGGAGTTGGGATCAAGGTTGGGCTTTTTCAGAATCGGGGTTACGGTTGCATGTTTGAAGGGTGAGGGAAATGTGCCAGAGGAAAGGGAGAGATTGAAAATGCTAGCGAGAGGAAGAGCAAGAGAGGGAGACAAAGTGCGGATGAGATGCGAGGGAATAGGATCGAGAGAGCAGGTGGTGGGGCGGGAGGACAGGAGCAGTGCAGAAACCTCTTGTGCTGTAGCAGGTGCAAATGTGCATAGGATGGCAGGGGGAGTGGGGTTGGGTGATATAATGATAGGGGAAGGAGAGAGATTAGAGATCTCTTTCCTGATTGTAGAGATCTTCTCAGTGAAATGAGATGCAAAGTTTGTGGCGGACAAGGTGGTGGAAGGAGGGGTAGTCACAGGGCGAAGAAGAGCATCAAAAGTGTGAAACAGGTGTTTGGGTTGATGGGACAGTGTGCTTATGAGGGTTTTGAAGTAGTTTACTTTTGCAGAGGAAAGAGCCATGCTGTAGGAGCGCAGCATAAATTTATAGTGGACAAAGTCAGATGCAGAGTGAGACTTTCTCCAGCAGCGTTCAGCAGTTCTGGAACATTTTTGGAGGTAACGGGTCTGCTTAGTGTGCCAGGGTTGTAGTTGGGGGCGCTTGCTGCGTTTAACTGTAGGAGGTGCCATGATGTCAAGTTGAGAGGAGAGAGTGGAGTTGTAGAGTGAGGTTGCAGAGTTAGGGCAGTTGAGATTTGAGATGGGTAAAAGGAGTGTTTGGAGTGTGGTGGAGAAGTGCTGGAGATCGAGGGAGTTGAGGTTTCTGCGAGGTTGGAGAGTTGATGGTGTTGAAATTTTGGTATGAGGTATGCAGATGTTAAATGTTAGCAGATGGTGGTCAGACAAAGGAAATGGATCAGGGGAGAGATCAGAGGTGGTACAAAGATTGGTGAAGATGAGGTCAAGAGTGTTTCCTGCAGTGTGAGTTGCGGAGGAGGAAATCTGTGTGAGTCCAAAGGAGGAGGTTACAGAGAGCAGACGGGAGGCATCAAGGCAGTTGAGCTTGTTGATAGGGATATTGAAGTCCCCAAGTATGAGAGAGGGAGTGCTAGAGGAAAGAAAATGGGGTAACCAGGAGGAAAAGTGTTCAATAAATAGTTTAGGGTGACCGGGGGGGCGATAGATGATGGCAATTCTTAAAGGAGTGGGCTTAAAAAGGCGTACAGTGTGAACTTCAAAGGAAGTAAAGGATAGGGCAGGGGCAGGGAGGATAGGTTGAAAGGTGCATTGAGGGGAGAGAAGGATGCCTACACCACCTCCTTTACAGTCGAGTCTAGGAGTATGGGAGAACTGTAGACCACCGAAACATAAAGAAGCAGGAGTAGCGGTATCGGATGGGGACAGCCAGGTCTCAGTGAGTGCCAATATTGTGAGCGAGTTAGAGATGATGAGGTCATGTATAGCTGTAGATTTGATGTTAGTACAAATGGAGCGAGCGTTCCAGAGTGGACACTGAATTTTGGTAGAGTTGGATAAACTGCAGGGTATTTGGAGGAGGTTTGCATGGTTTCTATTTATTTTGGTGTGAGCAGATGAGGTGTGGGGCCCTGGGTTGGGAGAGACGTCACCAGCTGCCAGAAGTAGGAGGAGAGATAGTGACAGGAGGTGTGAATGGGTTTTATATGCGAATCTATGATCATACCAATAAAAAGACTATCATGTATATATGCGATACTAAACAACTCAATTAACAATGTATCAGATCAGTTTAGAGAGGCGTGGCAGACGGACATAGGCAAAACATTTCCGAGAGAACAATGGCAAAAAGCATTCATAGCTCATAAGGGCATATCCAGATGCGCGTCACATTTGGAGTTAATGCGCAAGATCCAGTACAGGTGGTACATGGTGCCAACCAGGTTAGTGAATATTTATCCCCAGGTTTCAAAACAATGCTGGGGATGTGGGGTGGAACAATGCACGATGTACCACATCTGGTGGAACTGCCAACCCATCAAAGAATATTGGGGGGAGGTGGAAAAAGTTATCTCTGGGGCCTTACACCTCACAATGAAGCTGCAACCTGAGTGTGGGTTACTATTTATGATGCTTGATAGGTACACAAAATCTCAAGCATTCTTGATATTTCACATACGAATCGCAGCAAATCTGCTGATAGCGAGGGCCTGGAAACAGGCGATTACACCAGAGAGAACTATATTGCTACAACAAATCAACATGAACCTTGACTATGAAACAAGAATCCACACAGAGTTCAGGGCAGTGAAACACTTGCTACTCAGGCACCTCATACAGTCACCAACCTCTTTGAGAATGGGTCACACATAGAGCACGCATGACCACTAGGGCCTGCGCTGAGCACACAATAGTTCCTGTAACGACTACACAAGCTGACCCAATCAAAAGTTGTAATTATGAAGGCATGACTGTATTGGTTGTTGATTTGTACTATCCATTCATGCCCCCCTTCCCCCTTTTCTTTTCTGTATCCTGCAAACTCAGTTGAAACCCAATAAAAAATATTAAATGAATATAAAAGCAGAAGACATAATTTATGATAGTAAAATATTCTCCTTGTTATTGCCCTGAAATCAGAATAATAAACAATAGTGTAGAAAAAATATATAATATTATCCCTAGCTCTGGTATAATAAGCTTTGGGTCTGTGTAGGCAACACTTCTCTTAAACTTAGGTGGAGAAAATCTTATTCTCGAGTCAAACCCTCAAATGGACTGCTCTGGAGAAATAAAGTGCATATAGAACAGTATTGCTTGTAGTGAAGGTAAGTATATAAGAACACTGTTTATACACACAATTGTGGAGCCTTATAAAGAGGCTCAAACCAGAAGCATTGTATGTTAAGGGACCATACACCCTCTTTGTAGTATGTTATATTATTTATAAAACTACTTATAATAAAAAGCGCCTTTACATAAATATTTGATAGCTCTATTTGTTATAGAGGTTATATAATAAGGAAGTTTTTATTTTAGGGAATTAATAACAAAAAGTGATACTGAAGAGATAATAAATACTTCCTTATGGTATACTCCTGCATATGTGCCATATTTCATAATAAAACAATGAATGTAGTCCAGGCAAAGTCCAGTCCAGGAAAACCAGGAGAAATATGCAATGTTTTGATCTCAACTCGAGTTACACTACACCACTCCTTTCAATATCCCAGTTGCATTCTCATTGTTTAAATCAAAGGACACAACCTTAGGAAAAGATTCATACAAAACATGCATACAAACAAAACAAGTGTTCATTTTATTGTGCATGTACAATTTATGTTTGACTTGATAAAATAGAAAAAAGTATATATTTTACAGTTTACTATTTGAATTAGGCATTAGGGGTTACCTTTGTGTTTGGAATGTCAAAATAACTCAATATGGCATTTCTTATATTGATGATAGCAGATGTTTTTTAGATCATTTGATTTCGAAGTTAAATTCTGCTCAAAGAAATGCAGTAAAAGAGGGTTGGGGATACAGTAAATATTTCTTATATGAATAATAATATTATACACTACGGAATATTTCCTTGTTTGCCAATATCTACCATTTTACTAGAAATTAGCCATCTATGCTCTTCTTCCAATAAATCACAAAACCTTATAAAGGTTTGTTACTTCACTTTTAAAATGTCTCTCTATCATGATAACCATGGTGCCAATCATACCATAGTCTAGTATTGTAAGGAAATTGTCCAACAATACAGTGCTTCTACAACATATGGCAGGGTGTACAGTGAAAGAAAACAGGAAATATATGCGTCCAATGACATCATAACCTCTGCACTCTTAAAGGGACACTATAAGCACCCACACCACTTCAGCTCATTGAAGTGGTCTGGGTGCAGTGTCCCTATTGCACTTTGTGCTGCAATGTAAAACATTGCAGTTCCAGAAAACATGCAATGTTTACATTGCTGAACTAAGTCTGCCTCCAGTGACTGTCTACCAGACAGCCACTGGAGGTGCTTCCTGGCTGTTAACTGACTTTTAGTCTGGTAACTGACGCTGGATGTCCTCATGCTCTGCATGCCTATTGAGCCTGCCCACTCGTCGAGGGACGCTGGATGAGGTGGAGCTGGGACCCAGCACTTAGTACATCAGCAATGGGATCAGATAAGTAAATAAAGGGTTTTTAATATCGTGGGGGAGGGCACAAGGGAGGCAGGAGGAAGAGGGAGCTATTGTTCCAAGAATACAACTTCGTATTCCTGGCACTATAGTACCCTTTTCATAGTTTTTGAGAGCAGAGCTGTGTCTACCCCATAACCTGTGTTAAAGGGAATCTTCAAGCACTGTAACCACTATAACATATACAGGTACATAGTAGTAGAAGTAACACCCTGAGTTTAGTGTAATTGATCCAGGAGCTGATTCACTAAAAAATGGCTATTTGTTGGAATATCACTGGTTTTAAAATTTTGGGTATAATAATACCTATATTCAAATGAAAGTAAATCAAGTATTCCAGGAAAAAGTCCAACACTTATATATGGTGTGTACGTCTTTAAATCTGCTAAAAACAGAATCAATTGAATACACGCCAAATGTTATACTTTGTGCAAAAAGATATAAACCATATAGAAGAACAGTTTAACCCCTTAAGGATGGAGCCAAATGTACACGTTGTGAACGAAACAAAATGTAAACAAAACCTGGCATTTGCGCTATATGTCTGTCCAACCGTAATTCACCTCTTTCATATTAAATGCACCCCCCCTTATTATATATCATTGTATTCAGGGGAAACAGGGCTTTCATTTAATATCAAATATTTAGCTATGAAACATAATTATTATGAAAAACATGGGAGAAAATAAGAAATTGTGTTATTTTGTTAGTTCTACATGACATTTTAACTGTCAACGTCATAATACTGTTTGCTTTTACTGCAATAGAATACAAATATTTGTATTCAGCAAAGTCTCACGTGTAAAACAGTACCCCCTATATACAGGTTTTATGGTGTTTTGGGAAGTTACAGGGTCAAATATAGCACGTCACATTTGAAATTGAAATTCGCCAGATTGGTTACGTTGCCTTTGGGACTTTATAGTAGCCCAGGAATGAAATTTACACCCATAATGGCATACCATTTGCAATAGTAGACAACCCAAGGTATTGCAAATGGGGTATGTCCAGTCTTTTTTAGTAGCCATTTGGTCACAAACACTGGCCAAAGTTAGCGTTAGTATTTGTTTGTGTGGGAAAAATGCAAAAAACGCCAATTTTGGCTAGTGTTTGTGACTAAGTGGCTACTATAAAGACTGGACAATTTGCAATATCTTGGGTTGTCTACTATTGCAAATGGTAGGCCATCATAGGGGTAATTTTCATTCTTGGGCTACCATAGGGTCTCAAAGGCAACGTACCCAATCTGTCAAATTTTAATGTGAAAAAAATGAAAGCCTTATATTTGATGCTGTAACTTTTGAAAACACCATAAAACCTGTACATGAGGGGTACTGTTGTACTCGGGAGACTTCGCTGAACACAAATATTTGTGTTTCAAAACAGTAAAAAGTATCGCAGCAATAATATCCTCCGTGTAAGTGCTGTTTGTGCGGGAAAAATGCAAAAAAGTAACTTTTACTGGCGATATCATCGTTGTAATAGATTTTACTGTTTTGAAACACTAATATTTGTGTTCAGCGAAGCCCCCCGAGTAGAACAGTACCCCCCATGTACAGGTTTTATGGTGTCTTGGAAAGTTATAGGGTTAAATATTGTGCTAGCAAATTAAATTCCCTTTACTTTCTGCATGGGTTGTCAGGCAGGTCCCGCTAATTGTAATTAATTAAGATACCCAATTAAGTAAAAGTATTACATAAATATATATGTAGAATTAATATATGTATATATATACACATATGTGAATATATATGTATATATATATATATACCGTATTTATCGGCGTATAACACGCACTTTTTTCCCCTGAAAATAGGGGAAAAATCGTGGGTGCGTGTTATACGCCGATATCCCATAATTACTTACCTGTCCTGAAGCGTGGGCCGGCTTCACAGCGCGCACCGCGGTACAGGAACTTTAATTTAACGTTCCGGTTTCCGGCGGGACTGAAAGGAAGTGTGCACAATAGTGTGCACACTTCCTTTCAGTCCCGCCGGAAACCGGAACCTTAAATTAAAGTTCCTGTACCGCGGTGCGCGCTGTGAAGCCGGCCCACGCTTCAGGACAGGTAAGTAATTATGGGAGGGGAGGAAAGTACACTATGGGAGGGGAGGGGGAGGAAAGTACACTATGGGAGGGGAGGGGGAGGAAAGTACACTATGGGAGGGGAGGGGGAGGAAAGTACACTATGGGAGGGGAGGGGGAGGAAAGTACACTATGGGAGGGGAGGGGGAGGAAAGTACACTATGGGAGGGGAGGGGGAGGAAAGTACACTATGGGAGGGGAGGGGGGGAAAGTACACTATGGGAGGGGAGGGGGGGAAGTACACTATGGGAGGGGAGGGGGGAAATACTATGGGGGGGGAGAATACTATGGGAGGGGAGGGGGGAGAATACTATGGGAGGGGAGGGGGGAGAATACTATGGGAGGGGAGGGGGAGAATACTATGGGAGGGGAGGGGGGAGAATACTATGGGAGGGGGGAGAATACTATGGGAGGGGGGAGAATACTATGGGAGGAGGGGGGGAATACTATGGGAGGAGGGGGGAATACTATGGGAGGAGGGGGGGAATACTATGGGAGGAGGGGGAATACTATGGGAGGGGGGAGAATACTATGGGAGGGGGGAGAATACTATGGGAGGAGGGGGGGAATACTATGGGAGGAGGGGGGAATACTATGGGAGGAGGGGGGGAATACTATGGGAGGAGGGGGGAATACTATGGGAGGGGGGAGAATACTATGGGAGGGGGGGAGAATACTATGGGATGAGGGGGGAATACTATGGGATGAGGGGGGGAATACTATGGCATGAGGGGGGAAATTTCTTGGAATTTCTTTCTAAAAATGAGGTGCGTGTTATACGCCTGTGCGTGTTATACGCCGATAAATACGGTAATTTTTTTACAATATTTTTATTTATATGTAGGTATATATATATATAGTGATATATACGTATATATTTATGTATATAGATATATATATTATTTCGTTCTACGTATTTTTTGATATAAATATATATATTAATATCACAATACAGTTAGAATGAAATAACACACCTATATATTTTTTAATTGTTTTTTTTTTATTATTTTATTTATTTTATTTTTTAACGTATTTACATATGTAATTTTTTTGTATTATATATAAATATATATATAACGATAATTATATATATATTTAATCAGTATCAGTCTACGTGTAATTTGATATTAATATATATACATAATTATATATATATATATTAATATTAAAATACACCTAGACAGTGTATGTGTGTGTGTGTGTATATGTGTATATATATATACTTAGATCAGACATATATATATATTAATATATATATATGATCTAAGTATATAATTATTTTTTTTTACGCTTATTTAAAAAAAAAATTATTTGATTTCAGCCAGCAGGGGGGCTAACTGTCATTACAGTTAGTCCCCCTGCTGGCAATACAGAAGCCAGCTATCCCGGCCATGTGATTGTGAGGTCCTCGCAAGGACCTCACTCTCACATGGCTGGGGGGGACCGGAGGAGGAAGATCTGCCGCGGGGGGGGCTCCCTGGGAGTTCCCCCTAACCGTGATCGCCGGCGTGGGACCGCCGGCGACCGGGTAAGTAAGGAAAGACCGGAGGGCGTACTATTACGCCCGGCGGCGTTTAGAGCCGCCTATAATAGGACGTAATAGTACGCCCTCCGGTCTTAAGGGGATAAGGAACTGTTTCCTATAACATAATGGGATTGGTTGTGTATAATATCACAGCTATATGTGGTGTGTACGTCTTTAAATCTGCTAAAAGCAGAATAAGTAGAGTATACACCAGATGTTATACTTTGTAGCAAAAAGATATAAACCTTATGAAATAGAAATACAGTATATGGAACTGTTTTCTATAGTGCAATAAAATTAGGTATCGCTTTAAACCACTTAAATCATTGATCTATTTGATTTAAGTGGTTTAAAGTGATACCTAATTTTATTGCACTATAAAAAACAGTTCCATATACTGTATTTCTATTTCATAAGGTTTATATCTTTTTGCTACAAAGTATAACATCTGGTGTATACTCTACTTATTCTGTTTTTAGTAGATTTAAAGACGTACACACCATATATAAGTGTTGCACTTTTTCCTGGAATACTTGATTTTCTTTCATTTGAATATAGGTATTATTATACCCAAAATTTTAAAACCAGTGATATTCCAACAAACAGCCATTTTTTAGTGAATCAGCTCCTGGGTCAATTACACTAAACTCAGGGTGTTACTTCTACTACTTTATCTCTCTAGACAGATTTTTTGGTGAATTCCTGTCTGTATCCAGTTTTGAGCAATTCACTACAAGTCAGACTCCCTCATCCCTGTGTGTTGCAGTAGGCATACCAGACCAATCTAGTTATATACAGGTATATAATTTACACAAGTGAGATTTGTCAAGAATTCAAAATTAATTTCAAATTTAAGGCCAAAATAATTGAATTGGAATAAAATCTCAGCTATGCCTCCAGTTTGGCTATATTGATCTAAAATTTTAAATTCACTCTGAATTCCTGACAATTCTCACTAAATAAACCCAATAGTACAGTAATTGGTACCAGGAGACTACGGATACAATACAATCAATTTTTTGTCAAGATTGTTTTAATTATGACTTGGGGGAAAAAAATTAAATAAACAAAAACCAAAGGCCCCCTGTCAGCTGAAGATATCACAATGAAGATGTTTTCACTAAAACTGGAGGGATTTCACCTTACAGCCTCTTGTCATTATAAAGTTAATTAAAAGATCATGAACTAATACAACTAAAGAAAACAAAATGGGGTTAACTCAAAAAGATAACAATTACAAGAAATGGAAGAAGGCACTTTCTTACAGAAAGTATATAAGTGGTTAAAACATAACTTTTATTAATTCATTAAAAAGGTATTACAAGCAGCTAAAGAGGGATAAAACTTAAATTGTCTTATGAATAATATGGAAAATGCCACTGACACACTTTACGACAAAATTCTTGCAGCTTCAAGGGCTGTAGAGATTAGTCTCCACACAAAAAATGCCAAAAACTAAACATTGTTGTAGCTACAGCGAGGGGAAAAAGTATTTGATCCCCTGCTGATTTTGAACGTTTGTCCACTAACAAAGTAATGATCAGTCTATAATTTTAAAAGTAGGTGTATTTTAACAGTGAGAGACAGAATAACAAACAAACAAATCCTGAAAAACGCATGTCAAAAAAGTTATACATTGCATGTCAATGAGTGAAATAAGTATTTAATCCCCTATCAACCAGCAAGATTTCCTTCTCCAAGGTGACTTTTATACAGGTAACAAGCTGAGATTAGAAGCACTCTCTTAAAGGGATTGTAGACCTACACAAGGCTGGAATGGGCTATAAGACTATCGCTAAGCAGCTTGGTGAGAAGGTGACAACAGTTGGTGCGATTATTCGCAAATGGAAGAAACACAAAATAATTGTCAGTCTCCCTCGGTCTGGTGCTCCATGCAAGATCTCACCTCGTGGAGTTTCCATGATCATGAGAACAGTGAGGAATCAGCCCTAAACTACATGGGTATCTCAAACAATACAAGAAACGTCTGACCTCTGTGATTGTCAACAAGGGTTTTGCCACCAAGTACTTAGTCGAAGGGGTCAAATGCTTATTTCACTCATTGACATGCAAATCAATTTACAACTTTTTTTACATGCGCTTTTCTTTTTTTTGTTATTCTGTCTCTTTCTGATAAAATACACCTACAATTAAAATTATAGACTGATCATTTCTTTGTCAGTGGGCAAACATTCAAAATCATCATACTTTGTTTCCCTCACTGTACCTAGGATACAGTTGCAGCAATAATTTTGTAGCAAGAAAGGAGACTTCATATTTTGCTTAAAACATCATACCCCCTGAAAAATAAGTATTTCACAATATCAGAATCTCTATGAACTATTCATTATGACTGTGTTGGAATTTCACTGAAATTTGAACCCAGTCAAGAGATTTACTGAGACAAATAGGGACTACTCAGCCTCTGTATTTCTACTCCGCTTGACTTTTCTTAACACAAGCTGGAGTATACTGTCAATCCCTTCAGCCGTCCACTGTGCCGACTGCTGGGAGTTGGCTATGTCTATGGAGGATCCTGCAGTCTTGCTTACAGAACATGATAACACTAGACCAAGATGGCAACACCCACACCATTTTTACCTGCCCCCTCAGAAGAGTCTTGCACATTGGAAAAATGCACGCCTCATGGGATCTGTATTTGCTAAACTTCCTTTCCACTTGCTCGGATGTGTTAATACACTCTGTCTTTCAGATCATAGACTGAAGGGTTTGGGAATAGTTACCTGTTAGCTGTGTATTAACAATGCATTTAGAAGGTATTCAGGCTCCCTTATTTTTTCACATTTTTTTATGTTGCAGACTTATGCTACAATTGTTCAAGATCATTTTTCCACCTTAATCTACACTAAATACTCCATCAAGACAAAAAAAAAAAAAAAAAAAGATATTTGAAAACTTTGCAGATTTATTAAAAAGAAAACTGCAATATCACATTGAGTTAAGTATTCAGGCCCTTTGCTATGGCATTTCAAATTTAACTCAAATGCATCCTATTACTTTAGATCAGAGTTAGGCAACCTTCGGCACTCCAGATGTTGTGAACTACATCTTCCATAATGCTCTTACAGCCATAATGTTCTATGATTGATATAATGTTCTATGATTGGAGCCCAAATGTTGCAAACTCAGTTGAGTGGACATGATTTGGAAAGACACACACCTGTCTCTATAATGTATAACATGGGTAAATCTACATCAGAGCAAAATCTGAACAAACTATGAGCAGTGCCGACTTTAACGTGGGGGCAAAGGGGGCAGCTTCCCCGGGCCTGGTAACTTCTGGGGGGCCCTAAGGCAGCTGCCACGTGGGTCCCGCTGTCCACAACTATTTATTTTTTTCCCAGCCAGAACCCCACATTTTAAGGAGTCCCACTAGGTGGCCCATGCACTTAGGGCCACCTGGTTGGCATGTGTCAGCAGGGGCCCGGTCTGGCACTGTGGTTCTTTAACAGTGTGACCGGGCCCCTTGCTTTTCGGCAGCATGGGAGGAAGTGACAGCCATGAGTCACATCCTCCCATAAAGAGAGAAGCTGCGTGAGAGGGAACAGAAGCAGCTGCACGGGAGAGAAGAGAAGGCAGTGAGGATGAGAGCTCCTCACTCCCATCAGTTTCAGGCACCACACTGGACCCCATGGAAGCCACCTTTCAGCAAAAAGTAGGAAACCGGGGGGTAAGATTAAAAATGTCAATATGTCACACACAAAGACATACGGTGTGTGTCATTATGTATGTGTGTGTGTCGGTAAGTGTGTGTGTCAGTATGTCTGTCCGTGTGTGTAACTGTGTGTGTCAGTATGTCTGTGTGTGTGTCACTGTTTGTCAGTGTGTGTCAGGACGTCTATCAGTGTATGTGTCAGTGTGTGTGTGTGTCGGTATGCCTGTCAGTATATGTATCTGTGTGTGTCAGTATTTCTGTCAGTGTATATGAATGTATGTGAGTGTCAGTGTGTGTGTGTTAGTGTGTCTATCAGTGTATGTATATGTGTATCTGTCAGTGTATGTGTGTGTGTGTGTCACTATGTCATCATTGTATGTGTCTGTGTGTGTCAGTATGTCTGTCAGTGTGTGTCAGTTCGTCTATCAGTGTATATGTGTGTGTGTCAGTATGTCTGTCAGTGTATGTGTTTGTGTGTGTGTCAGTATGTCTGTCTGTGTGTTTCAGTATGTCTGCCAGTGTTTGTATCTGTGTGTGTCAGTATATCTGTCAGTGTACGTGCCTGTGTGTGTGTGTGTGTGTGTCAGTATTTCTGTCAGTGTATGTGAATGTATGTGTGTGTCAGTGTATATGCCTGTGTGTCTGTCAGTATGTCTATCAGTGTATGTGTGTGTGTGTGTCAATATGTCTGTATATGTGCCTGTGTGTCAGTATGTATCTGTGTGTGTCAATATGTCTGTCAGTGTATGTGCCTGTGTGTGTGTGTCAATATTTCTGTCAGTGTATGTGAATGTATATGTGTGTCAGTATTTCTGTCAGTGTATATGAATGTATGTGAGTCTCAGTGTGTGTGTTAGTGTATGTATCTGTGTGTGTCAGTATGTCTGTCAGTGTATGTGTGTGTGTCACTATGTCATCATTGTATGTGTGTGTGTGTCAGAATGTCTGTATAAGTGCCTGTGTGTGTCAGTATGTCACGACACTCCTTAGTTGATTTGCCCTCGTGCAGTACTCATACTCACCACTGTTTCTGTTTGGCACTGTTCCTAATTTCTTTTCATTAAGCACTTCACCTGGTCCTTGTTCAGCACCTATTTAGTTTGGGTTCTCCCCTCACTCCTTGCCAGTTCATTGCCTTTTGTTTCCTGTTTCCCTGGTTTCCTGGCTCCTGGCTCCTGCATAATGTGACTTGGTCCTGTGCCTCCTGGTCTTCATCCTGTGTCCTCCTGGTCCTTCGTTGCTGTGTCCTCCGATCCTGTATTCTGGTTCCGTGGTCCCGGCTTTACTACCAGTGATCCTGTCCCTGCAGACTTATTCATTTATTCTCCTTTTGATCTTGATGTCACTATATTAGTCTTGTGACTCTTGATCTGTGCCCTACCTGATACTCGTGGTAGCTGCACAATCCTACCATTATACCAAAGGACTGTTACAGTATTTGTTGCCTGCACAATTAGTGCTTATTTTGATTTACTGTATATATTTTGTGGCCTTGTCTGTGTGTGTGTGTGTGTGTGTGTGTGTGTATATATATATATATATATATATATATATATATATATATATATATATATATATATATATATATATATATATATATAAATAGAAAATAATCTTGCACTCCATGAAATAAAAGGTTACTTGCCTGGTGCTTGTCAAGCAAAAATGTAGAAAATTGTAGAGATGATAGCACTCTCAGGACTCCAATATAGGATTTAACTTTTAATGGTTTACAGGATAAAAGATCGACGTTTCAGTCTGCTATGCATAGACTTTCATCAGGACTCTGTGTCCTGATGAAAGTCTATGCATAGCAGACTGAAACGTCGATCTTTTATCCTGTAAACCATTAAAAGTTAAATCTTATATTGGAGTCCTGAGAGTGCTATCATCTCTACAATTTTCTATATATGTGTATATATATATATATATATATATATATATATATATATATATATATATATATATATATATTGTTTTGCATTCTCCTTTGGTTCCCTGTAAATATATATATATATCTTGATTTATCCTATTCATTTGTGTCTTGGCATTTATTTCTCTGCTGTATTGGTTCCCACATTTAAAGTGACAGTGCTGTTCCAGGGCAGCACCCTTTCATGTCATTACACAGTATGTCTGTCAGTGTGTGTCAGTTTGTCTATCAGTGTGTGTGTGTGTGTGTGTGTGTGTGTGGGTGAATATGTCTGTATATGTGCCTGTGTGTCAGTATGTCTCTGTCAGTGTGTCAGTACATCTGTCAGTGTATGCATCTGTGTATGTCAGTATGTCTGTCAGTGTAAGTGTGTATCAGTATGTTTGTCATTGTATGTATTTGTGTGTGTCAGTATGTCTGTCTGTTTATGTGTATGTGTCTATATCTGTATGTTGTCAGTGTGTATATGTGTATGTAGTCAGTGTGTATCTGCATATGTGTTGTTGTGTGTACATGTGTGTCTGAGCATCTGAGCACAAACATTAAATACATTCAAAAACCAACACTACACATAAATGCATGCTTGCATTTAAACTCCAACACCACATACAAACACATTCACACAAACATACTCCATACAAAAACATACTTACATTCAAACACGGTCCAGTGCTAAATACAACCTTGCAAACATGGGAATTTGGTAGAGCCCCAGCTGTCAAAGCCTTGTTGGAGTTGCAGGACAGATGGGGTTCTACCTTTTATCCAACCTTGCAATTGGGGGGCACAATAAAATTCTTGCACCAGGGCTTTTTCTACTTTAGTTCTGCTGTAATGGGCAAATGCAAATATTACAAGTTTTTCTTAAACTGTGTACTTTGTCTTTAAGAGATATTGCAAACTGACAAGGTGTTAGAAATAGAACAAATAGTTTTTCATATATATTTCTTTAAGCAATAACCTCTTGCTTACCTTCAGTGCATAATATGTTTACGCCATTTTGTCCCAGACAAAATACAATAACAATAATGCATAAACAAGCTTCAAGGCTATGCTATGACTATTTTAGTACATAATATATTTATTTATTTTTTCTCTTTGCTCTCGCCTCCTGTTGGGATGCCCTTTTTGGTGTAGTGCTACTACACTGTTTCCGTTGATCTCTAGTGCAATCAGAAATCTACGGTTTAAAAAAGAAAAAAAAAGAAGTACGTTCTTTTTAAGTCTGTTGTATGTGGTATGTCGATGCTGGATTTATTACGAATTTATTCTGTAAGATTAGGCGCACTATGTTTGTTTTTGTGTTTTTCTAGTGGTGTTCTTTTTTTTGTTTCCTTTTTCAGAGCATATGATACCTTTGATAAAGCTATCATAATTAACGATACAAAAACCTCTTTGCCTGTAGATACCGAGGCTTCGAATATTATATTATATGATGAACCCCTGATGACTCCAGATGTTTAGGTTTTTATCTTTGAATGTGCAGGGTATGAATACTAACAAAAAAAGGAGAAGACTGTATAATACTCTTAATGAGCATAATGCACAGGTGGCATTCTTACAGGAAACTCATTGGCTCAAAGATATTAAACAAAGATGGGGAGGGCATAAATATTCTAATATTGTTCATGCCTCATTAAGAGACAAGAAAAAAAGAGGAGTTGCAGTTGTGTTTAACTGTAATATAGACTTAGAAATTAAATACATTGAATTAGATCCAGAAGCTAGATTTATAATTATTGTCTGCATTATTAATAAGTTGACCTATACCCTTGTCAATGTTTATCTTCCGAATGTTGACCCTATGACTAAATTTACGACCATAATGGACCGAGTCGATAAAGTATCCAAGGGACACCTAATTATAGCGGGCGACTTTAATTGTGTATGTGATCCTAAAATGGATAAGACGCATATTTCTACTACTGTGTGTGATAAAATAACTATTAAGCAGGCTAAAAGACTAAATAACATCTCTAAACAGTATAATCTCCATGATATATGGAGACTATTACACCCTACTGATAAAGACTATTCTCATCAATCTTGTGTGCATGGTACGTATGCACGTATTGATTTTTGTCTCCTTGATGCAAATTCAATATCTCTGTGTAATTCAATTGAAATCAGAGAGAGTTTATGGTCAGATCACAGCCTCATAATAATGGACCTTGGAAATAAATCTCCTATGGTCCGTACCACATGGAGATTAAACGATGCTCTTATTAATGATCCACAGAATAAGGAGGAATTAACTCAATTATTAAAAAATTTCTGGTTAGAAAATAGCTCCTCCGATACTTCACCGGCAAATAATTGGTGTACACATAAAGCTGTTATGCGTGGCTATTTAATTAAACTAGCCCATACAATGAGGGTTCTCAATGGTAAGACCCTGACTGATTTGTATATTGAGTTCTATAATACATCTAAATTAAATAAACTGAAGCCATCTGCAGTACTAAAAAGTAAGTTAAACGCTTTAAAAAAACAAATCAATCTGAAAGTTGAACAAAAAATTAAATTAAATATTCAAAAATTAAAATTAAATAATTACTATACTGGAAACAGGGCAAATAAAAATCTGTCAAAAAGACTGCAAAACCACTATGCAAAAAACAGAGTGGAACAACTGATTGATGGTCAAAAGATCTATTCGACACCTTCTGCAATTGGGGAGAGATTCAATCAATTTTATGAAGATTTATACAATCTTAAATTGTCTTCTAATTTAAAAGATATTCAAAATTATTTAGCTTGCACTCAGATTCCCAAAGTTACATCCCAAGATTTAATAACTTTAAATAGGACCATTTCGGTGGATGAAGTCAAATCTCAAATTAATAGACTTCCTACCAATAAAACTCCGGGACCTGATGGTTTCTCGAATTCATATTACAGTCACATGCAGCTTTTACTAATCAATCCTTTAACAGAAATGTTCAATCAAATAGCCCTAAATAAATCTTTTCCATCTGAATTGCTACAGGCAAATATTATCCCAATACTGAAACAGAATAAAATAAGTTCTGACCCTGGTAACTATAGACCCATCGCGTTAATCAACACGGACATGAAGCTATATGCGGCAATAATTGCCGATAGAATTAAGAAAATCATTTCGACACTGATTCATCCTGATCAAATTGGATTTGTTCCAGGAAGGTTAGCGTCCAACAACACAAGAAGAATAATTGACATTATAGATCGGGCCAATAGAAATAAGCTTCCCCTCCTGGCCCTGTCATTAGATGCCGAGAAAGCATTCGACAGGGTCGGGTGGGGTTATCTTAGTGAAGCCCTTAACACCTTTGGGCTTACTGGCTGGATACATGACGCCATTATGGCTCTGTATTCTTCTCCCTCTGCCAGAACTGTGGGTCCGAACATTACAGCTGGGTGGTTTGCACTTAAAAATGGAACGCGACAAGGATGTCCCCTTTCTCCTCTGTTGTATATTTTGTCTATTGAGCCTTTGGCTATTAATATTAGGAATAATGTATCGATAAAAGGTGTACAAATGAATTCGCTGAATGTTAAAATATCTCTTTATGCGGATGATGCGTTACTTACGTTATCATCTCCAGAGTCTTCATTAAAATCTTTAATGTTTGAGATCGACAGATATTCTACTATCTCAAATTTCAAGTTAAATATAAATAAATCCACAGTAATGTTTTTGAACTTGAATAATGAGATAGTAAATAGTTTAGCCTTAATTTATAAATTTATATGGACCGATTCACAAATAAACTATCTGGGAGTAGTTATAACAGCTAAAGTCTCAGAAATAATGGAGCGGAATATTTTAACTCTTATGAGAAATATGAACCTTAAACTTAGAAAATGGAGAAACCTAGAAACTTCTTGGCAAGGCAAAATTAATATCATTAATTCGTATATTTTGCCTAAATGGCTATACTTGTTCTCCATGATTCCACTTAAGGTTCCCAGACCATGGCTGGCGATGATTCAAACAAATTTCAATAATTTTATCTGGAATAGTAAAAAACCTAGAATTGCCCAAAAGATCTTAACCAAAAAATTGACAAATGGAGGTTTAAATTTTCCTAGTTACATAGTTAGATAGCTGAAAAGAGACTTGCGTCCATCAAGTTCAGCCTTCCTCACACCTGTTTTTTGCTGTTGATCCAAAAGGAGAAAAAAAACAAAACAAAAAAAAAACCCCAGTTTGAAGCACAATTTTGCAACAAGCTAGGACAAAAAATTCCTTCTTGACCCCAGAATGGCAGTCAGATTTATCCTTGAATCAAGCAGTTATTACCCTACATTGAAAGATTATATCCTTGAATATTCTGTCTTTGCAAGTATGCATCTAGTAGCTGTTTAACCATCTGTATGGACTCTGATAAAACCACTTCTTCAGGCAGAGAATTCCACATCCTGAATCCACAATCTTCTTTCTTCCAGTCTAAACGCATGGCCTAGTGTCCTATGTAAAGTCCGGTTTGTGAATAGATTTCCACACAATGGTTTGTATTGGCCCGAATATATTTGTATAATGTTATCATATCCCCTCTCAGGCGACGTTTTTCTAAACTAAATAGGTTTAAATTTGTTAACCTTTCTTCATAGCTGATATGTTCCATTCCTTTTATTAATTTTGTAGCCCGCCTCTGCACTTTTTCTAGTGCCATGATATCCTTCTTTAGAACAGGTGCCAAAATTGCACAGCATATTCAATATGTGGTCATACCAGTGATTTATAGAGAGGCAAAATGATATTCTCGTCCCGAGAATGAATGCACTTTTTCATGCATGACAATACCTTACTGGCCTTGGCCACTGCTGATTGACATTGCACATTGTTGCATAGTTTGTTGTCTATAACAATTCCCAAGTCCTTTTCGTGTGTTGTTATCCCTAATTCACTTCCATTAAGGGTATACGTTGCTTGTGTATTCTTTACGCCGAAGTGCATAACTTTGCATTTTTCAACATTAAATTTCATCTGCCATTTGAGTGCCCAGTCCTCCAGTCTATCTAAATCCTTCTGCAGCAAAGTAATATCTTGCTCACATTGTATTATTTTACAAAGTTTTGTGTCATCTGCAAACACTGAAACATGACTTTCAATGCTGTCTTCAAGATCATTTATAAAAATGTTAAATAGAAGGGGTCCCAGAACAGTATTGTCTATAGTTATCATGCTAGCATTATTAGGCATATATATCTGCTTCAGGACCCTAAACAGGTCTCTGAACCATGGTACATTATAGAGTCGGAAGTGGCTCATATACACAAACTACAATATTCGATGTGGACAGTTACAAGTAATAACTTAATAATCTCGCCTATAAACAACTCAGCGATACTATCCCAAATCTTAGAAGAGTGGATACTAATTAAGAAAAAACTAGGCCTAAACAATATGATACCTAAGTCATGCACTTTGGAGATATTGCAACTACTTATACAAGACTTTTCGTTAAAGAAGTGGGTCAACGCTGATAAATTAAGAATTGCAGAAATTATGCAGGGAGATAATATCCTACCCTTCCAGAACATTATTGAAACTCTGAATATCCCACGTAGAGAAATTTTTACCTATCTCCGTATAAAAAATGTTATTCAAAAAAATGTGATTAAATCATCTTCCATTTTTGTTAAAAAGTTAGAAGTCATATTTAATGCTCAATCTATTAAAAAGATTATGTCTGTTGCTGCATCAATGTTGGAAGCTCTCAAAGAGTCTCCCCACAGTTTGATTAAAACGTGGGAACAAGAATTGGAGCTTCAAATTTCTTTGGACGACTGGAACGCCTCGCTGACCCTGGTGAATAAATATATTCACTGTTTGAACTTGTCAGAATGCCACTTTAAAGTCCTTTATAGATGGTACTATACTCCGGCTAGACTGGCTAGTATGTATCATACTTCTCATCCAACTTGTTGGAGATGTGGTACCCACTCAGGTACTTATATACATATTTGGTGGGCTTGCCCAGCTGTTAAATATTTATGGTCTTGGGCCTTTAATATTTTTACATCTGTGACTACTAATAGAATTACGGAGAATGCGGCTTCTGCTCTATTACATCTTAATTTGTTATTTGAATCAAAAAAAGATATCTGTTTCGCTATTCATTGTTTAGTTGCTGTTAAAATTATTATAGCTAGACATTGGAAGTCATCTAAGCCGTTCGAGAAACGACTATTGATTGATCAAGTTCTGTTCCAAATATCAATGGAACACGGGATGATCAATAACGGGGTTTCGAAGAGAAAACAGTGGTATGGTGAATGGCTAGACAAATACAAGACATTATTTGGACAATCTTCTCCTAATAGTCTTTCTTAATTTAAGTGATATTCAATATTTATTAGCTATTATATGCAAAGAGGTAATAATTGATAAAAAACACTGAGATGATACAATACACTTAACTAAGTATCGATCTGATTGATCCTGTGCTCGCGATTTGGTGTGGGGTTTTTTTTTTTCTCTCTATCTTTCGCTCTCTTTGGATTGTGTTTGTATGTCTTAGTATATACTGATCTATAACCGGGTATCAGACAAATGTGATGAAGCACAATGCAACTAAATTCTTGAGGAGAACAAGCTATGTTGTTTTTTCTTTTCATGTGTTTGCTAAAGAAATTGTATGACCTGTGGGACCAGTATATTGTTGTATATGTCGAAAAAATTCTTCTAATAAAAATCTATTTAAAAAAAAAAAAAAAAGAAATGGAACATATTGTTTTTCATATATATTTCTTTAAGCAATAACCTCTTGCTTACCTTCAGTGCATAATATGTTTACGCCATTTTGTCCCAGACAAAATACAATAACAATAATGCATAAACAAGCTTCAAGGCTATGCTATGACTATTTTAGTACATAATATACTGTGGTAACCCTAAATAGATAAAGATGTTCAGACTTTAAGATGCCATCTAAGTCAGGAAAATGGCCATGACATGTACACCCTTTAGTTATAGCCTTGTATTTTGGCCAAGTTAAGGGAGGTTCTAATATGAATAAAAGTAAAAGAAGTGTTACTTTCTCATATATGAACTACGGTAACCCTAAAATGAAGACACCTAAGGTATAAATAGGTGTACTTTTAAATGTTAAGACACAGAGGAGAGACTTGGAGACAGACGGTGCTCCATCTTAAAATGACATGATGAATGAGAGGCTGACATGATGACATGTTCAAGAGGGTATGTTAATCTATTAATGATATTTGCAAGCATTTAGTTTAATCTTATAAACTCTGCTATAAATTATTGTAATGGATTTTATATGTCTATATTTATATTTTTATATAATAAATATCTAAAAGACAAAGCTTTATTGCTACCAAGACAATCCTTATTTTATATTGTATTCTTAATTATTTATATATGTTAAATAGAGGAACTCTTACTAACTATGTAAAATTCTGGCTAAGACATCTGTATGGTTAGCCCTGCTGAGTTCTATGCTTTAAGACGTTATAGTGGTAAATAAGGGAACCAGCAGGGTCCAAGCGTCAATATTAAAGACAACCCTGACTATGAGGTTTTAGGAACTGCCTGCAGATCTGGAGAAGGCTACAAACGTTTCAGCTGCATTGAAGGTTCTCAAAAGGAATGTGATCTCCATTATTTTTCCCCATACGACTTGACAGAGCTTGAGATGCTTTGCAGAGATGAATGACAGTAACCACCCAAATACAGGTGTGAAAAACCATCATCATACCCAAAAAGACTTGAGGACGTAATCAATGCCAAAGGTGCTTAAACTGAATACTGAGTTAAGGGTCTGAAGACTTAAGTCAATGTGATATTTCATTTTTTTTTGTTTAATATGTTTGCATAGGTGTTGAAAATCAGTTTCTTTTGCCTTTTCATTGTTATTGAGTGTAGATTGATGTAAATCAATAAACAAACAAACAATTTTGGCAACAACATTAGAAATGTGAAAAAAATTAAGAGGTCTGAATAATTTCTGAATGCACTATATATCAGGTTTACAAACTATTATATATCTTAAATTACATGAAGCATTAAATAACTGTTTCCCTTTGAGGATAAAACCTACTTTCCAATTTAGTAGTTAGTCTACTGCCTGCCAATTTGAGGTCTATAGACTTCAAGAGAGACTAATAGACATCACTACAGAGGACATTAGTGAAGAGCTTGTCACTTATAATCCAGGTCATCATTCTGAAGATTGAAGTATGGAGTTTTCCAAGGAGCACAATGAGTCCAATGTGTCCTCACTAATCTGCTATACATTACCAGTTCTGCTGGCGAGAATACAGCCTTAAACTTCCAAATTAATCACTGCACTTATAACTCCCCTTCCAATATATGTCAAGAAAGGCTTTAGCAGATCCATGTTCTCCTCTCTTTCACCAAGAGGATAATGTTGCAAGTGTGGTATCAAACTAGTAATGGTTAAATCGGATGACCCTCTAGTTACTTGTGGTCCTTTTAATTATGGCTTCACCTTACAGATGTTGTAGATTTTGTATATTGTGTTATTGTATATTGCACTTAACTCCTATTGTTTGGATCGAGGATTGTATTCATATACTGTTAAGTTATAGCCAGCAACTATCACAATTCTCTTACTTTATATGCATGTTTCATTTGTAAATAACCAATTGAAACCTCTCAGGACAGTAAATTAGTAATTGTGGGATGTTTTCCCCCATATTTATCCCATAAATATTGCTCTGCTCCGGGGAAGAATATTTCTTCAGGGTTAATTTGGTTTGAAGTGATGTTGTTGTACCTGAGTCATATGCATCAGTGTTAATTTTGGCGACTAACAATTTTACTCAGATTTTAGTCGACTAACATTTTTGAGATTTAGTCGACTAAAATTGGACTAAAGCTAAAACAATTCAGATGGCAAAAATACAACTAAAACTAAAATGGCTTTTTAGTCAAAAGACTATGACTAAAACTAAATTGAAATTTTCAGCCAAAATTAACACTGGTGGGTAAGACAAATCAGGGAGGAAGTAGAGGCAATGAGACAAATGGGGTGCTGAGGGAATGAGACACATGAGGGGCTGGGGGGATTGAAACAAATAGAGAACAGGGAGAGAAAACTCCAAATAGTAAAGTATATATTATAATTCCATATATGAATTGCCTAAAAAAATTTAAGCTTACCTTTTAAATATGTAAAGGGACACTGTAGGCACTCAGACCACAGGTCATTGAAGTGGTCTGTGTACAGTGTTCCTTTTGCACCTAGTGCTGCAATGTTAAACATTGCATTGAATTGTAGCACTAAGTCAGCCTCTAGTTGCTGTCTACCAGACAGCCACAGAGGGCTTCCTGCATTGAAATAGACCTTTGGTCCGGTATCTGACGCTGGACGTCTTCACGCTCTGCATGAGGACACCCAGTGTCAAATTTTACTCTATAGGAAAGCATTGATTCAATACTTTCCAATGAGGAGGTCTAATGCGCGCATTAGAGCCCGCTCGTTGCTGGATGTCGGAGGGGTCAGAGCACCAACCCAGAGCTTTAGGACATCAGCGCTGGGATCAGGTAAGTAAATAAAGCATTTTAACCCTTTATTTACCCAGGGGGGTGCAAGGGAGGGGGGATGCAGGGGGAGCGATAGTGCCAGGAAAACAGCTTTGTATTCCTGCATTATAGTATCCCTTTAAGCAATTCATATATGAAATTATAATATTTACTGTACCATTGGAGTTTCATCTTGTTTTATCATATACCTTCATCTGGAGATCCACTTGATGGAAGGTGGTATGCTACCTTAGAGGCATAAAATAGCTGTTTACAGAGCCAATAGTCAAAATCTCTGATCCATGCGAATGGGTCTTATTATTCATTATTCCAAGTTCTCTGTGTATTACCATCTACACTATATATTTGTTTTTGTTTCCTTCTTTTTATGTATTCAATATATACCCATGATATATAATTTAAGTAAGAATAATTGCACTTGCACTATTTTAAGCAGTCCACTCTATCACTTTGATCACATTTACACAAAACTAGACTAAAACTAAAACAATTCAGATGACTAAAACATGACTTCAACTAAAATTTCCTTTTATTCAAAAGATTAAAACTAAATTGAAATTTGCTGCCAAAATTACTAATGATATGCATGAGCTAGTCAAATCATGTTCAGCAGCGGAAAAGGACCTGTCAGCTTTACCATATTTAGTTTGTTTTCTGTGTTGGCGGAATATTACAAAAGAGTTTTGTATCCAATGGGTCCAGTGGAGGAATAAGAAACGGTCCAACAGTTTGTCATTCGCCTTATGAAATGTTATTGTTTTGGGCTGTGGTTTCCAAACCAGTCTTCAAGACACTCCTAGCAGCCCAGGATTTAGGGATAACCCATTTGTGTCTAAGGTGTTTTTAGAAAAAAACTCCCTAGACACAACTAGGTAATCTCTAAATCCTGGACTGGTATCGGTGCCTTGAGGACTGGTTTGGGAACCTCTGGTTTAGGGTATCTTTCTCTTTTATTTATTTTTTTGGTGCATTGAGAATTGGAGAGCTGGTGGCACTGATTTCGTGGTCAGTATCTCCGCTGATATTTTCAGATATTAAATGGTCCAAGGCTGTGGTGGATCTGTTGATGAGAAGATCTAAGATGGATCAAAAAGGCAGTTGTTCCTTGGTTAGAATTGGATTTACCAGTGGGGAACTCCACTTCAGCTGTTTCACAGTTACATGTAGGCAAGAGTGGCGGGGGTAGGTTCCCTATTGGTTCATCAAGATCGGTCCTGTTTGACACACTGTCAGTTATCTAAGGTGTTGCATGGGCGTTGGTGGTGTTTGGTAGAGATCCTTCTCATAACCCATCTTAATTGTTTTATATTGGGACTGAGTCACAGGCCAGTTTATTGGGTTTTTCTTCATGTTCGATTAGTCGGTTGGGTAGGTGTGAATCAGGGCGCTTTCAGTTGTCTGTTAGTCCCCACCTTTTATAATCAGTTTGTTCTCTTGTAGGTACTGGTCTTTTTGGTATTAGATCATTCATACATTATTTGGGAAGCTCGTCAGGCTGAGATACACACATGTCCTTTGTATAACTGTGCATCCTTCTTTCTCCTTAGGCTCAATTTAACTTCCATCCCTGCTACTAAGAATCTTCATTTCTACTCTGCTCTACCCTGGTTCCTTCTAACTATATAGCATGACTCCTCCAGCTGTTTCCAACCACAGCCAATCACCTCCTTATTCCCTTAACATGTTATTAATCACTGCACTCACACGTCACCTTCAATTTCCTCTGCTACCTCTTGTCTCATTTCTCTGTTTTACCTTTAGATTGTAAGCTCACGGGCAGGGCCATCTACCGTTTTTATCGGTCTGTTTACATTGTATTGTTCTCCCAATTGTACAGCGCTGCGGAATACGTTGGCATTTTATAAATGCCAGTAATAAATAAACAGCTGACAGGTTGTTTATGATATGGCTGGAATGTTTGCATTCGGAATAAAGCTGTGGCTGTTGCCATTACCCACTATATCCTTGTCTCCTGTGATTATTGAGCAATGATTTGGGAGGCAGTGAGTTTGGATCAGCAGTAATATTCTTTCAGTTACTCCCATTGGCTTACATTTGAAATTCATTCTTATGAATTTAGAGTTTAATAAATAAAGCCATCTAAACTGAATGTGATAAATCCTTTAACTACACTATCATAATTATGGTCTTGATTATACAGACTTTTAAATTGTGCTTATATTGGGCTTATTCATGACTGCTGGAGTGAAATCATTGATCAGCCTTTTTTTTTGGAAATTAAACTCATCATTTTATGATTGTATGAAATTATTTGGCAGATCCACAATGTATCCAATAAAATAGTACATAAATTCACCCAATTTTAGTGAAGCGGGCATCCTGGTAGCAATATCTCGGAAAAAGTGAATTCATTTTAAAAAGTCCCTAAAAATATGAAAATTGAAATACAAACAAATGTGGTTAATACTCTTCAAATATTAATAAATAGTCAAAACATTTCCCAGCTATGACGACAAGCATACACATTATTATCCTAAAAACTGCCATATACTTAAACAACTGGTTTTCATCTAAATATTAAATATTTATTCTGTTCTGCATAAAACTGTATAACAGTGATTTTAATATGAATACATTTGATTATTTATTTTTTTATTAAACATATATTATACATGTTCAGGTATTTTCTCAGATATTTTTAGAAAGGATTTTTCAGTACAAATAACAGACAACAAATATAGTACAAACATACATAGTTGTACAGCTGACATAAAAAGAAAGCCAATCGCTATAAACACCGGTTCTATTGGAGGATAGAGCGAGTGATGGGGCCAGTGATATTTATGACTTATTAATTGATGTGACTGATACCTCTGGGTGCTGGTCTTTTAATACTGTTATTTTTATACCTTATTTTGTAGGTTTATATTACTGTAATTTCTCTTTAAGAATTGCTGTTTAATTTTTCCCTATTGGGATTTCTTTTCCCTCTTTATAGTCCCCCTGCGACTTTACAGTCCTGGGGAAGTTTTTTCTCTACCTCCACAATGCTATTACTCTCTCTAATCTATTTGTTTCACCTGCCTGTTTCCGATGTTTTTCTGAGCTATCTGGGTCGTTTCCACTGAGCTGCGCATGTGCGTTCAGGAAGGAGCGCCTATGGCGGCCATTTTGCGGTTAGGCTGTTTTCGCACTCGGATCAAATCCCGAGCGCGCATTTGGCAGCATTCATTTTCATTTGGCCCCAGGTTCAGCAGGCTTGTGTTCCCATAGCGTGGTTTGCGCTAGTACTGCATTCAGTTCCCGAACCATACGCTTCCAACTGACTTTTTTCCCTAGCCACGGTGGCCATCTTTTTGGTTTCTTCACCTTGTGGCAGCTATTTTTAGAGCTTTTTTTCCCCGCCTTTTCTCTGGACCGCCTCCTCCTTCCCCCAGTTAGAATTGGTGTCCAGGATTAGTTAGTGGCAGACTGCTCCCTGTTTACAACTCCATAAGAGATGGCCAGACCATGCTCACATCACCATCCTACCAAATGAGGGCAAGGACGGAGACCCCCAACTTTTCATTTCCTTTCTTAAACTGCAAGCTCCGGTATCCTCCCCTACCATGGCTCTTTGGGTCAAATGGCTCATGTCCTTGGCAGGTGTTGATATGTCCATTTTTTCTCCTCATTCGATTCGCGGTGCTGTGGCTTCTAAAGCCTCTTTTGCTGGCTGTCGTTTGGAGGATATTTTAAAAGCGAGTGATTGGTCCTCGGAGTCTACTTTCCGTAATTTCTACTTTAAACCAATCCAGCATTTTGCAGAAGCCATGATTTCACAGCTTTGATCTGGAGCCTCTGTGTCTTTAATAAAATTCCCAGATTTTACTATTATCATGATGTAAAGTCATGATTTTATTAAAGACACAGAGTTGAGTATTAGAACACCCACCCGCCCTTGGGCGGCTCTGGTATAGGTCAAGGTAAGGTACTCACCTCTTTTTACTTCTCGGATGACCTGTCTTCAGTGGTAAGACTAGACTTTACCGGTATTACTGTCATTTTATGCCTGCATATCTATAGGGTGCAGTTTAACTAGGGGACCTTTGGATTGTTGTTAGTATCCTAAGACTGTTATGTTTTCATTCTATTACAATTCCAAGAGTCATAACAAGTCAGATTGTGCTTCTAAGTATGTTGCCATTCCATAATTACAAAATGTTATCATATTTTTTCTTGATTCTTTTAGCGTGAATTTGTTTGCAACGCCTTTCTGGATCATATTCCCTGTTCCGGCTCATTTGGGTTCCGGCTTGTTTGATTGTTTTCCCGCTACTGGTTCAAGTTTTTCTTCGGGATTCGCAAGAAAGAGGAAGTGGTCACCGATGTTCCGCCTACTATAGGATAAGGATGTCGCTGATTGGATGTTCATGTTACTAGGCTGTGGGGATATTTATGGGATAATAATTGTAAACAGATGAGAATTGCCCACGATTTTCAATTCCCAGATCCCAAAGATCGTTATCATTATAAGTGAAATGTATATCATATAATTAAAATCACAGATTTGTTATAAAAATAGATAATATTTATTTTTATATTCAAATGATAATAATATAAGTAACATGCATGATAAAAATCAATGGAAATTCAGTATAACATGAATATGCAATACAAAGTGGCAATACATTTCCTGGTTAATACAGTCTTATCTATAGCATTAGCTGTCAAGAGATTTATGACCCTTTCACAGAGAGACGATGAAAAAGTTTCACAGAGAGAACAGAATTCCTGAGAATGCAGCGTGAAGTTGTAAAAAAAACTTTAGCTGACAGAATAACCCTTTCAATGCTGGCTAGACCTCTTCTAGGGATTTAAGATCTACTCCTATGTAATTTTAAATAAAATAATATTTAAACCGTCAGTAACCACTTCCTTGAATCCATCCAATTAAGAGAAAATCTACATGTTCTATAAGCTGATTTTTAATTAATTTGTCTAACAGATATTTTATCTTATTTTAGAGCAAATCCATACAGCTGGATAAATGTCACAACATGCTAACGTGATATTAATCACACAAATACATTAATGGCTATATTAATCCCAGCTGCAGATGGGATGCTATAACCATATATATATTCTTTAATAATTAAGATTTCTAAATATGGAAATCTGAACGTGCTTTTATCCAGTCATATATCATGCTATTAATTTTAATTAATTTTAATTAATTAATGGAAGCCAGTATATTTACCAGTTAAGTAGATATTCTCATCAGATATTCTCAGGTAGCTAAGTGTCAAGGAATGTTTCTCTCTTGCTCTGCATTACTCCTCCTGGCTCTGCCTTGATCGATCTCTCTCCTGATTTTCTTGGTTACTCTGATTGCCCGATTCGCCCTTTCTTCCCTTGTCTTAACTTTTTAAAGGGAAAATTCCTTAGGTGATAACCAATAGGAAACCGTGGGTGTGGTTTCTTTCCAGGTAACCATTTTAGTATTTGGACTCTAGATGGCAGTCTCATCCCACTAAACATACCTATCCAGGAAAGAGTTAACTTTTCCTGGTGGCTATTTTGACGTAATTTACGTTATCTATATGGTGGCTATAAGTTTTAAATATCCTTTCACTTCAAAGGGTCTTTCTGAAATTTCTTCAGACTATGCGTCTCCATTTTCTGTAGTAATTCCTAATATGACAGCTTGTAATACTACAAATGACTCCTAAATACAATGGGAATCTGTTAGGTATAGAAAGTAAAATAATTATTTAATCTTCCCTGTCACCTATGTCTGGGTATAGAATTTATTCTATTCCATTAGTATTTAGACAGTCTATCCATCCCCCGTTCTCAATGTCTTATCTCTTTGTTGTTTATACTACACATTCCATTCAGCTTGGGCAAAACGGTCAGTTTTAGAGAAAGGATAGAAATCTTGTGTCTCTTTGTTAACTTGAAGATACAAAATGGAGTCTGGTATGTTCAGATTACTTCAGAATATATACTTTGTATTTCTATCATAGCACAAAATGTCTGCCGATATAAATACCCTGACAAGGCGGATATTGTCATTGTGATGTTTATACCTATTTTTTCTATTGTTTTCCATTTGTTATTTCTTTGCTGCTAAGTTAATTAAAGAAAGAGTGCAGCATAATAGGAGCCTCTGTGTCTTTAATAAAATCATGACTTTACGTCATGATAATACTAAAATCTGGGAATTAATACACTAAACTAATAAAGGCATTCAAAGTGATTTTAAAGTGTGTTTCACTTTTAAGTCCAAAATCACTAAGCTGGAAAAAAAAAAGTTGTCAGCCATGCTTTCAGTTTGACTACTTTTACCTCAAATTTGAAACTCACAAAAAATTCACTTAGAGTTCACAACAATTCTAATTTTGGTGAATAACCATGAGAATTATATTCGATCCTAAACATTGAATCCTCAATAAGTAAATAAGAAATGACCACTAAAGACACCCAGACCACTACAAAATTGTATAGTAGACTGGTGCTAATATATTTTTGATCTTTCCTATAAATCACATATGATCTCCCTTATATTATACAAGTGCATTTGAATCTTTAGCGCAACCCTTGGACTTAAATGTATCCAATTTTCTCTCCTAAAGTTCCTATTCAGCTTTGCCTGATTGTCCAGCTATTTTTGATAATGGCTACTCTCACAGCGTAAGTATAAATCAAAATCCACATATTTTAAATAGTTACTATTCAGAATTTTAGATGTACATAGGCAAATGCATAAATACACCCCTCGCGGGTTTTGTGAATTGTGTGTTTTATTGATGCAACAAAAAATGTGTTCTTATATACATACATTCAATATAAATATTTCTATCAAAACTTTCAGTAAGACAATGTCTTGGTCTTGTTGCAGTTGCTGCTTGCTGCATGAGGTTGTTCTTGTCCGGCTGTCTAACTATGTAGACTCAAACTCTCCCTTCAGGAGTCCAGCAATTACCATCTGATGTTGAACATCGATTATCCTGTAACATCCTTTGATGTTTTATTATGTATCCCTAACTCTAAGAATAAACCTAAGGAAACCGTAAGTCAGATTGCGTATTAGTACTTTTCATTAATATAGACATATATTAATGTGGTCGAGCCTTTGATCAAATAAGTATACATAAAATAATTATTCCAATCAACTGGAAAAAGATACAGAAGAAGAAGCAGAAATTATTACAGTCCAATCAAATGCATACTATATGTCATCAAGAAAAAGGTTCTAAAATGTTTATATTTCCAGGAAAAACATCACGACTTTACATCATCTGCTGAGTCATGAACCATAAATAATGCAAAGCATGCAAGAAAATAAGTCATTTCCTGGATGCTGGGAGTTACCAAAATTGATAGAATTTGGCTCATCTTTTGTGGCAGCAGTAGGAGTATTAAATATATTTTGTATGGCTATGGCCCAACCATGCTGGGCTCAGGGTTTCAGTCAGCTGTTTCGTATGTTGCTTCTTTTGAACCCTATTGATTTGTTGTTGTTTTTTTGGTTACTCAACAGAATTGTCAGTTACTGTAAATTAGGCAGAATTTTTTTTAATGGATAATTTACACAAGAAATGGCAGCATTTTGGCAGAGAAAAGCCAAATTTTTTTTAGACAACTGTCACACTCAATTACATACACAAAATATAATCATGTGGGGAATCATACAGGCACTTGTATATCACGATACAATAATTACAAAGTGGTGGGGAAGACAAACAGTGACAAGAAATTCATAATCTGCAAACCTACCTGAATATGCAAATTAATGATTCTTGCTATTCAGGTAGTGCATCTAACTGTTTCAAGATCTTCACAACAAACAGATGGCGCTGTACAAGCTTCCAGGATCGTTAACAACCAACGGTTGTTGCTGCACAGACTCCACAGACAACACCTAGTTGATAGAGAGCATCAGTAGGAAAGGAGAGCACATAAGACATTCAACAAATAATACATACTCTATACCTATAATGGGCACAAGGTGACTTAAGAGATGTCACACATACGCAGACAGTTCCTTAACTCCCAACAGCAAACCCAATCAAACATAATCCAAGTCCAAGGTGTAGCAAGTCTGGGTAAAATGAAAGCCAATAGTAATTAAAAAAACTGCCAGAGAGAAGGACAGTGCTTGAATGGTCCCAGTGATGGTGATTACCATCACAATGTATGTGCTTGCCCTTGGCTATATATGTCACCTAGACTCGTCCTTTAAGAAAAACACAATGGGAGTGACTACATGTGTTAAGAGGAAGCGGAGACAATGGTGCCATTCTGTCCAGTCACAGCATGTGATGACTTTAAAGACTCACCTTTGTCCCATTGTCCAAGTTGCTTCTGTACATTTTGTTATGCTAATAAAGGACACATTAGTCATTAAGAACCAGACAAAACCAACTCACATTTAAATAATTTGAAGATCTTAAAAACAGAAGAAAAAAAAAGACAGATTAGACAAACAATAGAATCCTACAATTTAACTGAATGAAAAGAAAGAAACTGTTTTTTGGTTTCCTGCTGGTTAAATAATTTGAATTCACAGATGGGATTAAGAGGCTTACTGTTCTTTATCCCATCTGTCTGTGTCTCCACTCTTCACAGTATTAGTAGAGATAAACAGAAATTCCTTCATAACCGCCTAAAGCATAGTACTGGATGTGTCCAAGGGGGGCAGGGTTCCAGAGTAATTCAAATATACAATAGAGAAGGTCAAAGTGTGATGGGTGGTCTGTGCCCAGTAGTGATCTTATGTTCTGTCTCGGTCCTGTTGTGTACTTTGTAAGTGGATTTTATTACTAAAGCAGCTCTGTCACAGATCCAAGAACCCACACAATGGATCGCTCCATATAAAACACAAGAACATCCATCGGTGGAAACATAAAACCTTAATCCCCAAATATGCAAATATATGCAAATCAGTTTGTAATTTATTTATTGATTTATCTTCAAACATTTTTACCAAGAAGGATACATTGGGATTTCTCTTGTTTTCAAGTATGTCCTTGAGCCACAAACATTCCATTACTACATTAGGGTACAATATAATATTAAAATACACATATAAATTTACCACAGATAAGGTAAGAAATCTAATCAATCAATAAATGTACATAACCATGCTTTAACCAATAGGTGCATCAAAGTTCATGGAATCTTTGGAATCTGGGACCTTTAAATTGACAGATACAGTGCAATCCATACAGTTAGATCTTATCCGGTAACAGATCTCCTAATCGAAAAGTAGACTGTTCTGGTTAGCAGATAAAAGCTTTATATCAGGTTAAAAAAGTAGGTGTGCCTGTACATGGACCAATAGGAATATGACCATGTAAGTAGATGATGGTGCCACTCTGTCTAGTAAAACTATTGTGACTTGAATGGCTCCCCCTTGATCAATTGTCTAATTGCCTCCATTGTTCCGGTGTGACTTCTTTATATCTGAGTATGTAAATCAGGTTAGATAGTAGTCACAGATCTGAAATCTCCTAATATTAAACAAATGGATAATGGGGTAATCTGGATATTACAAAACAACTAATGCAAATAAAATACACTAAAACAATAAACAATGAAACTGTTTGCTATTTATGCAAAGATAGAGAAAGCACTGGGTTTCTTCTGCTGACTGGGTGACTGGATTCACAGATGGAATTAAAAGCTTTAAACTAGGTTATTGTTCTGAATACCATCTGTCTGTGTCCTCACTACTCACAGGATTAGGGTTTGTAGAGATGAATGGAAAATCCCACAGAGCCACATAGTCATATTACTTGTGTCAAAAGGGGGCCCAGTACCAGGATGGTGTAGTTAGGCTAGTGGGAAAGTGTGTATTAGGTTGTGGCTTAGTATTGTATCCTTTTTCCTGGCTTGTTGGTACACGGCATTCTTGTGTTTTACTTTGTAACCTTATTGTTATGCTACATTTTTGTTACCTAAATTTAAAACAAGTATAGTTAACTACTAAGCTAAGAATCAAAATAAAATTTAAAAGAATAAAAACATTTTTTTGGCATTCTTTAATTAGCTTACAGTTGTCCAGTCATTCTCCTCTGTCGCATAGCTCACTTGATATTGATTTTGGTTGACCTCAGCCATTATTTAAGTGATAAAGCAGAGACACCCTTGTTAAAATTCACATAAACAGATACATATAAAATATTAAATACAAAATTGTCCTTACATTTAAAACATGGCACATCTAAAACAAATAAAACATGTTACCTGAATTTTATTAGTAATATAAAAATTATTTAATGTGCCAAGGAAAAAACTTGACATAGTCTCTTTAAAGGGAATCTATAGTGATAGGAATACCAAAATCCCCCTCCCCGCCAGTGGCACATAAATGGTTAAAACCTCTGTATTAACTTACCAAATTCCAGCACCAACCTCTCTCAGCACAGGGTCTGTGCTCCGTCTCCTCCAACGTCATCCGATGGGGGGGGGGGGGGGTGAGGGGGGCTTAATGTGCATGGTTGACAGCCAGTAGAGGCAGTCTTAGTACTCTCAAAAACTACAGGGACATTGCACCTAGAACATTTTAATGAGCTGAAGTGGTCTGGGCCCTTTTTTACTTATGCATTGTCTTTGTTGAGCATATCGATTAAACGTTTTATATTCTTTTGTTTTAACCTGGCTTGCTTTTTTAAATATTTTTTTCATGCATCTAGAATATGTTATTTTGGATTCACAACAATTTAAATCCAGATTTCACTGAATCTGAAATGTTGCTTGTAGATTTATTACCTTGTGTAATGCTATTGATGCATGACCACCTGCCTTAGTCAACATCAATGCATGTGATTTTTCCAAAAAAGTATTTGCACTCCCAATAATACATTTCTTTAAATCCAATGTCATTTGGCTTTGACTGAGATTGTTATCCAGTCCTACACAATCTGTTGCTTGGCTTAGTTTTTTGTGTAGTTGTTCTCGATCTTCTTTTGACCAAGGGATTCTAATACTGATTATTCTTCCCTTCTCAGTTCTAAACTCAACTATGCTAAGGATTGGTAATACACCTTTGTATCTTTCTTTACTTTCATTTGGCTCTTGTCTGTACTTTGAGTGAAGGACCATCCACATCCTGATACTATGTCAAAAAGAGCTCCATCATACATTTCTTCAAACTCAGCACTGACAGAGAGATCACGTTCTTGGTTCCCTGGCCACCAGTCCAAGGTAGAGCATAAATTTGCAATGGGCAGACAAAAGCAGTATGTATATGTGTTTTGTTTATACATGTAGATGTGAATATGTGTATATATGTGTAAGTAAGAGTTTCCCTTTGGGTATGTGTGTAAGGGAGAGTGCGTATGCGTTTGTGTGCGTAAGAGAGATACAGATTGTTTATTCTGTCCATATCTGCCATTAGATCAGTGGTGCATCCGAACATATCATAATCCTAAATCGGTCTATCGGTTCTCTGAAACAGGCTTTACATATGGAGAAAAAAAGAGTAGGAGTGACTATACATGTGTCAACAGGAAACTAACCATGTAAGGAGATGATGATGTCATTCTGTCTAGCCAAACTATTGTGACTTGAATGACTTACCTTTGTTCCATTGTATTAGTGGCTTCTGTATATTTTGTTATGTTAAAATAGGAAACAGTCAACATCCCTGACCAGTAAACAAACAGACAAAACCAACACACAATGCAGTAATTTAAACATGAGAAAGTACTAAGCAGATTAGACGTACAATAGAACTGTACAATTTAATGAAAGGAAGAGATTGACATAGAGCAATGCTTTTCTGGTTTCCTGCTGATTGAATGACTTGAATTCACCGATGGGATTAAGAGTATTTAAAAGAGCTTATTGTTCTTTATCCCATCTCTCTGTGTCCTCACTAGTCACAGGATTAGGGTTTGTAGAGATGAAAGGAAACTCCAATGTAGCCACTCAGGGCAAAGTGCCAGGTTGTTCCAGGTTGACCCAAGAACACAGTGGGGCAGGTCAAAAGGTTTACTGAAGCAGTGGTCACAAGTGCTAGGTATTCTTTGGCCTAGTGGTGTTCTGTTACTGCATTTATGCTGTGAGTGTGGTTTATTATTACACATAATATCTAAAGCAGAAAAAATAGCATAGCCGCCAACACTATTGGGCCAGTAGCCAATGAAAACATCTTCTGAATCTCATTAGGTTGATAAGGGATTGGTTGTTGAAATCTGTCCAACCAAAGGGTCAAGGTCTGGTAAGAGTAAGCTAAAAAAAAACACTGCCTACACGTGTAAGGGAAAGTATGAATGTGTGTTTGAGTGGGGCATGTTTGCCCCTTAGGCAGCCTTGATCTGACCAGATGGAGTCTAGGCGAAGAGGGGGCAGAAGGATTTGTTTTTTTATTAAAATTTGGATTCACTTTTAGGCATTGGCTTTAGTAGGCTAGCTTGTGCTGGCAGTAACGCCTGCGACTACACATTGCAACATATGAGTGCCTTCTGCTGCCATGCACTATAAATTGCCAAGTAACAGTGGATCCATCTGCAGTTTGTGTTGTTATTATGTAGTAATTATCTTTACCCATTCTGATTGTGTTACAGTATTGCTTGCACTGGTGGTGGGGTGTAGCCGATTCCACAAAGTTCCCTGCTAGCTGCCGCATACCAAGTGTGGTTGTCCTCTTAAAGATATTGAGCTGCTTTAAGTGTATGCATGGGAGTGTTCAGGGTTAATTACATATACATTTTCACAAACATACTGCACAAGCAGTACACACAGTCACTACTCACACACTACATCTATTTCTGTGAGGGTCATAAAGTACGGGTAGTGGTGGACACACGTATTTGACTGAGCCTTATGCTTGTGTATGTAGTATATTAAAAGCCTGAGAGGCATCAGAGCATATTTTTCCACCTCCATTGTGTTCATTCACTTTCTGCTTCATGGCATTACATAGTTGAGAGAATTTATCAATGAGCTAATAGATTTTGTCTGCTTTGAAACGGGAGTACGGGAACTATTAATCAAACTTACTACTATTGTGTAAAAGGTAATGGGAAATCATCCTGTCCTGTCTTTCACTGGAGACTTTTAATCAAAATGACTGTTCATATATAAAATCTCCATGGGTTATAATAAAACAATGCTTTATTTCTCTCACATGAGAAAACCAACACACGATTCAAATGATAAATCGTATCTCTAATTATTTATTCTGCAGCTTGTAGTAGAAACATTCGCCAAGCTTAATTAACTTTTGACAAATGTGCTGAACTGTAGCTGTCACCGAGAATAGAAACAAAAAGAGACAGTATAGACTGCAACAAACAGATATGTATTCATTCAAACTGGAAGAATACATTGACATGTCAGTCCTAATTCTAATTGCAATGTTGCACATTTACCTCACTCATGATTCTTTCAATGAAATAGATAACCAGAGTATCATGGGAGTTCAGCAACATCTGGAGGGCCAGAGTTTGGAGAACCCAGTTAATAGAGATTTAATTCATGCATTTTTTATATAATTGCATCAGCACCGAAACTATGCCAGTTCCTTGATATACTTAGGGCCTCACTTGTTCATTGTACGTTTATTTAACCAACCGTAATGTCCTGGTGTTGAACTTTCAATGTGGGGGTGGTCTGCGCCAATTAGAGGGAAGTTTTCCTGATCTCCACCATTTCGACTTGGGCTTATATTAGGGTTGATTAGGCTGATATTTGGATCGTCCATCCCTCCTCAATGGCATGTGATCCCTTTGCATTTTCTGATTTTGGTTTGGCATTATGAGGTGATGAACTTTACTTATCTAAGCCTATATGTCAGTGAACCATGTAATGGGACTTCTAAATATTGTTCTATATATTTCTGTATATTCTCCAAAATTCTGTTCTTATATTCCTTTAATAAACATTTATTGAACATAAAGTGCTAATATTGCATGCCTCCTATTGGATACAGAGCTAGCATATCACAAGCCAAACCCACAGTTTAGTTAATATATTGCAGTTCAGTGTTAGATACAAGAAATTTATATATATATATATATATATATATATATATAAATATATAGTTCATACTACATAAAAATAGAGTCTAGATAAAGAATGTTAGAGAATGCATGGTATATCATATATCGTATTGTTTCAGCCATATTCTTAACCCCTTAAGGACGACGGGCGTGCTTGGGGACCCTGCTCTAAACGCCACTGGGCGGCAGTGCACGTCCACGCCGTCCTTCCCACTTACCTGCTTGCCGGTGATCCCACGCTGGTGATCGCAATGGGGTAGACTTACTTGACATCCCAGGGAGTCCCCCTGCTGCCGATCCGGCCCTCCTGAGCCACGTGATCACGAGGTCCTTGCAAGGACCTCGCGATTACATGGACAAAAAAGCCAACCATAGCAGTGCCAGCAGGGGAAGTGCCTGATATGACAGGTAGTCCCCCTGCTGCCTGAAAAAAGTTTAATAAAGTGTAATATAGATCATATACATATATATATATATACATATATATATATATACTTACACATACATACAGAAACACTGTCTAAGTGTATTTTAATATATATAATTACATATATATATCAAAATACACGTATAATGATATTAATTAAATATATACATATAATTATATATATAATATAAAATAAATGAATATATTTATACGTTAAAAATGAAAAAAAATGAAAAATTGTTTTAAAAAATATATATATGTGTAATTTCGTTCTAACTGTATTTTAATATATATATATATATACTGATATCAAAAAACACTTAGAAATAAATAATATATATATATATATATATATATATATCTATATACATAAATAAAAAGCAAAAGGGTTCCTTGCACTCACGCTTTCCTTAGGTAATGCCGGGTGCCAAAGTCAAATGGCTGATGCATATAACAAATCTAATAGAGATGACTGCACTCTTCGGTCTTCATATAAAATCAATGTAGCTTTATTAGATATACTTTAATATGAAAGAAAGATCGACGTTTCAGACCCACTCTAATAAAGTTACATTGATTTTATATGAAGACCGAAGAGTGCAGTCATCTCTATTGGATTTGTTATATACATAAATATATATGTATATATCACTATATATACCTATATATAAATAAATAAAATAAAATGTATATATATATATATATATTTATTTATTTTTAATTCTACATATATTTATGTAATATTTTTACATAATTAGGTTGTTTTATTAATTAAAAATTGCGGGACCTGCCTGATCACCCAGGCAGAAAGTCCAGAGAATTTAATTTGCTAGCACTATATTTAACCCTGTAAATTTCCAAGACACCATAAAACCTGTACATGGGGGTACTGTTTTACTCTGGATGTATTACAACGATGATATCATCGGTGAAAGTGAAGTTTTTTGCATTTTTCATACACAAACGGCACTTACACTGACAATATAATTCTTGTGATACGTTTTACGGTTTTAAAACACTAATATTTGTGTTCAGCGAAGCATCCTAAGTATAACAGTACCCAACCTGTACATGTTTTATGGTGTTTTCAAAAGTTACATAGTCAAATATAAGGCTTGTGTTTCAGTGTTTTCACATTAATTCGCCAGATTGGTTACGTTGCCTTTGAGACCGTAAAGTAGCGCAGGAATGAGAATTACCCCCCTGATGGCATACCATTTTCAAAAGTAGACAACCCAAGGTATTGCAAATCGGGTATGTTCAGTCTTTTTTAGTAGCCACTCAGTCACAAACACTGGCCAAAATTGGCTTTCAAATTAGTTTTTTTGCATTTTCCCCATATAAATAAATATTAACGCTAACTTTGGCCAGTGTTTGTGACTTGGTGGCTACTAAAATAGACTGGATATACCCCATTTGCAATACCTTGGGTTGTCTACTATTGCAAATGGTATGCCATTATGGGGGTCATTCTCATTCCTGGGTTACCGTGCTGTCTTAAAGGCAACGTAACTGATATGTAAAATTACAATGTGAAAAAACTGAAAAGTGTAACATGCTAAAATCTGTACATAGAGGGTACTGTTTTACACGTGAGACATCACTGAATACAAATATGTGTATTTTATTGCAGTAAAAGCAAACAGTATTATGACATTCACAGTTAAAATGTCATGCAGAACTAAAAAAATAAAATTTCTTAATTTCTCACTTTTTTATATTTCATTCATATTAAATTATGTTTCTTAGTTAATTTTTAATGTTAATTTGATGTTAAATGAAAGCCTTATTTCTTCTGAATCAAATGATATATAATAAGTGTGGGTGCACTTAATATGAAAGAGGTGAATTACTGCTGGACATATAGTAAAATTCCAAGTTTTGTTTACCTTTTTTTATCAAAACCTGTACATTTGGCTCAGTCAGGGTTTAACCAGAAGATCAGAAACATCTAGCCATAGAAATCACTAATAAACATGTCAACAACAATAGCCTTAAAACTGGATGCATTTTTTTTTAAAGTCTTCGTTTTTATTACCTTAAAAATTTAAATAATATGAGAGAACTTACTGCATTCTTATGGATCAGTCCAGTATTAGAAAATACATTTGTGTTTAACTCTGGACTGTCGAATTGATGTTTTAGA
The DNA here is from genome assembly GCF_036172605.1 of Pelobates fuscus. Taxonomy (NCBI): domain Eukaryota; kingdom Metazoa; phylum Chordata; class Amphibia; order Anura; family Pelobatidae; genus Pelobates; species Pelobates fuscus. Next base: position 130,117,841 of record NC_086317.1, read on the forward strand.
TTCTAAAACCAAGGTAACTTTAATCTCCTCATCACAGCCAGTGAAAATATTCTAGGCCAGTTTGTTGTATCTCATAGTGCTTCACTGATAAAAAAGCTCTTTATAGAGAAGCATTGAATCCAATACTTTTCTATGAGAAGCATTGCCTTCCACTTTGAATGAGCACTCAAAGCTAGTACAGGAGAGCACAACAGGTAGCATGTGACACAGGATATTCACAAATATGCCATTTTCTTAAATGAGAGGAGACAACCAGTTAATGATATTTTTATGATTTAATTACTAAAATATGTACTCCATGATATTGTTATTTTTGCAGTATTGGACACATTTCCACATACCTACAATAGTTAATTCCATTTTTCAGGTCATATTTAGCATTTATATGTTGCTTTTTCTTAGCATACTTGCATGGAACAGAAAAACCAAGAGAAGGAGGAGATGCAAAGGTTCTAGTTTACTTACAGGGGGGCCTGAATTAAAAGGAATGTCCCCGTATGTACTTTGAACATTCTGTCTGGCAGTTGAAGTGCCATTGTTAGCATGGTAGTACATGCTAAAATAATGTCCTAGGATTGTTATGCACGTTTATGCAATTTAACAACAAATATGAACCTACGGTTGGATAGTTTACAGCAGGATAATGTGAGTTTAGTTACATACAGGGCTACTATAATGCCTTTTTACTGTTTCTTTGTTTTAATTTATACAGCCCTATTGGGTACTAGCATCTATGCCCATTTTTTATCCCCAAAACCTATTTAAATAAAGTAAAAACTTACCTGGCAGCTCTACTTGAGCATCTACATGCCATGTCTGACGTTACTCCTTGCCTCTCAGTGGTCCAATCATAGAGAAGCATTTGATTAGACCATTCTCACCTGCTCATAGGGAGGGAGAGGAGAGTGGACAAGGAGGGAAAGGAGGGAAATATAAAAAAAATAGCAATAATAATAATAATCATACTCAATGTAGAGAGGCGGAAAGGGGGCATACAAGGGAAACAGGGAGGGAGGGGAGGTCTATGGTTTCTCTTGCACGCACACTCCCAGCACTGCCTGTAAGATTAAAAGCTGATAACGTCTGTTACCAGTCTGCAGTGTGTGCTGTCAAGACAGTTACATATGCCAGAGGTGTAACTAACACCAAGGCACAAAAGTGAAAAGGTGCAAATATCAGTGTTTCAAGCAGAAATTATGAACATATAGATTCTCTCCTCCATGACCAATTCTAAAAGGAGAAGAGGTTATGGATGTAAAGGGTGCCAAATTAAGGAGCTGCAACACTTATTTTTCTAGGACTTGACATTATATCTTCTAAAAATATAATGTTACCATTACCTTCATACTTAAATTATATTTATAGTGTCATGGCCCTATTATATTCCCCCAAAATTGGATTATTATTATGTATATTTACTTAACCTCAGTGAATAAATAATCCCTTTTGTTGGGAATATAAATCATGTGCAATAAATCTAGTCCATTTTATTATTGCTAGCAGTAGTTCCATTTTTAATTATGGGAGATTAATGGAGTCCATGGGACCGTGAGAGGAACTTTAGCAGTAAAGTCTATTATGCCATGATATAAGCTAATCACAGTATTATATGACAGTAATGAAGAGTGATTGGAGACAGGGCAGCCTTTAGAAATGTTGGGGCCCTGATGCAGCCCAAAGTATGGGTCCCCAGGGCCCGCCTATATGGTCCGCCTCCAAGTCCCGCCACAGGGACCATCCTAAGGCCACCCACAAGGATAAAGTGTGTGCACTGAATTTGGTGTGTGTATAGTGGATGTAGAATGTGTGTATTGGATGAAAAGTGCTGAGTAAAATGGATGTGCTCTGTGTGTTGTGGATGCAGTGTTTATTGTATGTTTGTGTGTGTTAGATGTAGAGTGTGTTTGTGTAGTGGATAGAGTGTATAGAGGATAGTGGGTAGAGTGTATGTTTGTATAGTGGATGTAGTGTGTATAGTGAATGCAGAGTGTGTGTTTGTGTAGTGGATGTATCGTGTGTATAGTGAATGCAGAGTGCGGGTTTGTATAGTGGATGTAGTGTGTGTATAGTGAATGCAGAGTGCGTATTTGTGTTGTGGAAGTAGTGTGTGTATAGTAAATGCAGAGTGTGTGTTTGTGTAGTGGATGTAGTGTGTGTAAAGTGAATACAGAGTGTGTGTTTGTGTAGTGAATGTAGTGTGTGTATAGTGAATGCAGAGTGTGTTTGTGTAGTAGATGTGTCTTTATAAACGTAAAGGATAGAATGAAGCTGCTAGATAGAGTAGCTGGACAGTAAATGAAGGGGTTAACCCATAGGACTGAATGAAAAAACAAAGAACTGGACTGCCCAGTGACCTTAAGAGAGTTAAAATATAACTTTTAATGAAATCTCGATGTATTAATAAAAATAAACTTTTAATGAATTGATTTAATAAGAGCTGAATAGATATCAGGCTCTAGACGGACATAACATAAAGGAAAAGAAAACGTTAATAAACGTATATGTCCCTACTTGAATAGTAAGTTTCTCAGACTGCAGGTGCAGACTAATACTGAGTGTTTATACTGAGAGATAATAGCTGATCTCAATGTTAGTAGGGGCAAAGTGAAAATGATATACACAATGATATATACACAAATAAATAGTCAGACAAGTAAAGCCAGAGATATAATGAGGTAAGTATTACGTCTTAGTCCCAAACAGGGGGGGATTTATTGGATATTTTGATAAGTATCAAGTCTGAACCTCATAGATTGCCCAGAGCAGGCAGATCATGCCACTACTCTGGACTGGCTTATACTGACTTTTAATAGTGTAGCTTAGGTCGGCTAAAGGTCCCTGCCTTTGCCAGACAACATATGGTAATGTGGACAAGTGATGTAAAAGCATAGATGTCCCCAAAGTAGAGATATAGATAAGGAGAGCTGAACGAGGTGTCTGTCTACGAGAATCAGATAGTATAGTGCTGTATTGCTGATTCCTGCTAAATAGCGAGACTGCAGTACCTGAGGGTCTAGAGAATTACTGGTATATACTGCATTAATTCACGAGGGTTACAACAGATATACTAAATTTGGAGTCAAATAGTCCGGCTGGCATCCCAGCAGGTCACTGAGATTATAATCAGCTACTTGGACTCAGTTATTATACACAGATTGTCAGTATGTGATGGTAAAAAACCACTGGTAAAGTGCTCAGCCTGGGTTAAATGATTCCTATGGATAGGAGTCAGAGGACCCACTAGTACGTATTGCAGAGATCGCTGAAAATAACTTTAGATTGGTAGAGCTTTTTAGAAATGAGCTCAATTAATCTGGCTTAAATGGAGTTAGTACGGCTGGTCCAGTGCGACTGCATGAAACAAAACTCCGCAGGATCAATGTAGTCTGGTCAGTACCACAACCGATAACTAATTTACTTGATAAACTGGTCTTGTTTGGAAAAAGTATAAGCGGTTCGTTAGTACCTGACTGTGAGAGACCGCTAGTCAAGTTGCTGGTACTGACTAGATAACGTCTCATCAATTGGTCGGAGTCCGAAGACCCACTAGTGGATACTACGGAGATTGCTAAGAGTAACAAAAAATTCTAGAGTTAGCTAGAGAGCAGTTCAAAATAGTCTCGTATTGTCTATATGATACCCGTTAACCAAACCCGCTAGATTACACTGCAGAGATTGCTAGAGATAACTGCCGATTGCCAAAGATTTCTAAGATACCACAGATTTCTAAAGTTCAGCTCTAATGATCTAGTTCTATAGATTTAGAATTAAACAGCTTGTCCAAAACAGCTACACAAAACGGAACAAAAGCCCCGACGCGCGTTTCGCCTGTGAGCGGCTTTTCAAGATGTGTCTTTATGTTTAACAAATGCAGTGAGGATATTATTTTTCTTTAAATTTTTATGCAAATGTATAATAATCTTATAAATTCAAAAAATATATCCCCCCTCCCCCCCCCCCCCCCCGCCTCTTACCTGTAGCCAGGGAAGGGTGATACTGGATTCCCAGGTGATCCAGTCGGTGGCTCAGCTAGTTTGGCCAGCAAAGAGGGGCCCTACAGTCTTCATCTTTCCCCTCCAAGCTCTACTTCTGTCCTGGGGAGTGGAGCGTTGTCATGGCAACCCACTGAAATGTTTTACAGTTGCGGCTCACGAGCGTGAGGTCAGTGTGAAGCCAGCAGGGCCCGCAGAGGCATATATATAAATATTTATTATGAACAAAAATAGTCACAGTACATACAAAAATAGATGATGACAAATTATTTACACCAACAACAGATAAAAACAAAAGACATCAAATAACAGAAGTTCTAAATCACTTACTCAGGTTTTCAAAGTAATTCTTCTGCCCAAGGTGTCTCTGGCAAGAAGGATGGTGACTTACTTCAAAATTAGATCTTGGCCCCAAGCAAGTTCAACAACACCCATCCGCATCATTGGATATATACCCTGTGGATTATCAAGTCTTGCCCAGGGGTGGAGCTAAGGCGTACCTATAGCAATTATAAGTGACCACCCCCTTTGTTCCAGACCAACATCCTTCCAAATGGAAACATTTGGCTCTATCTTCTGTTATGTACCTGCCACAGAAATAATAATTGCATCTACGAATTTGTTCTTATTTTTTCATTCCATAGATATGTCATACTCCTTACTTGTGACCCAATATGGTGGACATTACAATTCCTTCCCCTATGGTTAAGTTAGGCCACTCATGTTTGGACTTGTTTAGAAGATGGTGCTTGTCACATTCCAAATATAACAAAAATGAGGCTTAATTATTATTTTGTGGGTAAATATGATACTGGAACAAGGCTAATGGCCTTATCAAAGAGATTGACTCATCAATTACAAGGTACAGGCCAAATGCCTGAAGCTAGCTAGACATTCAGGCTTTTAAAAGTGTAGGATCTCACACCCTGCAGAGTCTTTGATTGATCAAGTACCAACCATATGCAAACCATTTCACATTCCTATGCCATTCACACTAACCCTTCTGTCATCTGATCCTGCATCCAAGTGACCAATTTATATCTGTACTACATAAATTATAATACTCTATAGTGCAACTAGGCACCCTTGCCGTGACACTCATTTTTGTTATATTTGGAATGTGACAAGCACCATCTTGTCACCATGTCACAGTCCTGGCGGTCCTGGGGGCCTGGACTCAGAGAAGTCACCAGAAGCAAGACCAGACATACGGCTATGTCCCTAGCACCTCAATTCTCTAAACCTGTTTTGTCTAACCTCCCTGTACAGTCCGAACCCGAACCTATGCAGTTGGGGGTCACTAGACTGTCGGAGGCCGAAAAACAGTATAGGAGAAGGGAGGGGTAATGCCTATATTGCGGTAGACAGGGACATATGATAACTAATTGCCCAGTGAGTCCGGAAAACTTCCGCACCTAAGAACCTTAAGGGGACAGATCTTAGGTGTGATGGAGTTGTCCTCTAACAAAAACAAAAGTAGATCCCTCCTTGAGGTATCTATTTCCCTTGATAACAAGAAGTTTTCTTGCAGTGCCCTAATGGACTCAGGTGCTGCTGAAAATTTTATTGATGTACAGTTTATTAGGGGTAATGAGATACCGGTCAGGGAGAGACCTACGCCGCTAGCTGTAGAGGCTATTGATGGTAGACCACTCACACAACCGCTTATAACCCACAAAACTGTCCCTATTATGATCTCTATTGGGGCCTCCCATAGGGAGGAGATGACGTTTCAGGTTATTACTTCTCCATCATGTCCTATCATATTAGGATTTCCATGGCTGAGTAAGCACAATCCCTATATTGACTGGCCTAATGGGGAGATATTAGAATGGGGTAAAGAGTGTATGGGGAGATGTATAAAACCAGTACTAAAGAGATTGGATACTATTGACCTTCCCACTACCACTCCCCAAACTCCTGGAGTTCCCATACAATATCGAGAACTTTAGGAGGTGTTTAACAAGGCTCAATCCGATGTATTGCCTCCCCACAGAGCATATCACTGTGCCATTAACCTGTTTCCAGGCGCTATGCCACCTAAGGGGGCAGTTTATGCCTTATCTCCCCAGGAGAGTAAAATAATGGAGGAATACATCAAAGAATCCTTATGCAAAGGGCACATAAGAAAGTCATCCTCACCAGCTGGTGCAGGATTCTTTTTTGTTGAGAAAAAGGGTCGTGAGTTACGCCCTTACATAGACTACAGGGCACTTAATAATCACTGTAAAAAATGCATACCCTATCCCACTCATTTCCGAATTGTTCGATAGACTTCAGGGAGCTAAAGTATTTACTAAGCTTGACCTTAGGAGCGCTTACAATTTGGTTAGAATTAAAGAGAATCATGAGTGGAAGACGGCATTTAATACCCGTAGTGGACACTATGAATATCTGGTAATGCCATTTGGGTTATGCAATGCCCCGGCCGTATTCCAAGACTTTATAAATGATGTACTCAGGGAATTCATTTACTCATTTGTCTTGGTTTATTTGGACGATATTTTGGTGTATTTCCATGATCTTCAAACTCACCACTCCCATGTGAAACAGGTTCTGCAGACGTTGTTGAAAAATAAACTTTATTGTAAATTAGAAAAGTGCATATTTGACCAGCCTGAAGTCCACTTTTTGGGTTACAACATCTCTGCATCGGGATTTCAAATGGATCCTAAAAAACTAGAGGCTGTACTTCCCTGGCCATTACCCCCTGGTTTAAAAGTCATTCAAAGGTTTATTGGTTTTGCCAACTATTACAGAAGATTCATCAAGGGATTTTCTTCTGTAATAGCCCCCCATCACTAATATGACTCGCAAAGGCGTTAGTAGCACAGTATGGTCCAAAGAGGCTGTGAATGCTTTTGAGACTCTTAAACAAAGATTTGCCTCTGCGGACATACTAAAACATCCCGACACCAGTAAACCTTTTATATTGAGGGTTGATGCATCTGAGACAGGGGTAGAGGCTGTTCTATCTCAGAGAGAAAGCCAGGGAACACCATTGCATCCTTGTGGCTATTTCTCCAGAAAGATGTCTCCTGCTGAGCGCAACTACGATATTGGCAATAGAGAACTGTAGGCCATTATTCTTGTCCTCAAGGAGTGGCGACATCTTTTGGAGGGTTCCAAGGACCCCCTGTTGATCATAACCGACCACAAAAACCTGGCATATATAGGGAATGCCAAACGTTTGTCTTCCAGACAGGCTAGATGGTCACTGTTCCTTTCACGTTTTAACTTCCTCATTACTTATAGACCTGGTTCTAAAAATACCAAGGCTGATGCTTTGTCCAGGCAATTTGATAATGAGTCAGCTCCGGAACAGGTGACATCTCCTATTATTACACCAGAGTGTATTATTGCTACTACTGTCCTCTCACTGTTTTCTCCACTGCTTAGCACCATACTGGAGGCCCAGTCTCAGGCACCCAGTGGTAAACCGTGTGATCAACTGTTCGTTCCCCTATGTGAAAGGGTTAATATTATGAAAGTCTTCCATGACAATATAACTGCTGGACACCCGGGCATCAATAAGTCCCCTGCCGCGATCACTAGATCCTTTTGGTGGGATTCACTCAGGAAAGATGTAAAGGAGTATGTGCAGGCATGTTCTGTGTGTGCAGATTCTAAGGTGACTCATGCACTTCCTTGTGGCCTGTTGCAGCCTCTTCCTGTTCCTGAGATTCCATGGTCCCACTTATCCATGGACTTTATTGTTGAGCTTCCTAGCTCTGCTGGGTTCACTACTATTCTCATGGTTGTAGACCGATTTTCTAAGATGGCTCACTTCATTCCTCTCAAGAAGTTGCCATCTTCGCAAGAATTGGTCATAATTTTCATACGTGAAATTGTCCGTTTGCATGGCATCCCTCACAATATTGTGTCTGATAGGGGCTCTCAGTTTGTGTCCAGGTTCTGGAGGGCGTTCAGTAAACAATTGGGGATTGATCTCTCCTTCTCTTCCTCCTACCATCCACAGACCAATGGTACAGCTGAGAGGGATAACCAGTCGTTAGAAGTTTATTTGCGTTGTTTTATTAATAGCACACAGGACAATTGGTCCGAACTACTCCCGTGAGCCGAGTTCGCTAGAAACAATGCTGTTCATGACTCCTCTGAGCACAGTCCATTTTTTCTCAATAATGGTAGGCATCCTATGGTTCTCCCTGCGGTATTTGCTGATACTGCCATTCCTGCTCTGGATGAGCGTCTGGCCTCCATTCGGGATACCTGGGTTAAGGTTCAACCTGCTCTAGGGGCTGCTGCTGAATGCTTCAAACATTTTGCTGATAAGCATAGGAGTGCCAGCCCGGTGTACCAAGTGGGGGACCGGGTTTGGTTGTCATCTCGCAACATCAAGCTTAAGGTCCCTAGCATGAGGTTTGCCCCCAGATTCCTTAGTCCCTATTGAGTGCTTCGTAGGATCAATCCAGTGTATTACTCTCTGGCTCTTTCTGCATCTTTAGGGATTAGGGATTCACTTTTCATGTGTCCTTACTCAAACCTCTTGTCTGCAATAGATATACTGTTTCTTGTGTTCCTCCCCCTCTGGTGGAGGTGGGTGGTCAGGAGGAGTATGAGGTATCTTCTATCGTGGATTCTAGGTTTTCTCGGGGCACTTTACAGTACTTGGTTGTTTGGGAAGGTTATGGTCCTGCTGATCGTTTTTGGGTTTCGGCTCCTGACCTGCATGCGGGCCGTAAGATCCGCGCTTTTCACGCCAAATTTCCTCTCAATCCTGGTCCTGCCCGCCCGGTGGGTGTTCTTCAGGTGGGGGGTAATGTCACGTATTCATCCGCTTATAGAAATGTGGTTAATGACATTTACTGTCCATACAGGAAAAGTTGTGCCGAGCAGCAACCTAATCCACAGAAAGGTTAATGCTGAGTAGCAATTATGCAAATGAAACCTGGTAACTGACTTTGGGGTCAAAGGCCAGTTACAGCCTATCAGAACTAAAGGAGGGGTATTTAGGCCCAGTTCTCATCCTGCTCAGTGCCCTGTCGTAGTTTCCCTTGTGGTTGTCCGAGAGCGCGTTCCTGTTATTAGTTTTCTACCTGGTTTTTGACTTTGGCTTTGTTTATTAACTTCTCTGTATTCTGGCATCCTGACTCCTGCTTTCCTCATCGCTGCGTCCCTTTCTGTGTTCCCTGACCTCGGCTAGTATTTTTGACTATTCCATGTACGTTAAATCCGGCCATTCTAAGGACCAGTTATACGTTACTTATTTGTCATCCGTGCTATACAGTTCTACGTGCTGGACCAAACAGTAATCCTGACACTGCACCGGGGGCCTGGACACACAGATCATTAACAGTGCAGTCCGGGCCCCTCAGGGCCGCCGGGCCCATGATATGGTTGTCACCCTATAATGATGGCCCTGATTGGAGAATGATTGATGAGGTGCAATGCAATTAAAGATTTCTAGTTTTCATTGATTATTCATTCATTTTTCATCATTGCCTTGACCAATAGATCTTCAGATCTTTATTTTACAATAATCATTTCATGAAATAACACGTTTTTTTTCTTAAACACAACAGAGCTTGAGTGTGCAATGTCCATTGAAGAACACACATTTAATGTAAAAAAACAATACTATAAACTGTATCATAAACTATGATGATTTTTATGCATATGATAAGATACACACTGCCAGATACCACACAGACATACAAGGATACCCCTTGCTTGATATACAGACAGATACCAACACACACTACTAGACATACTTAATCATAAATTCAAACAGACTGATGCATACTGTTATACACACTGTGACTCTGTATCTGTATCTATCAGTGTGTGCCAGCGTGTCTCTCTATATCATTGTGTTTGTTTGTTTGTATGTATGTGTGCATTTATCAGTGTGTATATGTAGGGGTGTGTGTGTGTGTGTGTTTTTGGCAGAGTGTGTACATTTATCATTGTGTGTGTCTATATTAGTGTGCTCGTGAGCGTGTCCAAAAAGGCGACATGGCTGCAATGTGAAGGTAACATGGGCAATGACATAATACTGTGGCAATATATATATATATATATGTAGGATTATATATAAATGAAAGTGGATTATAGAATATGTGTGGGAAATGTCATTATCACATATTCAATAATGTTATCTAATTACAATGCCGTGTTCTTATCTGTAAGTAAGAAGTAACTGACTTTTTAAAATGTTTCTCATTCCACATAAATAGTGATTTATGTTTCCATTAAATAATGCGCTATCTATGTATGCCAAAACGAAAAATACATTTCAATATTACTTCCAAAATACTCACATTTTGGTAGTAATTGTTTGGCAAATCACTAGTGAAGGGCTTTATAATAATTTTCCTGCTAATTTTATTCCTACTAATTATTTGATATTCTGAGAGAGAAATATTTCCCTTATCAGATATTGATATGAAATGTATATATTTCTTGATAGAAAAGAACAGTCTAATTGTATCCTTAACCCCTTAAGGACCAAACTTCTGGAATAAAAGGGAATCATGACATGTCACACATGTCATGTGTCCTATAGTGTCAGGAATACAAACAGATATTCTTTTCACTGTAGTGTTAAACTAATTATTTAGGTTCCCACATTCTCTTAGATTGCATGGGAAAGGTGCTTAAACGTACCTTTTCTCCCATGCCACAGCTGTCCCGCCACTGCGGCCCTGCCTGGCACCACCTCCATGGCTGAAATCATCCATCTCAATGATCTCAGCCAATCCAATGCGTTTGAGCATGTGTGGCAAAATGCAGCATAGCACCAATCAACATCTCCTGATAGAGATGCATTGGATCAATGAATCTCTATGGGTAGCGTTCAGCATCTCCATGCAGAGCATGAGGACACTCAATGAAGGTGTGCACACTGTGCAGCACTTAGATAGGAAGCACCTCTAGTGGCCGTCTAAATGACTGCCTATAAAGGTGTTCCTAGGCAGCAATGTAAAGACTACCTTTTCTCTGAGAAGGCAGTGTTTACAGTGCTTAGGCTGTGGGCACATGCTACAGACACCAGAAACACTGCATTAAGTTGTAATGGTTCCTGAGACTATAATGTCCCTTTAGGTTTTATTTTAGGTTCTGTGGTCTTGAGGTAATTCCTCTATGCTTTTTGAAATCTAAAGAAAATGGATATAAATTGTTGTAACTTGCTATCAAACTGTGAAAGCCTAGATACAATGAATCAGAGCCCCAGGAAGCCACAAACAATATCTAACTAACTCATCTGGACTGTAATAGCTATATATTGAGTGTTTTTTGAAATGCTTCCCCAAAGGCTTAAGAACATTTTCATCCCAATTGAGACTGGCCTAAACCAATTAACTCCCTAATAGTAACTTGACCAAGTAAATTCTCACCCCAATGACAACTGACTTTGTTAATTCTCACTTTAGTTTATATAATGAATTAGATTTTAGATGACTTAACTCTTACATATTACTAAAAGATCTGTTTGGATAACATTTCGTTTTCTTTCTACAATGCCGAAAGAACAACTTATCTCAACAATTCTTTTCACGATTATGGGCAAATGTCATTATAACTATGCAGACTAATTTTAAGCATGGTAAATTGAAAGGCCTAATAAATAAAGGTATATTCTTTGCAGTGAATGGTTGACCTGTAAATTGAGTCATTTATTGCAGCATAGCTTTTTGCTTGAGAAACAAAGTTTGAAAAACACTTAGAACTTAGCGAGCTCAAGAATTAATCCAAGTTAAAAAGCGTTCTTCGAGAAACTCGAGTTTTTTCGTCAAGCTCTGACAAATTTGTCAAACCTCTAAATAAAGATGGACAGTTTTCTTTTTGAGTCAATTTCTTGAATAGCATTCAATCATTTATCACTGTCCATGACAAACAAAGCTAGTATTTACTAGTAGAATTTTTGTATTTGTTTTGATTCATTTCACTCAAAAAAAGACTATTTAAAGGGATCCTATAGTGCCAGGAAAACAAACCTATTTTCCTGGAACTATTGGCTCCTGGAGTGCCCCCCTCCCGCTGGGCTGAAGGGGTTAAAACCCATTCAGCCACTCACATGAATCCAGCACCGATGTCCCTCGGCGCTAGGTCAGGCTCCGGCCACGCTCCTTCCTATGGTGAAAATCTGATGCTGGAGGTCCGTAAGGACGTCCAGCGTCAGATAACGGACCAAAAGTCCTTTGCTGTTAGACAGCCACAGTGGGCAGACTTAGAGCTGCAATGTAAACATTGCAGTTTATCTGTTTTACATTGCAGCACTAAGTGCAAAAGGGTCACAGCACCCAGACCACTTCAATTAGCTGAAGTGGTCTGGGTGCCTACAGTGTCCCTTTAAGGAAATATTTTTAACTTTCAGACAAATTTTACACATAATTTTTTTTCTTGAAATGCTTTCCTTTGTCCTTTTATTAGGTGCATGAACAGACAGGGATGTATATATTTGAATTAATAGCTTGAATGAAAACTTTTCAATCTCGGTTTTTGAGTCAGGAACACGTCTCTTCTAATTGAATAAATGTTGTGCATTACATTCCTGCTATACATTCAATCATTGATTGTATTAATAATTAAAGTAAATAAAATGTACTAACAGAACATATTGGGTCTATAATAATATTTTTTTTATTTCTTTAATGAGTAATTAAAACTAGAGACCATGGCACGTGAAGTAAAAGTATATTTTATTCCTCCATCTTTTCACTTTTTTTTTTCTACATCAGCTCCCCCTATCCTCCTGCCCCAGGTTTGCCTATTGAGGGTTTCCCTCTGGGTGGTTTGGCCAGGTTTGGAGTGGTGGGGTAGGGAAAGTTTCCCATTTTCCTTTGTATTTTGTGTGTGGTGGATGGCTAGACACTGAGGAATACCTTTTTCTTGTTTCCCCCTCTCACAAAGAGTCTCTTTTACCAAGTCTTTACTATGGTTTACTGTTTTGTGTTTTTATATTTGATGTTTCTTTTCCAGTGATTGTTCATAATCTCTTCGTGAAAATCGTTCATAAATAAAGATTGTCAAAAGATAATTAAACATAACTGCCACTCAACTACATTCTCACAATTGGTAAGTATCTACTATTTCCAAAGCACAACTGTACAGTACTCTTTTCCATATCATCTTAGACTGCTAAAAGAGCTGTATTAGGCTTCTTTCTTGTTGTGACCTAAACACTGTGTGGTGTTGTTCGTGTAAATAATGGTGTGTATATAATAGCATTAGAAAAGCATTCCAAGACCTTAGCAAAACAAACAAAAAGGCTAGATTTATTTTTGCAGTGTCTCAGTTATCAAATAAAACTTTAATTTGCCTTAATTTTGTATAGTGTTATTGGTGTAAATATTGGAGTATGTGTGTGTAATAACAGCAGAACAGCATTCCAAAAAATAGAGAGAGAGAGAGAGAGAGAGAGAGAGAGAGAGAGAGAGATGTAATACATTATATATATCATATCATTATATCCATTTAGATGACTTGGAAAAACACATACAGTTAACGCATAATACATATTAAAATAAGCTCAATAATTTTAGTTTGCTGATCTCTATCTGTGTTGATGAAAGAAATAACTTTTCTGTTTTACCTTTGTTTTATTAGCTGATTGTATAAGTGTGTGCGGAAGATGGAGGAATCCCATTAATTAAGTGCTTTAGGATTTTTGTTTCTTTTGTCAAATCATCTGTGAGCCCTTATTAATTACCACGCCAAAAAATATATCTGCAGAAAAAAATCTGTCCAGAGCTAATCTGCGATTACTGAGAAATCCAGCAGCTGCTCGGAAGGTTTTAAGTCTCATAACACGTTATCAGATTAGGGAAGGATAAAGAATTACTGAAAGGGACTTCATTTTTAAAACAACATTGGAAACTAATCTCTTCTTACCCTGAATTCAACAAATACCCAGTAATAACGTCTATGCCTAGATAAAAGGTTGAGTTCCTTCCCAACTCATGACGCAAGCAGCATGAGAATTAGATTATTGTCCACATAGGAGTACTGAAATAGTATGCAAAAGTCTATTTTACTAATCTGTAACCCCAGGAAATATATAATGCGGAACACACACAGGATTACTCGCTTAAAGTGAGAATTCAAAGTTAATTTCAATTTTAAGGCCAAAGTAGCCAAATTGGAAGCACAGCTGACTTAGGGTATCATTCCAGTTTATGGTATGGGGCCTTTCTAGTGAGTGTGCAGTAATGGCTGCCAAGTTTAAAAAAAAAAAAAAAAAATGGAGGTATGCCACTTCCTAGGGCCTGGTAGTCAGGGGCACAGTAAGGTTTAAAACCTCCCTTATAGTAATGAGGGAACGTTATTGAGCCCCCTATGGGGTTTTTAATTTATTTGTTTTAAGCACCACATAGATAACCATCACATTGCTGAGGGTTTTTAAACTATTTGCCTGCTACCAGTTAACGCTGCTAGCAGGCAAATACTAATTCAAATTATTCACTTGCAAAAATAATACATGCAGGTGATTGCTGCAGATTCATTCGGCCCAAATGAAGTCCGACTGTATTTGGCTTTAGTAAATATGAGAATTGCCAAAGATGACAAAAAATGTGTCATAAAAAATGTTCCCACCCCACAGCTATAAATTTATAGTGTGCACGTAATACACCAACCCACCTAAGTAATCGTATGTAGTTCACTAAACCAGAAAATGATTGGCTACAATACTCAATTATTCTGTTGTACAATATGTAAACATAATACTGAAAAATTTACATATTACATCATATTTGTAAAGCTCACTTTTGTATAACCAAAATCATTGTCCAGATTTATAATTTCAATGTCTTGTAGTTTCCCCTCCTCAGATCTACCTTAATCAGACTATTATCTCAATCCTCTGAGTAGAAATTTGGAATATTTGGGTATAACCAGAGACAATGAATGAAGTCAGCTAAGTGTACACATTTAGAACACGTTTCTGCATGTTACAGATCTATTTGGAATTGTAAAGTGAGTGTAATTCATGCATTTGGCAATTTGTAAGGGACATTCCCATGCATGTAACGTCAGGTAGGAACCTGATGTTCTGTAAGATTTTGCTTAAAATGAGTTTGGTTCATGTGATTGGGGATTCTCTATAAGTCTAACAACATTTATTGTGGGAGTCCTGCTTTAATAAGAGAAGTTGGTGAAGTGAGCCAATGTCTAAGTCACAGGGTCGTTTGTGAAGGGTGTTGTTAAGGTCAGTGCCAAAGAGAAGGGGCAGGGTTTCTCTGATAGAGGGTTTCAGTTGTAAGTAATTTACTGGGTGAAGGCTTTCACTGCCTGAACTATAGGGTGGGGATTGGTAAGATGGAAACGTATATGTTGGGATCAATGTACTGTTTAATGAAGGGATATCTAAATGTGGCCAGCTGTTCAAATGTTGATGCCATGGCATCCCCTTGAATTGTTGATTGATGAAGGTGAAATAAAGAGGCATGCTCACTTTGAGATTTAGTTTTTGGTGGCCTTTCCACCATGCCTAAGATATAGTAAATGAGCGAGGTTTTAACAAATCTACTAAGGAAGAGATGTCAGAGGTCTGTGTATAGCTAGGTGAACTTCCAGAATTAGAGCTCAATATACCGTATTTATCGGCGTATAACACGCTTCAGCGTATAACACGCACCTCATTTTAAGAAGGAAATTCCAGGAAATGTTCCCCCCTCCCATAGTATTCCCCCCCCCCTCATCCCATAGTGTCCCCCCCTTTCCATAGTATTCTCCACCCCCTCCCATAGTATTCTCCACCCCCTCCCATAGTGTCCCCCCCTCATGCCATAGTGTTGCCCCCCCTTTCCATAGTATTCTCCCCCCATAGTATACTCCACCCCCTCCCATAGTGTTCCCCCCTCATCCCATAGTGTTCCCCCCTTTCCATAGTATTCTCCCCCCCATAGTATACTCCACCCCCTCCCATAGTGTTCACCCCCTCATCCCATAGTGTCCCCCCCTTTTCCATAGTATTCTCCCCCCCATAGTATTCTCCACCCCCTCCCATAGTGTCCCCTCCCCCCTCCCATAGTGTCCCCCTAGTGCACTCTCCCTCCCCTTGTCCCATATTTACTTACCTGTCTTGAAGCGTGGGCCGGTGTTCGGCGCGCACCACGGTACTGGAACTTCAATTTCAGGTTCCGGTTTCCGGCGGGACTGAAAGGAAGTGTGCGCACTTCCTTTCAGTCCCGCCGGAAACCGGAACCTGAAATTTAAGTTCCAGTACCGCGGTGCGCGCCGAACACCGGCCCACGCTTCAAGACAGGTAAGTAAATATGGGATATCGGCGTATAACACGCACCCATCCTTTTCCCCCTATTTTCAGGGAGAAAAAGTGCGTGTTATACGCCGATAAATACGGTAATTGTGTCAGTAGTGCTGTTTCTGATCCAGTCTATGGCATAGCAATATATAGTTGCTAGATTGTATTCCTCAAAACTTGGGAAGGTTACTCTCCCTAGAAAGGAAGCAAGCTGCAACTGAAAGAGATTCAAGATTGTGTCTGCTACCAGATTGATGGATACCTTTCATGACAAATACAACTTCAATCAATAATAAAATGTCATCTTTATATTGTGCTAACAGAATTTTTTTTAATTCTCTAAAATCAGAGGTTAAAAACAGGCCTGTTCAGTCTGTGTCGATCATCAGAAATAAGATGGTTATGCTCCGCATATCTGCAATGGGAAGTAGGGAGGAGGGGCAGGCTCTTTGTAAGAGCAGCAGCAGCAGCACAGAAAGAGGAGAGAAATAGTTAGAATTAATTATTGCAGCGGCTTGCAAGTTGTTTTTTTAGCTGCTTTTCTTAAGAGGATAGTTATAAAATACAAGGGGTAAAGTAATCAGATGAATAAAACCATTCTGATTAATTGCATCTGCCCAAATGCAATAGACTGATATTTAGGATTTGAGTTAGTTCCATTGTGCCCATTTAAGGACAAAATAGAAAGACATGTTGCATCACCTCTTCACCTGTGTGTAAATGGCAAAAGTTTATTTTTTTCCTAGTTCAATCTGAAAATTAAGGCTATGTGCTACATATTGCAAAAAGATGTAATATGGATTCACTGGGTTCAAAAGAAATAATACAAATTTGTTCCCCTCATAGAGATGCCCTTGAAAATGTGTTTTCTCACCAATGAGAGAATCAAGGGTTTGACAACCAAATTAAAAAGAAGATGAGAAAAGTCCTGTTTTTTTTCCATGGTCCAAACTAAAGTGTGTGGAATTTAAATTTTTGTCTATGACATTCACCACCGTGCAGGGGTGGATCCAGAACCTAATCTCGGGAGGGGCACTGGTAGATTATTTAAAGGAACAATCAAGGCAAAATAAGCACTGCAGCCCTCAGTAGTGGTTATGGTGCAAGGAGTGGCACCCCCAAAGTGTGTGGCAATTGTCCCAGTGCCCCCCTGGATCCACCACTGCCTCCGTCTCTAAGTAAGGGACCTACAAAAAGTCCCAAGTCAAAAGTTTTAAAGTTCTTTTCCACATCACAACTAATGATCAAATTGTCTTGAGTGTTATGTGTCTTTGAGGATATGATGAGCCTGTGCCTCAATCTTGGAAAATTTATTTTGTGCCATGTTGAATAAGGAAATTGGTCTAAAGGTGAAGAGGAGCTCAGGACTGTGTTATAAAACTGATTTAAACTTTTAGGAGCGATCCATATTGTTATGAACAATATTGCTATATAATTTGATTAGATGAGGCATAACGGGAGCGTATAATAATTTATAATATTTTGCCCCAAACCCATCTATAGTTCCCTATTGAGAGGGAGGAGATGGTCATTATCACTTCCTGTTCAGTAATGAGTGAAACCATTACCACTCTTTCTTGTGGGATAAGCCTTGGAATCCCAGCAAATTGAAAAAGCTCCATATTGGGCCACAGTTGTCCAGCTACACTGCATAAATGGACTGTACATACTTTTTTAAATAAAAAACTAAAACAACAAAACAAATAAACCTTGAAAACTCATTGGGCCAGAAACTATACTTCAATCAAGAGTTTTAAGTTTAAGAACTGAGAGACAATTTAGTTCTGATTAGATTATCTAGTACTGGTTTGTTTGCTGCCCTGACTATAAAATATGCTATGTTGGAATTGCCAAGTTATGTAATCCATAACTAAGGCATTTTAGGAGATTTGGATTCTTGAGAGACTTGCAATATGTGGTGTGGGATTAGCACTATGTGCTCTACAACTGTTGGTTAATTTATTTGTAAAGGTGACAAACAATTGCAATAATGTGTCTGCATAACACTGGTTTGAAGGCTGTGCAAGGTAGGTAAATATAATCTCAATGGGGTGTATTTGTTCACAAATTATCAGCTGGTACAAATGAATCAAAATCTTCTAAATTTATACCCAAACTAATCAATTTACTGAATAATTAAATTTGTTCGTACCAGCTTTGTGCACAAGTCTAGTATATTGTCATGTATATAATTAGGGCAACTGCTTTCTAGATTTGAACAAAATGTTAAACAAACAGAATTAGAAGGGAATATCCTGTTCTAGCTGGTGGAAATCAAAGTAGCCAGTTAAAGCTGCCAGAGGTCACCTCAAGAGTAAGATGTCCCAATAAAAAATGCTATGAAATTTAGCTTGGACAAGTTGTGCCCACCAGCAACAGTAACAGCATTCTATGAGGGTTCATACTCCATACATTTATGGAAGCTCTATGTTCTACCATAGAAGTCAAATTTAATACATGGTTAAAAATGTATTTGCAGGCATTAGAGTCATCAATCAGATGAGCCATTCAGGAACCAGCCTCTGGTTCCTGGAGATGCTGGAGGGGAATGACCTTGATCATCAAATACACAAGGCCTCAGCATGAGAAGGAAGTTATAAAAAGATATTAAACTGTAAACTACCTGTCTAAACTCCCTGTAATCTACTAGTAAGCTACCAGTAATCTGGCAGGGTAGAAGATGATAAACGTGTATTTCAAGTTTATCATGAGTGGCGGTAAAGTCTAGGGCTGCGGGCAGGGCCTTTAATAGATTTTGGCAAGTCTACCTTCCTGAGGTTATTCCTCCTACTTCTCTTCTCAAGATCTTGCCAATGTGAGATGTTGAGCCTGAGCAGAAAGTTGGGTGAAAACAGATTTGACAGTCGTGGTTAAAATACAAGTGGAGAAAATACATTAATAATTTCTTGAGTGTGGACACTGAACTCAGCAGTCATTTATCACTGAGAAGCTGCAAAACCAGTTGGTGAGTCAACATGGTCCTTGAGTTGCCCTGAATGGATAAAGGAGGATGTGTCATTACCCGTAGAAAACAGTTGAGTCATCTTGGATTCGTATTACAATGAAAAAAGACAAAGTTCACAATTTAGAACAGTATTCAGTTGATGACATTTTTATGAACAGAATAATTCCCAACAGAATTAGTGCAAGCATCAGGCTAAATTGTTAAAAGGTCATTCTAGGTAACGGAACCACTACAGTCTCAAGACGCCATCCCATTAAAGATATTTTTTTCTTGTTTCTTTTAATGTATATTGTTTTTTTTATGAAACAAATACATGTTGGAAAGTATGACGTGTTTTGCATTATGTAAACTTACACAATCAATATATTTTTTAATGTAAAAAAGAAGCTGAATAGGAATAAATTAACTTGGAAAAAAAATACACACTTGTATTTATACACTATCACTACACATAAATACACACCTGAATTTACACACTTGGGCTACTGACATGCATTCATGGGAAAAAGAAAGTAGTTATGAAGTAAGTTTAAGTATGATTGTTCTTATGTCCTGATATGTAAAACCACATATTTCAAAGAGGGTGTACTTTCTTTTTCCCATGACTGTACATATCACTCACACGTTCTAACACTACGTCAGGCTCAGATGTGATATTGTGACACACATGTTGTTGACTGTACCCCCTGGGCAGGTATGACTGGCTGACACAGTGGATAGGCTAAATGCATCACAGATACACAGAGCCACTGGATCCTGCCTGCCCACCTTTTCTCAATTTCAGACCTAGCAAACTTAGCAAACTTAGCACATGCATTCACACTGATCAACACTTACTCTGATGTTTAAACATGAATCCATACATACTCCATCACACTATATGCACACGTACAAGTGCATTCAAATTTTTTATCACAGAACTGGGAATTCTGAAGAAATGACAAGTGAACTGCATGCTCTAGGCTGAATTAGTTGCATTTTAAAAAATGTATAACTGCTACTTTTTTCATCTATATATTTTGGGCCAGAATTGTCAGTTCCATGTCAGTTCTCCAATACTTGCAACTGAACAACTATTGTGTTGAAATTCATCGAAAACTGACCACTAGGTTAAAATAACCAAATTGTGCTTATAGTAGAATTGGATTATTATAACATTTTTCTTCTTTTTTTATCCTAATTATTGCAATTTGTATTTCGTTTTACTAAAATTAATTCTTCTGCCCCTGAAAAACCAATACACCCCTCGAATACAGCCTACATTTAAAGAAGCACAATTGGTCTTTCTGTATAAAACTTAACTTTTGCCAGAATCCAGAGTTTAAATCACATCGAAGGAGTGTACAGTGATGATAAAGTGCCAGAATTCAGGGAGCTTAACGTCCTTCATGCCTGAAGAGGAGCCTATTCATGACTAGTCATGGATAATATACGGCAAACGGACATATATAAACGTATACATCTTAATTACAGAACTTTGCAACTGCAGTAAACACCTGTACTGAATTATATTGGCCCAGGTCAAAAATCTGAAATAGATTGACTTTTAAAAAAGATAGAGTGTGTGAGTGTGTGTTTCATTCTGTTTTTTTTTTTTTTTGGGGGGGGTTTTTTTTTTTTTGGTTTTAGGAAACTGAATATTCCTGGGGAAAAATTAGTTACCCTTTTTTACAGCCAAAAACCATGTTGAACACAGACACTTGCCACATTACATAACACATTAGGAATGGGTAATTGTATTCCCTGAAATACCTGGTAGGAATTATAAGGAGAAATATAGCTTTGTTTGATAGGGTTTGCTTTTGCGTACAGGGGGGGAAATTTTTGCACTGATAAATGTAATGTTACCCAAAATGTTTGATGCTGGCTACATTTTATTCCGATAAATGCATTGGTAACACTAGTGTAACAGAAATGTCTGTCTTAAATTGCTTTCTGAGTTTGTAGAGATAACACACCAGGACATAGCGGTATATTATAGAGTATAGCGCCATGGCTGATTATTTGAAAATTGCTGCTGCTATTCGGTGCAATGTCTAGATGACTTGCAGAAAATTAGAAATGGATCTAGTTGCAGCTGCAATAAGGACCCTTGGTGACTTTATTAACCCAATACTAGTTGTAGATTTTTGGTTGTGATCTAACCTAATTGTCCGTGGTGTGAACAATGTAAGAGGTGCTTTACACTATCTTCTTATGACTGATCCATATAAATATTGTTTTTTTTAAAATAGGAATAAAACTAGTATGTGAGGAAGAAAGTGCACAGCCGTGGGGATTAAGAGTTGATCCTAGTAATGAGAGTGTGGATGCACCTGCTAACAGTCACACACCTGCTATTATCTGGAGTTAACTAGTATGCCCCAGTGCCCTATAATTGCAATGTGATTATGTCCTCTCTTTGACCTTAGCAGGTTCATAGAAATGCAGTTCTCGCTGGAAAAAATGGCACTTATTACAAACGCCTACTTTGCTGAATAGAAAAAGAAATTAAAGCAATTTATATCCAGTAATATGCTGAATATACAGGGCAAACAGAAGTATACTCAAATATCACATAATTAAAACACCAGAGATGCACTCAAAGGCCTTGTTTGGGAATTTTTTGTTATTACTGAAGGATTGGGTCCACGGTATTAAACTCAGTGTGATTTTTTTTTTATTTTTGAGACTAGCAATGTGTCCAGGTACACAAATTACAAACTGCCCATCCCTTTAGTGGCAAATTCTTTGATACAAACAGAAGTAGTGTTGACATTAAAAAACCTAGACATTCACCTGGATCTCTGACTCAAAGGGAACTCTCTACAGAGTTATGGAGTGGTGGGGAGGTCGACAAAATGTCTCCTGACTGACCTAATGCTTCTACTACAGCAAAGTGAGATGCAAATCATAGCTGGTGCCTCCTCTTGCTCATACATTATACCTCCCAAGTGTAAAAATATAAGAAAGAAGATGGAGCAGCCGTAGATAACAAAATTTGGAGGAAGCATCCCTAAATAAGGGAAATTCTAAGGGAAATACCTCCCAAGTGTCACTATTTAGGTAGGACAATCCATATTCTAGGCTTAAATCCCTCTATCCCTCTTTTTTATCCTAATGTCCCTCCTTTTCTACGAGCTCCACATTGTTGGTGTATCTGAGTGTACACCAGAGTATCACAGTTTTTAAAGGACCAGTTTGGAACCATAACAACTTCATTGAAATGAAGTTCTTATGGTGTCAGGAGGTCTGTGTTTCAGCGATAAATCTCACTGCCTCTCTGTAATTCCATTTTCTCAAAATTAGGAAACCAGAAAGTTTTTAGAGAATCAGACACACACCCAGCCAATTAGTGACTCCTCATTTATAAAACTGGCTTGAAAAGAAACGTACCTTTTCAAGACAGTTTTACGAATTGGCTGAGAGCGACAGCTGACTGCTCTCAGCCAATCAGCGGCCCGGCTGTCCGATTCTGCAAGAATAAATGTGTTTGAAAAGATACATTGTTCTTGTTCGAAATCACATTTTAGTTGCATACATTTTTATTAGTAAGTCACCTATTAATAGAATAGCCCTGCCCCTGGTCACACACTTCTCACACTCCTAAAATGAAAGTTTCACGCTCTGTCCATTTGAAATGTTGAAAAATATGATACATTAGTCTTCAGATCATCAGCGATAATCACCTATCCTGACCATTACCCACAGTGGTTCCCAAACCAGTCTTCACAGCACCCCTACAAGTCCAGGATTTAGGGATTACCCAGTTGTGTAAGTTGTTTGTAGAAAAAGGGTGAAAAAAACTGTTTCTTTTTATAAATAATAATAAGAGATAAAAGCAGAGGGGGAACACCCCAACACACAATACTACAAAACAACCTTTAACAAATGGCACAAGCAGTCTAACCACATGCAGCCCTAATTAGACAGACTTTGAGGTAGGCACATATTTCCAATTACACAACTGCAGTAAGACATCCCATGTATCTCTGTACACACGTTGAGTTGCCATAGCATGAGCAAACACACACAATTCCCACTAGGCATGAAACCAAACACACAACTCTTGTCATGCACATGTAGTCTGCCACACACCATAGGGCACATAGGATATGGACATAGACAAAGTTATGGAAGACACCAATTTCAAACCCAACATTCATAGAATTTGAATAAAGTGGTCGTTGGTCTTTATTTATGCTGTGGAGTAGTGCACTGATTTAAAAAAAGTATATTTTATTCTATTTATCCCAATCACTTTTGTGACCACGTTTCCAATCCTATCAAGCAAGGGCATAGCGGAGAATGAGAGAAGCGAAAATGTGTCATAGTGTTGAAGGATTACTGACTTCAAAGCAGGGGTCACAGAAGGTGAGCTGACACACCATAACCCTGCTCTGATATCAGCGTGCATCCAGCTCTGCTGCCGGTTCACCCTGACATCCCCTGTTCCCTGAGCTCATATAGACGAGAACTGACAGTTACACGCATAATCCTGACATGACACCAAAGGGAAAAGGGACCAGAGGTAGCAGAGATGTGTGCACAAAATAACAAATCATGGGTTAATGCATAGGAATGATATGGAGGGGGGGATATGAAAGCAGAACAAGAGCCTTCAATGAGCTACAATCAAGTGGGGCAAGAGTGTTTTTGTATTTATAACAAAAAATGTCCTGTATTATGTTTCTCTTTGACTTTATCATTCTATACTATCCAAGATAGCCTTTTCTTACACATTATATATTGTGGCAGGGTTCTCACTTAGAGTCCTTTTGCAGATACCAATATAATCAGGTCACAGGTGATTCATTAGATATTGATACTTTGTATCAGCCTATTTTTCTGTCATAGATAATTCCTGTTTCTGTCGCACTGTTGATGTGTCTGTCAAATGACAGCATGTCAGCTGCCTGTGTGTCAAAATAATTATGTACATGTTAAACTCTTGCACTACCAGAGGCAAAACCTTTGGGGCCTGTTTATCTCTGACAATAAAAGGATTTAACCTTGATTAATATCTGACAAGTTTTCAGAACATGGATTCTGTATTAGTATAAATTAATTGCGAATATAGAGGCCAGGTGGATGTCACTATACGTATCCCACATGTTATTATGCAACTTATAGAGAATCAGTGTATTATGTAGCACAGAACAACTGGTAAAATATATATATTTATTTATTTCTCAACTATTTTACCAGGATGGATACATTAAGATTTCTATCGTTTTCAACTATGCCCTGGGTCCACAAAACATTGCATTGTTACAATAGTATACAATATTACAAAAATACAATAAACAAACTATATATATATATATATATATATATATATATATATATATATATATACATACATACACACATATATACATTTAATACATAACAGGTAATAAATATATTCAACCATGACAGGTCCATTCTGCGCTGAGGTATTTTGCAATAGATCTCTTAAAAGAGTTTAGATTTGACTGTGTCCATGGGCGTCCGCAGGGGGGGATTTTTCAGTTTGTGCCGATATTTTTCTTTTGAGATTCAGAATACACTGCAATACTGGCGCCGGCAAGTAGGTGGCGCTGTGTGTGGAGAGAGACAGGGATAGGAAGCTACATCCCTGCTTCTCTCTACTAACTGAATCTGCAGGGGAGCAGCACAGAGTGCAGCCAGCAACTCCCAGACTGCAGATAGAGCCTACAGAAAAGGTAAGCGAGGCATGGGGGGGACAGCCTACAGATCAAGTAAGTGAGGGATGGGGGGCAGCCTACAGATCAAGTAAGTGAGGGATGGGGGGGCAGCCTACAGATCACGTAAGTAAGGGATGGGAGGCAGCCTACAGATCAGGTAAGTGATGGATGGGGTCAGCCTACAGATCAGGTAAGTGATGGATGGGGTCAGCCTACAGATCAGGTAAGTGAGGCATGGGTGGGGGTAACCTACAGATCAGGTAAATGAGGGAGGGGGGCAGCCTACAGATCAGGTAAGTGAGGCAGCTTGAATACAAGACAACAAAGGAATTTGGGATACGGCTGTAAATCTAAAACAAACAAAACGCATACATAGTGTAATACAATTTAAGAAAACAAAATTGTATAAATGTAATGCACTCACAAGATTACGTGAAAATAGCGCTCTAGGGTGCCTACCCCGATGGCAGTGGGGGGCCAAGTGATCCCTTCTGTTGTTCACTGATGGATACACAATGCAGGACTCCAGTGATGGTGAAAAAATGGCAGCTTTATTGATATTGATTGTATTCTTGCTGTGTAAAGGTAATTTTTTCTGGGTAGTGACCTGGGAGACTGTCACACTATATCTTTGAGATAAGTATTAATTTTCACTTTTTAGGGCTTATTTAGTGCCTATATATTGTCTTTCTCTCAAGTGAGGCAGCTTACAGGAAGGGTCAGAAAGGAGCAGGAAGGTAAGTAGAAGGAGCAGAAAGGAGAAGGAGCAGAAATGAGATGGAAGGGACATTAAAGGAACACTACAGGGTCAGGAACACAAACATGTATTCCTGACCCTATAGTGCTTGCCCCCCACCTCTCCTTAGCCACCTTAAAAGTGAATAAAACTCACCTTATTTCCAGCACCGCGCGGGTCTGCCGGTGCTGGCCACGCCCCACATTTTAATCAATGTATCTCTATGAGGAAAATTCAGCGTCCCCATGCAGAGCATGGAGATGCTGAATGGCACTGCTGCCTACTGTGCAGCACTGAGCCAGGAGGCACCTCCAGTGGCCATCTGAGGAGTGGCCATTTGGAGGTTTCCCTAGGGGCAATGTAAACACTGCCAGTATTTGCATTAAAATGTGTGAAGGCAATGATTATACTCACCAGAACAACTACATTAAGCTGTAAGTTGTTCTGGTGACTATAGTGTCCCTTTAAGGAGCAGAAAGTGTCAGCAAGGAGCTGTAAGGGACAGCAAGGAACAGAAAGGGGCAGTAAGGAGCTGGAATGGGCAGAAGAAGCACAAAGATAAAGTAGGAGAAAGAGCAGAAAGTAACAGAAATGGGCAGGAATGGTCTGCAAGTAGCAGAAAAGGGCAGCTGGAGCACAACGGTAAAGGAGCCGAAATAATCAGTAGGAGCACAAAGGTAAAGTAGGAGGAGGAGCAGAAAGGAACAGCAAGGAACAGCAAGAAAGACAATATATTGTCTTACTCTCAAGTGAGGTAGCTTACAGGAAGGGTCAGAAAGGAGCAGGAAGGTAAGCAGAAGGAGCAGAAAGGAGAAGGAGCAGAAATGAGATGGAAGGGACATTAAAGAAACACTACAGGGTCAGGAACACAAACGTGTATTCCTGACCCTATAGTGCTTGCCCCCCACCTCTCCTTAGCCACCTTAAAAGTGAATAAAACTCACCTTATTTCCAGCACCGCGCGGATCTGCCGGTGCTGGCCACGCCCCCCATTTTAATCAATGTATCTCTATGAGGAATATTCAGCGTCCCCATGCAGAGCGTGGAGATGCTGAATGGCACTGCTGCCTACTATGCAGCACTGAGCCAGGAGGCACCTCCAGTGGCCATCTGAGGAGTGGCCATTTGGAGGTTTCCCTAGGGGCAATGTAAACACTGCCAGTATTTGCATTAAAATGCGTGAAGGCAATGATTACACTCACCAGAACAACTACATTAAGCTGTAAGTTGTTCTGGTGACTATAGTGTCCCTTTAAGGAGCAGAAAGTGTCAGCAAGGAGCTGTAAGGGACAGCAAGGAACAGAAAGGGGCAGCAAGGAGCTGGAATGGGCAGAAGAAGCACAAAGATAAAGTAGGAGAAAGAGCAGAAAGTAACAGAAATGGGCAGGAATGGTCTGCAAGTAGCAGAAAAGGGCAGCAAGGAGCACAATGGTAAAGGAGCCGAAATAATCAGTAGGAGCACAAAGGTAAAGTAGGAGAAGGAGCAGAAAGGAACAGCAAGGAGCAGAAAGGGCAGAAAGGGGCAGCAATGAGCTGGAAGAGGCAGAAGGAGCACAGAGGTAAAGTAGGAGAAGGAGAAGAAGGGAACAGAAATGAGCAGAAGGGTCAGCAAGGAGCAGGAAGGGCCAGCAAGGAGCAAGAAGGGACAGAAGAAGCAGAAAGAATCAGAAGTTGCACAAAGGCAAAATAGGAGAAGGGTCAGCAAGGAGCAGAAAGGGTCAGCACGGAGCTGAAAGCGTCAGCAAGGAGCAAGAAGGGACAGAAGAAGCACAAAGGTAAAAGAGCAGTAAGAATCAGAAGGAGCACAAATGTAACATAGGAGAAGGAGCAGGAAGGTTCAGCAAGGAGCAGAAAGGGTCAGCAAGGAGCAGGAAGGGACAGAAGAAGCAGAAAGAATCAGAAGTATCACAAAGGTAAAGTAGGAGAAGGAGCAGAAAGTTGCAGGAATGGGCAGAAAGGGACAGAAGGAGCACAAAGGTAAAGTAGGAGAAGGCGCAGAAAGGGCAGCAAAGAGCAGAAAGGGTCCGCAAGGAGCTGGAAGGGGCAGGAGTAGGAAGGATCAGCAAGGAGCTGGAAGGGCAGAGGGAGCACAAAGGTAAAGTAGGAGAAGGAGCACAAAGGATCAGAAATGAGCAGGAAGGGTCAGCAAAGAGCAGTAAGGAGAAGCAAGGAGCTGAAAGGGACAGAAGGAGCACATAGGTAAAGTAGACGAAGGAGCACAAAGGATCAGAAATGAGTGGGAAGAGTCTGCAAGTAGCAGGAAGAGTCAGCAAGGAGCAGAAGGGAGCAAAAGTAGCAGAAAGGGATCAGAAAGAGAAAGGAGCAGAAGGGCGCAAAATAAGCTGAAAGGTAAAGGAGCAGAAGGAGCCAAGAGGGGAGAAGACAGTGTCAGAATAAAAAGAAGACTGTGTTAAATGAAGGAGAAGAAAAAAAGATTGGAACTGGAAGGACAAGTGAAGTGATCCCTTCACTTCATTCTGGACACCACATCACAAGGCTTTGGTCCATAGGCCAGGCAGGAAAACTTTTCTCATCTCCCCAGGTAAAAAAAAATATCAGTGTTAATGTGTTCACTTTTATTTACTGAGTGTCAGGAAGCACAGAGTGCCACTGGTAGGGGTGCCGCAGATTGGTCAGCTGGCACTCTAAGCCAATCACTACATCCCCATTCATAAAAAAGTTAAACATTTTTATGAACCGGAAACTAGCGATTGGCTTAGAGCGTCAGCTGACCACTCTAGCCAATCAGCGGCACCCATGCCTGACGTTAATCTGCAGTTCTTGGAGATCTGGTGCAGGAGGAAGCCTTTGGGTTTAAACCATGTGAGAGCAGTTTAACCCCTTAAAGGAAAGAGTACGCCTAGGGGCCTCCTGGCATCATAGCATTATTCATTTAGATGAAGTTGTTATGGTAACCAGAATGTTCCTTTAATTTGCTTTAAGCAAATTAAAGGAACATTCTGGTTATATGTATTTCTGAGACCATAGTTGTAAAAACGCTATTTACGTATCCTGCCCCACCCCAATGGGTGTCCTGTTTTTTGATTTCCAAAATCTGGTCACCCTGGCTTTATGTGATAATGACTATGCCCCTCCCCTTCATGATACTGCCAAAAAGGGGCCAAGCATGGATGCCATTACAATTATGCCCCCTCCCCCCCCCGGAAAAATTCCAGCGGATGCCCATGACTGTGTCCCTGAGGTTATTCCATAATTGCGGTGCTCTGTAGGAAAAGGAGGGTCTAGCCACTTTATTTTTGTATTTCGGTATGCTAAATATCGTGCTAGTACTGGATCTGAGGTTATAGAAGGTGGGAACAGCTGGGAAGAGCATTCGACTAAGGTAGGGTGGGAGCTTCCCAGAAATGCTCTTATGCAAGGCTGGAAAGATGAAGAGTGCGTCGGGATTTCAGCGACAGCCAGTTTAGCTCTTTTAACATGTCACAGTGGTGGGTAAAGTAATTACATTCTAGTGCAAAGTGGCAGAAAGAATTATATAATGTATTACGTTTATTAAGATGGGTTTGTGGTACGGGTGCATACACTACATCCCCATAATCAATGACCAGCATTAGCATTTGCAAAATCCAAACACACAAGAGCTCGGACTGAAAAAATGCAATTGCAAAGTCTAGATATGGCATTAGACCTAATCTGTGCCATGGTATGTTCTTGAGCTCACTTAAAAAGGATTACATTTTTTTTAAAGACCTGGTGATTATAATCTTGGGAGGGGCCCTTATTTTGCGTATGCAGTACACTAGACAGTGGTCACCAAGACTTAGGGAGAACTCCTGTTTTCTGTCAGGACTGGAGAGAATCCAATCTATCAAGTTATGGTTCTGGTTTTTAATATTAATGCGATTTGGGCAGGAAATTAAGTGTGTTAGCTGCAAAGTCTTAAACAGCGTACATGATTTATTATTTTTAGGATTCAGCCAAGCAATATTAAAATCTCCAAAAACCAACAGTTCATTTTTGGGGTTTTGAGCCACAGTTTCACAAAGTAGGCAAAGAGGAATAAAAAGTGACATCTCAAATAATCTTACAGGCTAAAGGAAATACATAAACAAAAAATATATCATGTAAAAGTGCCAAGATCAAAAAGTTAAGAAACTGATTGTCAGATATGCAATCCATATCTAACTATTCTATCTTGTCAGTATATTTATATCGGCAGACATTTTGTGTTAAGACAGAAATTAAAAGTGTATACTGACAGTCACTTTCAAAACAGAGGTGACTGCATTTTTGTATTACCAGGCTAAGACAGACACAAGATTTGTTTCTATCACTTTATTCATCCAAGTCTGAGCTAAGGAATGCGTTATATAAACAAGACAAGTGATAAGGCATGATGTCTAATAGCAAAAAGGGGGGGATGAAATACTAACCCAGAGACAAATGTATACATAATTTTATATATATATATATATATATATATATATATATACAGGGAGTGCAGAATTATTAGGCAAATGAGTATTTTCACCACATCATCCTCTTTATGCATGTTGTCTTACTCCAAGCTGTATAGGCTCGAAAGCCTACTACCAATTAAGCATATTAGGTGATGTGCATCTCTGTAATGAGAAGGGGTGTGGTCTAATGACATCAACACCCTATATCAGGTGTGCATAATTATTAGGCACCTTCCTTTCCTTTGGCAAAATGGGTCAAAAGAAGGACTTGACAGGCTCAGAAAAGTCAAAAATAGTGAGATATCTTGCAGAGGGATGCAGCACTCTTAAAATTGCAAAGCTTCTGAAGCGTGATCATCGAACAATCAAGCGTTTCATTCAAAATAGTCAACAGGGTCGCAAGAAGCGTGTGGAGAAACCAAGGCGCAAAATAACTGCCCATGAACTGAGAAAAGTCAAGCGTGCAGCTGCCAAGATGCCACTTGCCACCAGTTTGGCCATATTTCAGAGCTGCAACATCACTGGAGTGCCCAAAAGCACAAGGTGTGCAATACTCAGAGACATGGCCAAGGTAAGAAAGGCTGAAAGACGACCACCACTGAACAAGACACACAAGCTGAAACGTCAAGACTGGGCCAAGAAATATCTCAAGACTTTTTCTAAGGTTTTATGGACTGATGAAATGAGAGTGAGTCTTGATGGGCCAGATGGATGGATTGGTAAAGGGCAGAGAGCTCCAGTCCGACTCAGACGCCAGCAAGGTGGAGGTGGAGTACTGGTTTGGGCTGGTATCATCAAAGATGAGCTTGTGGGGCCTTTTCGGGTTGAGGATGGAGTCAAGCTCAACTCCCAGTCCTACTGCCAGTTTCTGTAAGACACCTTCTTCAAGCAGTGGTACAGGAAGAAGTCTGCATCCTTCAAGAAAAACATGATTTTCATGCAGGACAATGCTCCATCACACGCGTCCAAGTACTCCACAGCGTGGCTGGCAAGAAAGGGTATAAAAGAAGAAAATCGAATGACATGGCCTCCTTGTTCACCTGATCTGAACCCCATTGAGAACCTGTGGTCCATCATCAAATGTGAGATTTACAAGGAGGGAAAACAGTACACCTCTCTGAACAGTGTCTGGGAGGCTGTGGTTGCTGCTGCGCGCAATGTTGATGGTGAACAGATCAAAACACTGACAGAATCCATGGATGGCAGGCTTTTGAGTGTCCTTGCAAAGAAAGGTGGCTATATTGGTCACTGATTTGTTTTTGTTATGTTTTTGAATGTCAGAAATGCATATTTGTGAATGTTGAGATGTTATATTGGTTTCACTGGTAAAAATAAATAATTGAAATGGGTATATATTTGTTTTTTGTTAAGTTGCCTAATAATTATGCACAGTAATAGTCACCTGCACACACAGATATCCCCCTAAAATAGCTATAACTAAAAACAAACTAAAAACTACTTCCAAAAATATTCAGCTTTGATATTAATGAGTTTTTTGGGTTCATTGAGAACATGGTTGTTGTTCAATAATAAAATTAATCCTCAAAAATACAACTTGCCTAATAATATATATTTGGGAGTCTAGCCAACTCCTTGGTTCTGCACCCCTCCCTGTTACAGGTGCCTCATCTCAGGTCCCTATTTAGCCTTGTACTGCAGAGAGCCTCAGATGGAATTTTTTTCCCAAGTAAGTGGTTAATCTCATAAGAGCAGACATTAGACTGTGAGAGTAGGACCTGCCAAAGATGGGGTACATTGACGTTGTGGCAGGCTTATGCAATGTATGATCATATAATGTAACTAAATCCCCATTTTTTTGCCTAGATTAGGTGTTTTTAAAAAAACTTTTACAGACTAATAAAGTCTGTCGACATTGAAGTTGCTGTTTAGTAGATAGGAGAGTGCGCTGGATCTTGTGTATTTATTGTATAATATGGCCCCCAGCAGCACCCCATTTAAGCATGTTTAGGTGAGTGCAACCATCCCCCCATGTTTCCTATATATATATATATATATATATATATATATATATAAATACACACACTGTCCACTTATAATTACTATTATTATATTATCATATATAATTAGTATTATGTTAATAATATAGACTATTCATGGATAAATATCAATGGAGAAATATCATATTATTAAATAATGTTAATGGAATAGAGATAATCTTAAACACAGCTTCACACAAGAAAACCAGACACCAATGACAGATAATGTTTTTTCTATGGGAAACCAAAGAAAGACATACAGCATGTTTATACAAAACCTTACAGCTTAATACACCTGTCAACTATTCAAACTTGCCTTTCTATAACCTTCACCTTGTAATCCAAAAATGATGATGTAGTGAGTAAATCACAAGTTAGAATGCTCTTATGTTGATAACGTTTTCTGACCTCAGTGGTGTTACTGGCAGCGAAGTGGTTCGTAAATTTTGGATTGTGATTTATTTTGAAATAGACCGGCACTAGATTGAAATTTACCTCTACGTCCATTTGTTATATACATTATGTGGCATATCCTTGAATCATTCAGGGTTGTTTACTGAAGTGAGAATTGTCAGAAACACAAAATGAATTCAAAGTATTTTCAAATGCAAGGCCAAAACAGACAAACTAAAAAAATTATCCAAACTAGCTATGCTTCCAGTTTAATTTTAAAATTTAATTAGAATTTATTTTGAATTTATTTTGAATTGCTTACAATTCTCACTTTATTGCAGTAGCTCCCAACACAGTCCTCAAGTACCCCCTTACAGTCCAGGATTTAGGGATTGCCCTGTTGTGTCTAAGGTGTTTTTAGAAAGAAAAAAAAAACTCTTTAGACACACCAGGGTAATCCCTAAATTCTGGACTGCTAGGGGGTACTACAGGATTGGGTTGGGAACCCCTGCTTTAGTGAATAACCACATTAGAGTTTGATTATATATTTTCTTACTAGACAAAAAAAATGTAGGTGGCAGTGGTGCAAGTCAATCACCAGGCCTGGCAAACACTACCCCGCAGGGGGGAAATTGCTTTAGGTCCCACTCTACATGAGGATCATCATCTAATTAAAAAAAATAGGGTCGACATTGCCTAGGAAGCAAACAGCATGATATATCTATCTCCTCAAAATATCTACATCAGCAAGGGAGTCAGTGATAATAGCTTCGCTGGTTAAATCAAGTAATTTGACCAAGGGATTGACTACTACTGAAAGTTATTCTGACAGTTCCTTGCGAGTTTCCTGACCACATTGGGCCTGGTGATGACAATTACGACGGACCTAATTACAGAATCTTATCAGCAGAAAAAATTAAAACAGTTATTCCTCCCAATTGTCATGTATCTGGTGGAGGCAGTGGTGTATATTGGTTTTGTGCTGCCTTAGGCATGACAAAACCCAGGCACCCCCCTCCTCTAAATTTCACTTTCTTTTAAAAACCAACAAGCTCTTTGCCTGACAGACAGACACCTTCACTGATGCATACACTGACATACACTCACTGACAGATACATATGCATTGTCACACACGCTGTTTAACCAACACACACTTTCACTGAAACATACACACTGAACGACAGACACATACATTCACTGACAGATACACATTCACACTCACTGACAGACACACATACACATTCACCAATAGACACATATACACACTCACTGACAGACACGCATTCACTGACAGATACACATACACACTCACTGACAAGACACACACACTCACTGACAGATGCACACTCACTCAGTGTCAGACACACACACTGTGACACACATATACTCACTGATAGACACAGACTGACAAACACACATGCATACACAAACACACTCGCTGACAGACATATATACACTCAGTGTCAGACACACACATTCGCTAAGGGACATACACATTGACTGACAAATACACTCTCAGTGACAGACACGCATACACACACTGTCAGACATACACATTCACTAACAGACATACACACTCTCACTGACACACACTCTTTGACAGAAACACACTCACTAACAGACAAACACACTCTCACTAACAGACACAGACATACAAACACACTCACCAACAGACACACATACACTCACTAACAGACACACACACACATTCACTATGAGACACACTAGCACACTCACCAACAGACATACACACACTAACACACTTAGTAACAGACATACACTCTCACTGACACACACTCTTTGACAGACACATATACACACTCTTTGACAGATGCACACACTCTCACTGACACACAAACACACTCGCCGACAGACAGACACACTCACTAACAGACACAGATGCACTAATACACTCACCAACAGACACACACACACACACACTAACACACTCATTAACAGACACACACACTAAAATTTTTTTTTTTTTTTTTAAATCCACCCAGCCTCCATACTTTTGCTGGAGTGGATTCTCAATTTCCCTGGGGTCCAGTGGGGATCCTTTAACTGCCAGAGGTAAATTTAGGTGGCGAGGGAGCTCTGATCTCCTTGCTCCACTCCCTTGCGCACTTCTCAGTGATGTCGGGGCTGGAGTGACGTCATATTCCGGATCCGGAATCACTGCGGTGCGAGCGAGGGAGCTGAGCAGGTAGATGTCCATGGAGAGCGCTCCTTCGCTGCCCGCCTCCCACATCAGTTAATGCCAGCCTCTGGGGGGTCTGAGG
Source organism: Pelobates fuscus (assembly GCF_036172605.1). Classification (NCBI taxonomy): domain Eukaryota; kingdom Metazoa; phylum Chordata; class Amphibia; order Anura; family Pelobatidae; genus Pelobates; species Pelobates fuscus. Next base: position 130,152,523 of record NC_086317.1, read on the forward strand.
TGGTCAGCTGGCCAGCTCCTGGGCCCGCCAGGACATGAGGCTGGCAAGATATTTGCAAGGGAATTTGGGGGCGTCTTTTTTTGCCGCCGCCTGAAAGTGTCGCCCAAGGCAAATGCATTGTCAGCCTCATGGTAAATACACCGCTGGGTGGAGGTGGTGCTGGAGGGAAACTCACAGGATGCAGCTATAAGAAAAAACATACCCTTTGCTAATCTCTTACATTCATCTCAAGCAAATCCATACCCTCTAAGAGCGGCATCCAGTGAAGCAGGACGGCAGTGGGCTGGGTAAAAGGTTGGGCCAATGATATGCATCTTGTAACCAAGACTGTCTAAAGGGGCGGACATGTTAGGCTGTGTGCCAATCATTCAGGCTGTCCAACTAAGAGCCTACGATGCAGGCAGCACCCTGAGCTTGGTGCAAATGCGTCTAATAATGTGCTCACTCTGCGCTTTCTGGGGACTGTCCCCTAGCCCTCACTTGTCTACACTCTATAGTTACATGGGTACTCAGAGCACCGTAACATAACTACTGTACTAGTTATGGGGATAGGAGTGCCCTAGCTCTGCTCTCTTGTTCCCAAGGAAGCAAACTGTTTTGCAACAGTCCATCCGGGTACCGAACCTCCAAGAATGCAAGTAAACTGCATCCAGCTCCTTCACCAATGAATGAGCACTTGTACATAGAATGGTTCATAGGATATGCAGAAAAATAACATTAAAGGGACACTAAACTGCCTAAATACAAAATAAATAATAAATAACACTCATCATTTAGCAGATATACCCCAAATTAAAAACTTGCATGCATTTAATTATGCATGTTTTCATTGGGCTTGTATCTAAAAACAGCTTGCAAAACCTGCAGTTATCTTGTCTGCAGTCTTTGCAAACCCTCCCCTTCTAACCTCGCCCATACTTTATGTCAGTGTTTCCCAACCCAGTCCTCAAGGCACACCTACCAGTCCAGGATTTAAGGATTACCCAGTTTTGTCTAAGGTGTTTTTAGAAAAAAAAGAAAAAACACCTTAGACAAAACTGGGTAATCCTTAAATCCTGGACTGGTAGGTGTGTCTTGAGGACTGGGTTGGGAAACACTGCTTTATGTGACTGTCCAATCACAATCTTCCAATGCAGCTCAATGAGAGTCTTTGCAAGGCAGGTGCTTTGGGCAATTGTTGCCTCTTCGGTTTAGTGCAACTGAGCGAACCAAACCAGGAAGTAACATTACCTGCTGTCTGCTTGAAAGCCAAGTGCGTGTAGCCAGGTTAATTTAAAAAAGTGTAAATTTTTATTAAAATCTGTACTTTTTGCAAAATGAAAAAAAAAAGAGGGCACGCTTTTCACACATAAAGCATTTCAGCAAGCTAAATTGCTTTAGGGGTCTGGAGCATAATTTTAACAAGTCAGAATTCACATTCTATGCTGTCTAGTGTAAGTCCACCTCTGGCAGCAACATTCTATAACTCGGTATGTTCATACTGTATGTTTCATATTGAAATGCTGCACATACAGAGTCCTTGCACCATGCCCACTTCAAAACACTGAAGTAGTCATGGTGCATGGAGTAAATTTTTAAACCTGTGTAGATTTACAGAAATATATTAAGTGTATGTGTGCAAGTTTAGTTTGTGCCAGTGCTTCAGTTTATAATGGTGCTGATATGTTTACTAATATTCCACTTATACTATCTTGATCAGAGGTAACCAACAATTACTGAATTACAATTACCTTGACACTTTGCTAGCCTTATGGGAGTTTTCGGGATGGCAAAGCATCATGGGCATTGTGAATATATAACAAGTGTAGATCCATCTGTTTGCTAAGCCTAGTTTACATTGAATTCTTTCTTTTTTTCGATCTCATCAGTGCTTTACATCAGTGGTTCCGAAATCAGTTGCCATGGTCCAGCAACAGTCCAGGGTTTATGTATTTCCCTTTACTATTACAATGGAGATACTGACAAAGCCTGGACTGTTGTTGGACCATAAGAACTGGTTTGGGAACTACTGCTTTACATCTTTTCTTTGGTCGTCGGTGTCTCGACTAACTCCTAATATTGCCAAGAGTTTGTCTTTGGCTCATCCCTTTATTAAGCACAACTTTTGTATACTGTATTGCTTTCTTAGACTTTTTGTAAATTTTCTGTTTATTATATTTTATATTATTCTGCTAAATTGTACATTTGGGATAAACAATAAATACCATTGTAGGAAAAAAGAATTAAACTATTTTTACCTTACTCAATTATTACAAATAAGCAAAATTGTTCTGAAAATATCCTAACACTAAGTCGAAGTGAGTTCTTTTCTGCTGTCATGATCAGTATTTTTATGATAATGACATTTGCTTGCACGTCCTAGGGGCCAGAGCTACATATTTAAAAATGAGAGAATAGTCGTGTTTTTAAATGAATATACAACCGTTCTAATCTAGCTTGCTACAGTAAATAGTTGTGCCTATCAAAAATTCTTTTTTAGTAACCTTCCAAAATGTGAGGCTGCCCTTTGAGTGTCATTCTCACAGTTAAATCAAATATTCGATCATGCAAAACCATCATATTCCAAGAATACAGGCGAGTCAGTCACTTTGGTTTTAGAGATCAACAGTATTCCCAGCCTGTCAATTATATGGACTTTTAGATGTAAAGCATTCTCAGAAGATTTCTCAGTTTTTTTTTGTTTTTTTTTCATTTTCATAAAATTACTTCTACCCTTTCATTTAGGCTGTCACCTGTCAGCCGACCCCAATCCCTGCTGATTTCTTTTCATTTCTCATTCCTTGAGTCCCTTGTGAAATTCATTTCTGATCCCTTCTGCTGAGGATACCAGTTTGGTCAAGTACTTTCACCTCTCATTTTCACAGCTGTAGAATGTTACTTAAGCACAGAAGACTGCTAGCCTATTCCCCACTGTCCACATAACAAAATCTTTGATTTCCCTCAGGACAGCTTTATGAAACTGAAGATATAAATTCAGGACTCTGTGACCCTGTCTGTACCGACTGACAGCAGATGGTGACTGTAAGGATATAACCGTGATCACTGGTCCTGTTTTAGAATCAAGGGGTAGTTATGCAGATGTGCACAGATGGATTTTCAGTTCTTATTTTTCCTATTCTTTTTTTGTTAAATAAAAGAAAAACAGGGCTCTTCCTAAATTAGGACATATAGATATTCGATCGAAATTCGTTTACTTACCAAATTTTAGCTGACCGTTAATCTCTGGCCCACTGGCATTGCTAGCAGCCAACGGGTAAATAGTTAATAACACTCTGCGGCATGAAGGTTAACCATGTGGCTGCTGGCCAGTGCTTGCTAGTCAGCTCCCACAAAAATAATACTAAATGTATGACCCCCTATTAGCATAAGGAGGTTGTTTATTTTATATTGTATAATATCTATATACATATTCTTTCTTTCTTTCTTTCTTTCTTTCTTTCTTTCTTTCTTATCAGCCCCGTGGTGGGGGGTGGACAGATTTGAAGTACTGGCGGTTGGGGGTGGGGGGGTTATATGCTATTAGCGACTGGGCAGCTAATAGTTTTACACATTGTGTGATAGCTTCAAATGTTTGTTATGCTGTCTGGAGTGCCAGCTCAACTGTCTGAGTAATAATTTTTATTGCTGAAGGGTTTCTACAGGCACCAGTTGACTGATTTGCAGCGGTCATGGTGCCTGGAGTCCGTATGTGCAGAGTTTTGCTGTGAAATCAAATTGAACAGCTTTGCTGGTGGAGGTGTAAATCCATTTCTGGCAGCATCATAGGCACATATGCGTAGAATTGCATTAATTGGCTAAGAGCACTCAGCGGATGCTTTCAGTAAATGAATGAGCAGCTGGATCGACATCCAACTTCTGCTGCTCTACAGAAGCCAGATGTCTTAAGCCCTGCTTCATAGGAGACCAGATGGTCAGCAGGACCAGGTAAAACGGTTTGCCCCATTACCGGAGAACAGCATCCGGGAACTTCTACAATCATAATCACTACAGCCATAAACACTACAGTCTTTAATGTAGTACTGGAGCAGGACTCACTACACATGCTATAATGCTTACTATTTTAATCAAGCTAATCATATTAGACAATCACAAATACTTAGCAGTGCCATCCAAGTGCCAGTTCATCTGCTTGTTGGACCATTGTTTCACGTACATTAGTCTTGGTCAACAACAGGTACCCATCTGGACCACTTTGTTGAGAGACTGAAAACAATCAAGAACAGCAAAAAGAGGTCAGCAAAATATATATGTATAGTCAAGCTTTAAGTGTCTTTTTATTTGTTTGGTATTAGTTTGGCATGTTGAGGAGCTTATGCTTATTTTGGTGCTGCCTTCTTTGACTACTGTTTTCTGCGAGATTACACTTTCCTTGTCTCTGTTGAATTTTTTTCTAGGCCATCAATAACAGTATCTGTCTGAAAAAAACAGGAAAAGACAGGAGATGGAATCGGGAAACAGAGCTGTCAGTGTCAGGAGCCTATGCGACTGGTTGATTGGGATCAGAAAGTGACCAGATTGCAAAGACGAGTCACATGCCAACCCTTTACTTGCAATGTAAAGGGTTGTCATGTGACATCATGACTCATTTTGTTTTTGTGCACACTGCGTTCTCACAAAGAGTAGAGACTAACCAATGCATAATATTCTGGCAGTTCTAAAGCCTTGGGTTGTCACAGGAAAGTGCGGATGACTTGGTCCAAACTGGCGAAACCATCGCTGAATAGGAAATCCAATACATCTACTCTGGATTGGCTTTCATGTGCACACGCCCACACATGTAGCAATGTATAAATGACTAATTAGCACAACATTTACATAAACAATTAATACACAGAATTGGATGAATACACATAATTGTAATAACTGCATGTTAGATTACTTATTTGGGCATAACTGCAAGTGGTCCGTCTAATTGATATGTTATTGTTTACATTAGATTCCTTTTATTATTGACATTTAGGCCAGAACAAAAAAGCAATATGGCATTTGTTTCCTAGGTGGGGTTAAAGGGACAATCTATGCACCAAAACCACTATACAAAAGTTTAATTGGCTCTCAATAAGGTGAGAGTCCCCATCTTAAAGTGATTTTAGATCTATGATACATCCAGACATACTGAACCATAATCTTTTGTCTTGTTTTTTTTTTTTTAGACCCTCATCTACCAAAGAAGGTGGGGTGCTGCCTAAAAAGCACATCTGCATTTTTATAGAGCCTTATCCTCAGGCTCTGGAGATTGTGAGTGCATCTACTTATATCTATTTTACACTTAGCTCCTTTTAAGTACCATCTGCCCTAGATTTGTTCTGTTCTTCTTTCTTTTTTTCATATTACCCCACATCAAGAATATATAAAAATTCTTAGTAAGGGGTAAGCAAACATTTGATTATTCTAGCGCTCCACCCACTACTTAAAAAGTTCTGCTTGATAATCACTTTCTGCTATACGTTTATGGCGAGGGAAGGAAGGTCTCCCCTCATGGGTGTTTTAGAGTAGCTACCTATCATATTACCTCAAAGCGCTATTTTGCACACTAAACTCACAAGTGAGTTATTTTTCGTTAACTGATTAATGGATTAAATGTTCTGTGGAAACGCATTATAATTATACAAATTCCAAACGTAGTTAATAGTATAAAGTCAGTTAAATTGATAACTATACTCTCTCCAATATTTCACTGGGTAATCAGCTGGGTAAGCGTTTGAACAGAACAGTTACAGGAGTAATTATCACAAAGCAAAAAAATTAAAACACTCTGGAGCTTATTCACTAAATACTGAAGTAGTGCAAAACTTAGGCAAAAATAGCCAGACTTTGACTAGAGCACTTTTATTATTATTATTATTATTATGGTTTGAATTTGATTCAGTTTAACTAATAAACGCTTAAGGGTCTTCTACGTTTACTGTTAACAACAATTTAGTTTTTAGTTAATAAGCCCCTGATTAATTCATTTAGTTTTTTTCATGTGTACTAATCTCCTTTTAATTCTTCAAACTCTACGCCAATTACCCAGCAGAGTAGTCAAGCTCAATCTGAGCATAGTATTTATGTTAACTGATTTTATACCACTCACTATTTTAACTATATTTGGAATTTGTATAATTATGGTGTATTTTCCTAGAACATTTCATCCATTAATCAGTTTGCCCTACGGTATTATGCCAAGACTTTATTTGTCTCCCTGCTATGTAGATTTTAAGTCTTTTATCATACATTTGTTACAGTTTCATTTGAATATCTGTGCTACAGCAGTCTGGACTTAATTTAATATTTGCTGCAAGCAAAGATTTTGTGTGTAATTATTATATTTTATGATTTTTTTTTTATTCTATAGCTTTATATTGTGTATTATGTATTTTACCAAAATGATTTTTCATTATAATGTTCATTATATATTTTTTTATGTATTTGTCTCTTTAATCGCCCTTCAGGATTTCCTTAACTTTATTATCCTTTAATCTAAATTGCTTGCTAAATATATAATTCTCTTCCATTTTGTTACAAGATGCTTGTTAAAAAATATTTAACATAGCTAAATTAGGTTTATTTCAGTCATAATGTTTCCAATTTCTTAATAGTGAGGATTTCTTTACTTGTGTCTTATGTAAGTTACAAATTTCTATAAATAACCATTTTTCATGTTTCTATTACTCATATGTTAAGTAATTTATTCATGCTTTTATAAATAGCCTAAGTTCTGTATTTCAGAATTCTCACTATGTATTTTGATTTACATAATTTATATTAAAGTACTATATTTTAAAGCTGACTTTTCATTTGGAAGAAGTGCTGATGACAAAATGTAACATCTCTAAAATTTACACCATTGAGTAAAACATTAAGAATCACATACAGCTTGCATAAATATTTTTCAAATGTACATGAAAGATTTATCAAATGGCATCGTAATCCAATTCAGGCAAGGCAAACATTGCCAACAAAGAGAATAAATAGAAGCATTATATAATTTCCCCTCTTCACTGTATGGTTTCTCTGTACTGACTGCAAAGGACAGAGTTTAGAACAATTAAATAAAAAGTGATATTTCATTTTTTGCACCTCACAAGCATATCTTTTTATCTGTCAGTAATTTTTTATTGAGTTTCTCTTTTCTGTTGTGGAGCTCAGCCAGCTTGTGACTTGCTCAGTTGCCAATTCTCGCCTCCCCCTCCCATGAGTACATACCGTATTTACTTGAATCTAACGCGCACTTTTTTGGAAAATAAAGTTTACACATTTTAAATGCGTATTAGATTCAATGGTGCATTACATTCGGGGAAAATTTTTTAATTTTCTGGCGAATTTCATTCGGCGAATTTCATTCTGGAAAATTCACACAGGCAAATTAAAACTGGTGAATTCGCACAGGCGAAATTCATTCCTGAAAGAGGGCTTAAGAAACAATAGACTTAACATGTAACACTAAGATTGAAATACCATCAGTGTTACTATGGTATATGGCAATAAACATTCCTGGCCATTCATGGCAGCATCACTAATGGGTTAGCTCCGCCCCTAACATGAACAGGACAGGAAACAATCAATCAATTAATCAACCAGACTATAGGTATAAAAGGTCCCTCCTCCTTCCACCCCACAGTCTTTTTTTCTGTCCTTAGCAGGACAAACAGGAATTATACCTTTACATTTTTATTTTTGAGGCCACCTCCCCATGTACTAACTGAGTTAGGGTACATTTTAGTATATGTACCTCTTTAAATGGAAGGGCTGTATAAAGATTAAATGATGTGGGGTCGATGTATCCTTAAAAATTCCCCATTAAGCATCAATAACCCCCCCCCCCCTCAGAATTGTGACAGAGGAGAAGCTGGGTAAGTGACCGAATTAATCTTACCCTAAATACAGGGATTTTCTGTGTAGTGTTGGGTCTGTTAAACTTATTCTCCTGTCTCAGGCTGGTGCCTGGGATCAATATCTGTGTGGCTTGTGTTCCCCTGGAGTAGTTAGTTGCTTCTATGGCAGCTCGCTCAGGGGAGCTAGATCTGCACCCACTTCCGGGATCGGAAGGCTAGCGTCGGGAAATCACTATTGCACATGCGCGATCTGCCGGGACTCTTAAAGCTATATCGCGCCAAAATTCAAAAAACCGGGAAATCATAAATAAGCGTTTTTTTAATGTTCCCAAGGCCCTGGCTGATGTTTGGGAACTGTTTTGGTGTGTTTAAAGCTGCCCTAGACTGAATTCCGCTGAAGCAAGGTAAAATAATATTTTTCTTGAAAAAATAAGTTTTTTCTTTGGTGACTTAGTTGTCAAGTATATTAGGATAACAAAAAATATATATTTTTTGTTAAATAGATGGCTTCTCACTCTGCCTCAAGATCTGTGTCTAGAAAACATAGGTGAGCCTCATATATATAAGTTATCCCGTATGGGAGGGGGTTAAAAGAGTGCCACTATGGGCCAAAAATATACGATTATAAATATGGCTCTTGTTTTTACAGCCCGAGCAATCCACAAGAGGATTCACCTAGAAAACATAAAGAGAAAACGAATAGGTGTGTGAACTGCAATCAAGTTGCACCTAGTGGACGTAACTTATGTCTAGATTGTCTGACTGAAGCCGCTGAAGGAAGGGAGAGAAGAAAGTCTCCACAGACAGAATTGAAAAAATGGATTGCAGAGGCGATCGCAGAAGGGTTCAAAACCAGAAGCAAGATGTCCTCATCTAAACGCCTGAGAAGAGAAGAAATCTCCTCGGAGTCCAGTGATAATATGGAGATGGAGGATATGTCAGACGAAGAAGAAGCTGATAATGCTTCAAGAAGTCTGGATTCTAGAGCAGTTGACAAATTGATCAACATAATCAGAGAGACCCTGAGATTCCCAGAGGAAGAAGCTGAAATAAAGGAATCTGATAGATACTTTGAGGATTTGAGAGCCAATAGACCTACTTTCCCAGTACACGCTACCATAAAAGAGATAATTTCTCAAGAATGGCAAAAACCAGAAAGAAAAGCAACACTGAAAAGTAAGGTGTTCAGATTGTATCCTTACGCTAAGGAAGACTGCAAAACCTGGAATTCTGTACCCAAGATTGATGCCGCAGTCATTCATATGGCAAAAAAGACAGCCCTTCCTATTGACTCCATGGCTTATTTGAAAGAACCTATGGAAAAAAGGCTAGATGCCAGCCTGATAAAGTCGTACCTGGCTTTAGGATCAGCACTACATCCAGCAGTTGCATTAACATCGTTAACAAGAGCTTTTAAGGTATGGCTAGACAACTTAGAAGAAGATATCTCTAAAGGAGTTCGCAGAGAGCATCTACTGGAAGGAATGAGAGATATGAAGCTGGCAACTGAATTTTGCTCAGAAGCATCGCTGGATGTTACCAGAATGGTGGCAAAGAGCATGGGCCTCTCTGTAGCAGCAAGAAGAGCTTTATGGCTACATTCTTGGGGGGCAGACTACGCTTCAAAAGCATCCCTGTGCGCACTTCCTTTTCAAGGGGATCTCCTGTTTGGGAAGGTGTTGGATGAAGCAATACATAAGGCTGCAGATGGGAAGAAAGCGTTTCTTCCTCAAGTCAGAAAATACGGCTCTACAACATGGAAAGATAGGCGATATAAAGACCGGGCCTTTCGAGAAAGTAGAGCATATAAACCAGGGAAAGAATATTCCAGACCAAACTGGAGAAACACCCAGCAGAAATCTTCCAGAGGAAGGGGAAATAGACAAGGTAAAAATTTCTGAACGTGTGCCGGCCCAGCCAGGGATTACAGGGGGAAGACTACATCTTTTCTATCCTGTCTGGGTCAGAATGGAAAAAGGATACAGGTTAGAGTTCGAGATCATGCCAACAAAAAATGTCTTTACCCAGTCTCGGGTAGCAAAAGGAGAAAAGGAGAAAGCCATGAAAGATTGCATCTCAAAACTCCTGAAAGATCAAGTAATAGAATGCATCCCAAAAAGAGAAAAGAAGAAGGGTCACTATTCTACTGTTTTTCTAGCCCCAAAACCTCAAAAGAAGTGGAGGCTTATCCTGGACTTAAAGAAGTTGAATTTAACACTAAAAAGAAAATCATTCAAGATGGAATCTATTGCAACGATTATTCCAAACATCAGTGCGGGGGATTGGATGACTTCAATCGACCTAAAAGACGCGTACCAACAGATCCCAATCAACATGGAGCATCGGAAGTTCCTCAGGTTTTGTGTTTTTGGAACTCACTACCAGTTCCGGGGTCTCCCATTCGGATTAAGCCTGGCTCCGAGAACATTCTCGAAGGTGCTTATCGCATTAGTTGCAGTAATCAGGAAGAAAGGGATAGAGATATACCATTACTTGGACGATTTCCTGATTATAGGACCATCCAGCCAGACGGTAGCACTCCACACCAAGTGGGTCGTGAATATACTCGTAGAACATGGGTGGAAACTAAACTTGGAGAAGAGTATGATGGTTCCCTCTCAGAAGATTATATTCCTGGGCGCTACCATAGATACAGTAATCGGGCAAGTGAATCTATCAGTGGAAAGAATGGAGATGATTCAGACAAAGATAAGAAATCTTCACTACAAGAGTTACATTACGGCACGGGAATTTATGAGCCTTATAAGTTCCCTTACATCAACTATAGGCCTGGTGAAATGGGCTCAGTGAAAGATGCGCCCGATCCAGTCGCAGTTTCTGCAAGAATTCATGACGCAAGAGGAAAACTGGGATCGAAACATTCCTATTTCCAGAAGAACATTAGACGACCTGACTTGGTGGGAGAATACCAAAAACCTTTCTGTGGGGTTTCCCCTGGAGGATCCAACCTGGATCACGGTAATGACAGACGCAAGTATATGTGGTTGGGGTGCACACTTAGATTGGAGGGATTGGATTCAAGGATCCTGGACTCAGAGAGAGAGCAAGCTGCACTCAAACCTAAGGGAACTGAGAGCAATTTTATATGCCCTGCAAGGATTTCAACACGTAATATCGAATTCTTGGGTGAAGGTCCAGACGGACAACAGAGCAGTGGCCTCATATGTAAACAGACAAGGCGGAACCAAAAGCAAGGCGCTGTTACGAGAAATAGCTCCATTGATGGGGTTCGCTCAAGACAAATTGCAGGGCCTGAAAGCAGTATATCTACCTGGGAAAGAAAATGTTCTGGCAGACTATTTGAGCAGAACAAAAATTCTTTCGGGAGAATGGCAATTAAACCCAGAGGTTTTTCAACAGATAGCATCAAGGTGGGGCACACCCCAGGTCGATTTGATGGCTTCGTATCGGAATGCTCAAATCCCGAAGTTTTTTTCTCTGAAGGCAGAATATCAGTCAGCAGGACAAGATGCCTTTTCCCATCATTGGGACTTCGATCTGGGGTATGCATTCCCTCCCCTGCCTATGATTCACAGGTTATTGAGGAAAATTCGGAAGGAAAAGAAGACAGTGATTGCTATACTTCCGAGTTGGCCGAGAAGACCATGGTTCCCCCTCTTGAACAAGATGTGCGTGGGTCCTCCATGGCCTCTTCCTCTAAGAATGGACCTGTTGATACAAGGTCCAGCGGTGCATCCCAATCCGAACCAATGGAACTTGGCGGCATGGCTCTTGAAAAGCAGAGACTTTTAGAGCAAGGAGTGCCAGAGCCTGTGGTGAATACTTTACTGAAATCCAGAAAAAGTTCTACATCTGCATGTTACCACAGGATATGGGATGTGTTTCGTGAATGGGCGAATAATAAGTCCAAGAATTTCCTACAGCCTTCGAATTTGGATGTTTTAGAGTTCCTCAACGAAGGTCTAGAAAAGGGCTTAAGCTTAAGCACTCTGAAAGTGCAGTCATCAGCCCTATCAGCCCTGTGTAACACCTCCTGGGCATTAGACCCCATCATTGCGAGGTTCTTTAAGGCAGCTATACGCATAAGACCTCCTTCTAGAAACTATGCTCCTCCTTGGGATCTTCCTTTGGTACTGGATGTGTTGTCAGAAACCCCCTTTGCTCCGTTGGATGAGTTGGGTATTATTAATCTGACGTACAAGACTTTGTTCTTGGTGGCAATCACGACAGCGAAAAGAATGTCGGAGATTCAAGCCTTCTCCAGTGATTCTGACCACGTTCAGGTCTTTCATGATAGAATTATCCTAAGACCTAAAATGGAATTCCTACCAAAGGTGGTTTCTAGTTTTCATTTGGCTCAACAAGTGGTTCTTCCTTCCTTTTACCAGAACTCCTCTTCTGAGGAAGAAGCTAAGCTCCATCAGTTGGATGTGAGGGAGTGTGTCATGAAATATATTGAGGTCTCAAACAAGTTTAGAAAATCGGAGCAATTGTTTATTATCCCGTCAGGATACAGACAAGGGGAGGCGGCATCAACAGCTACTTTAAGGCGTTGGGTTTCTAATACCATCATTATGGCATATAAACTAAAGAAAATATCTCCTCCGGAAAAGATAAAGACGCACTCTACAAGAGCATTGGCCACCTCCTGGGCTAATTTGGCAGAGGTTCCTTCTGATGACATATGCAGGGCAGCCACCTGGTCGTCACCGGTAACTTTCATTAAACATTACAAACTGGATGTGGTCCCTTCCTCATCATCCTTCGGTAGAGGGGTTTTGTCCTCAGTGAATCTATCGTGAATAAATTCTCCTTTGCAGCATGATTTTGCAGTCTCGTCTTTTATTTACCCTCCCTTGATTACGGAGCTTGGGTATTACCCATTAGTGATGCTGCCATGAATGGCCAGGAATATAGAAAATTTTCTCCATACTTACCGTAATTTTCTTTTCCTGGCTATAATTCATGGCAGCATCAGCGACCCTCCCAATAATTTTTTGAGCTTTATACTAGACTGTGGGGTGGAAGGAGGAGGGACCTTTTATACCTATAGTCTGGTTGATTAATTGATTGATTGTTTCCTGTCCTGTTCATGTTAGCGGCGGAGCTAACCCATTAGTGATGCTGCCATGAATTATAGCCAGGAAAAGAAAATTACGGTAAGTATGGAGAAAATTTTCTATATTTTCATTGTAGCACAATTTTGTACAGTAGTGTCTTCTTGTATAAATGAGCATTACATTCGCCAGCAAAAACATTTTTCAGCTTCCAGGTTTCAAAAATTGAGGAGCACATTAGATTAGATGGCGCATTAGATTTGAGTGAATACGGTATTTCTTAAAGGGTTTCTCCAACCCCCTTTTTTATGTCGCTGTTTTTTCAAGTATAATTCCCTACTATGCATTATATTTTAGGTCTACCCCCAACTGAAAAATGAGTCTAAAATAAAGCTATAACATACCTGAAATCCAGTGCTAGCTGAAGCTCCCTCTCTCTGTCTCTTATGTCCTAATGCTCCTCTTTTCTAGGAGCTCCATGTTGTTGCTGTGTGTGTCTGAACTCCACAGCAATGATACTCACAGTAATGTCTTTAAACTACAATAAATGTGTTCAAAATCCTTATGTGTAAATAAAATACTTGTACGTGTTCTAAATTACACTTTAGTCCCATAAATAGTTTTAGTAAGTCACCTAAAATTTCTCAGAACAGTCCTGTACCTGGTCACTCTCCTAAAATGAAAGGGTTCCCTCTTTGTCCATTTTGTAGGTATGCATGCTTCCACCTATTCGGTAAATAATGTTATTTCCACCTTTATAGTGGACGTTAATAAGAAGATGGAAGGTAAACTCCAGACGTGTCTTAATTATGCAAAATGTCCAAAAAGCACAAGAGGGGAATGAAGTAGTGTTTTGCAGAAATAAAAGAGTCAATGATGATTAATTTGAAAATAACTAATATTTTATATATTAATTTTACTTTTAAAAACATTACTGAATATGCTGGGAATATAGTTTCTATTGCGTTAAAAGATCTAGTTGGGCAGGTCCAAAAGAGATGATTCTGACAATATTACTATGCCTGTACATGATTAGTAGTCTGTTGTAGCCTCTCTACCAAGACTTCTTGAGCTTTGGAATTTTTTATTTTTTTTAGATCATCAATTTTTCACAAGTAGTGTCTAATATTCTCTATACCCTTTGAAGTTTTATGCAGCAAATCCTTTAATCTTCCACCAAGCTACAGATGCATGAAATAAGTTTGGGTAGCTTTCTATATTTCATTAGATTCCTTGGCCGTAGATCCTTGCTGCCATATAGCCCTACCACTAAATCTAAGTAATGCACATTTAATGATGCACCAACTGAATTTCAGATGATTTATTCTTAACTCTTTCTCTGCTTTCTTGAAGAAAAATTGGACTATAACATGAGCTATAATTTAAATGCTCCCTGTGTGGTTTAGAATTGGGGTACCATCTACCATGATATTTATAACATTGTACTATTTATGGATCCAATATAAAAATGATTACAAGTTTTCTCATGTCACACATGAAATTGGTTCAATTGGTTAAGTTAAAGCACAATTTAAAACATTGTTTTATAATGAGGTTTGTTTTTAAAATATGTAAAATTTAATGTTTCACAGCAACATACCCAAGCTGTAATAAACTGACCCAGGATGCAAAAAGATGTCTGCCTGAAATGGGATATGCAGGGTACATTTTTATTTTTTATATATAATTATTTATTTTTTGCATATGTTTTGCATAGTTAAGGACAATTTTACAACTATTGAAAAATCTGCCTTAGAAAGATACATGTCCAGTAATAAACAGAGACATTAGAAGGCAGCACATTTTGTATAATACGACAAGATTAACACTGTGCTAAGCTTTTAAAAACTAAAGATGAAAGAAGGCAAAGCATAAGCACAGATAGTGGGTTCAACTCAGTGGCGTACACACAATCCATGGGGCTCCGGTGTAAAACTGATCCATGTCTGATCCAGACACACATACACACAATCAGACACATACATACAGGCACACATACACACAGATACATACAGACACATACATAGACACACACACACATACACACACACATACGTACAGACACATACACAGAGACACACACACACAGATACACATATACATACACACAGATACATACAGAACATACATAGACACACAGAGGCACATACAGATACACTAACACACACACATGCAGAATATTTTAGTCACACTCCTATTACCTACCTTTTAGGTGCAGAAGGGTGACTTCCCTGGGGTCCAGTGGCTCAGGTTGATGGGAGTCAGAGTTCCCACTCTGACTCCCTCTCCTTCCTCCCCCGCGGCTCCTGATGGTTGCTGGGAGGAGTGACCGCGACAGTCACTTCCTCCCAGCATCTGACATTATCAGAGGGGGCCCGGGTTGCGCTGTTACTGGGCCCACTCTGATGATGATATTCATTTCCATTGGGTGGCCCTAACAGCACGGACCACCCGATGGGCCCGTTCACCTGTGGACCCAGCAATTATACTGCGTAGCCGGGGCCGCAACATATGGCGGCGGACAACCAGTCGCAGGGGTCCGCAGGGCGGCTGGGCCCCCTGGAGACCGCTGGTTCAACTGCTTGTAAGGAAAACATGAGAAATCAGGTAGCTGAATAAGTATTTAAATACACAGGAGCCATCCCCACCACCTGCAATGTATATTTTGGAAAAAAAACAATGCGGCCCCCGGATCACCCGACTCCCAATCTGCAGAACCACTGGTGTTGTGATCGTAAGTCCACCAAGGCCAGAGTCAGACCAATATTCAGGGAGAAGTGCACTGTTGCCTCATTATATCATCCCAGCTTCAGTAATATGTCATCGTCATCTTGAGGGAGAAGGTGTGGGTATACTAGTAGAGTACAGCTAGCAGTGTCCCTGCAGCACGTTGCAGTATCTGTTGGTAACCCAGCGGGGATTCCCACGTGTTGATCGGTAGGTGAGTAGCAGCTTGTAGCTGTCGATGGGCTCCTCCTGCCTCTCTGCTATGCGACTCTGCTAAGCCATAAATATTTTGTTCAGCTTTTGAGTGGTTGACCACTGCTGCATTTTAATAGAAGGCCTGCTCCCCATCATTCCATTTTGGGGGTATAGGGATGCTGTTAGTGCAGGCACCGCCGGCCGTGTAGATGCACCTAGGACCAGAATAACCCTCACTGGGGAATCGAGGACCTGGACTCGAGGCATAGGCAAGTAGTGGTGACGGGGGGGAGTCAGTTGGATTAGGTGTTCAACAGATAACAGCAAGTTGATAGTTCCAAGTGCAATTTGACTTGAACGTTAGGCAATCATTCCATAGGCAAACAGCGTGTATATAGACTAGGCATGGTCAGGAACAAGAAGACACTGTAAGCTAGAACTGAACAAAGGGTGTGATGGGACAAAATACAAGTTGCAGCCCTGGATGTAGAAGCAGCTCTGGATTTTGTGAGGCCTTAGAAAAAGCTTAATAACTAATAATCAATTAATTCAATGTTTCCTCATCTCCTGTCACGTATTCATCCGCACATTAAAATGTGGTTAATGGCATTTACTGTCCTGACAGGAAAAGTTGTGCCAAAAAACATTACCGTCCTGACAGGAAAAGTTGTGCCGAGCAGCAATCATGCACATGGAACCCTGATAATTGCCTTTGGGGTCAAAGGCCGGTTACAGCCAATTGGATCCATGCCTATTGTCAGGCCCGGACTGGCCATCGGGCATACCGGGCAAATGCCCGGTGGGCCGCGATGGCCGTGGGGCCGAGGCCGGCAGGGGAGATCACAGGATCTCCCCAGCCAGCCCCAGCAGGGCCAGCGCTACACCCCGCTGTGTGTCTCCATGGGCCGGTGGGGAGATCAAAGATCTCCCTCACCGGCCCAGAGGCAGATACAGGCGGCCGCCGGCTGTGGGGTGTGAGGGAAGCAGGAGAGAGGACCGGCGGAGCTCTATCCAGCAGCTCCGCCGGGTCCTCTCGCGAGGTCTGAGTGTTGCCGCGGTTACCGCGGCAACGCTCAGATCTCGCGAGAGTGAACTCCAGCCGGCAGGTTAGAGTTCACTCTCACCACTGGACCACCAGGGAAAGAAGCATGGTCCCCCCCTCATGGCAGAACGCCCTCCCCCCCCCCCCTCCCATGCTAAAGGTAAGAAGGGAGGGGGGGATAAAACTTTTTTTTATTATTATTAATAAAAAAATATTTAAATTTAAAAAAAATCACACTAACAGCCCCCTCACACACACACATCACCCCCAGACACACACATCACCCAGACACACACAGCACCCAGACAGCACCCCCAGACACACACAGCACCCTGACACACACAGCACCCTGACACACACAGCACCCCCAGACACACACAGCACCCCAGACACACACAGCACCCCCCAGACACACACAGCACCCCCCAGACACACACAGCACCCCAGACACACACAGCACCCCCAGACACACACATCACCCAGACACACACATCACCCAGACACACACATCACCCCCAAACACACACATCACCCCCAAACACACACATCACCCCCAAACACACACAGCACCCAAACACACCGCACCCAGACACACAGCGCACCCAGACACACAGCGCACCCAGACACACAGCACCCTCAGACACACAGCACACATCACCTTCAGACACACACCACCTTCAGACACACACAGCACCCTCACTCACACACAGCACCCTCAGACAGACCGCACCCTCACACAGACACACACACACACACATATATATATATATATATATATATATATATACACATATATATAATATATATAAAATAACCCTCAGTGAGTTAACAGACAAAGAAAATAAGAAACCTAGAATGTGACGGCAGATAAAAACACCCTCACACACAGCACCCCTCTTAAATACACACACACTGCGCCCCTGTCAGGATCGGGTCAGGGATCCAACACGCAGAGTACAAAGAGTAGCAGATACGTATACCGGTCCTTAGAATGGCCGGACTTAACGTATAACTACGATAGAATGGTCAGAGACAAGCCGAGGTCGAGGGAACGAGAAGACAGGTAAGCGAGAGACAAGCCGGGTCAAGGATAACAGAAAGACAGGAGAGTAAATATCAAAGCCGGGTCGGAACCAAAAGACAAGAGAATAACAAAGCACTGTGTGACTAGGCGGACTAGAACCACGACAGGGCAATGAGTAAATGAGATAGCCACTGTTAAGTATGCTGGTTAGGGAGAGAAGACACGCCTCCGGCGAGTCCTGATTCGTCTCCACTGATTTGAGTGACAGGGTGTTCCGGGTTGGCGTCATGACGTCGGCCTCTGAGCCTCCTGCTATAAAAGGAAGTGGCTCCCTCGCGGCCGGCGTTAGCAAGACCGGGTGAACCGCGAGGAACCGAGGAGACATGCCGTCCGGACGGATAAACTTCTAAGTCTCTACCTCTCTTAGAGGTAGAGGCTTCAGGTACCCTGACAGTACCCCCCCTCTCAGATACGCCCACCGGGCGGAAGGAGCCGGGGCGAGATGGAAAGCGAGAGTGAAATGCCCTGCGAAGGTGAGGAGCATGAACATCCTCTTGTGGTACCCAACTCCTCTCCTCAGGACCATAACCCCTCCAGTTAACCAAATATTGTACTCTCCCCCGGGAGACACGAGAATCAATAATGGAGTTAACCTCATACTCCTCCTGACCCTCCACCTGAACAGGGCGCGGAGGGGCGATTGTGGAGGAGAATCTGTTACAGATTAGAGGTTTCAGCAATGACACGTGAAAGGAGTTTGGGATGCGTAAAGCGGCTGGGAGAGCCAGACGATACGCCACTGGATTAATTCGAGTCAAGATCCTGTAGGGGCCAATATAACGAGGAGCGAATTTCATGGAAGGAACTTTAAGGCGAATATTCCTAGTACTCAACCAAACTCTATCGCCTGGAACAAAATTCGGAGCCGCCCTTCTACGTTTGTCAGCATGTTTCTTAACCAGCATAGAATTGTGTAGAAGAATCTGTCGAGTCTGATCCCACAACTTCCTCAAATTGGCCACATGGACATCAACCGACGGCACTCCTTGGGAAGGAGAAACCGAGGGAAGAATAGATGGGTGAAAGCCATAGTTCATGAAGAAGGGGCTTGAATGCGTAGAGTCACAAACGAGATTGTTGTGCGCAAACTCCGCCCAAGGAATCAAACCGACCCAATCGTCCTGGTGTTCGGAAACAAAACAACGTAGGTATTGCTCAATCTTCTGGTTGGTACGCTCGGCAGCTCCGTTAGACTGAGGATGATAGGCGGAGGAAAAATTCAATTTGATGCCTAATTGAGAACAGAATGATCTCCAGAAGCGTGAAACAAATTGGGAGCCTCTATCAGAAGTGATCTCCGAGGGAATCCCATGCAAACGAAAAATTTCTTTAGCAAAGATTTCCGCCAATTCAGGAGAAGTCGGGAGTTTAGGCAACGGTACGAAATGTGCCATCTTGGTAAACCTATCGACTACGGTGAGGATAACAGTGTGCTTTTTAGAAACAGGCAAATCCACAATAAAGTCCATTGCCACACAGGACCAAGGTTTGCCAGGAATTTCCAGAGGCTGCAGAAGACCACAAGGAAGCGAATGCGGTAATTTAGTTTTAGTACAGACCACACAAACTCCGATAAAATCCTTAATATCCTTCCGTAGGGAAGGCCACCAGAAATCTTTGGAGATCAAAGAATACGTCTTGCGAACACCCGGATGACCGGCCACCTTACTCTCGTGAAGACACTGTAAGAGCTCCAATTGGAGTTCAGGAGGAACGAAAAGTCTGGAAGCCGGAGTCAGTCTAGGTGCCAGATGCTGCAAGCTCCTTATCTGATCAAGTAGCGGAGAATGGACTTTGAGAGTAGTGTTAGCAATAATGTTACACTTGGGTACTATAGAGGACAAAACCGGCTCAGATACGGCAGCAGGTTCATACTGGCGAGATAAGGCGTCGGCTTTAGAATTCTTAGAACCTGGCCTATATGTGAGTACGTAGTTGAAGTGAGTGAGAAATATGGACCAACGAGCCTGTCTAGATGATAGTCGTTTAGCCTCTCCAATATAGGATAAGTTTTTATGATCTGTCAAAATAGTAACAGGATGCAAAGTACCCTCCAATAAATGTCTCCACTCCTTCAAGGCCATTATAACCGCTAGTAGTTCCCTGTCACCAATGTCATATCTGCTTTCAGTACCTGACAACTTTTTGGAAAAGTATCCACAAGGATGTAATGGTTTATCTACACCCAACCTTTGGGACAGAACAGCACCTATACCTGTCTCAGAAGCGTCAACTTCGAGTAGGAAAGGTAGTGTAGTATCAGGGTGAACTAAAATTGGTGCGGAAGCAAACAGCTCCTTGAGTGTCTTAAAAGCCAGAAGTGCTTCAGTAGACCAATTCTTAGTGTCAGCCCCTTGTTTGGTCATATTGGTGATGGGAGCAATGATAGAGGAGTATCCCTTAATGAAACGTCTGTAGTAATTGGAGAAACCAATAAATCTCTGGATAGCCTTGAGACCCTTAGGTAAAGGCCAATCTAATATGGATTGGAGCTTCTCCGGGTCCATTTCAAACCCTTCCCCAGAAATCACATAACCAAGAAAGGTAGTTTGTGATTGGTCAAAGCTGCATTTCTCTAGTTTGCAGTATAAGCCATGCTGAAGGAGTTTGTGTAAAACCCTTCTGACTTGTCCGTGGTGAGTCTCAATATCCCTGGAATGTATAAGTATATCATCAAGGTATACAATCACACAGTCATCTTGAAACTCCCTAAGAACCTCATTAATAAGGTCCTGAAATACCGCCGGGGCATTGCAGAGACCAAAAGGCATTACAGTATACTCATAGTGCCCATATCGAGTATTGAATGCAGTTTTCCACTCGTCACCGTCGTGAATTCTCACCAAATTATAAGCACCTCTAAGGTCTAACTTAGTGAAAATTTTAGAACTTTTTAATCGATCAAAAAGCTCGGTGATCAAGGGAATCGGATATACATTTCTGATGGTTATCTTGTTAAGACCTCGGTAGTCAATGCAGGGTCTTAAAGAACCATCCTTCTTTTTAACAAAAAAAAATCCAGCCCCAGCAGGAGAGGAGGATCTTCTAATGAACCCCTTGTCTAGGTTCTCACGAATATACTCCTCTAGAACTAAGTTTTCATTCGTAGACAAAGGGTATACATGACCCCTGGGGGGCATGGTACCAGAAAGTAAATTAATTTTGCAATCAAAAGGCCTATGTGGTGGTAAGGTATCAGCCTTTCCTTTGTCAAATACTGCCTTTAAATCTTGATACAGGGACGGTATCTGTACCTTGGTAGAGTCGGTAGCGTTATTAAGTGAGTTGACACTACAAAGAGGTGACACTTTCTTTAAACAATTCTCTTGACAATCCTGACCCCACGAAACTATCTCCCCTGATCTCCAATCTATAACGGGGTTATGTCTCTTAAGCCAGGAGTATCCCAGGACTATGGGAACAGAAGGAGATGAAATGAGTAGTAGGGATATTTCCTCCTTGTGTAGAATACCAGTAGTTAAGTAAAGAGGTATGGTCTCCCGGAAAATCACAGGCTCAACTAAAGGTCTACCATCAATGGCTTCAACAGCCAAGGGTGTCTTCCTTAACTGGGATGGGATAGTGTGTTTGGTGAGAAACTCTTGGTCGATAAAACTCTCAGCAGCGCCGGAGTCTATCAATGCCATAGTCTCTAAAGTTCCCTTCTCCCAAGTTAAAGAGACCGGTAATAGGAGTCTATGTTCTTTGTAGTTATGAGTAGAGGACAAAATCGAAACACCCAAGGTCTGTCCTCTAGAGAAACTTAGGTGCGAGCGTTTCCCGGACGACTGGGACAGCTCAAACGTACATGACCTCTGGCCCCACAATACATACACAGTCCCTCCCTTCTCCTGTACTGTCTCTCCTCCTCTGATAGACGAGTAAGGCCTAACTGCATAGGTTCTGAAACCTGTGGATTTTTGGTTTCAGAAATTTGAAATGATGGTGCTAGTGTAAAGGAAGATTTACCGGTTCTATCTCGAGTATTTTGTCTCTCCCTTAGACGTTCGTCAATACGAGAGATAAAGGAAATTAAGTCCTCCAGATTCTCGGGAAGCTCTCTAGTCGCTACCTCATCAAGTATTACATCAGATAATCCATTTAAGAATACGTCTATATAGGCCTGTTCATTCCATTTTACCTCTGCCGCCAAAGACCTGAACTCTAGTGCGTAATCCACAAGTGTTTGGTTGTCTTGTCTAAGGCGCAACAGTAATCTGGCTGCATTGACCCTCCTGCCAGGGGGATCAAAAGTTCTTTTAAAAGCAGCTACAAAGGCATTATAGTTATAGACTAATGGATTATCATTCTCCCACAACGGATTAGCCCATCTCAGAGCTTTCTCAATGAGTAAGGTAATAATAAATCCCACTTTTGCCCTATCAGTAGGGTATGAACGAGGCTGTAGTTCGAAATGAATACTAATCTGGTTCAAAAAGCCACGACACCTTTCAGGGGAACCAGCATAACGTACAGGTGGGGTAACTCGGGAAGAAGCACCTACAGTAGCTACCTCTAGCCCTGAACCCACAGAAGAAGCAGACATATTACGCATCTCTTCAGGTGGATTAATAGGACGAGACAGCAGCGCCTGTAGTGCTAGAGCCATCTGATCCATCCTATGATCCATGGCGTCAAACCTAGGATCAGGAGAACCAAGCTGACAATTTGTACCTGCAGGATCCATGGCCCTGTCGTAATGTCAGGATCGGGTCAGGGATCCAACACGCAGAGTACAAAGAGTAGCAGATACGTATACCGGTCCTTAGAATGGCCGGACTTAACGTATAACTACGATAGAATGGTCAGAGACAAGCCGAGGTCGAGGGAACGAGAAGACAGGTAAGCGAGAGACAAGCCGGGTCAAGGATAACAGAAAGACAGGAGAGTAAATATCAAAGCCGGGTCGGAACCAAAAGACAAGAGAATAACAAAGCACTGTGTGACTAGGCGGACTAGAACCACGACAGGGCAATGAGTAAATGAGAGAGCCACTGTTAAGTATGCTGGTTAGGGAGAGAAGACACGCCTCCGGCGAGTCCTGATTCGTCTCCACTGATTTGAGTGACAGGGTGTTCCGGGTTGGCGTCATGACGTCGGCCTCTGAGCCTCCTGCTATAAAAGGAAGTGGCTCCCTCGCGGCCGGCGTTAGCAAGACCGGGTGAACCGCGAGGAACCGAGGAGACATGCCGTCCGGACGGATAAACTTCTAAGTCTCTACCTCTCTTAGAGGTAGAGGCTTCAGGTACCCTGACAGCCCCTCACACATACAATACGTCCAAATATATATACACACACACACACACACACACACACACACACTACAGCACCCCTCACACTGCACTACTACAGACATTACGCTCCAGATACACGCTAGATCCCTTACCCTACATGCACTCTTAATCCTCTATACACACATACACACAATCTCCTATACACACTCTGGGTCCTTTACACACTAGATCTCCTACACACCCTCTCTACAACCCCTACACACACTGCGTCACCTATACACACACACTACAGCCTGTATGCACACACTCGCTACATCCCCTATAACACTATACCCCCTATACACACACTACAGCCCCTAGCCACACATATTAAACCACAAACACAAATGAAATTGACCTATTTACACAATACCACACCACACTCTACACACACGCAATTTCACAAGCAGGCTCCAAACAAATGCACCATACACTTTCCTGGCCCAATTGTCCTCTGGTATCCCACTTGTGGAGACACCAGAGACAATTTAAAAGCAAACACAGCGCAAGCATGTTATTAAATTTGCTTGTGCTGCGCAGAACAAATTCAGGGCCTTTTTCTAATGCCAGAGCTCTTCAGCGGGGCTCTGCGCATTGAACCAACTTGCTCACTTTGAGAGGGGGTGTGCTTGTCATTAGTGATGACAAAACACACCCTCTCTGGCCCCGCCCCCTTCTTAGAGGGCCGCTCTGATTGAAAAATGCCCGGGCCTAATTTTTTTCCCAGTCCGGCCCTGCCTATTGTTATCCGAGAGTGCGTTCCTGATCTTGCTTTCCTGGTATTTGACTTTGGCTTTGTTTAGACTTCCCTGATATCCTTGACTTTTGGCTTTCCCTCATCGTTGGGTCTGATTCTGTGTTCCTGACCTCAGCAAGTATTCTTACTATTCTTGGATACGTTAAGTCCTGCCATTCTAAGGTACGGTTATACATTATCCTTAGTCCTAGGTATGACACAGTTCTGCGTGCTGGATCAACTTGTAATCCTGACATTACGACATGGCCATAGATCCTGCAGAATTGTGTCAGCACATAGCAGCTTGCGAGAGAAAGCTAGAGGAGAATGATCATAGTATGGATCAATTTGCCCAGGCTTTTAGCTCCTTACTAGGACGGCTCATTTAACCCTTGAGGCATCTCCAATTAGGTCACCACTGCCTAATGTACCTCCACCTATAGTATATAAGGCACCTACGATCTCCTTATCTCCTCCCCTGCCTTTTTCTGGTAATAGAGGAAGATGCCTCCACTGTAGTGATGTCGCGAACATAAAATTTTCCGTTCGCGAACGCCGAACGCGAATTTCGGCAAATGTTTGCGAACGGGCAAACCGGGCGAACCGCCATAGACTTCAATGGGCAGGCGAATTTTAAGCCACAGGGACTCTTTCTGGACTCTTTCTGGTCGAGTCGTTCTCTGAGGGTGGACCCCGAAGGGCTCTGGCGATGCGTAGGACTTAAAAAGCTCTGCATGTCCTCCATCAACAGCACGTCTGTAAAGCGTCCTGTCCTTGCCGACGAGGTCGTGGGAGGAGGAGGATTACTTTCACCTCTTCCCCTGTTAGATTCCCGTTGTGCTGTGACATCACCCTTATACGCTGTGTAAAGCATACTTTTTAATTGATTTTGGAACTTCTGCATCCTTTCCGACTTGCGGTAATTTGGTGACATTTCAGCGTGGACACCCAGTACAGGTCGTTTTCCTTCTTTTATACGAGGGTCCCTCAACAGGCACGACAGCATGAAAGACCCCATTTGCACAAGGTTGGATGCCGAGCTACTCATGTCCCGTTCCCCGTCCTCAGTGATCTCACTGAAGGTATGTTCTTCCCCCCCAGCCACGTACAACACCACGGGTACCAGATAGGTGACAACGAGCACCCTGGGATGCCTGTTGTGGTTGGTCTTCCTCCTCCTCCTCAAAGCCACATTCCTCCTCTGACTCCTCTTCCTCACAATCCTCTTCCAGCGTTGCCGCAGGTCCAGCAAGCGATGCTGATAAGGCTGTTTCTGGTGGTGATGGTGACCACAACTCTTCCTCTTCACGCTCATCTACGGCCTGATCCAGCACTCTTCGCAGGGCACGCTCCTGGAAGAAAACAAATGGTATGATGTTGCTGATGGTGCCTTCGGTGCGACTGACTAGGTTTATCACCTCCTAAAAAGGACACATGAGCCTACAGGCATTGCGCATGAGCGTCCAGTAACGTGGCAAAAAAAAGTCCCAGCTCCGCAGAGTCTGTCCTAGCACCCCGGACATACAAATACATTCCATGCTTGGCAGCCGTCAGCAGGTTTACCCAATGCGCAGTGTGGGTGATATACCTGCCCTGACCATGCTTTGCAGACCAGGTATCAGTGGTCAGATGGACCCTTGCCCCAACACTGTGTGCCAGACATGCCATTACTTCCTTTTGCACAATCGAGTACAGGTTGGGGATTGCCTTTTGTGCTGGGTACCTTCCACTGCGGTGTCCCAAAAGCTACACATTTTTGGAACGCCTCAGACTCCACCAGCTTTTATGGTAAAAGCTTGCAGGCTAAGAGTTCAGACAAGCCAGCTGTCAGACGCTGGGCAAGGGTGTCATTTGTGTCATTGGCTTCTTACGCTCAAACATGTCCTTGACAGACACCTGACTGTGGGCAGATGAGCAGGAACTGCTCAAGGTGAGAGATGGAGTAGCGGATGGTTGAGAGGGGGCAAGGAGGACAGCAGTGGTTGACATGGCTGAAAATGCTGGACCAGGAGGAGGATGGCGGCTTTGAGTTTGTGTGCTGCTTGTACTCATGTGTTGATCCCATAGGCGTTTGTGATGTGTGATTATGTGCCTTCGCAAAGCAGTTGTACCTAGGTGGGTGTTGGACTTCCCACAACTCGGTTTCTTTTGGCACAGGTTGAAAATGGCATCGCTGTTGTCAGAGGCAGACACACAAAAAAATGCCACACTGCTGAGCTCTGCAATGACGGCATTCTGGTGGTGGCAACAGCATGCGTTGATTGGCGTGCTGTCTGGCTGACCCCGGGTGCCGATGCATACTGTCTGACTGTGCCACTAGCTCCTTGCGACGACCTCCCCCTGCTTCCAACTCATCTCCTCCTCCTCTCTGTCTCCCCATCTGAACTTTCCCCCTGTTCTTCTTCTCTTCTAGCGAGTACCCACGTGACATCCACGGACGCATCGTCATCATCAACCGCTTCACTTGTATCTGACAACTCAGCAAAGGAAGCAGCAGCGGGTACAACATCATCATCATCACACCGTACGTCCATGTGTGTAATGCTGCCTGACTGAGACATATCCCTGTTATCTACATCCTCTGGCAATAATGCTTGCGCATCACTCATTTCTACCAACTGATGTGTAAATAACTCCTCTGACATATCAAGTGAAGCGGCTGTGGTGCTAGTGTTGGTGGTGGCGGCAGGCGGGCGAGTGGTAACTTGAGAGGTGCCCGAAGCTAAGCTGGAGGAGGATGGTACGTCAAGGTTCCGAGCGGAAGCTGTGGAAGATTGGGTGTCCTGTGTTAGCCAGTCAACTATGTCCTCAGAACTTTTCGAGTTCAGGGTACGTGGCCTCTGAACACTGGGCATTATTCTAGGGCCAAAGGGAATCACAGCACCACGACGGCCCCTGCGGAGTGGCCTGCCTCTGCCTGTCATTTTTTTTTCGATTAGTGGTACTATGCGTGCAAGCTACTGTGACAACAGATATGAGTGGCACTGTGCACTGGCAGAAGTTGGCAGAGTAGACGCTGTAGGCCTGACACACACGCTTGCAGACAACTAACTGCTATTCAATCTATTACAGTCAAAATTGTATTATTTTTTTTAAATGTACACTACTGTTACACCAGATATGAGTTTCAATGGTGTGACACTGTGCCCTGCCAGGCCCTGAAACGCACACATAGTTACATAGTTACATAGCTGAAAAGAGACTTGCGTCCATCAAGTTCAGCCTTCCTCACATATGCTTTTGCTGTTGATCCAAAAGAAGGCAAAAAAACAGTCTGAAACGCTTCCAATTTTGCAACAAACTAGGAAAAAATTCCTTCTTGACCCCAAAATAGCAGTCAGATGTCTCCTTGGATCAAGCAGCTATTACCCCACTAATTAGAAATGATATCCCTGTATGTTATGTTTTTGCAAGTATTTATCCAATTGCAGTTTAAACATCTGTATAGACTCTGACAAAACTACCTCTTCAGGCAAAGAATTCCATATCTTTATTGCTCTTACTGTAAAAAAAACTTTTCTTTGCCTTAGATGAAATCTCCTTTCTTCAAGCCTAAATGTGTGACCTCGTGTCCTATGTATATGTCCCTGTTTATGAATAGATTTCCAGATAATGGTTTGTACTGGCCCCGAATATATTTGTATAATGTTATCATATGCCCTATCAGGCGCCGTTTTTCCAAACTAAAGAGATTTTTTAACCTTTCTTCATCACGAAAATGCTCCATTCCTTTTATCAATTTTGTAGCTCGTCTCTGGACTTTTTCTAGTGCCATGATATCTTTCTTTAGAACAGGTGCCCCAAATTGCACAGCACATTCAAGGTGTGGTCTTACCAGCGATTTATAAAGAGGCAAAATTATATTTTCATCTCGAGAATTTATGCCCCTATTTATACATGACAAAACCTTACTGGCCTTAGCAACGGCAGATTGACATTGCATATTGCTACCTAATTTATTGTCTATAACAATTCCCAAATCATTCTCGTGTGTGGTTATCCCTAGTTCACTACCATTTAGGGTGTAAATTGCTTGGGCATTCTTAACCCCGAAGTGCATAACTTTGCATTTTTCTACGTTAAATTTAATCTGCCATTTTAGTGCCCAGTCCCCCAATCTATCCAAATCCCTCTGCAGCAAGGCAATATCCTGCTCACATTTTATTACTTTACAAAGTTTTGTGTCATCTGCAAACACTGATACATAGCTCCCAATGCCCATTTCAAGATCATTTATAAATATGTTAAATAGAAGCGGTCCCAAAACAGAACCCTGAGGGACACCACTTACCACTTTTGTCCAGCTTGAAAATTTACCATTTATGACAACTCGTTGTACTCTATCCTTAAGCCAATGTTCTACCCAAGAACAAGAATATTCATCTAGACCAATTTCTTTTAGTTTGAAGACTTACCTATTGTGAGGAACCGTATCAAAAGCCTTGGCAAAATCCAAGTAGATCACATCCACTGCAACACCCTGATCTATATTTCTACTTACTTCTTCATAGAATGCAATTAGGTTAGTGTGACATGACCTATGTTTCATAAAACCATGCTGATTATTGCTAATAACACAGTTCTTCCCAATGAATTCCTGAATATTATCCCTTAATAGCCGTTCAAATAATTTCCCAGTCACAGAAGTTAAGCTCACAGGTCTATAATTTCCAGGCAAGGATTTTGAACCCTTTTTAAATATAGGAACAACATCTGCCTTCCTCAAATACTCCGGTACAATACCTGAAACAAAAGAATCTTGAAAAATTAAATACAGAGGTTCACTTATTTCCCCACTTAGCTCCTTAAGTACTCGTGGGTGGATACCGTCAGGCCCCGGAGCCTTATTTACATTAATTTTCTTTAATAGCTGTAGCACCTTGTCTCGAGTTATCCAATCACAAGTTATCTGCAAGTTTGTTTCAGCAATCAAGGTCTGCTGCTGATTGGCTGGAATGTGTCTGCTGACTGTGAGGTACAGGGTCAAAGTTTACTCAATGATGACGAATAGGGGGCGGACCGAACATCGCATATGTTCGCCATCCGTGGCAAACGCGAACAAGCTATGTTCGCCAGGAACTATTCGCCAGCGAACCATTCGGGACATCACTACTCCACTGCCCTAATGCATATCAAACAAGGGAACTGGTATATCTCAGATTATGCCATAGAATTTCGTACCTTGGCATCTGAGGTAGACTGGACTAACAACGGATTAATCGCTGCTTTTAAAAAAGGATTATCCGAAGTTTTACTTGATGAAATTGCTGCCAAAGACCTACCTAAGGGGTTAAATGACCTATGTGATGCAGATCGATAATAGACTCAGGACCAGGGAAATTACTAGAAATAGAACTAGACATTTGATTATGTCACTAGCATATCGATCCTCCAGACCTGTTGTCCCTGACCTCTCGATGCTGTCTGAACCCGAACCTATGCAGTTAGGGGTTACAGTACTGTCTGAGGCAGAGAAACAGTATAGGAGAATATATTGTGCATATATATTGTGCTTATATTGTGGCAAGAAAGGGCATATGAGAGATGCTTGTCCTATACGTCCGGAAAACTTCCGCAGCTTAAGGGACAGGTCTTAGGTGTAATGGATACGTAATCTAGTAATTCCCGAAGCAGATTTCTCCTTGACATTTCACCTTTTGCAACAAGGGAAACGTTTCATGCAAAGCCCTGGTTGACTCAGGTGCAGCTAGTAACTTTATTGATTTGTATTTTGTTAATAATTTTGTTTTCAAATGGATCCTCGCAAACTAGAGGCCGTTATACAATGTCCATAACCCAGTGGGTTAAAAGCCATACAGAGGTTTTTTGGTTTCTCTAACTATTACAGGAGATTCCTCTAAGGTTTCTCTTCGGTAATAGCCCCCATCACCAATATGATACGCAAAGGGGCTAATTGTACTATATGGCGTAAAGAAGCTAAAGAGGCTATTGAGCTTCTTAAACAAATGTTCGCATCTGCTGACATATTAAGACATACTGACACTAGTAAATCTTTCCTACTTGAGGTTGACGCCTCTGAGACAGGGGTCAGGGCTGTTCTTTTTCAGAGAGAGAGTCAGGATGCCCCTTTGCATCCTTGTGGTTACTTCTCCAGAAAGTTGTCTCCTGAGAGCTGTTCTGGCCGCCTGGCCCCCTAACTAACATGGGGCCACAGCTCACCCAGCCCCCAGACCAGGGTCATGGCACCCCCCACCCTAGTGGCACCCGGGGCGTACCGCCCCCCTCCGCCCCCCCCCCCTCCGCCCCCCCCCCCTCCCCCTTAGTATGCCACTGCCTGTAACCTTTTAAATATATGTATTGTATTTTTATTGTAGGAAGTATGATTGTGGCCAGGGGTAGAGCTATTCTGGGACATTTTGGGTGACTTCAAGACTTATCCTGATCAGCCACAATATTTAAACCAATTGTCTAATATTGTGTAGACAGCTCTAATGTGTTGAGGCATGGAGTCTACAAGACCTTTAAATAATTGGAAATACACAGATTTTCTTTCCCCTACAGATTTATATCTGTATATTATCTGTCATACAAAAATATTAGATATACACGCATACAAGCACAAACATACAGAAACAGATATACAGGCATACTATCATACAGACACAAGCAGACAGATGTAACCATCCAGGCAATCCAAGATATAAAGGCACAGGTAGTTTAGTTATACATTCACAGAATCAGACATACAGGCACAAACAGCCATACAGTCATAGCCATACAGGCACACAATTACACAGACACGGGTGCAGGAACAATTTACAGACATACAGGCAAAAAAAGATATGCAGGTACAGGCACATAGCAATGCAGCCACAAAATAATACAGACATAGACATACAGGCACAGGAACTTAGTCATACATATACATATAGATACACAACCATACAGAGACATTTGTGTACAAAGCCATATAGGCACACAAGCACAAATGCACAGGGCCAGACAAAGACTTATAGTCACAAAGATATACAGACACACCATCAAATTCACAGAGACATACAGGCAGAAAGTCATGCATAAACTCACAGATGGATACTCAGCCCTCTGTGAGATCAAGTCCCTCCATGAGTCTAACAACTTCCTCCTGCCTGTATGCTAACCTGTGAGAAACATACTGCCCAGTGAGAGTTCCAATCTTGTGATCCCAAGTGAAGCCCTTACTGCTCCTGTATAGTGTGTTGGAAAGACTACATTATACAGGCATAGCCAGTTCACAGCCGTGCCGTGTAGGACACAGGGATATGTCCCTGCCCCTCCAAACAGCCTCCAGCATGAACTTGAGCAGAGACTGCGCAAAGAAAAGGTGCTGCAGCTTGTCCACACTAAATAGTAAGGGAACACAGTAGTACTCCAGATGGGGAATTATTTGAACTCCAAAGCTGGACTATACAGCCATGGAGAGGCCCTTAAGAGTCATGGTCCAAGGGCCCAAGTTCTCATCCTGTTCTTAACATTGTGCAAAGCCCCAGCTTGCGTGAAGCCTTAGGCAATTGTCTAAAGGGCCCAACACTTGGGCTGTCTCTGTCTGAATGTATAAATTCATTTGACTAAAGGAAACTGGAGTGGCGCCAAGTAGAACAAAAGTGGAACAGGCCGGGCCCTCTACTGCCTATCATCCATGTAATTTGTCATGTACACATGTTCTAGATTATTTACCTAACTCATTATTCATCATCCTTTTCTTTGTCACCCTGCCAGTTTCTCCACCGACTCCCCATGAGTTTCACAATAATTTTCAGAGTTGAAATTCTTGTCTACTCTCTAACTGACATTGAACCCTTTTAGATCGTGTGCTCTTCCCTACAAATATTATCAATTCTCCCTTCTTTGTTTACCAAGAATTAGCGTCTCTCCTTTTCTAGTGATGTTGTAAATGTCTTTTTTTCCATCAGATATACAAGTCTTCACCATGACTTTAATAAGCAATGGAGAGGGGAGAGGAGAACTTTTTGTTTCAATGATAATGATGATGATAATAGTACTGAGGAAGAACCTTTATTTATTTATTTATTTATTTGTATTTTTTTAAACGTTCATATTTTTTTACAGTATACACTGTCAAATTATTTGTGTTTATTTTATATGTATACTGAGAACAAAAAAAAAAAATGATGCAGTATAATACACACCAAAGATTGTTTTTAATATTATCTGGATTGACTTGTCAGGAACCCTAAATCTAACTTGCAGACAATAAATACAGAACATTTACCTTTTACCTATTGTTAGCAAGGTCAGGCTTAATAAGTGTCTCCCTAGAGAAAATTAAAGTATAGAGCATGAGACAGGCAACAATACAAAAAGTTATGCTGTTGAGTAGAAATGGCACAATCAGATAAACAAAGCTTACACAGAGATACCAGAAAACAGAAGCTATTAAAACACCAGCTAATGCAAACACAACAATAAACTTGATGACTGGACACCTCAAATGGACAGAAGGCTCCATCATGATTGCGTCACCAGGAAGTATTTACACGATGACGCTGGACTGATGCATCGTTTGCCTATAGATGCCAGGCCCAACCTGTACAATTTGATGCCATAGAATCAGCAATCCTATCTGGAGAAGAAAGAATGATACTTAGTATCAATCTAAAGTGGAAAAGTGTGCAATAAAAGGCGCAGATCTGGCAGATAACCTCACATGACTCACCATCACTTCTTAAAGTAATGATGGACGAACATTTCTCTTATTTTTTTGGGTTGAGTTGCTGTTGTCATCTTATAGACTGTGCCATCCATAAATGATGGCATTCTACCAAATAGGGCTATTTGAGACCAACATGCTGCCGAAGCAATTACTAATCATTTCCATTCAAATGTGCTGTTTGTACTATTTTATATTTATTTTCATATGTAACATAAAATTCTTTACAAGGCTTCAAAAAAAAGTATTTTCCAAAGTAAAAGCAAAATCTTCAGGCTAATTGTAGTGATTTGAGGGAAAATAAAACATCACCACAAGATTATAGCTTAGAACATCAAAAATCTATAATGCACATTCTAAAGAAAATTATAGCTTGCTCTTTTTTTGTACATAAGTTCCCCAGAAGGAAAAGCATATATATATAAAAAAAAAAAAAAAAAAATGTATTCAGCGCTTGCTGTTGCTGAATTATTGTTTTTAGGTTGTGGCTTTAATATCCCTGCGGAGAACAATTTCAGAGTACGGAGGCTATTATAAGTTGAGGAATGAAATTATAGGTTCTGACAGAAATAATATAGCATTATCTGCAGCAAACAAGCAGGGGCAAAGGGGACAGGATTATTTAGCATTGCAATTAACTCTGCCAAATCTGAGAGCTTGTGTAAAGCAACAATTATCAAGTTACCTGTAAAGGTTTTTAACCCAGGTGTGCATTCAATAAATAATTAATTGTGTATGGGAGAACTTACGACTGCTTTGCAGAATCTAGACTGAAATTGCCAGGTTATGAATATCTTCCGATTCAGGGATTTTACCATAAATTCACATATGTAGGGATTCACCGCACCTAATTCTTTACCTAATAGATCCTTTACAAATAACATAATGCTTTTATTAAATGTAGTGAGATTATTTTTATACTGCGTCATCAGATTCCACAGTACTGTACAATAATGGTGTCGGACAAGTCAATGTTTAACAAACAATAGATATATGTTCGAAAAGATACGGGCGGGATATTAATCCTCAACTGAGATTAGGGGTCTGTACATCTAATGGGGATTAGCATTAATTGAGACACGGTATTACTAATGGATTCACACTTTGGTTGTTTCTAGTGTTCAATACAGATTCTGGAGATGTTCACAATTTAGTGAGTGGCAGAATGTGGGGGAAGTAGGACAAGTGGAATCAAATGTAAAGATGAGATAGCGAGATTTCAGGTGTGTTCATGGGCGTCCGCAGGAATTTTTCCAGGGGGGCATAATTGTAATGACATCCATGCTTGGCCCCTTTTTGACAGTGTCATGAAAGGGAAGGGGCA
The DNA here is from genome assembly GCF_036172605.1 of Pelobates fuscus. Taxonomy (NCBI): domain Eukaryota; kingdom Metazoa; phylum Chordata; class Amphibia; order Anura; family Pelobatidae; genus Pelobates; species Pelobates fuscus. The sequence continues at coordinate 130,186,431 of NC_086317.1, forward strand.
TAGTCATTATCACATAAAGCTAGGGTGAATAGCGTTTTCACAACTATGATGTCAGGAATACATGTTTGTATTCCTGACACTATAGTGTTCCTTTGATCACATTAAATGAACATTCTGGTCACCATAACAACTCAATCTAAATGAAAATGCTATGATGCAAGGAGGCCCCTGGGCGCTCTCTTTCCTTTAAGGGGTGAAACCGCTCTCAAATGGGTTAACTCCAAAGGCTTCTTCACGCTCCAGAGTTCCAGGTCGCTCAGTGGTATTCGACTTCTGAAACGGAGTGTCAGGAAGTGCAGATTGACGTCAGGCATAGGTGCCACTGATTGGCTAGAGTGGTCAGCTGACGCTCTAAGCCAATCGCTAGTTCCGATTCATAAAAATGTTTTACATTTTTATGAATGGGAAGCTACTGATTGGCTTAGAGTGCCAGCTGACCCTCTAGCCAATCAGCGGCACCCCTACCCAGCGGCCCTCTGTGTTTTTTTACCTGGGGAGATGAGAAGGTCCAAAGTTTCCCTGCCAGGCCCAGGTACCAACACCTTATGATGTGGTGTACCTTTCTGCTACTTTCTGCTTATTTTGCGCCCTTCTGCTCCTTTCTCTTTCTTATCCCTTTCTGCTCATTGCAGACCCTTCCTTCTCCTTGCAGACCCTTCCTTCTCCCTGCTGCCCCTTGCAGACCCTTCCTGCTTCTTTCTGCCCCTTTCAGCTGCTTGCTGACCCTTTCTGTTCCTTCTCCTACTTTACCTTTGTGCTCCTTCTGATTCTTTTTGCCCCTTCCTTCTCCTTGCTGCCCCTTCTTTCTCCTTGCTGACCCCTCTTGCTCCTTGCAGACCCTTCCTACTCCTTGCTGACCCCTCCTTCTCCTTGCTGCCTCTTCCTACTCCTTGCTGACCCCTCTTGCTCCTTGCAGACCGTCCACACCCCTTCCTGCTGCCCCTTCCTACTCCTTGCTGACCCTTCTTGCTGCCTCTTCCTACTCCTTGCTGACCCCTTTGGATCCTTGCAGACCCCTCTTGCTCCTTGCAGACCCTTCCTGCTACTTGCTGCCTCTTCCTACTCCTTGCTGACCCCTCCTGCCCCTTGCAGAACCTTTCTGCTCATTTCTGCTCCTTCTACTTTATCTTCACCTATGCGGTCTCCTCCCCATCCCTCACTTACCTGATCTGTAGGCTGCCCCCCTCCCCCCATGCCTCACCTGATATGCAGGCTGACCCCCATCCCTCACTTACCTGATCTGTAGTCTGCCCCCCCATTCCTCACTTACCTTATCTGTAGTCTGCCCCCCCCCCCCATCCCTTACTTACCTGATCTGTAGGCTGCTTCTGCAGGCTAGGGTTTGCTGGCTCCATGCTCCCCTGCAGATTCAGTCAGGAGAGAGAAGCAGGGATAAGCTGTAGCTTCCTGCCTTTCTCCATTCACACGCCTGTATTGCAGTGTATTCTCTCACTGAAACCAAAATAGCAGCAGAAGCTGAAAAATCCAGGGGGGCCAGGTGCCCCCCCTTGCTGCCCCCCACGCACACCCATGGGTTTGTTGTGTCAGTAATAGCACTGAGTTTAAGAAATTCAAAGGTCTTTCCCATCTCCAAGTGTGTAGACTGCGCAAGGACCTCCAGGAGTGAAGATGGATAATCTTTATTGCGTTGTTTTATTTTTTTAGCACTCATTTTTATTCTATTTTTAATAGTTGTGTTAGTTGTTTTTTATTAGGGTGAAGTAGTAGGTAGAATTTGAATTGTGAGGGGTGGGTGGATACGGGCATGTCTACTCATTGTATATATGGATATATAACCCGCAGCCATCCAAGGGTTGGTTTAGGGGCGCAAGGCATGTTCCACATTTATATATTAAAACTAGGGGACATTGCTATTACTTTAGTACCCAAGCTACACGCCACAGGGGAGGTCATGGAGCTAACCCCATTGCTAAAATTTAGTACCAAGTCACACTTGGTAATTTTAGCAATTGGGCAGCAATAGCATGGTGGGTAGGAGCATAAGGGAGATTTAAACGTTTCTATAATTAGATGGGGGGCATATTGACTTTTTATTGTGGCAGTTGGCTAGCAAACACACACAGCCGCCCTGAAACTTAAAAGGACAGTCCACTGCCCAAATAAAACAAAATACTGTCTGGTAGATATGAAAACATGCATACATGGTACAGTGGGACCTCGGTTAACAATTTTCGGTTTACAAATGAAAATCAATTGAAAATAATGCCTCAGTTTACAAATTTGTTTCGCAATACAAAGCAAGTTTCCCCAGGATGCATTGCACCTGCAAGGTTTATATCACCGCCCCCTGCATGCTGAAGCCTGTGGGTAGCACATGGCGTTGAGTGTGGAGGTGTTGGAGCAGCTTTTGCATCGAGTTTTGGAGCCATTCTGGACATTTTTGCAGTTGTTTTGGGTATTGTTGGTGCATTTCTCAAGCTATGGAAAGGTAGGGAGCCGAGCTTCATCGTTTGCATGCTTTTTATTGTGTGTTCTGCATTGTTGGTGCAGTTTTATATAGATTTCCATGAGGGCTTATAAACACAAAGGTGGAGATTGCTACTTTTTCAGTTAGTTCTCATATCGTTACATTTGTATCCTGTGGAGTTAATGTGGCATGCTTAATTTCCAATCATTACCTATTGAGCATTTCACTTGGTATTTAGACAGCTATTTGCGAATTTAAGGATTTTTTTGTAATTTTTTTTTTTTTTTTTTACAAGAGACTGAAGGTCTAGAGACTAGGGATACCCTTCCCACAGACCTCTGGTAACCCTAGAGAGGTGACTTTAATTGGTTATATCCCTATTACTTATCTCTCTGTATATATTCTTTTCATATATTTTTTCCTGTGTGCTTTGTTCTCACCATTTAGCATATCGTTCACAATTCCTTTTATGTTTTAGTTTTTGCTTCTGGAAGATCACATTAGGCTCTGTCGTAACCAGTATTGTATATACTTCCAAGAGGGTTTAAACACAAAGGAGGAGATTGCGATCTCTTCAGTTAGTTCTCGTACTGCCAATCCATACCCGTTTGGAACTAGTGTGGTATGCTTTATTATTAACTATTATTGAGCATCTCACTCAGTGCTGTCCCCCCCCCCTCATATCAGGCTACACTGTTTGATTTGTCCTAGTGCTTTTTAGAGTTGCTAATAAAGTTCTTTTGTTATTTATTATTTTCTCCTTTAAGATCTTATGGGAGTGGATTGGAAATTTAACCTTGTGGTCACTTTCTCTTCAAGCGACACCTTTGGTTCTCTACTATTTACGGTATTCCCTAGGGTTATCCCCTACTTTTCCAGTCTAGGCTACCTTTTTTGTGGGTTAGGTACAGGATGAGGGTGTTACACTAAACTCCTATCTTTGTCCGCTCCCCTTCTGTTTTTTTTTTTGGTTTTATTTTTTTAACCATTTGCCAGCTTGCTGGTATACCTGCCAGTCAGCAAACACTTGCAAGTATTACACACAGTTTGTAAATTTTCCAGACTCTATACTTTAGAATTCAGATGCAAAAAGCACTGATTTGTAAAAAGAAACAGAATGCATCCATTTGAATTAGAGTGAGATTACCTCATTTTGACTGGATTTGGCTTTAGCAAGTGAGTATTGCTAATCCATGGTTTCTGTAACGTTTTGTATTGGTCTCATTTATTGTTACATTTCTCCCTTTGTATAGTATGTTATCTTGTAAAGCGCTGCAGAATACATTAGAGCTATATAAATACCAATAATAATAATTAAGTAATTTCCCCTGGATTTTGTCTATCTGGACAACGTTCAGTGTTTCCTGAATAACCCTGTGAGTCTACGTTTAAAATTGTGTAATAGTTCTGTAGATATTGGAGTTCTTAGAGATTATTAAATGCAATATGGATTATTCACAGTATTAGGAAAACAAATAGAGAAATAAAAGAATTTGCCAAGAATTTTTGTAAAAAAAAAACAGAAGAGCGATTGCAAAAATAATCCCAGCACAAATCACAAAAGCATATAGAAATAGATTTCATTACAAACAATTTCACCGACTAATGTTCTCTAACCAAACTTACATTAAAGGTCTTGCGAACTTACTGGGAAAAAAAAAATACTTTTATTCATACCATATTAAAAAAAAAAAAAAAAAAAATCCAAATAAAACTGCAGATTTACAGAGAATTAATTCTAGTCCAGTACATAATGCATTGTTTTCCAGCAACGCAACAAGGTCCAAGCTTGCAGGACATATTAAGCAGAATCCTTTGTGGCCTTTAGGAAAATGATTTTAATGGCTAGCTCTTTGAAAGCTCCCAAGTAATGAAAAGGCTTAAAACTTCTAATTAAACACAATAAATGAATGTCAGTCTTGGAGCTTGAGAATAGATGGTGCAGTGCCAAACTAGATCAATGAATGGTAGCAGAGACACTAATCATTAGTCATGGTCTGTGAGCCAATGAACAGAAGGGCAAAATGAATTGGATGTCCTGGGCAATAATGGAAAATGTCCTTTTGGGACGGCAGGTTAATAATCTTGGATATTTTCTTTATTCTCCCCGTCGTTCTGCTTAAATTGATGAATTTCATTCTCCATATGTACAATTGCTCGTTCTATCTCGTAGTTCTTACTCACAAGGGATACCCACCTAATAATAAAAGAAAAAATATATATAATGTTTTCACTACATGTTTTATACATATATTTAACATCAGTATACCATTCAGAGCAAAAGGGAATAAATACATTCTCAAATTTAAAAATAATGCCAATATAAATTGGGTTGTAAGTTGTTGATTTTCTAAGTCTCACACGTACACAAAAATATATATATATTATAGGTATATATTTATAAATAATTTGTTTTGCTGGCAGCTTTCACTTACAGAATATATTCACTATAAGACCAAACACTGAACAATCATTTGCATTATTTGTTATGGGATACTGTTTTTAAATTTCCCAAAGGATGGCACCTGCCTCCTGTAGCCTATGAGAGCTCAGCATATTAAGAATGTATTAGGCAAATAGTGGGACGCAGAGGACCAGGATGGAATCCACACCTGGGAAAACAAACAAACAAAAAAAAAAACACCCATGGTGTTTAAGGCCTCCAAATGTGTACTCCTGGATGCAATAAACATTTCTTTCTGCTTTTTGTTTGTGTTTTGTGCTTTTGCCAACTTTGCCTTATATATTGTTCTTAAAGATACACTATAGTCACCAGAACAACTACTGCTTAATGTAGTGGTTTTGGTGTGTATAGTATGTCCCTGCAGCCTTTTAATGTCAACACACTGCCTTTTCAGAGAAAAGGCAGTAATTAGATTGCTGCCTAGGGACACCTGCAGTGACACTCACTCATATGCCAAACTTTTTCCATTGAGATGCATTGACTCAATGCATCTCTTTGACGAGATGCTGATTGGTGCACTGCAGTGTTTTGGCGTATGTGCGCATTAGCCTCCCAATGCTATCTTATGGGAAAGCATTGAATTGACTGAGATAGTCAATTATGATGATCTCAGCTAAGGAGGCCAGGTGTGGGCAGGGCCAGTGCCGATGGACCCGTGCGGCCCTGGAATAAAATGTATGTTTAAACCCTATTTAAGGGGAGCAAGTGGGGCCGGCCAGCTTAAATGTTTTTTTTTTTTTTTTTTTTACATTACAGGGTCAGGAACACATGTTTTATTCTTGACCCGATAATGTTCCTTTAAACTCTTTACGAAGCAATCAATATGGTCTGCTACAAGCCTTTTTTGAGTGTTCTCCTATAGGAACTAACAAGTTTTGTTGTATGGAGATGGTAATTTATTTAATTACTTTACAGGCATAACAGAATGCTAAGAAGTCAAGCAATTGTAACATTTGTAGACACACACACACACACACACACACACACACACAAAACTATTGGAACACCTGAACATTACACAAACAGTCTTATGACATTGCATTCTAGATACATAGACATTAATATGTAGTTAGTCCCCCCTTTGCAGCTATAACAGCTTCCACTCTTCTGGGAAGGCTTTCCACAAGATTTTGGAGTGGTTCAGTGGGAATTATTGCCCATTCATTCAGTAGCGCATTTGTGAGGTAAGGCACTGAAGTTGGACAGTTTATCCAAAGGAGTTCGATATGGTTAAGATCAGGGCTCTGTGCGGGACAGTCAGGTTCTTCCACACTAAACTCATACGACCATGTCTTTATGGATTTTGTTTTGTGCACTGGGGCAAAGCCATGCTGGAATAGAGAAGGGCCTTCCCCATAAACTGTTCACACAAAATTGGAAGCATTGCATTGTCCAAAATGTCTTGATATGTTGGGAGTAAGAGGCCTAGCCCACCCCCTGAAAAATAGTCCTATACAATTATCCCTCCTATACCAAACTTTACAGTTGGCACAATGCAGCCAGGCATCACTCTAGAAAGCATGTTTCCACTGCTCCAGAGTCTAGCAGCAACATGCTTTACACCACTCGACCCGAGGCTGGGCATTGTATTTGGTGATGTGACGCTTGTATGCAGATTATTGCAAATAAGTTGAGTTCACTGAGCTCTGCATAACAACTCATTATTTTTAAAGGGACTCTCCAGGCAGCAGGTTTTACTCACCTGGTTCCAGCGCCGGGAGCCTCGTGAAGCCGCGCCCCCTATTTTGTCAAAATGACGAAATAGGCGGGCGCGAGCAGGGAGCAAATCAGACACTTCCATTTGGAAGAGTCATTGCTCCCTTGTGCGCATGCGCGGCTTCGCCACACATGCGCACATACTTCAGAGGGTGGCATTCATGCCGCCCTCTGAAGTCCTGAGCGCACTACGAGTTGAGCTGACTGACAGCTCAGCTCGCGGTCTTTGCCCACCCCCTTCTCTGCTGACAGGCAGAAGAGAGAAGGCGTGCACACAGTGCCTTCTCTCTCCTGCAGACGTCAGACGTATTTTAATACGTCTGACGTGTACAGGGCCTTTTTAGGGCCATGCATGATAGGAAGTCCTTCTGGTCGCCGTCTGAGTGACGGCCACTGGAAGTATTCCAATCAATCAATGTAAACACTGTATTTTCTCTAAAAAATACAGTGTTTACATTAGATTGCCTGCAGGGAGCTATAGATCATACCTGAACAACTACATTAAGCTGTAGTTGTTCAGGTGACTATAGTGTCCCTTTAAATGTTTGATGGATCTAATTGAAACACCTTAATTCAGTAATTAAGAGGTGTGCCACAATACCTTTGTCAATGTAGTGCATGTAGATACAGAAGTTCCATCCCAGAGTCAATAATTATATCTTTAATTCATTCTTTTAAATCTTCCTAAATTACAGCGTTGTTCAACAGATTAGCATAAACAACTCCGATCACAATGAGATAAAAATAGCCACTTACTTTGATTCCATCTCTCGCAGTTTTGCCCCTGATGTAAGTTGAGAGTTCTTCCTTTGCCAGTTCAAGTCTTGAATACGCTTCCTGGAAAAGAGAAGTTACAAAGTATTAGCTGCTGCAGCTAAAATGAGAAATGTTGCATGTCCTCAATGCTTTTCTACATAAGTCATCTAAATGGACAATGAGATAGCTAGATGACATCATGGTGGACAGATCAGCCTTTGATAAAGTAAAGTTTACATTTAGTTTGCAAAGTTTTAATAAAAAAACAAAAACAAAGCATTGCATTACTTGAAGGGAAAGTGTAGTGGTTTTAGAGTCCCCTGGTGCTCTCCTTCCATTCAGTGTTATACCATTTTATTTTATTTTTTGTTAAAATTAAGTAGTTTTGTTAAACGTGAGTTCCCAACAGCCCAGTCTCTACGCTTCTTGGGCTAGTTTTGTCTTACTGCTAGCCTGTGCATCAACGAGTGGCTAAGTGTGTCAGTTTTTAGCCCATCAATGCATCCCATTGCTAGTATGAATTGGTATGGCGAGAAGGAAGTGTGTAATCTCTGCCTTAACTAGATCTACAGAAGGGGCTGAGCTGTGTTAGCCAGAGATCTTTATTTAGTGTTAAATTGCTCGCAAACTGTTTAAATCCAAATGCTGAAACAGTGTCATTTCTATGTTATGGCTGGAGTTGGCACCGGGGCACACTAGAGAGAAGGGAACTTGAGTGCTGGGCCGTGGATTTATATATATATATTTATATATATATTTACATATACATACACTTTTCCCTGTAGTATTCATTTTAAAGTCACAAAGTAATTTGAAATGAACTTGGAAAAAAATTTTTTAATAAAAAAATCTCATTAATTTTCCCACAATACTATCTAACTTGCAGTGTTAATTCTTAACACTTTGACAAAACTGTACAAATCCCCATGAGTCAACTCTCTATTGCATGGATACTATATTACAAACAGACCCCCATGAATCTAGTAAAATATAAACTATTCACTAAATGCTTGTCTTATTAAGTATATTATCAACAGGTATATTCATACAGAGGTACTTTCATGTTAGATATGCAATAATCTAATAAATACTTTTGTTAAAGCATCACACAAGAAAAACTAAACAATATTTGGGAATCTGAAAGCTAGGAGGACAAGCCACTCCTAACTGGTTTGCACATCGGAGCAAGAGAAGAGAAAAAAAAAAAACTTGCATATGTCTAAAAGTCTCCTATCACCCTTTCCTTTCAAACGGATGACCACTCTTACTTCACATTACTCTGCTGAATTAAAGGGTTACACCAACAAAAAAAAAAAATAGTGTTTTCATAAACAAATATTTTTTGGGTTGGACCAATCCTTGCCAACAACTGGCAACCTCCCCCCGCCACCCTAAAAACAAAAAACAAAAAGTTCTCCATGAAGCCTGATTATTATTATTATTTTATTTATATAGCGCCATCAGATTCCGTAGCGCTCCTTTTTCAGTGAGGACACTCCCCCATACCTGCTTAGGGAGCGCTTAAGATGGCATGGAAGGGGGACTTCTATGCACAGATGTAACATTAGCCAGCCCAGAACACTGACTGGACTTACACCTCTGGCAGCAATCACAAATATCTCTATATATATATATATATATATATATAAAGTGTATCATACAGTAAAGCTACGCAAACAAAATCCAAGCACCATGACTACTTCAATTCACTGAGGTGGTCATGGAACTTAGATGAAACCTTAAAAGTTTAACTTCAAATATTTTGGAGTTGCACTGATCTAATAATTTGAATTGAAACTGTATTATATGATTAGTGTGCTGTAGAGCAGGGCCTGACAAATTTGCATAGAATCTAGGAGCCAGCTAGAAAAGTTAGGAGCCAGAGAAATCAACGCCACAAATACAGTTCTTAAAGGGACACTATAGCCACAATGTAGTTGTTCTGAAGTCTATATCCTGTCCCTGAATGCTTTTCAATGTAAACACGGACTTTTCAGACAAAAGGACATTCATGCCTGGTGACACCTCTACTGACAGTCACTGAGACGGCTTCTAGAGGTGCTTTCTGGGTCAATGCGTCACACTGTGCAGTATCTACGTTAATGTTCCCTATAGGGATGCATCTCTATGAGAAGTTTTGGCGCAGTGGTATTTTGCTGTGCATGTGCAATAGTTTCCCAAAGCTTTCCTATGGGGAAGTATTGGATTCGCTGAGATCGTCAAAATTGATAATCTCTGTCATGGAGGTGGGGCCAGCTGCGGCGTCACCAGCACGGCGTGGGAAAAATGGTAAGTAAAAACACCTTTCCCATGTGATTGGAGGGAACACACACCTCCCTGACCGACACATACATACACATACACACACACACACACACACACAGACAGACACACACAGACAGACACAGACAGACAGACACAGACAGACAGACACAGACAGACAGACACAGACAGACAGACACAGACAGACAGACACAGACAGACAGACACAGACAGACAGACACAGACAGACAGACACAGACAGACAGACACAGACAGACAGACACAGACAGACAGACAGACAGACAGACAGACAGACAGACAGACAGACAGACAGACAGACAGACAGACACAGACAGACACAGACAGACACAGACAGACACAGACAGACACAGACAGACACAGACAGACACAGACAGACAGACACAGACAGACAGACAGACAGACAGACAGACAGACAGACAGACACAGACAGACAGACACAGACAGACACAGACACAGACAGACAGACACAGACAGACAGACACAGACAGACACAGACAGACAGACACAGACAGACAGACACAGACAGACACAGACAGACACAGACAGACAGACACAGACAGACACAGACAGACACAGACAGACAGACACAGACAGACACAGACAGACACAGACAGACAGACACAGACAGACACAGACAGACACAGACAGACAGACAGACAGACACAGACAGACAGACACAGACAGACAGACAGACACAGACAGACAGACAGACACAGACAGACAGACACAGACAGACAGACAGACACAGACAGACAGACACAGACAGACAGACACAGACAGACAGACACAGACAGACAGACACAGACAGACAGACACAGACAGACAGACACAGACAGACAGACACAGACAGACAGACAGACAGACAGACACAGACAGACAGACACAGACAGACAGACAGACACAGACAGACAGACAGACACAGACAGACAGACAGACACAGACAGACAGACAGACACAGACAGACAGACAGACACAGACAGACAGACACAGACAGACAGACACAGACAGACAGACACAGACAGACAGACACAGACAGACAGACACAGACAGACAGACACAGACAGACAGACACAGACAGACAGACACAGACAGACAGACACAGACAGACAGACACAGACAGACAGACAGACAGACAGACAGACAGACAGACAGACAGACAGACAGACACACACAGACACAGACAGACAGACAGACAGACAGACACAGACAGACAGACACAGACAGACAGACACAGACAGACAGACACAGACAGACACAGACAGACACAGACAGACACACTCACTCATAAATAATTTTTATTTTAATATAAATCCACCCAGTCTCCCTACCTTTGAAGAGCTGGAGGGGGATAGGCTTTCTCTGGGGTCCAGTGGGGCTGCTGTCACCTCCCCACTCAGCTCCCTCTCACGCACGGTTTAGTGAGCGTGGGGCCAGAGTGATGTCATAGCCCGGCTCCTGGCATCACAACAAGGCGCGCGAGGGGGCAAAGCAGGGAGATTACAGCTCCCTAGCCGCCGCAATAAGTCAGCCGCCCGCCTTCCCCAGCTCTCCATTTGCCAGCCGTAGGCCCCCTCCACCCACAGTCAGCCAGCCGCCTTGCCGAGCTCTCCATTAGCCAACCGGCCGCGCCCCCCCCCCCCATCCCAGGGTCAGTCGCCTGCCTCTCTACCTTAGCTCTCAATGAGCCGGCCACCTCTCTCCCTCACTCAGCCGCCTGACTTGGCCCTCAATGAGCCGACTGCCCGCCTCTGCGCTCAGGCAGCCGGTCACCTCGGGGCTGAACAGGCTCACAAATCCCAAGTGCCAGGACAAATTTCCTGGTCACCTTGGGGACCTTGGATTTGTCGAGCCCTGCTGTAGAGGACATATGTTTGACATGTTTTCCACATTCTTTATAATATTTTGTGACTTTTTCCTTTTTTTTTTCTTTTCATTTTAAGTACTTTAATCAAAATGTAGTTTTTTTCCAGAACACAGGGTCCTGACTTAAATGGAGTTTCTTACTGACTTAAATGGAGTTGCGTACAAGAGTCCCATAACAGACAGTCACCACCATGTATAATTCATGTATTATTAAAGGGGCACTCCAGACCACTAAAGCAACTACGCTAGCAGAAATGCTTTATGTGTGAAAAATGTATCCTCTTTTTCATAGAAATTGGCATTTTGTTTAGTATTAGGGCAGTGGAGTGTCCCTTTAATAGTCCAGTACTCCTCACTCTGCACAGTCAATGGAAAATATTGCAGTATCACACGCTTCACTTAGTTAACTATATTATTCAATACAATTTGAATTGTCCTCGATTATTTTAAAATATTATATTCATGAATAGGGACTCTTACCTTAACTTTTGAAGGTCTTTTTGAGCAGATTCAATCATGTGCACAAGGTTCCTAAAAAATGAAGTATAGTTACTTACACTAGGTTCACTAAAATCAAAGCAACCTGTCTAGTAGGAAAAAAAATAAACATAAAACATTTAACAAAAAAATAAAAGGAACATACTCCACGCTGTATAGGTTAGGTCACACAACACAAAGATGTGTACATATCAACAACAGTTTTCAAAACAATTTCACTCATTCGATATTAGGTTTATCTACTCTCAGCCATTTTTTTGGTAAAGAATTTAGTTTTAAATCCTCTCGATAGCAGATTTTCTTAAGGCTGTCAGGCTTATCAAGCCTCCAAAAAAATAGTTTTGCCCCTCTTGGGACCGATCTTTTTTGAAGTCTCTTTGTACCCAGCCTTTTGAACCTTTGGAGGAAACTTCCCTGAAGCTCCTGTCTCTGAAAACCGCATTTTTGGTGGCCATAACTTCCGCTAAGAGGAAGGAATTCATCATCTGCTGAATTTACTAAAATTCTTCCTGACAAGGTTATGTATCCGAAAACCTTTGTTTCTACCAAAAGTCATGTCTTCCAAGGCTATCAATCAACCAATTTCCCTGCCTTCCTTTGGTTATCCATCTGTCTCCGATTTGGATGATAATTGGCCCAAGTTGGATGTCGGAAGATCTCTGAAAATCTACTTAGACCGCTCCTCTACATACAGGAAGACTGACCTTTTTTTTTTCTATTTCTTTGGAAAATGTAAAGGTCATGTTACCGCCAAGTCTACTTTAGCAAAATGGCTCGTCGACACTATTAATTTGGCTTATTCTGCCTCAAATCTGCCTGCTTGAAAGCTCATTCTACTAGAGCCATGCCTGCTTCCTGGGACGAAAAAGCACATGCTTCACCTGAAGATATCTGCAAAGCTGCTACATGGTCTCCATTCAACACCTTCGTTTTTAAGACCAGAGACTTTTCAGACAACTGAGCAACTTGTACATCAACAACTGGCAAGTCTTCCCACTTGTCTTCTCCCTGTAGTTTAACAATGCTCTGAAATGTCTGGAAATAAATGGCCTTTTTTCAGGGTTCTTCATCTCTCTGTACATAAGTTCCAGAATCTGTTGTCGCAACTGGAAGGGCTTTTCTACTTGCTTTGTCTGATGTGTCATCAGCGAAGGTAACATTAACTTCTTTAATAAAGCTCTTCAAGTCTTAATGTGGAAAACAGACTTCTGTAACAGAAGAGTCGCTGGATGTTTCCAAATAGGAAGAAATAGAACATTCGCCCAAGGACAGTTCTGATCCAGATGAAGATCTCTTCCATTTTAGCCTTTGTTTGGTTGTTGCTTTAACAGGAGCTGTAACCTTTGACTTTGCAGAATCTTTGAATGACTCAAATGTATGGGTCAGAATGTCTTGAAATCAAGGCAAGAATGATTTCATGTCCTGTTGCTTGGACTTTTCCAGCGATAAGGACGAACACGGATTGCAGGTTTTCCGTTTTAAACCATCTAGTAGTGATGTGGAGCATTCACTACAACTCAGATGTTTTGATTTAGGTACCTTGTCTTTATCCATAATATCTGGAGAGACAGGACTAGACATATCTGCAATACATAAGAAATTACAAAATTGTTGTAAAATAAATAAACAAGATAGACAAAGAGATCTTAAAGATTAGAGACTGAAAAATCTCACCTCTAAAACCTCTAACCCGTGTGGGTGGGCTGGTGACACAGGAGATGCTTCTTGGCTAGCATCCATGCTGTCAGTCAGATCTGCACAGTTTCAGTTGGCAGCATTGATTAAATCTGGCGCCATTTATGGGAATTCCAACAGCACATGCACAGTAGTGCGGTCGGAACTCCGGTGGAACGCATTCCACTGCTGTGCGCATGTGTCTCGTACGGGCAGTGATTTGCTGCCGCTAGAGACCTCCTACTTGCTTTGCCGGTGACCGCACTCGGCATGAAGCAATTAAACATACCTGCTCCGTAACTCTTGCAGGAGGCACGCAGGCCACTCAGCTCTCCACCCGGGAGGCTATTGGGCCGGATCCCCCTGGCAGCAACCCTCACCACAAAAAAATCCAAATGCCGTCCGTTCCTGATGGAACAAGAAAGAGAACCAAGGTTCCACGGCAGGTTGGTGTCTTATACCTGTTGGGGGAGGAACTTTTACGTTAATTTTTTATTTCAGATGCTTGTCCCATGAGAAGAGTACATCCCTATTGTACTGCCACCATATGTCAGGAAAATACAGGTAATAATGAGAATGGCTATTAAAGAGGAGCTGCCACCATTTTTAGTCACCCCAATAAACACTTGATTAATTTAATTAATTAAAGAGACTCTCCAGTGCCAGGAAAACAATCCGTTTCCTGGCACCGCAGGTCCCCTCTCCCTCCCACCTCCCATCCCCGGTTGCTGAAGTGGTGAAAACCCCTTCAGTCACTTACCAAAGGCAGCGACGATGTCCCTCGTCACTGCTTCTTCCTCCGCTCCTCCCTTTCATCACGCCCGTCGGCTGGGGAGACCTAATGCGCATGCGCGACAATGCCACGCACACGCATTAGACCCCTCCACAGGAAAGCATTGGAAATGCTTTTCAATGCTTTCCTATGGGAATTTTAGCGATGCTGGAGGTACTCACATAGTGTGAGGACATCCAGCGACGCTCTAGCACAGAAAACCTGTGCTAGAATCCCGGAAGTGCCCTCTAGTGGCTGTCTAGTAGACAGCCACTAGAGGAGGTGTTAACCCTGCAATGTAATTATTGCAGTTTATAAAAACTGCAATAATTACAGTTGCAGGGTTAAGGGTAGTGGGAGTTGGCACCCAGTCCACTTCAATGGGCAGAAGTGGTCTGGGTGCCTGGAGTGTCCCCTTAAGCGATGGGTGCAGCACAGTTAAACAGAATCTCAAGCATCTCCAATGCACATCTACAAAATAAGTATTGACAACTTTTCGAGATGTTCAAACCTCACTTGGAAATTTTTTTCCATGAATCCCTGCGAGTGAAGTGTAAACGTAAAGAATCACGGCACAATGGCATGGGATGTCAGGTTCAAAAAGATTTGCCTTGCATGTTTAAATTTAGTCTGCAATGGCAAATATTCTTAACAGAACAGAATCATGCTATAATAATTACAGAAATTGCCGTGGGCTATTGTAAGGTTTAACTCACTCATTATAAACTTTCCATGCATTGCAGCCATGCTGAGACATGATCTCTAGATTCTCAATACGGACTGCCTGGTGCTCCAACTGAGCCATTGAGTTGTTGACGCATTCTTGCCATGCTGTGATGTCATTCCTCTGCCCAGAGGATGGTGCAGGCAACTCATACCTGAATATGGGACAGAGTGTAAGAAGATGATCAACACATGGAAGTGGCACATTACTCGTTTAGCTCTTGCAACAAGCCATACAGCATTTCTTTCAGACACAGTCATTTATAGCCCAGACTGACACAAAATCAATAAAAACAAAACCCCAAAACATTATTTCCTAAAAAAATAAACTGTCTACATATTTGCAAACCTGCAAAATATATGTAGAAGTTGTTCTGTACATTTTTTTTTTTCAGTTCAAGTGACATATAATTCGGACATGTTCTTCATAAGACCATGTAATTATATTAGGGTTAGGTACTAAAGTTTTAATTAGCGAAAATTAAAATAAAATTTCCAATTTTAGCCCAAACAAAGCTTACTTGGAGACTACTTTTTTTTAATTTTTTTATTCTTTATTTTAGGAGTGCAGTGTTAAGTACAATCTTTTGTAATGACTTATGACAAGAGATATAATGACCATATTTAACCCCTTAAGGACCAAACTTCTGGAATAAAAGGGAATCATGACGTGTCACACACGTCATGTGTCCTTAAGGGGTTAAACAGATAAGGTCAAGATGTGCTGCACTTACTTGGAGACTTTTGGATGGAATCTAGGTCTTGATTTAATATTTTTGAATAGGCTTTTTTTTTTAAACTACTTAATATTTTTTGCTAAACTTTTAAAATGATGTCTTTAAATATTTTTTTAAAAAAAATCAATATATAAAAAAATAAAGAGCAAAATATTAAATCATTTCAAAAGCTTATTCAAAAATATTCAATAAAGGCCATAATTGAAATTTTTACTACTCAACAATTCGTACCTTTGTTAATAATACTTTATATCTGTCTTTTGCCTAAGGACTCAGAAAAAAAAAATATACTGGCATTCCAACAATAATCATGACTACAAGAAAATTATCTCTATATTAAAAATGAAAGTGGTTAACTTTTCTGAGTTTTCACACAATTAAATCAGACTTTTAACCGTCTGCGTTTTTTTTGCATTTTTAGTAAAAAACACACACACTGGTCAGTGTTCATGCACGCGTATGTTATTTGTCATGACATTTCATTTTCAATACCCTAACAATAACAGGCATGAAACAAAATGATAAGATATGGAAATATTGTCTTATATATGTTAAGCTTACCTCTTCATGCTGAGAAGCTCAATTGGCTGCCGAGCTGACAGCCTTTCGAATTCATTCCTCATAATTTCAGTCTGGAGGGAAACAAATGAATAAAAATACATACATGCACTGCATTGTGTACAAAGACAGATAAACCTTAAATAATGTACGAGGTCTTGTGGGGATGTCACAGTGACCACAAAAACACTGGAAATTCAGACCATTTCGAGTTTTATGGAAGATTCATATAGAACTGACCTCAAAAGCAGAGTAATCTGGAGTTGGTAAGTAACTCAGGTAATTCTTGGTAGGACGGTACCTTCTAGTCTCCTCTTCAACCAAAGCTGCAGCCTGATGTATAAGAATAAACAAAGCATACAGAAACATGTCAAGGTAACAAGCAAGATGACGAAGGTGCATCTAAGTTAGCACCGAAACGCGCGTCGGGCTCTTTGGGCTCTTTTTTCACGTACACATCTTTCTCACTTAAGCTATCTATCACTATGTGCAGGCAACCAACATTCTAAGTATGGTTCTGCACATAGAGGCACTCTAACTAATTTTTTCACCTCCTTTCCTGTTGGGTCACTATTTTTATTAGAGTCTATAGAGGAGGTTTCTCTGGGTGATACGGGGGAATTATGGTTAACATGTCGAACTCATCTCTTCTAGCTATTACCACTATCTACAGGTTAGCACTACAGTGATATAGCAATAATAGTAGGTGAAGTTGCATGCTACCCCCAACACTGATTTTGAGCTTTTTTGGATTTAACCAGTTAATCACAGTCGGAATACCATAGGCTGTTTTAATACTGGCATCAACCAATAGCCATTCAGTGTTCACCAATGTTATAGACCTTTTAGTGACCTTTTCCAGATACCTATGTCAGCTACCTGACAGTTACCTATTGTTCACACTCTAAACCACTGGACTTGACCATGCTAATTGCCTATTAAAGTCAGTATCCAGTGATAATTTTTCGAGTGAATAGGATTCAAGGTATCATAGGATCCACATGGAGGTGAGCCATTAAGGCTTGTTATCACTATATTTTGGTTAATCTACTTATCCAAATCAGACTACACTCATTCCATATCTATCAATTGATTGATTAATTTATTTATTTTCATTTATCTATTTGGTTTCTCTCCAGGATTGTACTCAGCTAGTCTGGATTCCTCCAGCTTTTTGAGTACATACATTTAGATGTTTTTAAGAATGTTTATTTTAATTTAAAATGTCAATGCTGCCCTCTCACGCTTGTACGAGAGTACAGCAGTTATGTCGGAGCAGATCGAGCAAGATGGCAGCACCAGTTAGGGAAAGGTTCAGGTAAGTAACGCTTACCTTTACATATTCACAGCGGCAACTACACAGTTGGGGGACTTTGCAAATTCGGCAAAGTCACCAGATGGTGACAGTGTCCCTTTAACAGATACATTTTATTTCCTATTCCATGTTCCCCAGAATGGTTGCAAAACAGACAACCCTTTGCTCTAGTTTAAATGGGATACTCCATTGGCCAAACATTAAATTATATAAATATAGTAGATATATTCCCAATGAATATATGCATGCACTTATTTCTGCATTTTTAATTGGGGGTATAATTAAAAACAGCACATAAAATCAGCAGATCTCTTGCCTGAAGCCTTTGCAAACGCTCCCCTTTTAACCCCACCCAGACTTTCAGTGGCTGTCCAATCACAGACTTCCCGTTGCAGCTCAATGAGAAGTCTTTGCAAAGAAGCTGCTCTGAGCAATTGCTGTTTCTTGAGTTTAGCCCCACTGAGCTAACCAAACCAGAAAGCAATAGGACCTGTTGTCTGACAGCTGGATGGGTGCAACCATTTAAATTTAGAAAAGTGTCAATATCTATTGAAATCTGACCCTTTGGGTAAGATGAAAAAAGAGGACACAGTCATCACGCTACAGTAGGTGTTAAAAATATCATGTTTATCATGGAGATAACTTTTTTTTTTTATTTATTTTAATCGGTTATCTACTTACCCCTGTTAACACTGTTAGGAATTGATGCCCATCACATTGAGTGCAAGTAGCTGCCTACCTTTGGTGGACTACAGCTCATACAATGCTAAGATGGTTTTGACTAAGGTTGATGGGAGTCAAAATATTCATATGATGTAGTGGGATAGCGAGGCATTCACTTACAAAACAGTTCATGTGGAATGTGACTACATTTAATCTCATCCAGGGGTTGATGGAGCTTTAACCCCTTAAGGACACATGACGTGTGTGACATGTCATGATTCCCTTTTATTGCAGAAGTTTGGTCCTTAAGGGGTTAAAGTGCAGAAATGCTTTATATAACAAGTCACCATTTAAATGGATACTTGCAAATTTAAACTCAATAATGGTCCTTGAATAAAATATAATATTTTTTATACATATCCCTAAATCTCATTTAAACTATCAATACCTCTATGAGAAGCTTCAGACTGGAGAGATCACATCGAGGTACTTGAACTAACACAGCCCTATATTATGAATGACTAACTGGTTATATCTTTAATACAACAATGATAAGTGTTCTAAAGAAGTCATTAAAATACAATATTTACACAATTAATAAAAAAAAACAAAAAAAAAACATTTCTTTCAAAATGTATCCTAAACTAGAGGATAAAAAAAAGTAGTAATAAAAATGTTGGCATTGACAAGGGAGAAAACTGAAACGCTGGGGGCGTGGCCGGGCCGCCGAGCCGAGCGGTCGCAAGACAGACCAGCTCCTGCTCAATACAAGCTACAAACCACCTTTTATGCCTGTAAATCGGGCTTTTGGACTGCATGACCAGCCCACAACTGCGACCCCAGTCGTCTAGGGCTACCAGAGCTGAGGAGAGGCTTGCCCTCTGGGGTTTTAGTCCCTCAGGGGAGAGGTCCCTGCGGCAACAGGCGAGACCTCACCCGGCAGCGAGAAGAGTGGACGGCCTCCACACCACTAACCTGCCCACTGGAGCCCGTCGAACAGGGAATCCATCTGCGGACCCGGTCCTGATTCCCCCCTCCCTCTGGACCGGGGGGGTGATCCCGGTCCTCACCCCAAGGGCCTGAGCGGGACGCAAAGGACGACACCGCTGCACACAAAATGGCGACCACCACGTGCATTAGAGACCTGAGCCCCGATTACAGCAGGCCACAAGGACTAAGCAGGGAGCCGTGCAGAGCGCCCCAGCATGAAGCTGAACACCCCGCTTACCACACTTCCAGCCTGCTCCCAAGCGACCACAAGCAGCAAACACTAAGTCTCCCACCACGGCTGACCCAGGCTCTCAGGGGACCGAGCATTCCGCAAAGCAGCCGCCACCCACGAGAACCCTTACCGCACGCAAGCTCCCTGGACCTCGTGAGTTCAGAAGCAGATGCCGGCGCACACAGCAGAGAGGGACGGAGGTCGGAAGCCTGCTTCCCCACTGCCTAGAACGAGCTGCACTGGCATCGGTCGGCAGTGGAACTTTACCTCCAAGAACGGCCTCGAGACCACCAAGATGGCGGCCCCCCGCGGAGACAAAAATCAACCCAGCAAGAAACCATGATGAACTGTATAAGGGACTAATGCTTGTGAGCTGCGGCAAAGTGAAGCTACTCTTGCTAAACAGTCAGCAAGTATACCTATAGTGGCTTCAAGCAGATTTAAATGCTTTAATGTGTATTATTTGGGGGAATAGGCGGTGAAGTAGTGTCTATCATGCTTTGTCAACAGCATCTAAGGGTGTCTATGGAGGCCTGAGGGGAGATACTATATCTCTCATACCTAAGCATGTACCTAGCTAAACTAAATACAATGCCTACGTGTAACCTTATCTTGTAATTAACTACTAGAAAATGCGCAATGTCTAGCAACTACTATGTGTTAAAAGCAATATCTACTTAACCAAAAATGTGCAAGTTACTTCTATGCCACAAATATGTACACCAATATAAGAATAATGCGCTTGTTAGAGCTGTTGTGGCTATTCAAGCAATGTTGTATTCTCATATGCACAACAAAAATAAAGAATTAAAAAAAAAAAAAACTGAAACGCTTGTTTCTTTTTGGTCCTTCAAATAAATTCTATGTAGCACTGTTAGAGCTCATTTAGCATTTAGCTCACTTCCTTGATTTCTTGAATTTGGCTCTGCTTTGAGCAACAGGATGCAAGGTTAGCAGCACACATTTACTACATTTTATATTGACCTCCGGGTACTACAGCAACCCATCTATCTCTATGTGGCTTCACAATGTGTCAAAAATTATGGTTAAACACACCTGATAAAATATCAGATGACAACTACATGGGAAGGGATTAATGCATGCCTTTAAAGGAATAAAGTAGATTGTGCATGTTTTTTTTGTTCTGTCATTTTGTGATCTATTATTTTTCTTCTCAATCCGGATCGAAACATGCACAGATGAACACAGTGAATAAAACTAACTCAAGTGCAGACTGTACAACCATAACCACTTCTAAGGATGCTCATGGATAATGTATACTGTTGTGCAGCACTACAATCAAAGCTACCCTGTAGGTGGCAACATTTGTGTCACTAATTAGGGGTGGTGGGGGGACGACAATTAGGCCATGGCACCATTAAGAGATATGTAGACTGAATAGGAATTATTTTTTTAAAGGAACACTATAGTCACCTAAATTACTTTAGCTAAATAAAGCAGTTTTAGTGTATAGATCATTCCCCTGCAATTTCACTGCTCAATTCACTGTCATTTAGGAGTTAAATCACTTTGTTTCTGTTTATGCAGCCCTAGCCACACCTCCCCTGGCTATGATTGACACAGACTGCATGAAAAAAAAAACTGGTTTCACTTTTAAACAGATGTAATTTACCTTAAATAATTGTATCGCAATCTCCAAATTGAACTTTAATCACATACAGGAGGCTCTTGCAGGCTCTAGCAAGCTATTAACATGGCAGGGGATAAGAAAATCTTAATTAAACAGAACTTGCAATAAAGAAGGCCTAAATAGGGCTCTCTTTACAGGAAGTGTTTATGGAAGGCTGTGCAAGTCACATGCAGGGAGGTGTGACTAGGGTTCATAAACAAAGGGATTTAACTCCTAAATGGCAGAGGATTGAGCAGTGAGGCTGCAGGGGCATGTTCTATACACCAAAACTGCTTCATTAAGCTAAAGTTGTTCAGGTGACTATAGTGTCCCTTTAACCTAAGCACAGAAACCATATAGTGTACTAAAAACATTACTATAAAATATATATATATATTAGTTTTTTTTTTATAAAGCCTCCCACTGTTATGCTCACCTTAGATCTGGAAAGTAATCCAATATACACCCTGGTGAACTGTTGTGCCGTATACAATAATACATTTAAGCAAGTGCAATAATAATCATGGACAGTACTTTGAGAAACCCCAATTCACATTGCCAATACAGTTTATGTAGGTCACTTATGTTTGTCTCCCTAGATCCATGATGAATACAGTTTTACTATATCCAGCTATTATAGACAACTCCCATGTTGCTTAGCCAGCTGACCTTCTAGCTGTGTGCTTAGGAAGCCCAGCCCACAGCAGATATAAATGCCAAAACACAGCACCCCCTGACCCACGTGAACCCATGCAGCACCCCTAATACAGGACTCATGTTTAAAGGGACATGCCGTCAGTTTGTATAATACAACAGAAACATGTCGGCAGCCCAGGGATGCCCTAACTCACCGCCTCTCGCACTCCGGCAGCATCGTACCCTTGATCAAAATAGGGCAGAGCATCAACCACCACCTCCCCGGCCACCAGACTGGTACCCGCCATCTTGGAACACCGGCAAGACTACAGCAAGCAGCGCGCATGCGCAGTGCCCCCTGGAGCGCACGTGTTTACTGATTGGTCAGAGAATATTTTCATTCACTTCCGGGTTGGCATGAGCACCCACGTGTTGCTGTTAGAATTAGTGTGTTGTTGTAGAGTGTGTGGCGCTGCTTTATGTTATCACAATAAACTGAAACAATTAATGCAATGTGTGGTGATATAAGATGGCAATAATATGCAGATAAATCACTATTCCAAGTGCAATGCATGTATTCAGAAATCTGGCTTTGTAAATAAAATACTTTGAGCTAGCTTTAAATGCCAGGTTCAGGCACATAAGTAAAGAGGTTGCTGTCACCTGAAATATCACTGTCCACAACTCCAGTGCCCACCACTAAAGTCAAAGTGTTGCTCTTTGGCCAGGTGCATTTTTGGCTGGCATGTGTGATTGTGTTTATTAATGCCAGGTGATCCTGTACTGAAATATGTAAATGTAAAAAAATGGGTGACAGAGTAGCACTGCTCAACTAAGTTTTCTTTTGTTATTGGGCTGTGCGCAAATGTCAGGTTACAGTTCCACTTTAAGTTTAAGCAACTAGGGCTAACTAAGCGCTGCGGAATAAGCTGGCGCTATATAAATGCTGATAATAATAATAGCTCAATTAGTGTTTTACATAATTTTCAATCCATGCCACTTTGCATATGAATAAAATCCTTTCCGGATTGGTACTTTTTTCTGCTTTTTTGTTTTTACCACACACGCTCCTCGAAAATGATTCATATTTGCCTAAGAAAAGGCCGCCGTAATGATACAGGAGTAAAATTATGACAGTGTAAATGGGCACAATAATTGTTTTTTTTATACATAGCAATAGATTTTTAGTCTAAAAATAAAAAGATTTAAAAAATGAAGCAAAACAAAAAATGACAGAGAGTGCAGGAGTGACCTTCTGAAGGTAAAAAATGACACTTTATATACACAACCTCCTTATGGAATGGAAATGGAGGTCTGAGGTTATATTGCTGGGATCAGGAGAAAGTAAGCCTCTATCGCCATCCTGAATTACCACACTCAGAGGTGGCAAAGCGGAAATTTGGATGGAAGGATGCTGTTATTTCACTTTCTTACCTGATTTATTTGCCGTACTAGCTGTAAACATAAGTTAGCAGCCATTTAATAAAGTGGACAGGGTAAACTGTATTGGTTGTATTTGTATTTGTTTTCTCTGAATATGACAGAGTAATCATAAACATCCCAAAAGTGTTATTGGGTAGCAAATACAGATATGAATTATTCACTCCAATAAATGTTTTTAAAGAGTTTACTGGTTTCGGGGAACAAGGAATTGCCATTTCAGGAGAACAACGGTTCAAAAGTAATGGTGTATTTGTATTAAACAAACTAGAAGAAAAAGCCAACATAGTCAAGAATTGCTCAAACTGTATCTATATGTGGCATAAAAGACTAGAACAAAGAGTCTTCAAGGTCATTTCTCAACGGCAGAGTAAGGGTTTGGGAAGCGGAATGGAATAATGTCTAACAGTGAATGGTACAAGACCCCTGTAATGAAGCTCCCTGTATCCCTGTCTGGGTACCTCTGCCAAGGACCACTTCCTAGCTGGATCAGGGGACAAACCGCAGAACTTCTGCCCACAATCGCTCCTTCCTGGAGCCGATTGGGGAATTAGCTCTTTCCCCGTTGAATCCCCTGCAAGCTGGAACAGCAGACACAGGAGTAAATCTTCTTTCCCTCCACTAACAGGACGACACACAGTTTGGGAGTTTGAGCTGGAATAGAATTTTAATGGAGGCACACTGGCCTTTTATGCAAGTTTCCCAACAAGGGCGACACCCTGGTGGACTTTGTTGGGCACAGGGACACAAAGTGAACAAACCACACAGTAAGACACTCCCATACACAAACAATAGAATCCCTCCTCTGTGCTTGGAAGATAATTGAATCAGGAACTGTACTAATCCAACCTAACTATCTCCAAGCACAGAAAAAACATACAATTTTATGAAACCCCAAAAAGTACCTTAAAAACACACAAAACCCCATAAAATCACATCCCGATCTGGGTGAACAACATATCCAAAAATCACCCAGATCGGTTCAGGGGTTCAAGAATTTCCTGGAAGTCATAGTTTTGACCGACCGCAAGCATGGCCCCATGCCGAAAACAGTTCCAGGGAAATAGTGCTAACAGTCGGTCAAGTTCAGTAGTCTTTTACAGGTTTCCCTGCAGGGCCCATAGTCTGTGGGCAGGAGGCTGGCAAGCAGGCCTCTCCAAGAACTCATGGAAAACTCACTTGAAAAGGGGATTTTGTCACACATCTTCCCTCTCCCGGGGAGACTATCCAGACCTCCAATTGGTCTGAGTCTCTGACAGTCTGCTGGCCTTTCCCAAAAGGCGTAGTTTTCCAGATGGCCTCCTGCCACAAGTACATCCAATGTCCTGCGGGGAAATAACCTATATGCCCTCCCCCTTGGTTGGATAAAGTTGTCGCTGGGGGCAGAGAGTGCAGTTTCTCTCATCCATGCTTGGTGGGCAGAGGCCAGTGGCGCTCTTCCCCGTAGCCAGCGATTCAGCTGGGTTGGTTGGTGGGTCATCAGGCCCCAGAACAAAGGGGTAGGGAGGGTAGAGGCCAGCTGCGCTCTGCCCAGATGCCAGCTCCTCTGCTGGAAGGAGGTCAGTAGAGGCCGTACTTGGGAATGGGCAGTTGGGGATCTGGGTAGGCTGCCCAGCATCCCTGTAGGGCTGGTGCAGAGACCTCAGTCCCATCTGCACCATCCATGCTAGGGGGCTTGTCTCTGGACGAAAACTTCAGCCGCTAGGGAGTGGGACCGACCATCTCTATTCCCTGTAACACACACTGCCGCTGGGGAGAGAGACCGACCGTCTCCTCTCCTAATAATACACTCTGCCGCCGGGGAGGAAGGGTGACACCATTCTCTCCCTGGAATACACACTGCCGCTAGGGAGTGAGACCGGTTGATTCTACTCACCAGAACAAATACTATAAGCTGTAGTTGTTCTGGTGATTATAGTGTCTCTTTCAGAACCAGCTTATATCTATAATGTATTTTTTTACATTTGCTATAGCACCAAGAAAGATGTTTACAGGGTCAAAGATGATACAGGGTCAAATATAGCACGTTACATTTTTCAGTTTTTTCACATTGAAATTCGCCAGATTGGTTACGTTGCCTTTGAGACCGTATGGTAGTCCAGGAATGAGAATTACCACCGTGATGGTATACCATTTGCAATAGAAGACAACCCAAGGTATTGCAAATGGGGTGTGTCCAGTCTTTTTTAGTAGCCACTTAGTCACAAACACTGGCCAAAGTTAGCGTTAATATTTTTATGTGTGTGAAAAATGCAAAAAACTAATTTGAACGCCAATTTTGGCCAGTGTTTGTGATTAAGTGGCTACTAAAAAAGACGAATATGCTGTCCTTGGGGACCCGGCTCTAAATGCCGGCGGGCGGCATAGCACGCCCTGCTGTCCTTTAAGAGGTTAAAATGGATTTGCAGAGGCAGAAGGGGTAGTGTGAATTGAATAGGGAGCAGATGGTTTACCATATGCATTGATCCATTGATTAATCAAAAGCTCTGTAAGGTGTGAGAAGTCACATATAAGTGGCCTGGAAGTTTAGCTCCAATGTAAACTAGCTTACTTCAGCCATATGGCATCTACCTTTTAATTGATGAGTGGATGTCTTTGAAATGTTAATGATCATTAGCTTTCAAGAAAAGAGAAAAAACAAGTCTTGTGATCCAGTATCATATCCAAAAGAGAGAAACATTGGGGGTGTGGCCAAGCGACTGAATCGAATGGCCGCATGTACTCGGAGCTCCGAGACACAGATAGACAATTTGCCATCCTACCACGGCAAAACCCAACCAAAAAACCCAAAGAGGCAGGAGCGAGACCCGTACCACACAATGGGTCGGAAGAACAAAAAAATAAAACCGGACAAACCTCACCTCAGCCAGGACATAGGCGCACTCCTCAGGCAGGCGCAGCAGGCCACTAGGCCCAATATGGCCGACTACTCCGGGGCCTACTCAGACCTGTCCGACGACCTGTCCCTGGATGACGAAGTGGATGTAACCCCGGCGAGACCACCGTCGGATGCAAAACCGCTCAGCCCGGACAAGGAACCGGTGACAACGGCGGTACTTAAAGACCTGCTGGCGGGGTTACAAAACACTATACTGGCTGACATGGCGAACCTGAGAGCAGACCTGCGGGGCCTGACAGGCCGGCTGGGTACAGTGGAAAATACTGCTGGGGAACATACACAGCAAATATCCTCAATGCAGCAAACAATCTTGGAGCTCAAGAAACAAAACGACAGCTATGATGCCAGATTTGCAACGTTAGAAGATTTGAGACGAAAAAACAACTTGAAAATTAGGGGGGTCCCGGAAAGCGTACTAACGGAGGAACTACTCCACCTGCTGAGACGGGCTAAATCTCTATCCCTCGATGAATGCTTTCGCATACCAAAAGCTCCCAAGGCACCAGCGGCAGCACCAAGGGACTTAATAGTCCACCTACACAGCGGGCGAGAAAAAGCGGCACTGCTCACAGCTCTTAAAAACCAAGACCCCTATGAATTTGAGGGAATGCGGCTCACCTTTTATCCGGACCTATCTGGGGGTACCCTGGCGTGGCGGAGAACCCTGAGGCCAGTCACCACTATCCTCAGACAGAACGGCATCCAATACCGCTGGCGGCACACGAGGACCCTATTGATACTTCAAGGAGAAGCACGACACCTAATCCGCGACATCACCGAAGCAACAGCCATGATGCGTACACTGGGACTACCTTTGAACTCACTGCCGTCAGTCACACCTCAAAGGGAAGATACCGCAAAGCAACGATGGGACCCGGCAAGAGTGACTGCATTTGTCCCCCGACAGCCACCGACGGTCCGCCTTACAGAAGGGACTACCTGAACTCTCACTAATGCCGAACCATGTCTACTGACATGTAACGACACCAAGTTGCCCTACCAGGCAAACCATGTTATCCATGTTAGAATGTCCCCTAGTTTGTGCACCACTACAACACATGTTCTCTATTAGAGGCAGATTACCTGACCCCCCCCTACCCTCGGTTGCACCCTCAGATGACTGGCACAAGCAGCCCCTAAAATAGGCGCTGCGCCCCTAGCCTCCACGATAGCACAAAGACACAGGCTTAATACTATACCGCAGACCCGAATAATGCATGAATGCACAGGTACCGCTGATAACAGTTAAGTCCCACGAGCCTAGGCACACAAGCTTTCAATTAGACACCCTGTCTGCGACCACAGTCAAACTTTAACCCGCAGTTGATATGACAGACACCTCAGAAGTCCAGCACACACTTAGCATGGACTCACACACATTCTTCTTGTGGGCTATACATCATAAAAATGTGCAGACCCTCCATATGCCACATTGTATATATATATATATGAATGTTTCGCCCTGGAATGCTGTTGTGGCACCATGGGCCCGTTTGTTAACATGCGCACCTCAAAAATAAAGAATTTAAAAAAAAAAAAAAAGAGAGAGAAACATTAATATTTACCCACAGAATAATAATTAAGCATAATTTTTGTTATATTTCGAATGTGACAAGCGCAATCTTCTAAAAAGGGCCCAAACATGATTGGCATAACTTAACCATAGGGGAAGGGATTGTGATGTCTATATTGGGTCACAAGAAAGGGGTGTGACATATCTATGGAATTAAAAAATAATACATTCATAGATGCAATTACTATTTCTGTGGCACGTACATAAGAGAAGATAGAACCAAATGTTTCCATTTGGATTGATGTTGGTCTGGGACACAAGGGGGTGATCACCTATTGTCTCTATAGATATGCCTTAACTACACCTCTAGGCCAGGAATGGTAATCCACAGGGTATGTATCCAATGTCATTGTACTTGCTTGAAGGGCCAGAATCTAATTCTAAGTAAATCACCATCTTTCCTACCAGAGAGCCCCAGGGGCAGAAGTTTTACTTTGAAAAGCTGAGTAATTAGGACTTCAGTTATTTCATCCCTTTTGTTTTTTTATCTGTTGTTGGTGTACATAATTTGTTTGTCATCTATACTTTTGTATGCACTGTGACTATTATTTGCTCATAATAAATATTCCTTTATTCATTTGTTCTGCCTTTGTCTGGTAAAGAATCACGTTACCTGAAGAGACTAATTAGTATTTTGCAATTACTTAGATATTGTGCTAATATCTTTGGTGGGTTTTTTTGGGGGACCAGGGCACCCATTCATAAATTGTCTTGGTGGTGGCAGCGTTAGAATAGTAATATTTATATTATTATGCTTGAGTGTGGGTGGTGTTAAGGGGGGTGTTATCATTATTTCCGGTCTAGTGCAGACAAATAGTGAACGTGAACCCTTTACCACAACTACATCATGCACACTCTTGAAGTAGGGTGTGTTCGAGACACCTCCTTTACAGGCACTCAAGTGTTTTTACTCAGAGCCAGGTTTTATGTATTTTATGCTAAGACATACTATACCAGAAGCTTGTTTGCTTCCTGTCATTGTTTTATCTCCTTTTCCTGAGCATATATTCCCTTGGATGTGAAGAAGTACAGTGTCACCATAAAGTGTAACCCCTTGCCAACAGTAGCATACTAGCTAACATTTTCCATTGTTAGGTTGGATTGTACCAATTACGAGCTCCTGTCTCTTTATTCTGGATTTCTTCCCCAGTGTCCTGTTTCTGAGCTGTATCACCCCTTCTTTATATTGTATCCATCATATTAGAGCGTAAGCTTTGTGACAGGGACATACTTTATCTGTATTGTACCCTTTAAATTATAATGTAAATTAGAATATAAGAATGGTGTGAAAGACCCATCTTAGTTAGTATTTTAATTTTAACATGTAGGTTTTAAACTTCATATTAGAGTGTAAACCCTGCGAGCTACTACAGGGAGTGCAGAATTATTAGGCAAATGAGTATTTTGACCACATCATCCTCTTTATGCATGTTGTCTTACTCCAAGCTGTATAGGCTCGAAAGCCTACTACCAATTAAGCATATTAGGTGATGTGCATCTCTGTAATGAGAAGGGGTGTGGTCTAATGACATCAACACCCTATATCAGGTGTGCATAATTATTAGGCAACTTCCTTTCCTTTGGCAAAATGGGTCAAAAGAAGGACTTGACAGGCTCAGAAAAGTCAAAAATAGTGAGATATCTTGCAGAGGGATGCAGCACTCTTAAAATTGCAAAGCTTCTGAAGCGTGATCATCGAACAATCAAGCGTTTCATTCAAAATAGTCAACAGGGTCGCAAGAAGCGTGTGGAGAAACCAAGGCGCAAAATAACTGCCCATGAACTGAGAAAAGTCAAGCGTGCAGCTGCCAAGATGCCACTTGCCACCAGTTTGGCCATATTTCAGAGCTGCAACATCACTGGAGTGCCCAAAAGCACAAGGTGTGCAATACTCAGAGACATGGCCAAGGTAAGAAAGGCTGAAAGACGACCACCACTGAACAAGACACACAAGCTGAAACGTCAAGACTGGGCCAAGAAATATCTCAAGACTGATTTTTCTAAGGTTTTATGGACTGATGAAATGAGAGTGAGTTTTGATGGGCCAGATGGATGGATTGGTAAAGGGCAGAGAGCTCCAGTCCGACTCAGACGCCAGCAAGGTGGAGGTGGAGTACTGGTTTGGGCTGGTATCATCAAAGATGAGCTTGTGGGGCCTTTTCGGGTTGAGAATGGAGTCAAGCTCAACTCCCAGTCCTACTGCCAGTTTCTGGAAGACACCTTCTTCAAGCAGTGGTACAGGAAGAAGTCTGCATCCTTCAAGAAAAACATGATTTTCATGCAGGACAATGCTCCATCACACGCGTCCAAGTACTCCACAGCGTGGCTGGCAAGAAAGGGTATAAAAGAAGAAAATCTAATGACATGGCCTCCTTGTTCACCTGATCTGAACCCCATTGAGAACCTGTGGTCCATCATCAAATGTGAGATTTACAAGGAGGGAAAACAGTACACCTCTCTGAACAGTGTCTGGGAGGCTGTGGTTGCTGCTGCACGCACTGTTGATGGTGAACAGATCAAAACACTGACAGAATCCATGGATGGCAGGCTATTGAGTGTCCTTGCAAAGAAAGGTGGCTATATTGGTCACTGATTTGTTTTTGTTATGTTTTTGAATGTCAGAAATGTATATTTGTGAATGTTGAGATGTTATATTGGTTTCACTGGTAAAAATAAATAATTGAAATGGGTATATATTTGTTTTTTGTTAAGTTGCCTAATAATTATGCACAGTAATAGTCACCTTCACACACAGATATCCCCCTAAAATAGCTATAACTAAAAACAAACTAAAAACTACTTCCAAAAATATTCAGCTTTGATATTAATGAGTTTTTTTGGGTTCATTGAGAACATGGTTGTTGTTCAATAATAAAATTAATCCTCAAAAATACAACTTGCCTAATAATTCTGCACTCCCTGTATATAATTTATCACATAGAGCAAGATCTATCAGGAGGGACATAATAAACTATAAGCCTTTGCCAACAGTACATACTTTCTCACATTTCCAGTTGTAGGTGAGATCGTCCAGATTATGAGTGTCACGGGTTCCAGGGTCTCTTAGTGTCCCCTGGTAGCCGCTTCTCTAATCCTCCGCTGCTCCTGGATTCAGATTCAGCATACAGTGATTCTAGCCCTCTGTAACTTTGTAAAATTCCCCAATATAGTGGACAAGACCAGTCGTGTTGGGTAAAACAAGATAACTGTTTATTTCAGAGAAAAACCCATGGATTTATCCCCCTATACACAACAAGGGGTCTTCAGCCAGTACAATGCAAACCACTGCCTGGTGTCTTGGTGTCTGGGACATAATTGGGTCAAGACATGATAACTTAATTTCCTGCTGGACACCAAGAAAACTAGCACAATAGCTTTTACATAATACAATTAACACAACAGCCTTCATCCAGCTCAACATTTTACATAATAACTCAACATTAACACAATGTACCCCCATATCCTATATATCATTTTAAAGTCTGTGATCAGGAGCTGCCTCTCCAGCAGGCTGTGGCACGGGACCTTCTGTGACAGTAAACCTTTGTTTTATTCTAGTATCCTGCTTCTGGGAACATCAGAGAAACATAATTGTGTTGTATTGTACCCAATGTAATCATGCAAGCAGTAATCTCTTTTCTCTCTATTGTGCCCATTTTCAAACAGAGTATTAGTGTAATATAGCCAGCAGCATGCAGTTGCCCACACTGAACGACTGAGGCAGGATATAAAACAGTTTGCCATTAATTTTTGTGATACATAATTCACAGGGGTTTTTATTTGCCTTTCTCTGGGCCAGTCAGGTATTGATAATTTATGAGAAATTCAGAACAGTTAAAGTTGCTGCCTGCATATTGTTGCATAATGTAATAATAAAGTATGTTCATAAAATAAACATTTGAAACATATCTGTCTGATTGTCCGATTACTGATTAACATTGCGCAGACATACAGCTACACACCATGTTGACCTCAATGAAAAAAGTGTGTGTCATCCTGCATTGTAATAGTCTGTGCTATATTAATATAAATATTAGAAAATGATCACAATGTATAATGATTCCACTAGCGGACCAGTTTTTTTAAGTTACGTTTTATGTATATATATATATATATATATATATATATATATATATATATATATATATATATATATTAGGCATAGCAATGTTTATTATGGGTCACATTATGGGCCCGGAATAAAGTCTATATGTATATAGCCCACTGGACAGTTTAGATAATTGTACAGGGTATTAGGCTCAATAATCATTTACACCCTAAGCCAAATTTATGATTTATGATTTAAGAGAGTAACATAACCCTAACACATCAAAACTTGTAGCATAGGTCAAATAGAGAAGTGATTGCACAATAAATTAGATTTGTACCAATCATATAAATAACATTTGGAAATAGTCAATATTACAGTACACCTGCTTCCAAAGCAGCAGTGGAGGAGAGGTATTGATTAAGAGAGGAGACTGTAGACTTGTGCATTGTCATGCTATGCCAAGAACCAGCACACAGTGCCTAAGTAAAAAAAATATATTTTGTAAACTCCTTTAAAAAAAACAAAAACATATTACCGGGTCTTAGAGTGGCCAGATTTAACATAAATATAGAACTGTCAAAGACAAGTCAAAGTCAGGGATACAGAAAGAGACAGTGACGAGTAGACAAGCCAATAGATCAAGAATACCAGAAATAAAAATAGTCAAGAAATAGCCACAGTTGAAATGTCAAATAGAAATACAAGATAAACGCACTCTCTGATTACCAGTAAATGGAAACCATGTCACAGCAATGCTAAAACCTGAGAGTTTAAATAGCCCTACGAGGGCAGGGCATGGCCAGAAAAGACTGTGTAACAGCAAAACTTGCATGCGCGTCAATTATGTTTTCAAAGAACTCCGCAGTACAGCTGGCTGGGTCTTTCCGAACGCCACTTTGGCATTGAGCCCCAAGCAAGGCAAACCAGATCAAAATCCACCGGGAGGTGATTCTCCCAAATGTTCTTGACCATGCTGATTCCTAAATGATTGCACCAAAACATTGCATGCACAATTTGTAAATCACTCAAAGCATTTTTATTTCAGATAAACCAAATTGTTCATCATGCACACGTCTATCATGTGGCCTATTTAGACGTGTAGGCATTTTGCGAAGACGAATACTACCTGCAAGAATTAGTGGCCTCATTGACAACTTTTACAAAAGACTACACGCTGTCATTGGTGCTAAAGGGGGCAATACACAGTATTAAGAACTAAGAGTATGCAGACTTTTGAACAGGAGTCATTTAATTTTTTTCTTTGTTGCCATGTTATTTATTTTTTTTATTTTGCGATTCTATTATAACCTACAGTTGAATATGAATCCCACAAGATATACAATAAATGTGTTTTGCCTACTCACTCATGTTTTCTTTAAAAATGGTACATATATTGCCAATTCTCCACAGGTATGCAAACTTTTGAACACAATTGTATACTACACATTGGCTGCCTTTCTCTCTCTTTTATTTCTACTGGAGGAAATATCTCAGTGAAGGAGTGGTGTGATGCTCCCCTGAGAGCAGCAGAAGGCTACAGCACATGTGAGTGACTCAATCGGATAAATAGAAATATTGCCTATATTCATTACCATCTGCACTATAGTTTGTCTTTTTTATGTTTTTTTATGTACCGGTCATAATCTTCTGAACATATGTATACACTTTTTTTTTCACTACGCTCCACTAAGGGTATAAGTATCTTGTACCATTGAAAAGTGTACATTTGTTGTTTGAACTATTTGAAGTATGCTAAACATGTACACAGTTCCTCCTGTTAAACCACTAGAGGTCAGCAAATTCAAAGGGAACATGAATAATCCCATTAGTAGCCTCCATTCATTACTTTGATTATTGTTTTCTCTATAGTTAAATGAACACTCCAAGCTACCCACTACAGATTGCGGTCTCGTGCTTTCACATGTGAGTCCCCTCCTGTGGTCCTGTGCTGCACCGCCTATGGTTTTCTTCAGCAGGAGAAGCCAGATATCTATAGAGCACAGCCTAGCCAGTGCTGGACTGTGATGATCATTGTCTGACAGCGCTCATGAGCACAGTCCTGCATGGTCTTTCTTTGTCCTAATGAGCAGATGCAGCCATAAGTGCCCGGCAAGACTCAGATAAGTTGTCAAGCCATGCCAAAATGATTTGACATCTTACAGTAGGATGGCACCATGTCATTCCTAGCACCATAATGGTTCTTTAAAATATATATTCTTTCTTCATTGGGTGATATGTTTTTATGATATCTTTTTGTAGGAAGACAGACAGAAAGTGTTCGGTTTTTAAAAGAACACTGTTTGTAGTGGTTATGGTGCCTAGAGTCTCTGGGTGCCAGAAGATGGCATATCACCATTGGAGGCAGAGCGGCAGGCAGCCAGGGACTGAATAATTCTACAAAACAGTGAATAAATCATCTAGTAGTGATGCAATATAGATCCACTACTGATAGAAAGTGTTACATATAGCAAACATAATAATATAGTTATAGTTGCCAGTGTACTTCCCTGTAGCTATTTTCATATCTGCAAATGTTTTCTAAAATATGTGGTTATGGTTTTGATAGTTTTTTTCTTATTTGTTTTGTAAATTTCTTTGTCATTACTAATTTTATTATTTAACTAGTTTTCATATTAATAATTAATAGGATTTAATAGTTTCAGTTATACAATTTACCTTTTTTTGTTGTTTCCCTTAATGAGGGGGTAAAGTTAAGGTTAAATTGACTATCTGTTGTTTTTCAAACCCCTTGTGTGTGTCAGTATGATTATGAGTAAGGATCCAAAGATTAAAAAAATTTTTTTCGGAGGGCGGGGCCTGACTACTGAATGGAGCGGTCGCAGGTTGCAGGGGCTCCCGAGCAACAAGACAAACTTGACCATACCTACCTGAACCAAGGCAGATTTAACGTTCACGGGGGCCACCAACTGCCAGGGAACCTTGAGACCAACCCGCAGACATCAAGCATGTGGGGGTCCCGGACCGCACGACCCACTAACCTCCTGAGGCCACGAGGCACGGGCGCCATGGGAGAGACGGCCGCTCTCCCGCTGCCACGATCTTGGATGGAACCTAGACAGAGCCCCAGTCCCCCATTCCCCCCCCCCCTTTGAATGGTGCGGGTTATCCCGGTCCGCTTAAGCATGGCATGTGAGCTATCAGAGGCGCCAGAGGCTGACTGTGGCACGCATAGAAGCAGCACAGGGCCTTGTAAAATGGCGCCTGCAGACCATGCTGCCCAGCCTAAACACACCCAGTCCCTGCACAAGCGCTTGGACGATCTGTTCCGCCGTTTATGGGAACAGCTGGAGCAGAGGAAAGCCCAACAAATCCCCACATTCTACAAGGTGGTGGAACCTGCGGAGAACATGTGGCGAGAAGGGCAGATCCCGGGAAAGGCAGACTCACACCAGTGGGCTGAGCGCCCTTCCAGGCTGAAGGTCACCAGGAGACTTCCTTCGAGACATGAGCCACCTCGCAGGAGGGTTACCCGCCGCTGCCGGCGGAAGACCACCAGAACCCTCCGCAGCGCCCACAATGGGAAAGACACGGCCTCGAGGAGAACTCGAGTCTGTGGCCGCACGGTGTTGACCCCATACGAGACCTGGAGCTGGGGAGAAGCCCCCTGCCGCACACAATCCTCCCCCACACTGCAACACCCACGGCTGCTTGATCCTGGTATGCCCAGCAGTTGCCCACGATCGGGCGCCCCTCTGATACCCAGCAGAGGAATCGGCTGATTAAGAGATCTCAAGGACCTGAATAAACGGAGATGGTATATGGACTGCACCACTGTAACGAACAAGGACTCTTTACATAACGCACCCTGCCATAGTATGTAGTCATATATAGTCCTAGACACTAGCAGATGAAAACTTACATACGCATACACAGTTAGAATGGGACTCACGGATCCAACTATGCAGCGAGGATTCACTGAGTGCTGACAAATATACATTAGCCTCACCCACACACACATGTACCTCTGCTCCACACTCTACCTAACAAGCGTCTCACCCAATGATCCAGACATCAGCAGGGGAGCACGGGTTAATGAGTAGAAATGTGTGCCCAGTCTCAACAGCCCAGTTTAAGCACCGTAAATCAGACTTAGACCGCACACACACTAGACTTGGCAGGCAACACACAGCCTTATATGAGCATATTACCTGGGTTTCAATTGACAAGCGAGTCCCAATCATATTAACCCCTTAACGACGCTGGATGGAAATTTTCCGTCAAGGCAGACCTACCCTTAAGGACGCTTGACGGAAAATTTCCGTCATTTACTAAAGTTAACGCCAGATCGCCGCGATCGCGGCGATCGTGGGGTTAACGCTGTTGCTGGGTGCCTCGGCGTTTGAGGAAGCCCAGCATCAGCCAATAGCGCTGTCCCAGCACATGTGATCGCTGTGACAGCCAGTCACAGCGATCACAGTGCTGCTGGGATTTCCTGATCCTCCTCCCTCCACCTCTGTGTGTGTTTAGAAGTGGAGAGAGACGGATCGGTTGAAATTTTGTGTCCCTGACAGACACAAAGTATTTTAAAGTTAAAAAAATCCCTTTACTTCCTTTCCCTGTAAAAATTAACAAGGGTTTAACCCTTTGATCACTGGCAGCAGTGATCACAATACTGATCACAGTACTTTACTGAGATCAGTTTTTTTTTTTGTAACCCTCAGGGGTTAACTTTATTTTATTTTAAACCCTCAGGGGTTAAATATATTTAATTTATTTTTTGTACTATTATTTTCAGTTAATTAGTTAGCTGGGGTGGATTGAAGCTAGGGGGAATTGGGGAATCTAGCATTAGTGTAGCTAGGAAGCTGAAAAGTTTTAGAAAGTTATTAAAAGTTATTAAAAGTTTGTAAAAGTTTGTAAAAGTTTATAAAATCATAAAAAAAAGTGAAAAAAGGAAAAAAGAGGGAAAAAAAGTAGTTTATTTTAAGTCAAAGCATTTCTGCTTTGCTAGGTGTAAGCACTGTGTTTAGCGGTGATCTGATTTCTGTTTTTACCCACAGGGGTTAATTTTTTTTTAAGTTTTTAGAAGTTTTTAAGAGTTTTAAAAAAGTTAAAAAAAAGTATTAAAAAAGTTCAGAAAACAAAAAAAAGTATAAAAAAAAGTTAAAAAAACAAACAAAAAAAAATCCGTTATTTAGTTAAAGTTAATTTTAAGCTTTGACCATGCTTAGAAGGTTTAGTGCCGAGGAGGCATATAATATATTAGCAGCCGACTCAGAGGCAACCGACACTGCCTCAGAGAGTGTAGAGGGTGACTATGTGCCAGACACAGATGAAGAGAGTGAAGATACCCCTGGCACTGCTCCTGGCGCTGATATTTGGGTGCCCCCTAACAATTTTGTCCCCGACATCCCTCTGTTCACTGCGACTCCTGGTATTCAGGGAGACGTGACCAGCTATAACTCCCAGGATTTTATGGAGCTGTTCCTTGGGGATGATTTTTTAGGGCAGATAGTTACACAAACAAATATTTATGCAACGCAGTATCTGGCACAAAATGCAACAAGTCACCTTGCCACAAAAGGGAGCTGGTACCCCACTAGTGTGCCAGAGTTAAAACAGTTCTGGGCACTAACCATGCTGATGGGAATTATAAAAAAGCCCAGCATCCGAATGTACTGGTCCAAAAACCCAGTATGCAATACTCCCATTTTCTCTCAGACCATGACTAGGCCCAGATATGAATCAGTACTGCGCTTTCTGCACTTCAATGACAATTTGAAGTGCCACCCCAAAGATCATCCGCAGTATGACAAACTCTATAAAATCCGCCCCCTAATTAACCATTTTAATAAAGAATTTGGCCTAATTTATACTCCCCAAAAGAATATATGTATTGACGAGTCCCTAATGAAATACAAGGGTAGACTGGGGTTTAAGCAATACATACCAGCCAAAAGATCCCGGTATGGCATCAAGCTTTACAAGTTATGTGAAAGTAGCAGTGGGTATGTTTATACCTTCAGAGTATATGAAGGTAAAGATAGCCACCGGGATCCCCCAGGTTGCCCTGATGTAGTTGGGACTAGCTGAAAAATAGTTTGGGATCTAATGAACCCGCTACTGAACAAGGGGTACCACCTCTACCTTGATAATTACTACAATAGCATACCCCTTCAAAAAATGCTATATTGTTTTGAGACTGTGGTCTGCGGCACTATCCGCAAGACACGCACTGGCTTCCCCAAGGCTCTGGCAGAGAAAAAAATTAAAAAGGGGGAAACTGCTGCTCTATGCCAGGACGAACTGCTGGCTCTGAAATACAGAGACAAAAAGGAGGTGTTCATAGTGACTACCATGCACAGTGAACACACACGCAGGGTCGCAGTCCGTGGCAGACAGGAAACAAGACGGCTGCCTGTCTGCATTAAGCAATACAATAAACACATGGGGGGAGTTGACCTGTCTGATCAACTGCTGCAGCCATATCTGATAATGAGAAAGACCAGGGCCTGGTATAAGAAAGTGGGCATTTATTTAATGCAAATGGCTACTCATAAC
This sequence comes from Pelobates fuscus, assembly GCF_036172605.1. Taxonomy (NCBI): domain Eukaryota; kingdom Metazoa; phylum Chordata; class Amphibia; order Anura; family Pelobatidae; genus Pelobates; species Pelobates fuscus. The sequence continues at coordinate 130,224,875 of NC_086317.1, forward strand.
GCATTCATCCTTTTCAAAAAGGCAAATCCTCAGCTGAAATTTACTTTTCTTACATTTCAGTTCCAGCAAATTTCGGTGCTGCTCACTGAGTGCCACAGTGGGGAGCCATCAGCAGGGCCTAGCAGCAGAAATATTCAGACAGGTCACTTCTGCTTTCGGATACCACCAACCCCCCAAAAAAAGACCCCCCAGAAAAGGTGCAGGCTGTGTTACCAGAGAGGCATTCGAACGGAGACCAGTTTCTACTGCCCTGATTGTCCCTCTCAGCCTGGCCTTTGTATTGGGAACTGTTTTAAATTATTTCATACTCAGGGCCAATAGTATGTTGTAGTTCTTCTGTTATTTAACCACTGACTATATATATATTATTTTATTTTTACCTTTTATTTAGTTAATTGGGGTGGATGATAGTTCCTGGGAAATTGGGGAGTTTAGTGCGTATGCTAGGGGTAAAAATACAAAAAAAAAAAAAAAAACAACAAAAAAATAAAATAACATTATTATAACATTGTTTTGTTAAAGTTCTTGTGTAAAAAGTTCAAAATGCTTAGGAAGTACAGTTAGAGAATTCTGACAGCGGATTGAGATGTGACAGACAGTGCCTCAGACTTTGACCCAAAATGGGACATGGACCCAGCATGCAAATTCAAAGTTTGAAACAAACCTGAAATGACTGAGTCTCAAATGTGCCCCTTCAACATCCACATATACCTGAGAAAGGTACACACGGGGGTATTGCTGTACTCAGACGACATAGCTGAGTGACATATGAAGCATTATACTGCCATAGCACACCTAAGGATTGTAAACTATGCATTAAAATCTCAAAGTGTGGGGGGGCGGGGCCTGTCGCATCTTGCCTGAGCTCCTCTCCTACTCGAGCAAAAACGATAGTTTACGCTACATCTAGCCCAAATTATCACTCACCTAACGACGCACCTGCATCCCGACCTGACTGCAATACGCTGCGGAGGTGGGAAACGCGACAGAAGCTCCCCGGTAGCACAATCTGAGCGGCCTAGAGCGCGACGGGCGGGAGAGGCGGCCGACCTCCCAGACCGGAGTGATTCAACAGCCCTAATCGACATGCAAAAGCCCCGTGACCCCCCCCCTTGGACCGGCGGGGGTGATCCCGGTCCCCCCCTAGGAGGAATGCCTGCACCACTAGGTCATGCAAGGAAATCAGGTGAACCACCCAGCATGGCGGACGCCACGTGGCACCCCGTCCCTGTCGATGTACAAAATGACCTGGCGACCAGACTCAATCGAATATTCGACAAATTCTGGCGGGACCTGGAGAAGAAGAGGCATCGCACCACCTTTGAGCAAACACTAACACACACATCATCACAGCAGGTTGTAAGCCCACAGCAGACTCCTGCAAGACGAACCACCTTGCCGGCACAAGCAAAGCCGCACCGGCGCCAGCCTAAGCGGCGGGAAAATGAAATATCCAGACCACGACGGCGAAGACTGAAGAGGTCGCAACGGATTGCTCACCGCTCCATACCTCCTGCACTGGACACTGACGCGACCCCAATTGCGAGAAGGTTTGGTCGCATGCACCGACGAGCACACAAGCCTGGAAAATCTGCCACGACTGCTTGCCGCTCTCGCACCGGTCCGCGGCCTACTCCACGACAGACCCTTCAAGTCTCTCCTCTTTCCAGGAAGCCCGGCACACAGCCAGCCAACGGACCCACCAAGAAGCCCCGAGCTGAGCCACAGACCAGATACGCTTCAAACGACTCGGAGGGTGGTAAAGCCTGGGACTGGTGGGGGGCTACCTTGCAGAATTTCAGCCACAAGCTTAGACTCGGGGTGGGATGACACACCCGACCTCAGATAAAACCCTAGCAGAAGCAAACCACTTCTCACCCACCTCCTACTCAACAGGGATAAAATCTCACTAATAACCCCTAGGGTCACTAGCCTGTTATCCCCCTACCATGAGCGCTTCACAGTTTATTTTACACACATACTCACCATGTCTGATACAACATAACACAACACTTCCCTCTTACTATAAAGCCTAGACATGTTAGATCTCACCTGGACTCTAAACCATACTATAAAAAAAAATTGTGCTGTATACTCAAATGCCATACATATGTCACGCTATGTTCGATTTAATGTTTGTCACTGCTGTTGTGGCATTGACAGAATGTTTGTAAACCACAAGCACGCAAAAATAAAGAATATAAAAAAAAAAAAAAATCTCAAAGTGTGTGCCAAAAAGGCAGAGAAAATGCTTACTACTACTAGACTTGGTACTCACTAGCGAAAAAATTATCCCACCCTAAGGTTCAAAATGGGCCTTTTGAAATACCCTGGGGTGTCTTCTTTAAAAAATGGTAGGCCTTTGTTGGGGAAGTTTGAATTCTCAACCTGTTAAATGCCCAAAATGGGACATGGACCCAGCGTAAAAATTCAAAGTTTGAAACAGACCTCAAATTGCCGAGTCTCAAAGTTGCCCCTCCAACATCCACATATACTACCTGGGAAAGGTACACACAAGGGTATTGCTGTACTCAGACGACATAGCTGAGTGACATATGAAGGGTTATACTGCCGTAGCACACCTAAGGATTGTAAACTATGCATTAAAATCTCAAAGTGTGTGCCAAAAAGGCAGAGAAAATGCTTACTACTACTAGACTTGGTACTCACTAGCGAAAAAATTATCCCACCCTAAGGTTCAAAATGGGCCTTTTGAAATACCCTGGGGTGTCTTCTTTAAAAAATGGTAGGCCTTTGTTGGGGAAGTTTGAATTCTCAACCTGTTAAATGCCCAAAATGGGACATGGACCCAGCGTAAAAATTCAAAGTTTGAAACAGACCTCAAATTGCCGAGTCTCAAAGTTGCCCCTCCAACATCCACATATACCTGGGAAAGGTACACACGAGGGTATTGCTGTACTCAGACGACATAGCTGAGTGACATATGAAGCGTTATACTGCCGTAGCACACCTAAGGATTGTAAACTATGCAGTCAAATCTCAAAGTGTGTGCCAAAAAGGCAGAGAAAATGCTTACTACTACTAGACTTGATACTCACTAGCGAAAAAATGATTCCACCCTAAGGTTCAAAATGGGCCTTTTGAAATACCCTGGGGTGTCTACTTTAAAAAACGGTAGGCCTTTGTGGGGAAAGTTTGAATAAGCAACCTGCTATTAGAACCCAAAATGAGTCATAAACCTATAAAATTCTGTGAAAACTGAAATGGTCAGGTCTCCTATATGGCAGTGTAGCGTCAGGTATTCCGACTAAAGGCCTACATTGGGGGTATCGTTTTACTCATAGGAGATAGCTCAGCATAATTTAGGTTGTTTGATCATATTGGAACATCTCAAATATACAAAATGCCCAGCACAAATGTAATGCTTAAGGAAAAAATGCAAAAAATATTTTTTTACCACAAACTTTGACATATAATGGCGAAAAAATGGCGACATATTAAGGCACAATATATGCCATATGAGATACCCTGGAGTGTCTACTTTCACAAATGGTAGGCCTTTTTGCGGTTTTTGAAACAGTCAAACTGCTATAATGGCCCAAATTGAAACATAAGCGCTGCAAATCCGTCTCTCAAAATTCTACTCTAAAAACTGAAATGGTCAGGTCTCCTTTATGGCACTGTAACGTCACCAAATAGTGTCAAAGACATACATTGGGGGTATTGTTTTACTCAGAAGACTTAGCTGAGCATAATAAGGGGTGTTTGATCATAGTGGAACATATCAAATATACAAAATGCCCAGCACAAATGTAATGCTTAAGGAAAAAACGCGAAAAATATTTTTTTACCACAAACTTTGACATATAATGGCGAAAAAATGGCGACATGTTAAGGCACAATATATGCCATATGAGATACCCTGGAGTGTCTACTTTCACAAATGGTAGGCCTTTTTGCGGTTTTTGAAACAGTCAAACTGCTATAATGGCCCAAATTGAAACATAAGCCCTGCAAATCCGTCTCTCAAAATTCTACTCTAAAAACTGAAATGGTCAGGTCTCCTTTATGGCACTGTAACGTCACCAAATAGTGTCAAAGACATACATTGGGGGTATTGTTTTACTCAGAAGACTTAGCTGAGCATAATTAGGGGTGTTTTATCATAGTGGAACATATCAAATATACAAAATGCCCAGCACAAATGTAATGCTTAAGGAAAAAATGCGAAAAATATTTTTTTACCACAAACTTTGACATATAATGGCGAAAAAATGGCGACATGTTAAGGCACAATATATGCCATATGAGATACCCTGGAGTGTCTACTTTCACAAATGGTAGGCCTTTTTGCCGTCATTTGAACAACCAAACTACTATAATGCCCCAAAATAAGACATAGGTCCATTAAATCCATCTTTGAATTTTCTAACTGTAGAAACTGAAATAGTCTGGCCTCTTATATTTCATTATAGCTTCCCAAAATAGTGGCAAAGGCATACAAGGGGGGTATTGTTGTACTCAGCAGATGTTGCTGAACACAAAATGGGATTTTGACCAGGAATAGCACACAGCAGCTTTACAAAATACACATTTAAAAAACCTTGTTATATGTGTGTATTTCAAAAAACAGAAAAAACACAATTTTACTGCAATATGTAGCAGAGATTGGTGGGAAAATGGCTATGTAAAAAGTGTCAAAATACCCTTAAATAAATAGCCTGTGATGTCTTCTTTATATAAATATATACTTTTGTGTAGCAATTTTGTTTTCTGTGACAGCTGTCAAACTTACAAGTCAAACATACCAACTTCTAAAAGATTTTCACATTTAAATTTTATATTACTCCTTGTATTTTGTGACCTGTAACTTTTAAAATAAGCTGAAATCCTTTACATATTATGCACTTTGAAAAACAAGACACCTAAATGAATTTATTTTTAATTACTTTTCCTAAGCTGGACATATTATACACACACTATTATTGCCAAAACTGTGAAAAATATATATATATTTTTCATTTTTTTTCTTTTTTTTATGTTTTTTAATAATAAATTAGATTTTATATATGTATAAGTCACATCAAAGTAAAGCCCATCTTGTCCTTTAAAAAACGATATATAATATGTGTTGGTTCAATAAACGAGAGAGATGCAAATTGCAGTTGAACACAAACAGCAGAAAATGCAAAAATAGCTTGAGTCCTTAAGGGTATGTCCAGCTTCTGAAGCTGCGTCCTTAAGGGGTTAATCACACTGCTATATATACACAGAGACAGGAACTTCAGATGCCAACAACTCAATTCATGGCTAGGTATAGCCTGTTAATAGTCTCATTAATTGACGCCTGAGGCTCAAACCTATACATAATCTTGTTATATGCTTGTTTTGTTCTATGCCTACGAATATATGCTGTCCCTACAGTGTCCATAATCACTGCATTGCACGGACGGGCTTGTTTACTCTTAATCTTAATCCTACTTTAAAATTCTGTTAGCACCCACATGCCAGCCTTAGCATGTAATAATCAGCCTACATGTTCATCTCTAATAACTGTATTCGCCCAACTACTATAACAAGAAGCACCACTAAACATAGTTGTATAACCAACTAACAGTTTAATTTTTAGCACCACTAAACATAGTTGTATAACCAACTAACAGTTTAATTTGATGGCCCTTGCTATTTGTAATTAACTAGAGAGAACAGAAGTAGCTTATGTATAACCGTTTAAGATGGAACCTGCTTAACATGTAACTCTGTCTCACTATAAATACTATTACGTTAAATGTGTTATTCAGATTAGACATGTGCAATTCTGAATTAAAATTCGTCTGAATTTCGGTTAATTCGGACATTCGGGTGCCTCCGAATGTCCGAATAGTTGAATTGCCGAAGTGCCGAATTGTCGAAGTCCCGAAGTGCCGAAATTACCGAATTTCCGAAGTGTAGTAGTGCCAAAGTGCCGAATTGCTGAAGTGCCGAAGTGCCGTAGTTGCCGAAGTTCCGAGGTGTCAAAGTGCCGAAGTTCCGAAGCACAGTATTGCCTAAGTACTAATATACTTACCCAGTGAAAGAAGAAGAATGTTACACTGTATACAATTTCAAATAAAAAGTATACAAACATGGACAAGATTCAGCTGTAAGCGTTTGCAACACTTACAACAATCAAGTAACATACATTCATATAAAATTTAATTTACTTAGCCTGTCAATGGAATGACAGGAATGAATAAGTAGATAACTCCCTAATTCCCACGGTATTAGGGAGCTATCTACTAAAAGGCTGAAAGACCTAAATTGGTCTTTCAGCCAAATTTACTAATACTAAGTAAAGATTACTTAGTATTAGTAAATTATGCCCCTACTCGCTATAGTAGGGGCATGTCTATTAAACAGTGAGCAGCCTGTGACTGCTCACTGTAAAAAAAAAAAGGTCCTATTGCCCGCCCCCACCCCTGAGCGGCGGGTGGGGGCCCTAAAGTAAAAAAAGGGGGGAGGACCTATTGTCCCCCCCACCGGCCCCCACCCCTGATTGGCCTTGCCCCGCCCTGCAATTAGGCTCAGAGCACTCTGATTGGTGGGTTTAAGCCATCCAATCAGAATGCTCTGACAGGTAAATGAAGAGACTGACAGGTAAGTCTCTGCATTTACCTGTCACAGCACTCTGATTGGTTGGTTTGAAATCCACCAATCAGAGTGCTCTGTGTCATTTTACACAGCGTGGGAACAGTGGCGGCTCTAGACTTTGTGAGGCCTTAGGCGAAACTCAAACATGAGGCCCCCACTAAAACCTAAAGTTAAAAATAGGGGTTGCATTGTGTGTGTATAACGAGCTTGCAGCGCTGGATACAGAGAGCTAGTCTCTGTATTCATCGTTCAGAGGCTTGCAGTGTAGCGGCTCCCTGTGCCGCCGCATTATGATCTCTCTGACTGTAGTTATGGCATAATATGCAAACTAACTTAATTTGCAATAAGCAAATGTAATTAGCAATTATGCCAATCGTTTATACATGACTGAGGGGTATGGTTAGATAGCCTTGCAGTCGTGTATACATAAGTGCCGGTGTATGTATATATGAGTGTATCTGGCACTGTCTACCTATGTGTGACAGGGTTTGGGGTGAGTGTTGCACAGTTGGAGTACAGGATTGTAAGGGTTTATGTAATAGGGTGAGTGCGGCAGGGTGAAGGGGGTGAGTGGGACAGACTGATAGAGGATGAGTGACAGGGTCGGGGGGTGAGTGTGACAGTGCAAGAGAAGGTGAGTCTGACAGGGTTGATGGGGGAGTTAATGCAATAGGGTAGGTGTGGCAAAGCAAATAGTATTGTATGGTTGCAGTGGGTGAGAGTGACAGGATTAGGAGGGGTTATGTAAGTTTGGCTGGGTGTAGGGGGCGGCAGTGTGTGGGGTCTGAAAGTGTTTGGGAATGGTGATAGTGTATGTGAAGGGGGTGTCAGTGTGTGTGGTAATGATAGGGTACGGGTGGGGAATGACAAGGTGTGCGGTGGAAGGCTGTGACAGTGCGTGTGTGTGGGAAGGCTGTGATTGGGTGGGTGTGGGGTGACAGGGTAGAGGAGCTGTGAGAGGGTAGGAGACTGACAGGACAAGGGGTAGTGGGGGGCTGGAGCAGAGGGTGGTGGGGCAGGTGGTGGTAGGGGGGCTGTGACAGGGTAGTGGGGTGGTAGGAGGACAGTAGGAGGGCAGAGGGTGGCTGGGGCAGAGGGTGGTAGGGTTCCCCTGGGGCAGTGACAGGGTACGGGGTGGTAGGGTGGCTGTGACAGGGGGTTGTAGGAGGGCAGTGACAGGGTACGGGGTGGTAGGGAGCAGAAGGTGGTAGGGTGGCTGTGACAGGGCAGGGGATGGTAGAAGGGCAGAGGGTGGTAGGAGTACAGTGACAGGGTAGTGGGGTAGTAGGAGGGCAGAGGGTGACTGGGGCAGAGGGTGGTAGCGGTATAGCGAGTAGGGGCACAATTTACTAATACTAAGTAATTTTTACTTAATATTAGTAAATTTGGCTGAAAGACCAATTTAGGTCTTTCAGCCTTTTGGTAGATAACTCCCTAATACCGTGGGAATTAGGGAGTTATCCACCAAGCGGCTGCAACAAAAGTCCCGAAATGCCGGAGTTCCGAAGTTGCCGAAGTTCCGAAGTTGCCGAAGTTCCGAAGTGCCGAAGTTGCCGAAGTGTCTAAGATCTGAAGTTCCAAAGTTGCCGAAGTTGCCAAAGTTCCGAAGTGTTCAAGTGCCGAAGTGCCAAAGTTGTGAATTTCGGAATGCCGAACCGAGCCGAATATTTTCCCCATGCACATGCCTAATTCAGATGTTGGATCGCTTATTTAATATAAAATGAGGCTGCTATTCATAGGAGTTGTCAAAATGTGTTAGCATGTACCCAATCTGTACAACTACCGTACAGCCACTCCTTTTCATTCTGTATCCCTAATAACGTTTGCCTCAATAAACGAAAGATTGACAAAAAAAACCCAACAATTGTTTTCTCTCTCTCTGGCTGTCTCCCTCTACCCAACTACATATCATTGTATTCCATTGAACAATAAAAATTGTTCGCATTAATCTTGTGAGTGCTTATGTTTTTGTGTCCTCTTGAAAGCACGGTTTACTTAGGATAGGACGTCCACATGTTACCAGTAAGCCATTTATAATTTAGATTATTCTCTGGACAATTGTGATAGCCTGGGGTCTCCCATTTTAAATTTTCCATATAAACAGTTTAATTGACTAGATCCTGAGGGCATTTTTTTTGTTGTTCTGCATAGAATGACCACCAAGCTGACAATGCCATAAAAACGAAAATGAGTAAATGCCATTTCGAGAATACTGCTCAAAATGTTTTTAATAATATAACATAACATAATATTATCATGCTAGTCAGTCATGTCTAAATTCTGGACATGAGAGAGCCTATGTAAGAATGAGGAGATGAGATAGACATGAAGAATAATATTTATAATCAAATGTAATAGTCAAGCTAGGTTAACAAGCAGAAAGCACGGGGGCTGAACATATTGCAAATGAAAGCAAAATAAAGCAGAATGCAAAATGGTGTCTTATAAAAATACAAGGACGTAAGGTCTAGGCAAGGGGTAGGCAACCTATGGCATGTGTGCCATGCACAGCACTCGAGGTATCCTTGCACGGCACTCAAGGCTGCTAGAGCCAAACAGGCCTCTCTGGTCTATCAGGAATCCCAGTGGAACTTCAGATATCAGCTAATGTGAAAAAGTGGTGAATCCTCAATTTATGCATGGCAGCACATAGAGGTAGTGATCTCAGATAACTTTATCCCAGCACTTGTGAATCGGAATCTGCACTGGAGTAGAGCAGCCGGCAGCAGCTTTTTGCAGTTACTGCCCTTGATCTGTACCTGGCCAGCACAGTCCCCACTGGACTCCAGGGAAGTCACCCACACTGCTAGATATACACAGAGATGCAGAATAACTACGCTCATACAAATAATACAAACAGCTGACACACAGTCCGTACAAACACAAAACCATTTACAATCCTCATACACGCACACAACCCCACAAGCAGCCTCCCACATGCAATACCACAAGCAGCCCCACATATACACACCCTACCAGAGTGATATAGAGCTATCGCTGGGGCGTACAATCAGGGCCGGTGCAAGGATTTTTGTCGCCCTAGGCAAAATAAAAACTTGCCGCCCCCTCCCCCCATGTGACATCACGATGCCCCACCCATATGATCTGCCATATGAACTAACGGCAGTACAAAACCAGGATACACCACTGCCTGTATTTGTTCTGCACAGCGCAAGCAAATTTAATAACATGTTTGCACTGTGTTTGCTTGAAATTTGTCTCTGGTGTCTCCATAGATGGGATACCAGGAGACAAAAATGCTAGGAAAGCATATTGTGCAGTGTGTGTGTGAGGGGTGTAGTGTGTGTGTGTGCGTGATGGGTGCTGTGTTTGCGTGAGGTTGCTATGTGGGTAAGGGTGCTGTGTTTGTGATGGGTGCAGTGTGCTGTGTGTGAGTGATGGGTGCTGTGTTTGCGTGAGGGTGCTATGTGCGTGTGAGGAAGCTGTGTGTGAGGGATCAGTGTGTGTGTGAGGGTGCTGTGAGTGTCAGGGGTGCAGTGTGTGTGAGTGATGGTGCTGTGAGTGTCAGGGGTGCGGTGTGTGTGAGTGAGGGTGCTGTGAGTGTCAGGGGTGCAGTGCGTGTGTGTGAGGGTGCTGTGAGTGTCAGGGGTGCAGTGGGTGTGTGTGTGTGTGTGTGTGAAGGTGCTGTCAGTATCAGGGGTGCAGTGTGTGTGTGAGTGAGGGTGCTGTGAGTGTCAGGGGTGCAGTGTGTGTGTGTGAGTGAGGGTGCTGTGAGTGTCAGGGGTGCAGTGTGTGTGTGTGTGATTGAGGGTTCTGTGAGTGCCAGGGGTGCACTGTGTGTGTGTGTGTGTGTGTGTGTGTGTGTGTGTGTGTGTGTAAGTGTGCTGTAAGTGAGTGAGGCTGCTGTGAGTGTCAGGGATGCGATGTGTGTGAGTGAGGGTGCTGTGAGTGTCAGGGGTGCAGTGTGTGTGTGTGAGGGTGCTGTGAGTGTCAGGGGTGCAGTGGGTGTGTGTGTGTGTGTGAAGGTGCTGTCAGTATCAGGGGTGCAGTGGGTGTGTGAGTGAGGGTGCTGTGAGTGTCAGGGGTGCAGTGTGTGTGTGAGTGAGGGTGCTGTGAGTGTCAGGGGTGCAGTGTGTGTGTGTGTGTGTGAGGGTGCTGTAAGTGTCAGGGGTGCAGTGTGTGTGTGTGTGTATGAGGGTGCTGTCAGTGTCAGGGGTGCAGTGTGTGTGTGAGGTTGCTGTGAGTGTCAGGGGTGCAGTGTGTGTGAGTGAGGGTGCTGTGTCAGGTTTGCAGTGTGTGTGAGTGAGGGTGCTGTGAGTGTCAGGGGTGCAGTGTGTGTGAGTGAGGGTGGTGTGAGTGTCAGGGGTTCAGTGTGTGTGTGTGTGTGTGTGAGTGAGGGTGCTGTGAGTGTCCCCTCCCTGTGTTCTTCTCACACCTCCCCCTCCCTGTGTTCTCCCCATCTCTCCATCTCCTCACCCCTCCTACCTGTGTTCTTCTCACTCCCTGTGTTCTTCTCACTCCCCCCAACCTCCCTGTGTTCTCCTTACTCCTCCCCAACCTCCCTGTGTTCTCCTTACTCCTCCCCCATGTTCTCCTTACTCCCCCCTCCTCCCTGTGTTCTCCTTACTCCCCCCTCCTACTGTGTTCTCCTTACCCCCCCCCCCATCCCCCTCTGTGTAGCGTTTGTGGCCGAGCTTCTCTCCGGTCCACGGTACAGGAGCTTCTGTTTCCTGTACCCGGCCGGACTGACAGGAAGTGCACACTATTACGGGATGTGGAATAGTACCTGGGGAGCTGGGGGGGGTGCCGTTGATGTGGAGCAAGACGCAGCAGCAGAAGAGGACTCAGCCAAGGAGGTTATGGAAGAGGATGGAGTAGGAGGAGTCGTGGCGGTGTCACCAACTCCTCTGCAGAGCCACGCATTCCATGCTTGGCAGCCGTCAGCAGGTTTACCCAATGCGCAGTGTAGGTGATATAACTGCCCTGATGATGCTTTGCAGACCAGGTATCAGTGGTCAGATGGACCCTTGCCCCAACACTGTGTGCCAGACATGCCATTACTTCCTTTTGCACAATCGAGTACAGGTTGGGGATTGCCTTTTGTGAAAAGAAATGTTGTCACATGTGTTTGGCACGTGTGTAATCTGATCGTACAACGCTTTGTGCATAAGTACACAGGCTTACAGGATGTCCTGAAGCAGGCCAGGAAGGTGTGTGGCCATTTCAGGCGTTCCTACACGGCCATGGCGCACTTGCCAGTGAGGCGCTTGATTTGCGACAGCCCGACACGTTGGAATTCAACACTCCTAATGTTCGACCGCCTGCTCCAACAAGAAAAAGCCGTTAATGAATATTTGTATGACCGGGGTGCTAGGACAGCCTCTGGGGAGCTGGGAATTTTTTTGCCATGTTACTGGACGCTCATGCGCAATGCCTGTGGGCTCATGCGTCCTTTTGAGGAGGTGACAAACCTAGTGAGTCGCACCGACTGCACCATCAGCGACATCATACCATTTGTTTTCTTCCTGGAGCGTGCCCTGCGAAGAGTGCTGGATCAGGCCGTAGATGAGCGTGAAGAGGAAGAGGAAGAGTTGTGGTCACCATCACCACCAGAAACAGCCTTATCAGCATCGCTTGCTGGACCTGCAGCAACGCTGGAAGAGGACTGTGAGGAAGAGGAGTCAGAGGAGGAATGTGGCTTTGAGGAGGAGGAGGAAGACCAACCACAACAGGCATCCCAGGGTGCTCGTTGTCACATATCTGGTACCCGTGGTGTTGTACGTGGCTGGGGGGAAGAACACACCTTCATTGAGATAAATGAGGAGGAAGAACGGGAAATGAGTAGCTCGGCATCCAACCTTGTGCAAATGGGGTCTTTCATGCTGTCGTGCCTGTTGAGTGACCCTCGTATAAAAAGGCTGAAGGAGAACGACCTGTACTGGGTGTCCACGCTACTAGACCCCCGGTATAAGCAGAAAGTGGCTGAAATGTTACAAAATTACAACAAGTCGGAAAGGATGCAGCATTTGCAAAATAAATTAAAAAGTATGCTTTACACAGCGTATAATGGTGATATCACAGCACAACGGGAATCTAACAGGGGAAGAGGTGAAAGTAATCCTCCTCCTCCCACGACCACGCCGGCAAGGACAGGACCCTTTAAAGACTTGTTGTTGATGGAGGACATGCGGAGCTTTTTAAGTCCTACACATCGCCACAGCCCTGTACACAGTATTGTCACTGAGAAGAGAAGTCGCCTAGGTCAAAAAAGTCTAGATTACCTCACCTTTATTTAGATGAATGAGGGATGGATCCCGAAAGGACTGACAGTGGGCAATACATTCGACTAAAAAAGGCCTGATGAGATGAGCTGCCTTGGGCTAAAAATGGTGACGCTATGCAGGAGGAACAGTCCCTATTCTGCTCTGTGTCAGTGTGTATCAGGGTCCCTGAGGACAGGTGTCAATCCATATCTGCCAAGTGACCCTATTTAGGGGGAACAGTCCCTATTCTGCTCTGTGTCAATGTGTATCAGGGTCTCTGAGGACAGGTGTCAATACATATCTGCCAAGTGACCCTATGTAGGGGGAACAGTCCCTATTCTGCTCTGTGTCAGTGTGTATCAGGGTCTCTGAGGACAGGTGTCAATCCATATCTGCCAAGTGACCCTATGTAGGAGGAACAGTCTCTATTCTGCTCTGTGCCAGTGTGTATCATGATCTCTGAGGACAGGTGTCAATCAATATCTGCCAAGTGACCCTATGTAGGGGGAACAGTCCCTATTCTGCTCTGTGTCAGTGTGTATCAGGGTCTCTGAGGACAGGTGTCAATCCATATCTGCCAAGTGACCCTATGTAGGGGGAACAGTCCCTATTCTGCTCTGTGTCAGTGTGTATCAGGGTCCCTGAGGACAGGTGTCAATCCATATCTGCCAAGTGACCCTATGTAGGGGGAACAGTCCCTATTCTGCTTTGTGTCAGTGTGTATCAGGGTCCCTGGGGACAAGTGTCAATCCATATCTTCAAGTGAGGTCCTGCAGGTTTTTTATTTTGCCCTCTCTAATTACGTCTCTCAGTTCCAAATAAGGACCTTCGTATTGTATGCCGTATGCTTTCCCTGTAGTTCTTTGGTGGAAGTATGGGTTATGAGTTAGGGCAGGGGTAGGCAACCTTCGGCTCTACAGATGTTTTGGACTACATCTCCCATAATGCTTTTACAGCCATATTGCTGGCAAAGCATCAAGGGAGATGTAGTCCACAACATCTGTAGAGCCGAAGGTTGCCTACCCCTGAGTTAGGGGGTAATGTGGGGATGGGAAAGGCGATATATTTGTCTTTGCCCTCAGTTTAAACCAGATATTCAGTGTCGTGTTGATTGTTGGGTGGTTGCCTATATGTTGTGTGTATTGGATGTCCCTTTGGAGCCAGGGGTATGTGCTTATCGGGGAGTCCATAAAGGTATTTTCCAGGTTAACCCACTGTTGTGTGTCCATTCATAGATTCTTTGTAAGTGTGTTGCTTTGTGGTATATGTCTATATACGGTAGATTTAATCCCCCTTACTCCTTATGTTTAGTCAGTGTTGGGTAGGCCAGGCGGGAGGGTGTGTGTGCCCATACATATTTCAGGAATAGTGATCTAATCGTGTTGAAGAATTTAATTGGGATCTTGACTGGGATCGTCTGCAGTAGATATAATATGCGGGGTAGGATGTTCAATTTTATTATGTTAATCCAGCATATCCATCCATAACATGGTTTATGCCATTTTTGGAGGTCTCTGGTGATGGATTTCACCAGTGGGGGGAAGTTTAGTGCAAAGATGGAGGCTAGTTTAGTCGGGATGTGGATCCCTAAATATTTGATCGACTTGGTAGCCCAGTTAAAGTTAAATCCGGTTCGAAGTTGAGTGTCAAGATTGTTCGTCGTGTTAATTGGCAAGAGGTCACATTTAGTTAGATTAGCTTGGAAATAGGAGAGTTTACTATATGCTTCCATTTCTGACATGATGGAGGGAATAGTTGTGAGTGGGTTCGATATGCTGAAGAGGAGGTCATCCGCAAAGGCCGTGATCTTATATTCCTGTCTATTGATTTGGAGTCCTTGTATGAGTTCATTATCTCTAATGCCTTGGAGGAAAGGTTCCAAAACTAATATAAAGAGGAGTGGCGAGAGGGGACAGCCCTGCCTCGTGCCATTCGAGATGCACACTGGATTGGATAACTGACCATTAATTCGTAGTCTGACTGTGGGTTTCGAGTAGATCGCGTTCAGCCATTCCTGCCACCTAGGGCCAAAGCTCAGGTATCTCATTGTATGTTTTAGGAGCATCCAATTGATCCTATCAAACGCTTTTTCAGCGTCGATAGCCAACAGGGCACTATGAATCTTATGCGTTTGGGCCCAGTGGATAAGATTGATGACTTTGGAAGTGTTATTTTTGGCTTCTCTACCCAGAACAAAGCCCGCTTGGTCTTGATGGATGAGGCCCGGCATGAATGGTTTAAGTCTAGTGGCCATTATTTTTGTTAGTATTTTCACGTTTATGTTTATAAGAGAAATTGGCCTATAACTCCCACATGCAGTAGGGTCCTTCCCTGGTTTTGGGATAATTGTGATGGTAGCTTCTAGGGCCGATTTAGGTATGAGAGATGAGATATTTCATGAGTTGTATGCATCTATAAACGGTTGGGTAAGGATGTGAGATCTCTTTATAATACTTCCCTGTATACCCGTCAGGGCCCGGGCTTTTCCCCAGAGGGAGGGATTTGGAATTCTTCTAACGTTATATGACCATCAAGAAATGCTGTCCCATTGGGTGGGAGAGTGTGTTTAACCATTGGTTTCAGGAACTCTAAAATCTCTTCTGTGGATGGTTTTGTGTTTGTCAGGTTATATAGATGTGAATAAAATTTATGGAAGGCTGTGAGTATGTCTGGCATATGGCATGTTAGAGTGCCAAATGCAAGTGTTTTTGTGTGAGGTATGTGTGCGTGCGCATGTATTTGTGTACTTTTGCCATTGGAATGCAGTGGTGTACCTCTATGTAATGTTTGCTTTTGAATGAAGTGGTGTGTTTGTATAGAATTTTGGCATTTGACTGCAGGAATGTATTTGTATGTAATGTTTGCATATGATTGCAAGCTTGTGTTTGCGTTTGGTTGCTTGGATGTATGCACGTATACACACATAATATTCATATTTTTAGCCACCCTTCTGTTAGCATACATTTGGTGTGCAAGAGGATGGGTTCCCTGGTGTCCTGCTGGTGGCTGAGGCCAATGGGAGTGTGTGGCTTTGGCCAGCACTCTCCTTGTTCTTCCTCCTTTCTCCTGCCTGTGCAGCCGCTTCCTCTTCTTCTCGCTCTCCTGTGCAGTCCTCACTCTGTAGCCATAAGTGACAGGCTCTCACTTACTCCTAGAATGGTCTGTCCTGTTCAGCAATACCTGTTGGCAGGACCTAAGTGCATGTGCCACAAGCATTCTCTCCATAGTGCCATTAGTGTGACTATGCATTTACAGCTCCTACAAGGACCACTTGTTGCATTTCTTAAATGGCAACTCCTCATATGTGCTTTACTGCCTAAATATAGGAGTATTTTTATTTTTACCTGTGTTTATCTCTCCATTCAGAAGTAAGAGAAATATAAGCTTTCCTGATGACACAGATTAATTTTCTTTCCTCTGCTCATCCTGTTTTCCCCTTAATTGGTTATTTTTGCTTTTTCTGTGAAACCAAATTGAGGCCAAATGCTCCTATAAGCTTGCTGCAAAGTAGATACATTATCATTTGCAGTAAAAACAAGTAGTCCCATTTTTAAGTCCTTTTGGTTCATCTGATTTGTTTTAGAATCTGTTTATTTGGTAGTTAAATTCTACGGTGTCTTACGGACATGGGACTGAAATTCTGGCATTCTGAAATATTTTCTATTTTCACGGAAAATGGTTCAGCCGAACCAAAATTTGCTTGCTATGTACAGGTCTACTGGACACTATGCATTCTAAAAGCTTTCAAACTGCACCATTTTAGTGTTCTAAATTTTGACACTCACGGTACAAATCAGCCTCAAGCCACACATAACAAAAAAAAAGGTTCATGATTTAGTTAACAAAACTTTATTTCAATAATTTCCAATTTATTTTGCAATTACAGCTATAACATTGGATTATGTACCAGTGTTAATAAAGCATTATTGGAAAAAAACTGAATTTTTTACATGTTTACCGTACACAGAATTAAATAAAAAAGTAATATTACAAAAAATACATTTTTCATTATGTACATATCAACTCAATATGAGTTGTGTATTAGGCATCGGAACACTGACAAACTCTATAGTCCATTTGTTTATGCCAATTAAAGGCTAATAAGGAATCATGCTTGCCATAGTGCCCACACATTTAATAAGTCTGCTTTAGAATAATGTAAGATGTAGTCCAATTCCAGATTGACCACCAGTTTGGACAGTACTGCTCATCACTATTATATTAATATATAAAACTGGTAATTGTAGTTATTATATTAAAATCCAGCTTGGGTTTATTTTTGCAACTGTAAGCAGAGAAACAGATACATGGAGGGCAATACCAGAATTTCAATTTTATCTTTAAGTACATACTTAAATCCATTTTTTTTAGTTTAATATGCATGCCAGTTTATATAAATACTTTTTTTTTTCTTTTCACTATATGTAATCTATGTTTTATAGGTTGTCGTTTGGAGCACACATGCTTAATTCTGTTAACGTTAATTCTATAACGTTTCATATATTTAAAGATAGGAAGGCCATCTCTGAGCATAAACCAAACAAAATAATGCCTGCCCCACTTAGGGAGCATACATCAAAGCCTGCAGTTTGCTGTATGCAAAACATTATAAATTATCACTAGGGAGTCTTTTAGGTGGGATAACCAAATATAACATATGGCTGTTTTTCTTATCTTTCTTGAACAACGAAATATATGCTTTTAAAAGTGACACCAGATTTTTTTGCAGAGGTTTGTCCTCCGCCCACCTCCCTCCACCCACTTCCTCCACCCAAGGTGGCCACATTTGATTATCTACCGGAAATCATGCATGTTTATGGTAGAACTATTGAGAAGATCCAACTTTCACCAAATTAGCTCGTGTAAACACACACACACACATCTCCTGAGATATGCGTATGTGCCATTTTCTCCTAATAAATCATTGGTCCTATAAATGTATTAGAAATGCAATACCCCAGGACGAAGAGTAATATGAACATAATCTACTTGATGGGGTTTCCAGGCCAATGTTGAATTTAAAGCTGAATAACAAAAGTTTTCCCTTTTAATTTTCATTTCAAAAAGACTTATGCTAAACACTTTTTTTTTTTTTTTTTTTTTTTTTTTTTTTTAGGATCGGCACTTAAGTAAACATAATCCTATACTGTGCTTCTGCTAGTTTGAGGTACAGCAGGAAATATGATATTTTTAAAAATTCAGCACATTGATATTTGTTATTTCAAACAAAACGGGAAAAAAAACCAATAAAAAATAAACATGTTTCTGAGAACAATGTCCCAATAGAGATTTCCCTTAGATTTCTGTAACCCATGTTTTCCATTGCCTAACTTGGAGGCACTTTGAGAGGAATTTATTGTAACCTTGCTAAACAGCAGTGATTAGTTCCCTCATGATATACAATATAAAGCATATTCACTACATGATTAAGTACAAGTATTTTCGCCTCTATTGTACAAAAGAAAAAAAAAATCGTAAAAATGAATTTGCATTTTTTTTTTGATAATTCCATTATTACACCTTTGGTTGACCGCTAAAAAAAAAAAAAATACAAACAAAAAACCAGCACCGTAGAAATCAGATGTTACATCTCAGAAGTATTTGCAACTTTCTGTACACTAAAAATCACTGTTACACAAAAACAGTAGGCCACACTACCTTTTGCTTAGTTGTTTTTTTTTTTTTGTTTTTTTTTTTGCAGCAGCAAGTTTAAGTAATGGCACTAGATTGTGTAAAACTTACAAAACAATATTTACATATTTTAAAGTGCTTTTCTTGCATTTCTATATTAAAAAAATAATGGAAATTAAATGGTCTATATGCTGTACAGTTATGTAACAGAGAAAAGCACACATTGATAAATATGTATTACCGATGCTACTAACTATATTGCATTTGTCAAACAAATGAAAAATTGGATCCAGTTGTGTAAACTGGATCATACACTTCCACTTTAAGCCTTTGCCGCCTCCTAGAAAAAGGAGCGCAAACATATTTTAACTACATGATATAGGAAGGAGTATTACTTGTCAATATATATTCCTAATAGGATTAGAATACAAAGAACATGCAGGTAGACTTCCTGCTTTGTCACGTGTAAAAGATGAATTAGTTGTGTGAATTATTGTAGGCAATTGTGCTCTTATGTCAATTTGAGACTTGCAAACCAAATTACACCATGATAGTGTGTCAATTTGATTGTATTTATAGCATTTGATAATTCTGATACTGTTATACTGATGAGCAATATCTGCAATTTTATATGTTTAACTCTAAGCTCTAAACATGGCATGTTTCCATAAAATTCCCAGAATGCCATGCAATACCTGCTAATGAACAGAAACCAAAGCAGCCAAGATTGCATGTCCCCTTCACTGGAGCTCTTCAATATGATTCGGACACTACTGGAGCTCTTCCACATGGTGCTGGCTCATGGCTGCAAATCAATCAACTAAATGCATAATTAATTTTACCAGTAAATTTGATTATTTAAACCACAAACATAAAACATGGTCTATGTTGGACTATGTCAAGGTCAATATGTGGCACAACAGGTCATAAGGCTAACCCATACAGTATCTAGGAGACATTAATGGACAACGAGATCCATGAATGTTCAAATTATTGGAAAAAACAAAACAAACTAGCAGCTAAACAGTATTCACGCCCTCACATAATCTGAGGTTTCAGAATCATGGAAGAGACACAGTTGCTGACACTTACACAGAAGTAATAAATTATCTTGGTTCATATAGATTTCACAGTGCGTCTATATAACACAATGGTAGGATTTAGAATTTACAATGTAACAATGTTAACCAGGAGTAAATTTCGAAAGAAACTGTCTATTTCCAGTTACAAACTCCGGTTTGAGCTTGCTGATCCAGATAAAAGTCCTGGTCATAAAAAAATGTATAATTGTTTATACTTTATTTCTTCTCCCATTCCATTTAAGACGGGCAACGTTTCATGCCATAACTCTTAGGAAAGCCCATATCAAAATGTGAACTCCGTTGTCCATGTATGACTGCTCCTCCAGTTCATCACTTCTTAACAGCTAGCACATTACAACGCCAGTTTGCTTCTTTCTCAACTTTCCTGGCCATTTAACTTCTCAGAGTACTCGAAAATTTCTAAGAAAGCCAGAGGGTTTTCCTTATTTCCTTTCCAATTCTCTTTCGTATGAAGTTATAACTTTGGCTAGGATCTGTCCATCCAGAAGATTAGTGAGAATCCTGCAGATAGTAGAACTCTCGCTATGGATTTGTTTAAAGGTTGTGCAGTTTCTTTCAACCATTCACTTCTTCTGAAGAAACTTCATTTTGTTACCTGTAATTAAATTAAATTATATTTACATTCATTCTTCTTTACATTAAGACTTTGTTGAAAGGTTATGAATGAAATATCATTTTAAATATACATTTGATCCATAATAGACCTGTTTCCTGGCAGGGGTGATTGCCAAACTTGCCACTCAGGATGCTTGTGGATTGTGAACTACATTTGCAATAGTGAGGTTAATGGAAAGTTATTTTAAACATTTACACAGAATAATATTGAATTCAGAAAGGTTCTACACTAGTGAAGTCCTGGCAATTAAAAATAAGAGATTTCAAAATTCTCTTAAAAAATTTTTTTTTTTTTAAAAAAAGTTATTCATCATGAAATAAACTTACTCAAGCCACGTAAAAATTTATTGACACTGCTGGGCTCGGTTTCTGGGAGGGTTTTCAAGTATTCACTGGCTCGCACCTCAAAAACACCTGTTAAATAAATTTTAAAAAAATTAAGAGTTTTTAGACAAAAGATATTAAAATATTTGTAAAAGAAAGTTTATTTTGCAGGAAATACATTTGTTTTCAATACTTTATACATTTCTAAGCAAGAACTGAGAAGGTTCATTCAAGGGGAATCTATGACTAAGGTTATAAAATATGCTCCCAAAACTGAATGACAGGCCAAAATGTCACGATATTCTCTATTTAGCATAGCTGTGATTTCCTCAAAGTTTTCAAGTGTTAATTGAGATTTAATCTACGGAGCTCATTCAGTCGAGAAGGCCATTAAATGTGCCTCAGTGAACAATACCATAATAGACCACAAGCATGTAAAGTTGGTGTGCCTGTCGGTGCAGAGAGTTTTGTGGAATTTCAATTTTGGATTGACCTTATTGGTGGGACCAGTCCATAGTAGGACTAGTTTGTAAGCTTTTATCTATTGTTCTAGTTAAACATATCACTTAGTGATGTCCCGAACAGTTCGCCGGGAACTGTTCTAGGCGAACATAGCTTGTTCGTGGCGAACGCGGCGGGCGAACATATGCAATGGTCGGTCCGCCCCTATTCGTCATCATTGAGTAAACTTTGACCCTGTACCTCACAGTCAGCAGACACATTTCAGCCAATCAGCAGCAGACCCTCCCTCCCATATCCTCCCACCTCCATGATGAATAGGGGGCGGACCGAACATTGCATATGTTCGCCCGCCGCATTCGCCACGAAAAAGCTATGTTCGCCGTCGAACAGTTCCCGGCGAACTGTTCGGGACATCACTACATATCACACATATTGTTTGGCACACACGCATATCTATCTCTATCTCAATAAATCGTTAGGCAATTTAGATATTCAACTAAATGTTATGATATTACTATATAAACACAGTTTGTATCTGTACATATGATCTCCTTACATTGCATGACATGTTTAGTTGTGAATAAGTTTCAAGCAATCAAGGAACAGGATTATACAGATCATTGTTACTACTTTTTCCTGTCAGACTTTATATTTTTTTTAAATTTCTTTTCAAATGCATACCATGTCAAAATTGTTGACTTAATTAAGGTCAGCAAGTTGGAATACACAAATTGAAGACATGTATGTTTAGTCCTACTTACTTTGACTACATGCAAAACTAAAATGTGCTCATTGTCCTGTGCAATCCAAACATTTTTGTTTACCTTTGACCCCACTCTTCCGGAGCTCCCGATCTTGGCTGAATCCTGCAAACATCTGTGTCTCCATGAAGATATCAAGGAATTGACGTACGCTACGGGAAGTGTGGGACTTGCGGAAGGGGTCTCTCTGGAAAACCCGTTGACCCTTTTCGTTCACATACATGTGTAAGGAGTAATGTCCCACAATCTCCACAAAGAACCACACAAAGGCTTCTGACACCAGAGAGTTCAGAGTTACATCTTCTATGGAAACAAAAGAGTGGAAAACATTAAACATTATGACCTGCGGCTGTACACATCACTCTAGTCACAAGTACAAACTTATTGCAAGCCAACAATGAACAATACTGCATTGGATTTTCAGCTCACCTTCTGTGAAATGCTGTTCATGATATATGATGTCATTTCTCTGCTCTAAGATCTGGACTAATGCAGCCTGGAGCTTGTGAGGTAATATTTCATCTTCATCTGATTGCTGTAGGTGGGACAGAGATATTGGTCTTTTAGCAAGTTTTCAGGAGATACATACGCTTACATATTTATTTACATGTAAACAGACACACAAACACACACCTATCTTCAACTATGCAAATGATACCATGATAAAAAATATACACGTATAGTGATGATGACCGACCGGTCTATCACCTAAAAGCAGGTGCCAAGATGATAATTTTAGGTTGGGATGGTCATGCCTGGGAGAAAACCAGAAAACGTGCTGCATGCAAGGGTGGAGAAAACTGGAATGACGACAAACTAATAATGTTAACACCCTAACTCTGGCAAACAGCCCTGGGGATCTGATAGAGATGTCTTGTGTCTTGTTTTCTTCTTCTTTTTTTTTTAATAAGTAGCATTTAAAAGACCATGAATATAATTACAGGGCAGGAATCATTATGCTGCGCACAACGGCAGAAAAACTAACCTATTTCTTGGTAATGACCAGACTAAATGATACACCTATAAAGGCAAACACACCCATGTTATTGAATATACCCTGGGAACAAAAAAGAGAGCATGCAGTCCACTGCAACACAGGGTTTAATTACTTATTTAAGTTTGTAGATTTGATCATATGTTCATGGATCAAGATGTCCTAAAGACACTAGAATGTATTCCAAAAGCTGCCTTCAATTCTAAACTGCAGTATTAGATCTAATCAAAATCTTGTAAGATATTTTTATACCAGATCCACGGTCACATGTTTTCATAATCATATACTTAGCATAACAGAGCTACATCAACACACCACAACCGACATGAAGAATGAAGCAGACGCAAACTATACAGAAGTACCTCTGGAACTTTAAATATACTTTAAGTACTTTTAAAAGAATGATTTTAAATTGCTTACCTGCTGAAGAAACTTGTTTGCACAGAGATCAACTATTAAAACCTACGGAATAAAGACAGCATTAGGGATATGTATGTAAAGTTTAATATAATCTGTTCATTGAAAGAAAACTTAATTACCAGCACTTTGTTGCCAAAACTAGTTCAACAACAAAACTGCCTATTCTTAAACCCATCTATTTGCTAGATATGTAACTGGTTTCTAGTAATCATGTATGTGGACAGCTTACCAAACTACATTTGGGTTGAATTTTCTAAAGCAGATTGGTAACCTTTGTTCTGTAACCACTAGAAACATGCTTTGTAGTAGTACGTTTTACGCACTCTTAACCATATGATCCTAAAGAAATATCAGGACTAGAGCACTCACCTCCTCAATGGGTAGGTCGCTCAGTAGAGGTAATGAACAAGACAGTATGCCAATGAGAAAAGGAGTGGGCGAACAGACAATGTCAATCATAGAAGCTGGTAGAACTGGAATATACGTGTGCTGCCAGGTAAACGGGTAGAGCAAGGCAACTACGGCATGAGCACACTTGGACAACGTACTAAAAAAAAAACAGACAGACAAAAAAGGACAAGATTAGAATGATGGTGATTGACCATTGATTCATTAAATCTACACAATAAAGGTGTGTGTTTACTTTTTATGTTTTACATTGCTATTTAACATGTACCTAGTGAGGTTCTATTTTATATATTGTAAAATACTATTGCACACCTGAGATTGTCGGCTACAAAGATAACTCTTCTTTCAAGTAGTAGTGAGGCAAACACCTTGAGGAGATGAGGTACACTGAGGCAGTTAAAGAGGCAGTCAAAATCAACATGTTCCAACCGGGAGTCCATAGGTCTGCATAGCTCTATGACCTATAAAGTAGACACATAAATGTTAAAAAGTGCTATACTCGTGATCTACTACAGTGTATAATTTAGTAAATTCAAAATGAATGCTTAAATATTGGCTTAAAAGAGAATGTTTGGCTTTTTCCCCATTTTGCCTTGAAAAAGAAATGACTTCATCTCTATTTTCCACATCAAGGACTCATCTTATTTTTTTTAGATAAGCTTTTTAAATTATTTTAGAGATTGTTGGATCAACATTAAAAATTATGTAATTTAAGGCCTAAATTCTTATTTTTCCCACTCTTATTAAAACTTCATTACCTCATTTCCTGAACCCGGCAGGAAGTTTTTCACAGTTATTGTACGTCCAGGTGCAGGGAAAGGAGCCTCCATGACACTACGCATAAACGGAGGGACAAGAGCTGGTGACATTTCCCTTCTTTTCTCTACTTCATCCAGTATCTACAATAAACACATGTAAAATATTACCCTTATTAGTCTTGCGAACAGTTTCACACTAGACAAAAATGTACAAGCTCCAAAAAAAAAATTACAAATTGATTTTGATAAAGTGACATTGCCCTTACCTTTTTAAATATTTTTACTTTTGTTTATGATACATAACAGTGTAAAACTGTACCTGTAACCTTAGATAACTTTTAAATAACAGAATTAAAAATAAATAAATAAAAAAGGACCGTCTCTCTGTATTTGCTTTCTAATAATACAATTTTCTTTTTCAACTGTTAAGTATTTTTAATGATAGCATGATGTAGTAACATTTTATTGATTTATTGCATCTTAAGGTACTGTATTGTTTAACCCCTTAAGGACACATGACGTGTGACCTGTCATGATTCCCTTTTATTCATGAAGTTTGGTCCTTAAGGGGTTAAAAAATATATTTAAAAAAAAAATAATGAAACAAACAAAACATTTGAAAAGTGTTTGTGTTGCATAGATTCTTCCATGAGAAATATTGAAACCGGAAGTCTGCTGATTGATACATTTTTGCCATTACCTGTGTGAAAGCTTACCTTTGAAAATAGATTAAAGCAGCCTAATCGACTGACCATGCAGTACACTTCAGGCAGTCGCTTTCCTTTTCCCTGTGGCTAAAATAGAAAAAAGACAAAAGGAAAACAGACTATCATGATACAGGAGTATTTATCTAGAAAACGGCAGTTCAATGTTCAAAATCCTAACTGGTCAAACTTTCTACTCAAGCACTTATGATATATATTCAATTTTAAATAAATAATGTAATAATGGTCGATAAGCTTTCCAAAGTACTTAAAATCATTTGAAGTTTATCCAAAAATATATCATATAAAAAGGGAAACTGTTCCTATACTCCCTAGCCAGTACTAACATGTGCTGTGGTTGCTATGGGTGGATAGCTCTCCCTGTCCCTCAATTTCTCTGCATTTAGTACCAGCAGAGGAATCGAGAGAGAGATGGGAGAAAAAAGTATTTTTAAATAGTTTTTATTCTCCAAATCTACCAGCACAATGTATAGATGAAATGTCAAGATCTTTTTAAAGAGCTAATGTTGATTTATTTATATATATGTTCCCGATCTTTAAAAATATCAAAGGAAAGTGCACTCACAGGATTCAATAGATGAATCTTCAAACTTTTATTGTGCAATTTAATACACTAAAGTAGTGTCAACGTTTCAGTTCATTAGTGGACTTTTTTTCAAGACTTTTTTTAAGCATGCGTGGGATAGGCATAAGGCTATCCTAACTATAAGATAAGGCCAGGGACTAATGAAAGTATTTAGAAAACTGGGCAGACTAGATGGGCGAATGGTTCTTATCTGCCGTCACATTCTATGTTTCTATGTTTCTATGTTTAAGACCAGTGGACTGAAACGTTGACACTATTTTGGTGTATTAAATTGCACAATAAAAGTCTGAAGATTCATCTATTGAGTCCTGTGAGTGCACTTTACTCGGATTATGTATTTGGGCTGAAGGAAGCACCCAGGCAATCACAAGACCGTGAATGTGAGTGCTGGACATTATATATTTTAAATATATTAAATCGTTTGAAAAGCTTATTAAACAATATTAAAGAACAGTCAAAATGTTCAAGTTCACCTCTTTTTCTAGCTTTCTTTTGGAAGATTTATAAAAGCTAAATATAACCAATAGAAAAATCTTCAACATTTTCAAATGTGATCAAATTAAAATATTACATTCTACACAGAAATTCACATTTGTTTTATTAAGATAATTAATGGTATTGAACCCCAAGATTCTATATGTCCTACTTCTACATGGACATTTTTCTTGATATTCGCACAATACATACAAAGACACATATGTAATTTTTAAACATGGCCTAAATAATCATATTTAACGTCTTGTATATATCTATTAGAATTTCATTTTCTTTCTGTAAAGCCTTAAGATATATTTACCAGAAGCTTTTTACAGTAGCCAAACCATCTGCTTCCATCTTCCCCAGTGAGAACAAAAGAAAAGGTTTCACTAAAATAAAAACAAAGCAATACATAAACTTCTTGACCCACATTTGAAGAGATTTCTTTTTACATGTAAGTTCCATTTATTCAGCACTTACCTTTTAGAATCAGCAGTGGGAGCCCAGTCTTTGGAGTCTGGGAAACAAAACTTTGGTATGACTTTAAGCCTTTCTTCTGTGTCTTTCGACTGCTTAAGGGGCTGATCATTCTGAAAAATATATATATTTAGAGAAATTAGAAATATTTTATAAAAAACACACAAAAATAATGCAAAGTGTGTAGGGGAAATTCATGGTTGTTTTTATCAATGGGTATTTTATATGCTTGTAAATCATGTAACAAAATAAACATATGTAACATTTCTTTAAATAAAAATATTTAGGCAATTTTCAGTGATAAATCTTCAGTAAAATAGTTGAACAGAAAACACGAATAAGCATCCTCAACCTGGGGTACCGTTAGTTATCCATTAAAATTATATACATTGACTAAAGACAACTGGAGGGGGTTCGTCAGAAGAGAGAACATTTTTGCCTTTGACAAAGTGCCACCGGACACAAAACATGTCACTAGCTGTAGCTACCCATCAACAATTTGTAGAAGGGTCTACTCATTTTGCAGAAGGGATATCAAGTGAGATGCCACTCAGAGAAGTTTCCCTAAAGTCTGACATTATTATATATGTCCAAATAGATCTATCAAATGTAATTGAAGCAAGATTGGTAGATATATTAAAAACAATTGAACTTACCTTATTGGGATACTGTTGAGTAACATATGGAATATAGCTATCTCCAGAAGGTTTTTTCTGTAAGGAAACTACCACGAAGAGCTCAAAAAGTTGCTGCTCCTGAAACTCAATGAGGTCCCTCTCCAGTGTCTGATAATGAGGGTTCCTCTTTAATGAGCTTTGCGCATGAGCCAAACGCTTGTGGTGTCCTGTGGATAGAAATAAATGAAATTTGTTACAGCAGACTGACCGCATAACTTAATTCCACCAATTGTAATTCTAAACATTTTCAGTAGAATATTATTCTACTTCATAAAGCCTGTGTTGAGTTATTTTCTTTTAGTAAACAATTAATATAACTACATAGTCACAACAAGAGGTTTTTTTATGTGTGTTCTTTTTTTCTTTTATCCACTGTCCTGTCAAGGCATCGTACTGGCTTAAAGTAAATGTTTTTCTCTCATCAACATACTTTGATCTGGTGAGGTAAAACCTTAGGGTGCTTAAATAAACTCTACTGTACGGTTCTTCTGGTCAATTCATTATTGAGACACATTGTTGTTATGGGTGTCACAAAAAAAAAAAAACAGACCTGCCCAAGCTTCAGGTAAGCACATGCTCCTATTCTATATCTACAATAACGCATCAAGTCCTCCCAGAAGAACCAGGTTTTCCGGACCTCTTAACTCAATCCCTAGATTAATGTTTGAACTTTTATATGAGAAAAAGTAAAAACGATTTAACTGCTGGCAGGTTCACAATTCAATTATTGAAGTTTGGCCCCACACTAAACAAAATTAATGCTTGTTGCTGGGTGGAGTCCACAAAAAGGATCTTCTAAATCACTTAACAGAAATGTCTAGATAAATTAATATTACAACACCCAGTGTCTTTTCAATGCCCGGAAGTTTATATTCAACCAACATGTACTGTTGGACCCAGCAAAGTTTAAGCCTTCTAAAGTTCTTAGGCAAGTTCTCAAGACTGTACCTCAAGACAAAGACCTCATGTAAGGTTAAAGATTTTGCTAGGATTTCTAATTAATATTGGAAAAATAAAACCATTATGGCATCCATAAGTTTGACATTTAAAAGATATTGTTGCAAGATGGCTTGAAAGAGCAGTCCTTCCAAAACACTGCTCGCAAAAAATGCCTTTTGGCTAGTGATCACCATCTTGGGCCAGCACAGTTAGTTCTGTGGCCTGCCTATTTCACAGATAGTTGCTTGGTCAGTATAAAACCAAGATGACATAAAAACTACAAAAAGGTCCTTGACATCAATGACAAATATTAGGTCTGATTAGCACAGGAGGACAGTGCGTTACTTCTTGGCTTACTTTTTTGTCGATCATCTGTTTCACTTTCTGTTTCACTGGCATCCCCTAAAATAAATGGAATAAAATAAAATAAATATATATATTATAGATTTATCTACATAGATATACACACGTATGTAGGAAATAGAAATATATTTTCTTATTGAATCAAGCCTTAAATTAAGGAGGATCTGCAAGACTTATGTCAAAAATTTTTAAACAACTATCAATCATCTAGGAGAATTCATGAAATTTTTCCACCACATAAAATAAATGTAGAAATGGATATGATTAAATACACATTCATTTACCTTTGGATGACGCAGTGTCATGGCCTGCATAGGTCTGAACCTTAACCCTTTTTTTCCCTCGTTTAGCATCAAATATGTCTTGTATTTTCATCACCAGCTAAAAGTCAAAGAAGTGAGATCTCAAAAAAGTTGTACATATTTAACAAGGAACAGCAAATATATATATATATTTAGAGCATTTACAAAAATATGAAAAAGATATATATTATTCATATAGACAGATATAGATATATTAGATCTAGTTATACAATTATGCCATAAGAAAAAAAAAAATGTTAAAATAAATCACCAGCAGAGGTCGTAAAGAGCTAGGAATGATTTGAAACAATGTTCCTTCTTAACATGTTCGTTAGGAAGGAAGGGCTTCTAGCTTCCTTGTTTGGTATAATCACATCCTGTGTATGGGGATCTTTGTAATTTATTTCATCTGTATGAACACGAATAATGGGAAGGATATTTCATGCATTTAACACAGGGCAATATGAAAAAGTATCATTAATGGCTGGGGCAAAGGGCACCCGGCATGACCCAAGTAAGTTGTCACATTGTACCAATACGGTTTGACTGCTTACCGTGTGGTCGCCCCAGAGCCTTTTGGCAACATAATCACTACAGCAGAACCATGAAAACACTTAATTTGCCATCTTTTAATGGTGGCAGAAACAAAACATTAAACCAGTTTTAGGTGGTGTGACGATCTCATACATGTGCAAGTTAATTTATTTTAATAATAAATCTAAAACTATAACACTGCATGGATATTCACAATCATACCCTTGGAAATTTTTTTCTCTTTTTGGCAGTTTCTCCTCCGCCTCCTCCTTTGAACATCTTCCACTCCATTAGGGTAACAGGCAGAGTGGAGTCTTTTGGGGCCTTCTTGTGAAGATACAATTTGGTGCTTTTGAGTTCCAGAGTTTGCCGTTTTAAAAAGTTTGGTTTAGATGGCAACTAAAAAGCAAAGCAAAATAAATACATTAAAGAAAATCCTTTGCTGACATACATGTATACTATTAATTGAATAGAGTGCATTATGATTGTGTAAAGCAAATAACACTAATGGGGATAAACGCTGCGTCAAGGTGTAAGGTATATAATATTTTGGTTTGCATGTGAGCATCACAAAACAATGAGAAAAACACCAGTAAATAATTTACTTTCACCCAATATTACATCATTTTATTCCCATGATTATTTAAGAACAAAAGCCAATACCTTCAATAATAAGATACATGTTTACACTACAACAAGAAAACTGAAGATATTTACACAGCCACATATTCAGGGACCACACGATCAACTCACATGGTTATTCATTAAATGGAAATTTATAGAGAATTCAAAGCAAATTGAACGCTATAGTAGCTGAATTAGAATCACAGCTGTCAAGGAGCTATTCTGACTTTAACCCCTTAAGGACCCATGACATGTATGACATGTCATAATTCCCTTTTATTTCAGAAGTTTGGTCCTTAAGGGGTTAAAGAGATACTCTAGGCACCAGAACAACTTTAACTTACTGAAGCAGTTTTAGTGTATATTTTCAAAAAGAGATCTTGAAATCTTAAAAAAAAAAAAAGTTGCCTTCAAAACTTAACCTATATTGGGTTTAACAATTACATTCATTAAAGCACAAAAAATAAATATATATATTTTTAAATAGGATGTACACATTTTAGACGGATTACTGCTTAGTACAGTAGTTTGGTTATGTTCGAATCTGCCTTAAATACTTACCTATACCACCAAGCTAGTTTAGTTTATTTTGTGCAGCTGAGATGGGTCTTTTTCAGAAATAGTGGTCTTTACTTTATGGTATTCTCAATGTGGATTCTATAGTTAACGCAGGCTTAGATTGCAATCTCTTATTTTACCAATCTACTTAATGGTGGTTTACTGCAAGGTTTAGGGTCAGGCTGGAATAAAGCAATCTCCACAAAGAGATTATACTCTTTCTATTAAGTTAAAGGCCACTATTTGCCTGCTTTGTTCATTACAACTATTTATATAGAATATTCTTAGAGGTCATCACAAGATGTTCAGATCTTACTTTTTGTAATTATTTTGCAAATAACATTTTTTTCCTCTCTAGAGAGCCAATTTGTTGATTTACTTTCAAACTCTGCAGCTATGTCTACAAAGTGACAGTGTGGAGGTTTTCAATAACCTCAATTCACATATTGAAAGGATCACTATAGGGTCAGGAGCACAAACATGTATTCCTGACTATCGTGAAGACTCACCATTTAGGTGGCTTGCAACTCCTCCCCTCCCCCCATTAGCCCCCTCAGAATGGGTTAAATCTCACCTTATTTTCAGCTCTCCATGGGTCTGCCGGCGCTAGCCCCGCTCCCGAGGTGACGGCAAGGGGGTGGGACCAAACACGGTTTTGGTGCATTGAATCATCTCTATGAGGAAAATTCTTCGTCTCCATGCAGAGCGTGGGGATGCTGAACGGCAGGGCTGCTTACTGTACAGCCCTGAGCCAGGAAGCCCCTCCAGTGGTCATCTAAGGAGTGGCCACTTGGAGGTGTCCCTAGGGGCAATGTAAACATTGCCTTTTCTCTGCAAAGGCAGTGTTGACATGAAAATGCCTGAAGGGAGCTATTATACTCACCAGAACAACTACATTAAGCTGTAGTTGTTCTGGTGACTATAGTGTCCCTTTAATTGAGCAAATGTGTCTGCTTTGCACATCACTAACATTTAATTTCCTGTTCTGTATGACTAAAAGTTTGTAGACCGTTGCTCCATATGCTACACTAGAGTTGGCTTGACAGCAACTTCAAATCTCCATGTATAATTTTTATGTCACTGTTCACAAATTACATTTATTTTGTGTATATCCCTTTTTTGTGCTTTGAGTAATGTTTTCATTCATTATACCATTAGAATGTTTTTATTTGTTGTACTAAAAAAAGGTTTTAAGGCAACTTTTTGAAGTTTTGATCTCTCTTTGGGACTCGACTTCTTTTGTAAATATTTGCCATTTTGGGTTAGGTCCTTTTTGTTTCTGACAGTTCTCACTTTAGTGAATATCCTGGTCAATGTTTACCTCCTGCAGTCCTCTGGATCAAACAAATGGTATACAGAAAGCCCTGCGTATGGGCTTTGCTGCAACCTAAGAAAAAGTTTCAAACACATGTAGTGCCCTTACATAAGAAATACCATATACACAGTTATTATTAATACATTATAGACTATAGTTGTGTATAATGTGGTCAATTCTGACCTTAGGAGGTTTGATGGTACATCTTGGAGGTGGTAATTTCCATGTAGACGGTACCCTCCATAAAGGCATGGGCGAGATTTTAATATCTTCATATGGGTGCTCTTTGACTGGATCTGTAAAGAATTAAACATGGATAAATACAGGTTTCCCAAATATGAGGAAATACAAAACCCTTAGTAGAACCTGGCACTACAGTTATTTTGGACTGAAAGTTCCATGTTGCTCAGCTCATCATTGTAGCTAAAGCTAGTCATCCTACTGTACACCAAGATTCCCGAATTTAGTAATTTGGATGCTGACAAAACCTGGACCATTTGTGTGCTTTCAGGACTGGGTCGTGAACCACAGTCATGTATACACACACAAATGCATATATATATACCCATACATACACAAATAAAATCAAGCTGAATTTCATGAAAACATCGGTCCATATATGGACTTGAACATTGTAATAGCTGGTCAGCAGAATTTGGAGGCTTTTGTTGTACGTTTAGAGAGGCAGAAAATATGCAGTGGAAAAACGTTATGCAGATATATATAAAAAAAAAGAAAGAAACTGGTTAAGCATATAGTATGATGTAGAATAAACTTCTAGTTTCTGCACTTTAAATGAGTTCAGGTTTGTGCAAGACCTCAAAAAAATAATAAAAATAAAATAAAAAAAAAACAATGTTAAAGGGAGCTTTGAAAAGCTGCAATAATGTTGATGGGAGAGGACTGCAATGGACTATGCATCTTGGAGAAAGACTTACACATAACATCCTCATAGATATTTTCTTCAGACACAGACTGATAAACTGTAGATCTTGAGTGTTCACCAGGGTCTTCTGAAATCTGTGGATGGTTTGCATTTTGTAGAAAACGCCTGAAAGTCTGAACGTCTTCAAATTCAAATGATTTCCTAGAAACAAAATTAGAACTGATGACTTTTCATTCTTCAAACTATGTTGTGTCCCGTACTACAGCTTAAGCAGAATAAGAAACGTTCCAATAGATATTATTCAACTGCAATTATTTATATAGCGCAGACATATTCCACAGTGCTGTTCAATAGATTAAACAAGACAAACAATTCTAACAAAATACGGGAACAATAGGGGGAAAAGGCCCAGCTCAAAAGAGCTTACATACCTTACTCCAACCATAGAATAATTAACTACGGTAAGCCAGAATTTTCAAACAGAGTGGCAATTTAATAGCTAATGAACTGTCCAAATCAGTGACCGTGGGCAAATGCCAGCTGTTTGGCGTTTTTTTTAACCTAATATTTATTACCATTCCTTTAGAAAGAAAAGAAAAAAACGTTTTTTTTCACCAATATGAAAACTAGATTTTATGAATTTGCTCAAAACTGCGGAGTTTAATTAAAAATAAATAAAATAAAAATAGGCTGGGGGTTAATTTTGCTAAATATTACTTTATGTTAATCGCAAGTCACAGATTATAAAATAATGTCCTAGGTGTCAACAATATTTTGTTTGTTTGTAAATCATTGTAATTCTTTTCTGGGAGGCTAAAAATGAAATACACAGCTATCCGATGGATATTCATGACTCAAAGATGCAACTTATTACTATATTATAATACTGGCTACATACAATTGATATATGTGCATCTATAACTAGTCCAGTACAAACTGCCCCAGTGTGAGATGCTTGGTTAGTGGTGAGTTATTTAATACTAACACACCAAGACTTGAGGTGGTAATATTTTGTCTTGGGTGTTTGGGGTCATGTGGCGTGCACATTTTGTATCAGAACTATTTAAGAATGCAGCAAAGGGAACTGTCTCTCTTTGTTTTGATGCAGAAGAGAACACGCCTCCTGTTTTTACTTAATCTTACTAAAGCCTCACGCTAAATAAATTAGACTTACAAATGGATACAAAGAGGATTATTGGGCAAGCGGATTATTGAGCAACCATTGTGGAAAAAGTATTTATGTAGACAATATAGATTAAAATAAATAAATAAATAAATACATAAACTTTTCATGAATAGAGCACATACTCTGGCTGCACAGAGAACCAGGAATAAATACAGTAGGCCAGAGAATGTCCTGTAATGTACGGCCTGTGATTAATAGTTTTAGAGTACAAAATGAGTAAAACGCAGGGTAACTTATTCCCTTTGTCCTTCTGAAGCTTGCCAATTGCAGTTCATTGTAGATGTTTAAAACTGAGGATTTAAAGGGACTCTCCAGTGCCTGGAAAACAATCCCTCCCACCTCCCATCCCCAGTTGCTGAAGGTGTGAAAACCCCTTCAGTGACTTACCAGAGGCAGCGACATGTCCCACGTCACTGCTTCTTCCTCCGCTCACGCTCCTCCCCTTCATCACGTCAGCCGGCGGGGGAGACCTAATGCGCATGAGCGGCAATGCCGCGCAGGCGCATTAGACCTCTCCATAGGAAACCATTGAAAATGCTTTTCAATGCTTTCCTATGGGGATTTGTGCGACGCTGGAGGTCCTCACACAGCGTGAGGACGTCCAGCGACACTATAGCACCTATAACCTGTGTTATAGACCAGGAAGTGCCCTCTAGTGGCTGTCTAGTAGATCTAGTAGACAGCCACTAGAGGAGGAGTCCTGCAAGGTCATGAAAACTGCAATAATTACAGTTGCAGGGTTAAGGGTAGTGGGAGTTGGTACCCAGACCACTCCAATAGGCAGAAGTGGTCTGGGTGCCTGGAGTGTCCCTTTAAGTAGCAGATTTTAAAGCAAAGAGATGTGGTGATATATTTGAGTGTTCCAAACTCTCAGTAATACTAATGAGAAGTGGTAAAGTCCCAGGGATGCTATAGAAATCAGCTTCAGTGGACTTCTTGACTTTAGGACACTCACAACCAAATCCCTACAACATTGCAATCATACATAAATACATTTGAATATGAAATTGGATTAAAACTATAATTTATGTTGCAGTCATTCAATAGCTATATTTAATATTTTGTAAGTACGGTCAGAAATCCACATTATAAACTTCTATTTGTACATGGAGGAACGCACATATAATTGTCCAGCTTTAAATACATATTGTTACACTGACCTCTTTGACCTTGGTCTCAGTTTCCGGTTCCCAGTCTTTTTTGGCGTAGGTGGAGGAGCAGAAGGATCTGAAGACTCTGTGTCACTCTCGTCCACTGACTGTCTCCTTCTGTGATGGTTGCTCTTACGCTCTTCATGGCGATAATCTGTGGAATAACGAAATGTCCTTCGGGGTTTGGGAATAGGGTTTATTGATGGAGCATTGTTTATAGGCCCTGATTCGTAATAAATATTTTCCATACTCTTCATGGCAGACATTTGATTAGTTAAACCTCTCAAATCAAGTTCCTTGTCCGTTGAAATGCTTCTCCCTCTCTTTCTTTTAAATTCCATTACCATGGCTGTCAAGTCTTCTTCTGAAATGCAGTTACTTTTTTTGAACATACCCGCAGAGGTGTAAAAATTCCCTGGGGGAAGGTCCATGTCCGGGTCTAAAAACCGTTGTTCATAAATAGAAGACGGGCTTTCTGGGTCTTCTGCGACCAACCTGTTATTTTCGCCATCATAAACTTTGCAACGGTTTCCTTCCCTGAAATCCAGTCCCAAGTTTTTATTGTGGTTCAAACCACATTTCCTATTGTCCAAACCATCCACGGTTGACTTTGTAAGTGCACTGTGAATAGTAGAAGATTTTTGTGGCTTTTCATCCAAAAGATCTCCGCATGACCCAGAGATAGTCCGTACTTCCCATTGTGAGATCTTCTGTTTGATGTTTCTGCAGTGGCTCCTGGAGAGGGTTTGTAAAGCAGATCGGGACAAGCCACATTCTGGGCTTCCCATTGTATGCATGACAGGCATATCCACTATGAGAGGTTCATGTTACAACATTAAGAAACACGTTTTAGATCCACCAAAGATTTCTGATCTGCAAAATGTGGGATTGGTGAAATAATAGGAATGTTGTGGTATTTAGTAGAAATCCAACAAGGTATTTCAGCAGTTATGTTCCTCTCTACAGTGATTGCACAGTTAACACATGGCTACAATTAAGATGTTATTCCAATAATTGAGCAGAAACAGACTTTAAATGGTCTTCGGTGAAGATTTCAACCTGTTCTTTCAGTGGATCCAAGATGTGCAGTTTTGCTCTTCTAACCAAGTAACAAGCCTTCCAGCTGCTCTTTGTGCTTTTCAGAGTGTAAAATTCTAGCGTGGAAACTAGCTTTTGGTTTTCTGGAAAACAAATGCATCTTGTTATAGTCTGTCGTATAGATAAGAGTTTCAGCATGAGCAACAATAACTACAGTGTTCTGACGATGCAACCGAAAATACGTCACATTTAACATATTGTGAAGGGCACACGTCTAAAAAAAGAGACCACAAAGAAACAAAAATGAATGTCAGGCCAATGAATAGACTTTTTTTTCTTTTTTACTACTGTAAAAGTCTGCCTGCTTCCACTTATTGTACTTAAAACGAATGACGAATGCAATGAGTAGATGTTTTTAGCAGGGGTTAAATTTGAAGTCCTATGCTACTAGCAAAAACAAGCTCACAATCTAGAAGGATAGAGCCATAAGTGACTGCATAGCATTTTGTAATATTGTGAAAAAAAATAAAATATATATATATATATATATATAAAATCAAATTCTTTCCTGGAATTCCATTCAAATTGCTTGGAAACAAAACCAAAATTGTCTCATAAAAAGGCACTCCCATAATATGAGGGATAGTGACACACAGTAAAAATGTTTTTAAACTAAATGGATTTTTACGCGAGAGGAAGCAAAAATAGATTTAAATAAGAAACGTGTATTTACTTGTTGCATTACACATTTTGTATTATTTTTTAATCCAATACATTCTCTGTGAATTCCAGCTTTGTAAAAACAAGTCTCTTTACGGAGCATATTCACTTGAAGTAAGGTGATACATACACACATTATATATATATATATAGATATAATCATAAAAAAATAAATGACAGCATGTATATATCTATATCCAACTACTACATCAAGTTAGAGATTATAGGGAGATTATAGAAACCCTTCTAGCACCATAACAACTTAATTCTTATAAAGTTGTTATGGTGCTCGTAATGTTCTTTTACCTCATCGGGGCAGGAGATGAATAAACAATTCCTTATCAACTTCTGCAGGGAAGTATAGACCCATTGCACATAACTCTGCAGTAATTTCCTAAATGGCTACTGACACATCTAGAACAAGTTCAGATCTATAGCTCCTGTACCAATGACTGCTCAAAGGGATAATATATGTGAAGTAATTAAGTCAAAGTGACAATTATTAGACACAAGTCTCTGTATAAAGAGAAAGGGAGAAGCCTAATCTCATTCAATTATGACATTAGAGTTTAGCTAAATTCACAACACCCTAGCACTGTGTGCTTCATCTTTTTTCAAAGAGTGGGTATACAAATTTACTATGTTACCCAATTGTCTTGAAAGTTTATGCGGCTAGAGGTCATAAAAGAGTTTGATAACCCAGGAAAGCGGTCGATTATGGTGGTCTACAATACCAAAACATTGCCTACATGACAGATTTCAGCACTCAAGACATTGGGAAATATTTATAAAAAAGTGTTGCCGATAAACTTACAGCTAAGTTTCTGTGAATTTTTGATGCAAATTATTAAATCTGATCAGTTTTGTTTTGTAATCGAACGCTTGTTTTGGTGTGCCCCAGTCATAATTTTTTAATATACACCATTTTTTCTGCAACGCAAAGGATTTATGAATTTTCTGAAAAATAAGTACATTTTTAACCCCTTAAGGACCAAACTTCTGGAATAAAATGGAATCATGACGTGTCAGACATGTCATGTGTCCTTAAGGGGTTAAAAAGTGTTTTTTGTTTTTGTTTTTACCGCTACATTAAATTTGCCGGTCTTCTACAACGTAAATTTCTGTGCAAACTGATAAACAACTCACTTGTTAAGATTACTTTTAGAAAACTGTAATAAATATGTAATATTATTCTAGGTCAAAACATACATTAAAATTTTTTTCCTTTTAAATTAGACATTTAAAAACCCACACACCTATTTATTTAATGTCCCTTAAATCATGAATATGAGTTCATACAGCCATATGTACTCCAATAAAAAGGAGGGAGGGAAGAGTAATGTTTGCTATTGTTTTAATGAAAGTGCTTCCTGATACGTCAACTCATTAATAAAAGTCTACAATTTCTGTGAATGGCCGTAGGACAGGGCTCTGTCCCTTGTATAACAAAGGCAAACATCTTAAATTATAAGAAATTAAACCACTCCCAAATCTGATCTCAGCCATAACAAGTGTTCACAAGGGTGCACTTATTTATCTTTAAAGGGGCCATCCATTGAAGTGGTCTGGGTGCAGTGTCCCACTCCCTTAGCCCTGTCTGTGCAGTGTCTGTCTCCCTTAGCGCTGCAATGGAAAACATTGTTTACATTAAAAAGTTAAGGCTGATTCTAGTGGCTGGTTACCAGACAGCCACTAGAGGCGCTTCCTGCAGTTTCTTTGCATGAGGATGTCCAACGTGTTGCAATCCACCATAGGAAAGTGTCGAGTCAATGCTTTCCTATGGAGAAAGCACAATGCGCGCTGCATACACATCAGGTTTCCCTGCATTGCCGATGACGGAGGAGGGGGGAGCCCGACCGAGCACCAAAATTGGCGGGGGCGGTAGACAATCATTTAGTGCATAGGGACTGCAACGTTGGGAACAGACGTTTGTATTCCAAACGCTATAATGATCCTTTAATATCAAAATCATTGAAGAAATGTCCAAGAGGCTGGTAACCTATAGTGCGGTGTTGCTGCAACTCGAAAAAGATACTCTGCTATGAGCGAGCTGGCAGACCCACAAACTGACCCTAGTGACCGTTAACTATTACCTCATTGTATTTTCCCCATTTGTTATGGAAAATACAGTCCCATATCCGTGAGGATGCACAGTAAAAGGAATGATTAGTTTCCTGTTGTGAGACGAGAACTGCAGGAATTGCTTTGAAACTATTTGCATCAGCGAGTAATAAATCTGCCACAAGAAAAAACATGTTCTAAAGCTCAAATTTAAAGCCAGAGAAATAATGCACAGGTGTGTCCACAGCTGTATACAGGCTATGTGAATCACCAGAGGGACAAAGAGCTATGGAAATTGCTTACTTAGAAATGATAACTTATTATAATAGCAAGATAAACCATTAAATAGAGATCTTCCATGAAAAAGTAAAGCTCATGTTCTCCATTATGAAACTGATATATTCATAAAGTAATAGAATACATTCTCTAAATCCAGTAAAAGCGAGAGGAGGTCGAGGGGATAGAACTATTTAAAAATAAATGGTTAGTGTTTACAACAAAAAGCTTACAGGGACTGACTTTACTCACCAGAACTACATTAAAGGATCACTGTGGGGTCAAGAACAAAAACATGTATTCCTGACCCTATAGTGTTAACACCACCATCTAGCCCCCGTGGGCCCCTAATGCCTCCATAAATATAGCAAAAGCTTACTGTATTCAAGCCTGAAGCTGTAGATCTGCATGCAGTTTGCCTCAGAATAACAAGCAGTCTGCTGACATCATCAGAAGTGGTGGCCTGATCCAATCACAATGCTTCCCCATAGGATTGGCTGAGACTGACAAAGAGGCAGATCAGGGGTAGAGCCAGCATGATTCAAACACAACCCTGGCCAATCAGCATCTCCTCAATGAATCTCTATGAGGAAAGATCAGTGTCTGCATGCAGCGGGAGGAGACACTGAATGTTTGGATGTATTTTAGGCAGCCATGACCCAGGAAGGATCTCTAACAGCCTGAGGAGTGGCCAGTGAAGTTATCACTAGGCTGTAATGTAAACACTGCATTTTCTCTGAAAAGACAGTGTTTACAGCAAAAAGCCTGAAGGTAATGATTCTACTCACCAGAACAAATTCAATAAGCTGTAGTTGTTCTGGTGACTAAAGTGTCCCTTTAAGCTGTAGTTGTTCTGGTGACTATAGTGTCCCTTTAAAGATACTAGAGGCCCCCCATTTTCTTATAGCCAGATCATAGTCATAAAATATTGTGCTTTTATCTCTCTCTAATAAGGCATAACTACACGTTTATTAAGTAGTATTAAGTAGACAGTATTGCTTAAATGCTCACAGACTGATACTCTCCATCCTTACCACATGCTCTTTACCAACAATTTCCTCTAAATTACCATCGCATTGAGCAATTCTGATTTAAAAATAATTAAATAAAAATCAACATTTGCTAAAAGCCCTGCTTGAATAGAGGAGCCTCAAATAAAAACAGTCACTTTAAAGTCAGACAACTAGGCTTGTGATGGGAGATGTTATGTTGACCATGTCCTTGCACCAGCCTTTGATCAGAGACTACTAAATGTATCTTCATGTTTGTAAATATCAATTCCCAAAATGATGGCCTTTACATACATAAAAAAATAAAAAAAACTTACAAACAAAAAATAAAGTGAATAGGAGCTTGGTTCCCAGTTGACCCCCCTGTTGATTGCATTGAATTTTACCTTCCTCACCCACCAGCATTGCCAATCCCACTCAATGACTTCAACTGGAACAAGCTTATAGATCAGAACTGACCCTTATGGAAACAGCTGATGTTTTGAAATATGGCACTGATGAAGAGAATGTTTCGATGTGCAATTGTGTGTTAAATGGTCCCTCAAACAAACATGTTTTGCTACATAATTACAAAACATTTACTGTTTCAATGAGTTTCAAGCGGAGGGATGAAATTCCAAAAAAAAACAAAACAAAAAAAAAACGCACTGCTTTCATTTAGAGCAGAAAATGTCTATGTAGTAATGTATGCAAGCGGAACGGTCACCATCTGGGGACTTTGCATAAGTTGCAAAGACACTCGACAGTGCCATCTCCACTGGGGGTCCGGTGGTGGGCAGTTTAATCTGAACCGGTCCCTCGTGGGCATCGCCATCCTCTTTTGGCCAATTTTATTCTGCTCCTGTTGCTTCAGCGCCAGGAGTCAACTGTCACACCCCCTGTAAAATGAGTATTTCGTAAATATAAAACCCAAGATGAATTACAACCCAGTCAAAAGATATTGTGAGACAAGTAGGGACTTTTGTTAGGGTACAGCTGTGATGCGCATTTGTGAGAGTATAGTATAGTGGTTAGGATATCTTTTGACTGGGTTGGAATTGATCTTGGATTTTATATTTACAAAATTCTCATTTTACAGGGGGGGAGTGACAGTGCCGCTTTAACCACATCATGGTCTAACAGGATCTTAAGCTTTGTCTTTAAGTTATTAAAATATGTTCACTTCTCAAAAGGAATACTTAAAATGAACACTCCAAGCACCGCAGACACTACAGAGTGCTGTAGTGGTTATGTTGCCAGGAGTGCCCTTGCGCCCCACATTGTAAGTAGTCATGATCTGACATCTTACCTGGGGTCTGCTGGGTGTAGCTCCTGCTTCCACTACTTCTGACATAGAGCAAGCAGCTCCTGCATAGAATCTTGTGTTAGCAGACCCAAGGTAAGAAATCAAATTTATTTTAAAAATCACTTTGACTACTCAGAATGCGGAGTACCCGGGCATTCCTGACACCATAACCACTAAAGAGTGATGTAGTGGTTATGGTACTTCAAGTGTTCCTTTAGGGAACTAAAAAAAATATAGAAATACTCAAGTCACAGACAGAAACCTATTATATCACTGATATTTAGCACGCTAAGACCTTATTTAGGATTTTTTTTATACAAATTGATTCTCCTGGGTTAGATAGACTCCAGTCTCATCACTTATTCAAACATTTTATTTTTTTTTTAACCATTCATCCAAACAGCAATGCCAAAATTTAGCAAATCAACTCCTCTGCACCACTGATCTCAGAGAAGAATGGGTGGTAGTGGAAGGGGATAAAAGAAAAAAGAAAGGGAAAAAAAATCAATCATTCCCCATTTGTAACAGAGAAAAAGTGTAGTGCACAAGTAGTATGTAGGTGGGTGGTTAAAATAAAGAAATGGTTCATTAGGATAAAAGAGTCTGTTGGCAGCTAGGAACATAAATAGCCAACATAATGACCTCAATCCGTCTGTGATCTTTAGCAAATCCCTTGATCTTCTGGCTTGAATTTACTGAAGTATAATTGGATATTGACAGTAGTCACACAACTTCCCATCAATGCAATGACAAATGTTACTATAATACTTAAAGGGCAACTGCAGGCAGGCAATAAAATACAGTGTGTGTACCCCAAACACAAGAGGTTATTCCAGATAAATATACCTTCAAAGCTTTATAAACAAGATTGACAGGTCAACAGTAGACTTACATAGTGGACTTTATTATTATTATTATCGCCATTTATATAGCGCCAACAGATTCCGTAGCACGCTCATTAAAAAGTACACTATAGGCACCCAGACCACTACACCTCTATGAAGTGATCTTTGTGCCATGTCCCTCTCGTTTTATCCCTGCAATGTTGTTGTTCTTCAGTAACTAGTGTCAAACTACCTTTTTACCCTTTGCAAGGGGTGAGGGAGGGAAAGGGAGGGTAAGGGAGGTGGGTGGTGGGAGGGTTGGCAGTCACCATGACAATGCTAGGAACACACCTTTTTATTCCCAACGCTATAGTATTCCTTAAATGATAAAAATACATACATGTGGCTACTCACACAAGTTAATTTCCTATTTGGAAAGTTTGAAGGAATTTCATTGCAGCCTTTGAAGTACTCTCTGCACGCTATGGTGTCTGATGGCTGACTGGCAGGTTTCCACCCTCTGTGGAGGTTTGATTGCTGGTTCCCCACTCTATTGTTAAACCCTTGCAATGCTTGAGAGTCATGCACACTCCCAGGAACAGAAAAGGTTACGGTGGGGAAAACAGTGATTGAAAGCTCCTTCCACCTGAAGTCAGTGGATTGTCAATACAATGTTAAACAAAGATCTGCACACCAGTCAAGACATAAGACTTGCTTTTCCCACAGAAATCTCAAATTTGCAGTGATGTTACTACTGCAAAGGATTCTGGGTGATCATATGCAAATTAGTTCAACAATCAATCACATTTTTGCCTCATATTTCAATTTTAAACATGGATTCCTTGGAGTTTGTGTTTACCGTATACAACAGCTTTGAAACAACTCAGAAAGAGATGCAAAGCCAGTCCATGAGTTGTTTACTGGCTTTGCATCTCTTCCAGAGTTATGTTTCAAAGCTGTTGTATACAGCAAACACAAATTCCAACTCTGTAATGTATATTGCTTTACTGGGATTAGATATAAAAAAATAAAAAAAACAACAACTGATCTAACCTGAAAGATTTCATTGATCACATACACCCATTATGCCCTCCAGGTCACCATTTCCCCATCAAAACCCAAACAAAAACACAGCCACATGGAATCAGGCAGACAATAGATATGACACCCCTGAGGGGGCTAGTAAGTTGAACAGGGAATTTCCTGGCAGTCAGACTGATCTAGAAGTCATTTCTCCCTTTGTTGGTAGGACAAACCACACAGTATATGCAATAAAGTCATTAGCTCCTCTCTCTACATCAGACCATCAGGTAATTGTAAATCCCTTTACAATCCAATGAAGGGAAAACAAACCTATCTCCTTGAGGGGATGATTTTCCATAATGATTACAGTCCAAATGATGTGGAAAACGCATTACGAATTCATGTACTCATCACTCATCACTAGTATTGTTCCCCTGCAACTAATAATGCCACAGGAGCAAAATGGTTTCTGTTCGATAGTTTACAAAAAAAGAAATAAAAGCACAGATGAAAATGTAAACGTATACTTGAGTCCATAGTTTTCATTGTTGTAATGCAATCAACATTATTGGAAGGTAATGGGAAAAGGTGATAAAACTCATAAAGAGTCGGTCTCTGGTCTCCTAAAAAGGCACATACGTCAGGAAATGCTTCTTGTGCACAGATTATGCATAATGCTCACATTCATATAAACATAGAGAGGCAACAATGAATGTGACTATATATAATCAATTAGATATATATACAAAAAAAAAAAAAACTATGCAAAATTTCTAGCCTGGAGAGTCTGTGGCGTTTTCACCACCCCTTGCCATTGGTGTTTGGAGAAATGCAATAATGCGATCCCTGTCTTGTAAGAAACTGAAATCTGTGAATGACATCTCACTGGGTCGTCTAGTTTCAAGTAGAATAACTATCCATGTAATTGCTTTTAAGGAATGGGAGAGGGAGAGCCAGGCTAGTGGAATTAACACTAGCAATCCAGGCAACCTGACAAGTCATTCACTAGAAGGTAAAGGATGTCAATTCTCCCATGTTTTCTGGTATACATATCACTTACATAGACTGAAGAGCAGCACATGAAACATGCAGTCGTGCTGTATGCAGGATGGAAATCAAGTCGTTAATCTTTAAA
This sequence comes from Pelobates fuscus, assembly GCF_036172605.1. NCBI lineage: Eukaryota > Metazoa > Chordata > Amphibia > Anura > Pelobatidae > Pelobates > Pelobates fuscus. The sequence continues at coordinate 130,269,338 of NC_086317.1, forward strand.
TAATTTTAGAGCATCTGAATTCTGCATACTACATGGCAATACTTTGTGTATCCAGGGATGTGTATCAATGGGAAACATGGCAGATCTGACAAAGCAACCAGAATGTCTTGGATTAGCAGTTTCTCTAGCTAATAGTTTACCACAATGGCTTAAGAGATTACCATTACGGTGACGCCCAAAGCAATGTACTGTACGGTTTCTCCTAAACTGGGAGATATTCCACACTAATCAATTTATAGAACACATGATTATTTTTTTTTAAACGGTGAATCAATCACTAATCATCTTATCACACCTTCGAGACCGGTTAAACTAGAATTAGCCGATACAGACCCACACCCAAATGATATTAAGATGTAGGACTCATCACAGTCTCCCTTTAGATTACTCAGCCATGTTTCTAGGAAATGAACAATTTATAGGTACTGTGGCAGCACTGGTAGTGTCCCCTGGAAGGATGATACAAAAGTGAATCTTTTGTATTTTATGAGCAACTGTGGAGGGGTCAGGCTTTGGGTGCCAGGGAGAAACCTTTTACATAGCAACATAATGCTAAATATTTGCCTTAAAGTCACCTGTCACTGCAAGCATGAATAGTCTATGGCACACTCACCAGGAGTGACTTTCTACTCGCCAATCATAGTTGGCAGGTGAAAAACTTTAAAGGACCACTATAGGCACGCAGACCACTTCAGCTCAATGAAGTGGTCTGGGTGCCAGGTCCATCTAGGGTTAACCCTGCCTGCTGTAAACATAGCAGTTTCAGAGAAACTGCTATGTTTACATTTGGGTTAATCCAGCCTCTAGTAGCCGTCTCATTGACAGCCGCTAGAGGCACTTCCCACTGTGATTTTCACAGTAAGAAGACGCACTCACATCATTGTTTAGAACAGGAGTAGGCAACCTTCGGCACTCTAGATTTTGTCAACGACATCTCTTCTAAGTGCAGAATGGGAGATGTATTTGCCGACTACTGGTTAAGTACATAAACCTTCACTAAATATTAACATTTGCTAGCTCTCCTCCTAGAAGCAGATAATGTGCTGTGTTAGGAAACTAGAAGCCACATTTCAAATAACTCTTCTAAAAGGAAAATTAAAGGGACACTATAGTCACCATAACAAATACAGCTTAATGTTGTTCTGGTAAGTATAATAGCTCCCTTCAGGCATTTTCATGTAAACACTGCCTTTTCAGAGAAAACTCCTCCTCCTTAGATGGCCACTGGAGGGGCTTCCTGGCTCAGGGCTGCACAGTAAGCAGCCATTACGTTCAGCGTCCCCACGTTCTGCATGGAGATGCTGAATTTTCCTCATAGAGATGCATTGATTCTATGCATCTCTATGAGGAGGTCCTGATTGGCCAAAACAACATTTGACCCCACCCCCATGGCGATTTGAGCAATGGGAAAGCATTGGATTGGCTAAAAATCTGCCATTTTGATGTCACAAAGGGGGCGGAGACAGCGCTGGTGGACCCACGCGGCACTGAAAATAAGGCGAGTTTTAAACTTTTATAGGGGGACAAGCCACCTAAATGGTGTGTTAAACACTATAGGGTCAGGAATACATGTTTGTATTCCTGACTATAGTGATCTTTTAAAGTGTATTAGCCACAATTATTTTGTTATTCTTTATGAAGTAGTTTTGGTTCACAGACCCAGTCTATTTTTCCTGATAATGTAAAATATTGCCATTTCAAAGAAACTGCAATGTTTACACTCCTCTTGTAGCTGTCAGACTGACAGCTAGCATAGTTGATTCCTCAATGAAGGACGTTCCAATCCAAGCATTGAATTAAACAAAGATCATCAGAACTCATAACCTCAGAAGAAACAACTGCCAAGACAAGACTGTCCAGGCGAGTTTAAAGGATTGTTAGTTTTTTTGTTTTTTGTTTTGTTTGTTTGTTTTTTAAAGGGGATCTCAATAAAAAACCAAAACAAAAAAAAAACCATTAAAGCAAAAAACATTTGAATATATAATTTAAAAGTTAGATCGTTCCTTTAAGGCTTGACCAACATGATATTAGTGTGATGATGCATCTTACCTGAGAATAATCTGCAGTTTTATTCAGTCCTAGCAAAGTTTTGTCATCTTGACATTCTTGAAGCCGAGCTTTCTAGAACAGTGATGTTGAAGAGGAAAGGATCAAACATAGGAGCAGTTCTACTTCATTGTGACGGTCTTTATGCTGGCTCCAGCATGAGATCCAACACCTCCTCAAATTGTCCTGGCCACACAAAGGATTTTTTAGGACTTTGTGACTCACAGGTAACATCTGCCCCAGGCTAGTGGCAGCTAAGGCATGTGTGTGTGACAGGTAATCTCAATAACAACAAAATTTGGGATTAAGTTAAAAAGCTTCACCATGCTACACCAGCAGATCTGAAGACAGAACATCAGAGAAAAGAAGATATATTTTCTGTTTATTTTACAAAACAAAAAGGCAGACTATACAGGGGGTGGTAACCACTTAATATGGAGTCTTGCACAACGGCTCCTTATCTACAAGCCAATAGTACTTTGTACTATACATCCAATGGCTTTTTTTTTGCATAACTAATGGCTTTATCCATTTCTCATACTGCTACAGGATGTTATTCTTCGTTTTTCTAAAGCATCTAACCAATCTCATATAAGTTTATTCATAGATTAATATACTGCAAGTATAAATACTCCAGACCCATGTGTTCTCTCCCACCCCCCTGCCTCCCATTTTACGAAAACTGAAAAGAAAAAAAAAAAGTTTCTTTAGACATTTGCATGTTGATAAATTAACTTTTTATAACCTCCCTTGGTTTCAAGCAGACAACAGGCCATGTTACTTCCTGGTTTGTTTTGCACAGTGGAGCTAAACTTAAGATAAAGCAATTGTCCAGAGCAACTGCCTTACAAATACTTTCCATTGACCTGCACTGGGAAGTCTAGGACTTGGCATTCCCTCCAAGTCCATTTGGACTTGTTAGTTTAGAATTTACACTGAACTGTGGAGTGCCCAGCTAGATTCTACTGACTTCAAAAGTCAGCTTCACATTGCTGAGCACATAAGGTCATGATTGTCCAAAATCTACCTAGCAACTGTCACTGTCAACATAACACTATGTCACTCCTTGTCTTAACTCTAAAGTTTACTTCATTTATATAGGGAGCATAGAGTAATAAAATTTAAAATATTCTGTTACAATAACTTTTGCAATCATTTTTACCAATTTAGGCCACGTTTGCAGAAATACACATCATTAGGCCACAAAATAGCATTTTGTAATAAAACCTAACTTCTACTGCTGTCAAAACATATTCTCATAAATGAGATGCTACTAAAACTAGTATACTACTTTCATGTCAAAAAAGTAGACAACAAATAAATCAGTATAACGGGTCTATAGCAGAGACAAGCAATCACTGGTACTCGCACCACAAACACGGATACCTGTTCCACCAACCAATATTGCAGACACTTTCTGCCTTTGAAAAAAATTGCTTGTTAAGTATCGCAGATGCAGTTTCTAAAATCGACCAATGGTCAATCAGGTGAACTGTTAGATTAACATAAAAACAGTGTTCATTTAAAAAAAAAAAGTTGTGCAATCGCAATTTAGTGATCTGTCAAAAGACAGATCACTAAAATGTGAAGTATCACAAATTAAAATAATTTAGACAAAATAGCTATTCTTAAAGGGTCACTATAGGGTCAGGAACACAAACATGTATTCCTGACCCTACAGTGTTAAAACCACCAACCAACCCCAGTTGGGACCCTCATGCCTCCATAAATATAGCAACATCTTACTGTACTCAAGCCAGAAGCTGTAACTCTGCATGCCTCAGAAAAAAACAAGCAGTCTGCTGACATCATCAGAAGTGGTAGCCTGATCCAATCACAATGCTTCCCCATAGGAATGGCTGAGACTGACAAGGAGGCAGATCAGGGACAGAACCAGCATGATTCAAACACAGCCCTGGCCAATCATCATCTCCTCATAGTGATGAATTGAATCAATGAATCTCTATGAGGAAAGTTCAGTGTCTGCATGCAGAGGGAGGAGACACTGAATGTGTGGATGCATTTTAGGCAGCCTTGACCCAGGAAGGATCTCTAACAGCCATCCGAGGAGTGACCAGTGAAGGTATCACTAGGCTGTAATGTAAACACTGCATTTTCACTGAAAAGACAGTGTTTACAGCAAAAAGCCTGAAGGTAATGATTCTACTCACCAGAACAAATTCAATAAGCTGTAGTTGTTCTGGTGACTATAGTGTCCCTTTAAAACCATAACTTTCTTGGAGAATTTTTCGAATGATCTATTTTGGTCTACATTGGTTAATTCAATTTGAATTCCTGACAATTTACACTTCTCTGAATAACCTTGGGATAACTACAAAGAAAATATACATGTTTTTTTCCCCTCTGCAATTTTTTCCCTCAGCAAAAAACACAAGGCTACATACAAATCATGTTTTCACCTTCCCTCCTCTCTGTAACAAGCCTCAAGGCTTTTTCACAGGTAATCTCTCCTGTGAAGCTTACTTATTATGTGCCTATAGGCAATAGTTACCAAACGATCATCTCATGTAACAAACAAAAGATCACGGCTTCATGGTCCTAAAACATGGTTTCTTTTGTATCCTTCTGTAGCAATCATTTTTGTTTTTGTCCATTTGAATGCAAATAGCTACTGTAGTCAAAGAAAGGCTTGCTCTTTGTCAATCTAATGCCTTTATTATTTACCCTGCACAGTTATGTTTATTGGTTTATTGAATGCAACGCACTCCAAAAATATATATAGATAAATTATAAGATTACACAGATACACAAAGGATTAGAGATTATTGCATATAGTAAATATATAATAACATTTCTTTTACATGTTTTTCTTGTTTATTAAAATAATTTGTGTGTGCTAAAAAAATTAAAAAATTAAAAACAGTGGGGAGTTGTGGAGTAATAAATCAGACAATATCAACTTTTCTCAGATCCAGCACCACACAATGATTTGGAGGTCAGTAGATTAAAACAAAAGCCTTTGTTAAATGTTCATCCAACTTTGGAAGAAAAAAAATAAAAGGCTTTGTAAATTCACAGTGATAAGGTATCATTGCACTCATAATGTGAGATAGTAAAAGATTTAGGACTGAATTGTTAGAGAGATATTATAGGCACCAAAATAACCAGCTTAATAAAGACGTTGTAGTGTATAGCTTATGCTTCTGAAGTATCACTGCTCAATTATCTGCTATTTAGGAGTTTAATCAGTTTAGTTTCTGTTTATGCAGCTTTGGCCACATCTCTCTAGGTTTGAACTGACAGCTTGCATGAAACAATTGTTGCATTTTCAAATAGATGTGAACTTGCTTAAAACATTTTTTTAAATCTCCTGCACTACAAATCGTACTTGAATCATACACACGGTAGGCTCCTGCTGGATCCAGAAGGCTATCAACAGAGCAAGAGATAAGAAATTCTAAATGAAACAATAAATAAATTAAGTATAACTATTAGATGACTCTTTACAGGAAGTGTTTCGGAAGACTGCGCATGTCAAATGAAGGGAGGTGTGACCAGGGCTGTATAAACAAAGCGATATAACTCCTAAATGGCAGACGATTGAGCAGTGAGACATTATCTATACACCAAAACTGCTTCATTAAGCTAAAGTTGTTTTGGTGCCTGTAGTGTCACAGTAAAAGGAACTCTATAGCATCAGGAATACAAAAAAAAAAGTGTTCTCTTTATTTAAATTTAATACATTAAATCTAAATAAAAATCTGGCAAATGGCCATGCTTTACACTGTATGGTTAAAACCAAAGGACCACTGCACCCTTGGGTGCCTTTAGTAGGCCTGTATGGAGAATTAGACTGACAGCCACTCGAGATGAATAGTCTACAGAAAGCCAAGGTGTACTCTAAGAGTTACTTGTTAGATATTTACTTATCCCTTAGATATCCCATATGAGGTTCTATCTGAAGCTGTTCACGGGGAGCGTCAGTTGCCTAAATGTCTTTATATGTGGAAATATATCAAAACTACCGGTTCTGTATCCATTTCTTTAGTTCACAGAGACTGATGTTTTCTATTAGTTAACAGAGACCAGCTACATAACATTTATCATGTGAAGAAGAAATGATTTAACAGCCATTCAGCGTCAAATTTCAATAAACAGGTCTATTTGAAGGCTAGCTACATGATGTCAGAGGCCAGTAACAACTGAGAATATAGTCTTTAATTACACCATTACACTATTGGTGACTCAATCTAAGCTACTTGCATTAATGTTTTAAAAGTTCGGCCTCACTCCACACACCCTCAGTTTTTTTTTGAGCAACCCCTATCAAATTCAAAATACCTAGTTTTTCTTTTAAATTTGTAACTGAACAAATCTACTGTTGCTATTCATATTTCACATGCAGCATTTTGACCTGTGTTTGAGGTATGTCCTTTTTAAAAAAAAATAAAAAATAAAAACATAATTACATCTAATTTACTCATTTCCTATTTTGGAGTTTTGTCTTTGTTTCCAGCAGGCTACAGTTCTCATGATCCACTGCCCCATTAATTAGGTACTTTTTCACAAGATGAGGAAGTCTTTACATTTTTCACGTGCATCAAGGTAATGTTCATTAGTGCTGGAAGCTGTTGAAGTTAAACTAGTAGGGTTCACAAAAGATAAATCCCCAGCTGCTCACAGAACGTCTACCCTCGTGATTCTGTGCCAGCTTTAAGGAGATCCCACATGCCTACAATAGTGATTATGTAATGTATAAAGAGGGGAACTGTCACTTCAAGGGATTAGGTTTATTTACCCCTAAATTTCATCAATATGTATTTGTTTGTGTGAAAACAAAAGTTTAAGTAATCCGTACATCTTTATTTTTCAACTGGACATCTCTATCTTAGCTTCCTGTCTACCATTATTATAAGCTCTGTCCTTTGCACCTGGTAGCAAGCTTGAAAAAGTATGCAGAGAAGAGGAGAAATTAAACAATGCTTTTAGTTGCAATATTTGCCTTAAATGTGCCTGGCTTGAACTGGATTGTGAGGTAATTTTCTAAATAAAGAAAATGAAATATCACAAATATATAAATAAAAAGGTTACTACAAATCACGATTTTCAATGTATTATTAAATGGTGTAAATGAACCATAGATAGGTGTTGGTTCCTTTTAAAGGACCACTATAGTGCCAGGAAAACATACTCGTTTTCCTGGCACTATAGTGCCCTGAGGGTGCCCCCACCCTCAGGGACCCCCTCCCGCCGGGCTCTGGGGAGAGGAAAGGGGTTAAAACGTACCTTTCTCCAGCGCCGGGCGGGGAGCTCTCCTCCTCCGATCCTCCTCCTCTCCTCCCATTCGGCTGAATGCGCACGCGCGGCAAGAGCTGCGCGCGCATTCAGCCAGTCTCATAGGAAAGCATTATCAATGCTTTCCTATGGACGCTTGCGTGCTCTCACTGTGATTTTCCCAGTGAGAATCACACAAGTGCCTCTAGCGGCTGTCAGTGAGACAGCCACTAGAGGATTTGAGGGCTGGATTAACCCATTTATAAACATAGCAGTTTCTCTGAAACTGCTATGTTTATAAAAAAAATGGGTTAACCCTAGCTGGACCTGGCACCCAGACCACTTCATTAAGCTGAAGTGGTCTGGGTGCCTAGAGTGGTCCTTTAAGTAGGTGGCTTAACCACAAGCTAAAAATAAATAAATACATACATACATACATACATACACACACACATATATATATATATATATATATATATATATATATATATATATATATATATATATATATATATACCATATATATATATATATCACACATATCCATATGTCAACAGAAATTAGCCATCCCAAAATCCCTGATTGGCAGTGCTTCTTAACTTTTAGAATCATAGAAAAATAAAATCCATCATCACAGGCATCATTCGGATGTTTTCTATGCATTTCCTTTACTGGCAGTCCCGAGACGCAATGGAAACAAAGTACATTATCCTACTTGAAGTTATAAACTATCACAAGACATAAGGGTATGCTGTTGTGGTCACATGATCATGCTCCTTTGTGGTTTCATGTGCAAATGAATGCTTTTTATTACCTTGCTGCTATGTATAAACTGATCTATGATTGCTGATCATAGATTGTCAGCTCTTTTGAGAAGGGTTTTCTTCACCTATTTGTCTCTCTTAAAGGGTTTGTATAGTGTTGGGAACATGGATAAAGAGTTTAAAAAAAACAAACAAAAAACACAACCTTCTTTACTTAAATGATTACAGCATCAATGTCCCTCAGCGCTGGGGCACACTCCGACTCCTCTAATGTCATCTGACGGGGGACCTAATGTGCATGTGCGGCGCTACCCATAGAAAAGCATTGCCTCAATTCTTTCCTATGGGGATTTCACAGACGCTGAATGTCCTCATGTACATCCAGGGTCGTTTAAGGGACTCAGAATCCGGAATCCAGAAAGTGTCTAGTGTGGCTGTCTGATAGACAGTCCCTAGAAGCAGTCTTAGTCCAGCAATGGTAATTATTGCAGTTTCTCAAAAACTGCAATGTTTTACATTGCAGGACTAAGGGGGGCAGGGACAGGGCAACCAGACCACTTCAGTCATATGAAGTGGTGTGGATGACTATAGTTTCCCTAATTTAGTATGTCAACTCCTTGTTGTAAAGTGTTGCACAATATGTTGGCACTATATAAATAATAATAATAATGTGAGTCTAACTTCATTCCAAGCAGCAAGTCATGTCTAATCTTGAAATACGGCATTTTGCTCAAAAAATTTCAGACCACTGAGCACCACATAATTCACAAACATCTGCAGTTTTCTAAGGTTATCCTTTGCTGCACTAAAACGGACATAACTGTTATAGTGTGTGATTCCAGAAACACATGTTTTTGAGATGTTTTTTTTTTTTTTTGGGGGGGGGGGGGGGGGGGGTTAGCCATATGCAGCAGTAATTTTTACTGGCCTCACTGACATCATGCAGCTAGCCTTTAAATGGGCATACTTCCTGAAATTGGAGTCTGAAGTGCTAGGTTAAGCATTTTTATGCAGACGACCTCAGTTAAACTAATAGAAAACATGAGTCTCTTGGAACTGAACAAATCTGTATGGGAGTAGTGGAGAAATCTCTTGAACATACTGTGCTCTGCAGTCAGAATCTTCCAAAATCGAAATGTGTGCAATATGTGCAAATGTGAGCAATGTGTGCAAATATAACCAATGCTTCTTCTTGAACCACTCTCCTATTATAACTTTATGTGACTATTTGCATAACTAATAATAACAGTTGGGGACAGGTTGCTAAATAAGAGTCAGCCAAACATACTTACAGTAACTTAGCTCTAAAACAAGAGTTGGGGAAAGCTGCCAAGGAAAATCTCTAATGCAGTTAGTTTATGGGCTTGGCTAGGTGGGACTAAAGTGTGAAATCCCATTTTGCTACAATTCTCGGTTTAGTAAAAAAAAAAAAAAAAAAATCATCATTTATTTGAAAACAATGTTTTCATGTTTGACTTTTGCTCCTGGGATATTCTGAAATGCACGCAGTGAAACTTGTATGTCACATTTTGCAGTGCATATGCCTGCTCTACTGGGATATTTTTGTTCCATAAGGGAATTAACATTCTGATAATGTATTCAGTACAGAAATTGAAGCAATATTGAAATTTAAACATCTGAATAATTGTTCTAAGACATCTGTTGAGTGGAGCAATATTTTAACCATTGCCACCCAATCGTAAAGTTATAAAGATCAATTTAAAAGCCAGACTATAATAACCCATATTTCACCATTTTCCAGGAATACAATGAAAAATGCAGGATGCAGGTTTTCATAACTATGAACAATACCTAACCAGTCAAGAAAAAAAAGCAAACAAAACTCCACACTCATTACATGAATGAAAACCATTTTTTTTGTTTTTTTTTATAGCTGATCAGCCAAACATAAAATCCTTATGACAGGTAAGCACATGCCTTGCTGCTAATGCCTTCTCTATGATGCAAAAATTAAAGAGGAATGATCAACGCTTAGTTAGTGACAGCTCTTCTTTTAATCACTCTAGTAAATGCTATTAAATCATTTACTTGAGTGAGGTGTCTAGCAGTATTAAGTTTAAAATACACATCCCAAACACTTCTAGTTTAATTGCTGCAGTAGTCTTCCCACAGTTATTGCTTGAGGTGGGCATAGGTTAACGTGATACCCTGCAACAGGTGGACAGGTAATGATGGGACTTTAAGTCGGCCAGATTACCGTATCTTGTGTGTCACTTATGAATTCAGCATTCTTCGCAACAGGGCTAGAAAGTGCTACAAGTATATGGAATTCATGTTCTTCCCATATGAAAAGAATTCAAAGGTGATAAAATTCACACTGAGAGCCAGGGATGTATTTACCACAAGGCATTTGCCTAGGGCGGCACTTTCGGGGGGGGGGGGGGGGGGGGCAGGGGGAGGGGTGCCAAAAAATGCCACCCCAAGCTCCCAGACAAATGCCTTGTTTGCCTTGTGTTCTGGGGCTGTCCATCTTACTGTGTGAGTGAGTGAGTGAGTGAGTGAGTGTAGCTGTCAGTGTGTGTCTGTGAGTGAGAATGGGTGTGCCTGTGAGTGTGTGTCAGTGTGTGTATGTAATTGTATGTGTATCTGACAGTGTGTGCCTGTCAGTGAGTGGGTGTGTCAGTGTGTGTCTGTCAGTGAAAGTGTGTGTTGGTTAAACAGTATGTGCCAATGACTGTGTATCTGTCAGTGAGTGTATATCAGTGCATGTATCAATGAGGGCATGTGTCTGTCAGTCAAAAAAATGGCCTTGACACGAAATTGGGGGGCAAATTTAGATTTTGGGGGTGCCCGAATTTAGTCGTGCCTAGGGCAGCACAAATCCAAAATACACCACTGCTGAGAGCATCAGTGTTCCAGCACATCAGGTGCAATGACCATGGAGTAATATTGGCAAGAGCTGTGGGGGTCTCTTAATGTTCCTAAAATGATAATCCTCTGTGTTTAGTTTTGGGTTGTACTCACTAAAAAAAAATAAAACATTTTAGTGAACTACAAACCAAATTGCAAAATTAATATTAAATAGGCCAAGCTGTGACTCTAGTGGAGTGCACTTTTTACCTATATATATATATTTTTTTTATATAATAAATTAATCCTAGAGTCAGAAAAGGGAACCTAGTAGAATCGGTTAATTACAGGTAAAAATAACGTTCTTTTCATGACTATACTACATACACTGCATTTTCAAAATGTATTTCTGTAAAGAAAAAGAAAAAAATAGATGCACTTTAATATAACTATAATGCTGTAGCTATATTCTCATTTACAAATTGGAGTTTCAAAGCACAGAGGACAACCTCAAATTTCTGTGTAATGACAACATTTTATCCAGTGCAAAATTGAAGGTATACTTTTTTATTTATGTCAACCTAAGTAATGTACAGAACACCCACATGCATTTATGCAAAGATTGATTGAATATTATGGTGATCACAATGCCACATTATGGGGGTGCATGATAAAATACATCATTTTTAAAACAACCAAGTGAAATACATGTTTATACAATTGTCCTCAAAGTGCTCCTTCACAAGGTGGCTAAACATTCAGATGAAATATTTAAATCCACAATTTTCTTCAAAATTAATACAACATCCTTCAATAGCACACTCTTATTTTGGCAAGATTTTGTTTTTAAAACTGTCATGAGACCTGGACCACACAGTCCCAGCAGGCTCTGTCTGTAACCATATTTAATAATTAACCGCTCATTCATGTGCAGGAGCCCTGCAGAGTACTGCACAGCACTTTTGGATCTTGTAGTAGTTTCTGTTGTCGGTTAATTTGTTATACAGTGCTAAGCATCTCCTTATCCAAACTATATAAACATTATTGCTGAAATAAATCAAAAGCTATACACAATTACTCAATGAAATCAGCACGTCAACACATTGAAAGCGATATAATGTATTTAAATAAATATATTAAAAAGCAAATAAAAATAAAATAAAAAACACCATAAGACCATGTTATGTCTTGCAAACCACCAAAGCATGCTAATTACTGTGAGTTCTACACTGAATATAAGCACATGATCGGAGATGAATGTTCAATGATAATAACTTCATTGCTGAAAAACAAGAGATTTATCACTTGGCCCAGCATGAATGGCTATGAAAACTCAGAGATGTTGGCAGCTATTGATTCACACTGTATCTATATTCACTTCCCAGCTTGTAAACAGCACAATGTGCATTCGAATCCCAGTATCATGTGTTTCTCTTGTCACAGCTTGCAAGAGAGCACAGTTTCTGCAAAAACAGCATGAAGCGCAAAAACACATTGGAAAGTTACTTACCAGTGAGCAGCTTCTCTATAAAGGTAAACCACACACAGAATAAAATCCATTCATCAGCGGGATAGTCCAGGCAGAGCTTTGTATTCAGCAGCCTTGTTGGGTATCCAGCCTAATTGCTCCCTGCTGCTGGTTTGAATGGCTCCACAATAGACCAGAGGAATGTCCTATGACACACTCATCATTACAGCTCCGTGTAAACAACTCAGTGAGAACAAACCCTGTGGCTAGTCAGGGTGAGGGATGGAGTGAGATGTGCACAGACACGTTGGTGAATAGCAATGGGTGGAGACTCAGGCTGTGATAGGGAAATAGAGCACTGGAAGATGGTTGCATGTCCCATGATATACTCCTCCCCCAGCTAAATGTGCTCTGAGATTCAGGGATAGGCAATCACTTGTCTTACAGGATGTTACAGGGTCATAGCACTGCCTACACATATTATAAATATATATAAAGCAAAGTTTTAAAAAAGTTGTAAAACATTTGAGCTTTTGTATATATATATATATATAACACAGATCAGCACACACCAGTCAAGCCATAAGACTTGCTTTTCCCACAGAAATCTCAAATTTGCAGTGATGTTACTACTGCAAGGGATTCTGGGTGGGCAGATGCAAATAAGTTTCAATCCTCGAGTCCAACTCTCTGCTAGACCCGCTTTAGTCTGGTTTCCGCACTAAGCACTCTGTGGAAACGGCACTGACCAAAGTTTCCGATGATCTACTCACAGCAAAATCTCGTGGTCACTACTCTATCCTAACTCTCCTTGACCTTTCTGCAGCTTTTGATACTGTTGATCATCAACAGCTTCGTCTCATCCTTCGCAATATAGGTCTGCAAGATATTGCTCTCTCCTGGTGCTCCTTCTACCTCTCCCAGCGCTCTTTCAGTGTTTCTTTCTCTGGCTCTGCTTCTTCTCCCCAACTCCTCTCTGTTGGTGTCCCCCAAGGTTCAGTCCTTGGTCCCCTACTGTTCTACATCTATACTGCCTCCCTTGGTAAACTCATTAGCTTCTTTGGCTTCCAATATCATTTCTATGCGGATGACACAAAAATCTATCTGTCCTCTCCTGATCTCTCCCCGCCCCTCTTGACTAGTGTCTCTGACGGCCTCTCTACTATTTCTAACTGGATGGCTGCCCACTTCCTTAAACTCAACTTGACCAAAACTGAAATTCTGGTCTTTCCTCCCTCAAGTGTTGCTACTCCTGTGTCTGTCTCCCTCCAAGTCAACGGTGCTACCATCAGCTTCACCACGCAGGCTCGCTGCCTAGGTGTTCTCTTTGATTCCGACCTCTCCGTCACACCTCATGTTCAATCTATTGCCAAATCCTGCCGCTTCCATCTCAAAAACATTGTGTGCATCCGACCCTACTTAACGCCAGATGCACTAAGGTGCTGGTCCATTCCACTGTCCTTTCTCGTCTTGACTACTGTAATTCGCTTCTCAGTGGTCTTACGTGCTCCCAACTTGTGCAGTTACAGTCCATGATGAATGCGGCGGTGAGGCTTATCTTTCTGTCCGCACGCACCTCCCACGCCTCCCCCTTCTGTCAGTCCCTACATTGGCTTCCTGTAAGATATAGGGCTCAATTTAAAATTTGGGTTCTTGCTTTCAAATTTCTACATAATGCTGCTCCCACCTGTCTATCATCACTAATACACAAGTATTCCCATCTAGGCCCTTCCGATCTGCTGAAGACGTACGTCTATCTTCTGTCCGTACTCCCACCTCTGATGCTTGCCTTCAAGACTTCTCGAGGGCTGCACCGTTCCTGTGGAACTCACTTCCCTCCTCCATTACATGCTCACCCAGTCTCCACTCCTTCAAAAAATCATTGAAAACCCACTTCTTTATAAAAGCGTATCAATTAAACTGTTAATAGCTCCCGACTGATTCCTCTCTTGCAACTGTCATTAGTCTAATACTATCCTTACCTTTTGTGTCACTTTACCCCACTCCCTCTAGCATGCAAGCTCATTGAGCAGGGCCCTCAAAACCCCTCTGTTCCTGTGTGTCCAACATGTCTGGTTACAACTATATGTTTGTTCGTCCACCCACTGTAAAGCGCTGCGGAATTTGTTGGCGCTATATAAAAAATAACATAATAACATAACATATTTACTTTTTTCTCCACCATAACTTTCTTTTATATATATATATTCAGTGTAAGACCATTTTCAGTTTGACACAAAATGTCAGAGATTACACACTTCCTTCTAGACACACTAACTCAACTGCAATGGCGGCAGTGATTGGCTGAAAGCAGTCAGCTGGCACACTCAGACTATTGCAGCCATTTTATGAAATTGCTGATCTCCGCCATCTCTCTTTCCCATGGGAAATGTAAAATGGTTTTCCTGCAGAACGGCAGTGTTTTCAAATCTAATCGAGGCACACATGGCACGCAGACCACTTTGTTGAGATTTAAATGTTCTGGGTCCCATGATTTTCCTTTAACGTTGAATGGAAGGATGGCGGTAGATACTAAAGCCCCTTCAATAAGACGAAGCAGTGCCCACAGTTTCACTTTAAGCATTGCTATCAGGCATAATTGCTTGTGCCATTGTTAGGTAGTGAAGCATTATGGGAGTGTCTGTTTACAGCATCTCGGATGCTGCAAGTTTCCTTGTTGCTGTATGTCTGCATGTGATCAATAAACAAAGGCAGGCAATGCCTGAAAGGAAGTGTGGAGAACTTACAAGGAAATCATAAACTGTAGGCCAAAATAACCAAACTGCAAACTTTCTCCATCTCAGCATTCATTTCATTTTGCCTGTTTTCGTCAAAAGTTTGTAAACCCTTTGTCTATTCTCCAGAATCAGTTGGCTTAGGGAGAATATTTAAAATGTGAAATCAATTTGAAAGGGCAGGGCTTGACAAATGTGTTTGGCATCTAGGAGCCAGCTAAAAAAGGTAGAAGCCAGGATTTAAAAAACAAACAAAAAACTAACAAAACCTTTTTTTCAATGTCAAGAATACAATTTTTAAAGGGACACTATAGTCCTAAGAACTGCTAAAGCAATATGTAGTGGTTCTGGTGTCTATAGCCTGTTCCTGCAGGCTTGTCAACACACAGACACACTCACTGACAAACAGACAGACACATACACACTCACTGACAGACACACTAATACTAACACACATGCACATTCTCTCACACACTCACAAATTATTAGAAAAAAAAACCAACAACAGATTTGCACCAAGTATAAATTGAAATAAGTATGGATTTATATATATATATATATATATATATATATATATATATATATATATATACACAACAAAACCAAATAGTGATAGAAATAACTTAAATATACTTAAAAAGTCCCAGAGAAATAAAACAAAGGTCTTTTTTCTATGAACCATTAAGGAGGTGATGCTTTAGTTTAGATCAGTCAAAAGTCCTCCCTGGCGTTCAAATAAATTAGGTTTTGATTGAGGTAGTGTCACTTATCCTTCCTATCAATGTGGCAAAAACGGAGATCATTACCTTCTGAAGATCGAGGGGAGTGCCGCTCGTTGGTCTTCTGCCATGATACCTGGCTTGTGCACGCCGGCCGTGCTGACCCACGCAATTATATAGCCCCCATGTCCATCCGCAGTAAAGACGACGTTGACGTGCGGGTGACGTCACGCAAAAGACGCACACGCACGTTTTGGGGTCAAGGGCTAGGTACAGCCAATCGGATCTGCAAGAGGGTTATTTAAACTCAGTTATTCCTTAGCTCATTGTCCTGCCGTGGTTTCCCTTAGATCATGGCTGTCCAACCTGCGGCCCCCCAGATGTTGTTGAACTAAAACTCCCATGATTCCCTGGCTCTCTGTTCCATTGAAAGAATCATGGGAGTTGTAGTTCAGCAACATCTGGGGGGCCGCAGGTTGGACAGGCCTGCCTTAGATGGTTATCCGAGAGTGTGTTCCTGATTGTTTTTTTCTGGTTTTTGAGTTTGGCTTCGTTTTGACTTCCCTGATTTCTGATACCCTTGACTTTTAGCTTTTCCTTATCGCTGTGTCTCGTTCTGGGTCCCTGACCTCGGCTAGTTTTCTGACTATTCTTGGGTACGTTAAGTCCGGCCATTCTAGGGCCCGGTAAGACGTTAGTCTTAGTTCTAGGGTGTGATACTATTCTGCATGCTGGATCAATATAATCCTGACAGGTAGTAAGTTCTGTTATTGGCATCTTATGTAAACTATAAGCGGAAACGAAAAAACAATAGTGCAACCCAGTATGTTCAATATCTTAATAATGTGAAGAAAAAGAATATACTCACAAGGATAGAGCCTCCAGTCAGCTCTTAGATAAGGCTCTGAGTGGTATAATCAGTGGTGTATCCTGGTTTTGTGCTGCCCTAGGCAGGACAAAACTCAGGCGCCCCCCTCCCGCCCACGCCGCAACCCCACCCAACCCTCCCCCCCCCGCCCGCGCCACCCCCACCCAACCCTTCCCCCGTCCCGCCTTCTAAATACACACACACACATTCATTGACAAATACGCATACACTAGGTAACAGAAACACACACACACACTAACACACACACTCACTAGCAGATACACACACACACTCACACACACAGTCTAACAGACACACACAGTCTAACAGACAAACACACACACTTACAGACACACACACACTAACACACACACTGACACACACACACACACAGACCCACACACTAACAGACACACACAGACACACTAACAGACACACACACACTTACAGACATACACACACACACTAACAGACATACACACACACTAACAAACACACACTTACAGACATACACACACACACACACACTAACAGACACACACACACAGACATACACACACACTAACAGACACACACACACTTACAGACATACACACACACTAACAAACACACACTTACAGACATACACACACACAGACACACTAACAGACATACACAGACATACAAACACACTCACTCACTCACATATTTAATACATTTTTTTTTAATTTAACCCCCCCAGCCTCCTTACCTTTGGGAATGTTGGGGGGGTATCTGTCTCCCTGGTGGTCCAGTGGCTGCTGGGCAGTGCGGGTGGGTGGGCGGGCGGCGAGGGAGCACTTCCTCTGAGCTGTCTGCTCAGCTCCCTCGCGCGCCGCAGAGTGATGCTGGGAGGCGGAGCCGGATTATGACGTCATATTCCGGCTCCCAGCCTCACTCTGCGGCGCGCGAGGGAGCTGAGCAGACAGCTCAGAGGAAGTGCTCCCTCGCCGCCCGCCCGCCAGCACTGCCCAGCAGCCCGCCGGCCGCCCAGCATGCCTTGTTAGCCGCAAGGCTAACAAGACATTTGCCTTGGGCATTTGGGGGCGGCTTTTTTTGCCGCCCCCTGAAAAATGCCGCCCAAGGCAAATGCCTTGTTTGCCTCGCGGCTAATACGCCCCTGGGTATAATCCCCACTCAGGGATGAAACTGGAAGCCGCATATGAAAGAATAAAAACAGGATATAGTGCTCACTGTTTCAAACCTATAAACGTGTGTGGAAAAGTATGAAAATTACTCATATCAGCTTAGGTGGAATGATCCCCACCGAGGATATATAGAGTAGAGGTAGATGTTGTGAGGGTCCCTGGAGAGGCTCCATTAAGATGATAAACTAATGGATCTTCCCCTCTCTTTGTAACTCACAAATTATTACCTACCTTAAGGAGAGCTGGAGTGGATCCTTTTCCTGGGGTCCAGTATGGCTGCTAAATTTTTCCTGCTCTGCTCCCTCGTGCGCTCTTTAGTAATGCCAGGTCCGGAGTGACATCATATTCTGGCTCCCAGCATCACTGCAGGGCGCAAAAAGGAAGCAGAGCAGGCAGATTACAGCTCCCTCGACCAGTGAAGGTGGGTGTACTGATTCCTCAGCAGCTGAACAGGCTGACAAACACCCAGGTGCCAGTGCAAAATTCCTAGCCACCATGACGACCTGGTGTCTGGGATCTGTAGAGTCCTGATATAGGGAACATACCTGACCTGGGAAAATTCTCCAATGCAACAGTTTTCCAATTTAATTGTTTTCATCTAAACTTTATATTTGAATACACATTTGGCAACAACTAAAAAAATAAATAACTTACATCTCACTTAATGGGACACTCCACTGCCCAAAATACTTCTAAATCACTGGTTGTTGTTTTTTTTAGATATATTCCAGTTAAATCATGCATGCATATCTAAAAACAGCTTGCAAAAGCTGCACACCTCGTTTCAAGTCTTTGCAAGCCCTCCTAGTCATCCCATGCAGCTCAATGAGAAGTATCATAGTATTACAACACAAAAAATCCTGTACAAACTAACAGGCCAAAGAGAAAATGATGAAAAAAAAAAGGTTTTCATCAGAGGGTGCAGAATTAACCATTGTCTAGCCAAAAACAAATTGAAGTCCAAAACATATGAAAAGGGTTCAACACTCCAATAATCATTTTTTAGTGATCAGCATCCAATTTGCTTGGGTTACAGCACACACTAGGGCAACATTGTTGTTACCCAATAAACTGGAGTGCTGATGACTGAAAAACAATTATTGGAGTGCTGGACCCTGATGTGTCTATATGATGTGTACACAGTTTGTGATATGTATATGACACGTACCATTCATTTATATATATTATTTGTCTATAACATTTGTGTGTTGTGTGTTATGTATTCGTAGTGTGTGCATTGGACAGCCCTGAGTTAAACTGTACACTGTATGCTCAGCTGACAGAGGATGTAACAGCACTCAGGCAATTGTCTAGGATCCGGTATAAGTAGCAGAGTTTACTGGAGAAATCACGTTATTATTCATGCGTGCTGCACTAACATCACTAGGCACTGGGTCCTGCATTAGAGGAACATTGCAAGTACCAGAAACGCGACAGTGCACTTCTTGCTAACAGTTTGACTTCTTACCCAGGATCTACTGGGCCATGGCCACCTCCTCCAATCAGAACCGGAAGCTTCTGCACAGAGATTCTGTAAGCTCTCCTAAACTTACTGATTGTCTGAAAGCCCTAGCTGATCACTCTCAATGAGCTTAGCCCTGCATCACTGTAACTGGCTCTTGGGGACACAGTTAAGATGTCAAACTATTTACAATTTGACTACTTTCATATGAGTTAGCAGAAGGGCACTAATGGCACCATAACTATTACAGCTTGCTGTAGTGCTTATGGTAATTGAAATGTACCTTTAATCTTACTCTGCATGTCACTCGGCTGTATTAGTGAAGGAAGCACATTATGAGGGACTAAGAGAGGGCATTGCATTGTTCCATATGTAGAGAGGTGGACAATATTTAAACAAAAGAATCTTCCAAAAAAAAGAAATTGCGGAGACGATTTTCTGTCCAATACCCTCTCACCCTGGCATAGGTCATCTATGGGCATCTAATAACCTTTCACCATCATACTCTAGAACACATAGTACCATGCCATGGAACTGCAAAGATTGAAGCCCTAGAAAGAAGGGAAATAGGTACATGTTACTATTGGGATTACCACACTAAGCCAACAGGAGAATAGACTTAAGAACTGTGGTGGAGTGGAGCTGAGAGGGGAATGCACGGCACAAGATATTAGCTTGGGGGCAGCTAATTGTGAGCTACTGGCAAACGTGGAACTTGTGGGCTACAAACTGCATTTCTGCTGGCTGATTTGGAGTAAGGAAACACTGAGTATTATGGTTCTGATTAATATCTTTTCCCGTTTTTCCCTCCCAACTCACATATTTTTTCAATGCGTGTTAGCCCTGGCGTATTTATCTCTGACTCAGCAATGGACCTTCACAGCTAAATGTGGTCTCTTCATCCCCCCCATTTAAGCACTGAGCACGGATGTGGCCAGATTAAAAGCCAACAATTTTTTTTTTCTAAACAAATAATCTGTGCTGCAAAACTAATTATATATATAATGGAAACATTGCATTCGAAAACAGACAGAAAGCCAGACTTTTAAAATGTTGTCTTGCTGGACAAAGTAATTATAGAAAATCCATTGTTTTTATAAGTGAAACCCATGCACATTAACTATATATGCTCATTGCATAACAACTGATCGGGGCCCTCCACCTCTCTGCTCCTGTACATCCAGTTGTCTGGTTACAATTAGATGTCTGTTCTGTTAGTCCACCCATTGTACAGCGCATGGGCGTAGGAACCGGGGGGGGGTGGGGGGGACGCATCCCCCCCAGCAATTCATGCGGGGGGGACAGGTAATGGGGAAATCCCCCCCAGCTCCGCCGGCCCCCCTTTTGCTGCAGCCGCCCGAGCGCTCTGCAGAGAGCCTCAGGCGGCTGCAGCTCTGCCCGGGCTGGTGCGTCCATGAGGGCGCACCGCCCGGGCGCAGCCAGAGGAGAGGGGCTGACAGGAGGGAAGCGCTCAGCGCTCCCTCCTGTCACTCCCTCACTGTAGCATGGCCGAGCCCTGTATAGTCCGCCGGTACAGGGAGCATCTGTCTCCTGTACCCGGCCGGACTAAAAGGAAGTGAACACTGAGTGTGCACTTCCTGTTAGTCCGCCGGGTACAGGAAACAAAAGCTCCCTGTACCCGCGGACAGTACAGAGCTCGGCCACGCTAAAACAGGTAGGGGAAGGGGGAAGAAAGAAACGGGGAGGGAGGGGAGGAGGGAAGAAAGAAACAGGGAGGATAAAGAAACAGGGAGGGAGGGGGGGAGGATAAAGAAACAGGGAGGGAGGGGGAGGATAAAGAAACAGGGAGGGAGGGGGGGGGGATAAAGAAACAGGGAGGGAGGGGGGGATAAAGAAACAGGGAGGGGGTAAAGAAACAGGGAGGGGGGATAAAGAAACATGGAGGGAGGGGGGATAAAGAAACAGGGAGGGGAGGGGGGATAAAGAAACAGGGAGGGGAGGGGGGAAGAAAGAAACAGGGAGGGGAGGGGGGAAGAAAGAAACAGGGAGGGAGGGGAGGGGGGAAGAAAGAAACAGGGAGGGAGGGGGGGATAAAGAAACAGGGAGGGAGGGGGGTAAAGAAACAGGGAGGGAGGGGGGATAAAGAAACATGGAGGGAGGGGGGATAAAGAAACAGGGAGGGGAGTGGGGGATAAAGAAACATGGAGGGAGGGGGGATAAAGAAACAGGGAGGGAGGGGGGATAAAGAAACAGGGAGGGAGGGGGAGATAAGGGAGGGAGGGGGGATAAAGAAACAGGGAGGGAGGGGGGATAAAGAAACAGGGAGGGGGAGATAAAGAAACAGGGAGGGAGGGGGGATAAAGAAACAGGGATGGGGGGGAGAAAGAAACAGGGAGGGAGGGAGGGGGGGAGAAAGAAACGGAGGGAGGGAGGGGGGGAGAAAGAAACGGAGGGAGGGGGGAGAAAGAAACAGGGAGGGAGGGAGGGGGGGAGAAAGAAACAGGGAGGGAGGGAGGGGGGGAGAAAGAAACAGGGAGGGAGGGAGGGGGGAGAAAGAAACAGGGAGGGAGGGGGGAGAAAGAAACAGGGAGGGGGAGATAAAGAAACAGGGAGGGAGGGGGGATAAAGAAACAGGGATGGAGGGGGGGAGAAAGAAACAGGGAGGGAGGGAGGGAGAAAGAAACAGGGAGGGAGGGAGGGGGGGAGAAAGAAACGGAGGGAGGGAGGGGGGTAGAAAGAAACGGAGGGAGCGAGGGGGGGAGAAAGAAACAGGGAGGGAGGGAGGGGGGGAGAAAGAAACAGGGAGGGAGGGAGGGGGGGAGAAAGAAACAGGGAGGGAGGGAGGGAGGGGGGAGAAGGGAGGGGGGAGAAGGAGGGAGGGAGGGGGGAGAAAGAAACAGGGAGGGGGGAGAAAGAAACATGGAGGGGGGAGAAAGAAACAGGGAGGGGGGAGAAAGAAGCAGGGAGGGGGGAGAAAGAAACAGGGAGGGGGGAGAAAGAAGCAGGGAGGGAGGGGGGAGAAAGAAACAGGGAGGGAGGGGGGGAGAAAGAAACAGGGAGGGAGGGGGGAGAGAAAGAGTGACGAGGGAGAGAGATTGACATCCATCACACACTCACACAATCATGCCACCCTTACACACACAGAACACACAATGCACCCCGTGCACACACACACACAATCACACAATCATGCAATCCTTACACACACACAATCACACAATCATGCAATCCTTACACACACAGAAACACACAATGCATTCCTTACACACACTCAATGCACCCCTTACAGACGCACACACTGCATCCCGTACATACACAGAATCACACCTTGCAGCCCTTACACACATATCAGGACATCCCGTACACACTCCACCCCCTGTGAACAAACTCATTGGTGGAACGTGAAGGTGGACCCTGGGACCCAGACCTTGAGCTGTGTAAAGGGCCCCCAAAAAATGGAGCTGCTTCCCGTTCTCCCAGAACATTGATTTTTGGGACCAGTTACAAACAGCCTCCAGAGAGCCTGTTCTACACCAGACCAGTGGTGCCAGACTGCAGCTAGAGCCCATCATCATCCTAATCTGGTTGTAAGTAGGCAATCTAGCATATTATTCGTGGCACTAATCTCTAATTTACCTCACATTAAAGAAACACTATAGTTCCCAGAAGCACTGCAGCTTAATGTAGTGGTTCTGGTGTCTATAGCCTGTCCCTGCAGGCCTTTTAATGTAAACACGGCGGCACTCCAGCACTGGCGTTAGTTAACACGGCAGAAAAATAATTGGAAAGGGTTAGGGGGCTACTAATAAGGATAGGGGGAGAGGGGTAGGTAGAAAAATAATTGGAAGGGTTTAGGGGGGCTACTAATATGGATGGGAGGAGGGGGGAGGTAGAAACATTATTGGAAGCGGTTAGGGGAGTACTAATATGAATGGAAGAGGTAGGGTGGGTTCTAATATGCATGGAAGGGGTTAGGGGGTACTAATATGCATGGAAGTGGTTAGGGGGTACTAATATGCATGGAAGGGGTAGGGTGGGTTCTAATATGCATGGAAGTGGTTAGGGGGGTACTAATATGCATGGAAGGGGTAGGGGGTTAAAATGCGTGGGAGGGGTAGGTGGGGTTCTTTTGTGCATGGAAGGGGTAGGGGTGGTTCTAATATTCATGGGAAGGGTAGGGGTGGTTCTAATCAGGAGGATCCCGGCGCTGTATCCGGGTAAGTAAAACCCCTTCCTTGTAGTGACCCTTTAATGTTATTATTTAATCATTTATATAGCGACTGCAAATTCCGTAGCGCTGTACAATGGGATAAACAACTCCTAGTTTACGGAATAAGAATATACCCGGCGAGTAAAAATGCTATCCCCCCCAGATTTTTTTGGGTTCCTACGCCCATGGTACAGCGCTACGGAATCTGATGGCGCTATATAAATAATATAATAATAATAATAATAACTGCACTGCAAGAATCTTCCTATCCCTATCTCAATTAACTCTGTGTATTATAGATGCAGAGATTGGCAAGATAAAGACAATACAATTGTAATTTTTAAAAAAATCAGTAAAGTGATGCAAAGGTGATACCTTGATTAACTGAAACTGGTAACTAACTGCAAAAGTTCTTTTTCTGGCATAATTAGCAAAATTTGTGAATCACGCAGCAATTAGAAAATCACCCTCTTTGACACATTATAGGAGGTCATTCTTGCACACACAAGAATAGAGTAAGCGGTACGGGTAGTCTCAGTGGCGTTGCTTGGTTCCAGAAACACCTGAGAAACACCTGAGGCTTGAGCCTAAAATTGAACTCGATAACTCTTATTCTTAGACAGTGATAGGCAACCTTCAGCACTTCAGATGTTGTGGACTATGTCTCCCTTGTTGCTTTGCCAGTGTTATGGTTGTAGAGCATTATGGGAGATTTAGTCCACAACATTTACTATCCCTGCTCTAAGAGATAGAAGTGGCTATGTCACAAAATTGTATTTATTACTTCTTTTTGAACAGTGCTAAGTCTCCAGGATGCCAAAGAAAGCCTTTCCACAAATAAGCACATGATGAACAGCAAGGTATTCAAAATTCTGCTACGCTACCTAACTAATAGAGGGGTGTGCAGAATATTTCTGTTCCCAAGCACCCCTTCCTGATAGTCATCTGGTCGACATCACCCCCTCACGACAGTTACACTAATAACTATTAAACTATTAATTATTAAACACTGTTATCCTCTTACTTACTCTACTACCTGTAGTTATCTGGGACTAAGGAGTCCCACACCTGGGGCTTTGGACCCCAAAGCACCTCTAGCAATGTTTATGGGTTTTCTAATTGCTTTGTGCTGGAGAGCATATATAGTAGCTGCACACATGTGATTAGAGAATATTTTCATTCATGGAAAAACAAATTAATGATAAAACCAAATTAAGCTATTTCATTGTCAAATAGAAGTCACACTACTGGGGTAGGTATTCACTTGCGCCTTGTCTACTGGGAGTATTAGGTTTACCTGCTGTCAAACTCAAGGAACACCATCAAAAGTAGTTTGAAGTTTTCCTTATGAACTGTTTCAATTATCACCTTATTTACAAACAGCTGTTAATATTCTGGTCTCCAAGCACTTCGAAGGGCAACAATGGGGGAAAAAATAGCCCTCTACTCTAAAAAGTAATGTACAAATAAAGCAAAAAAAATAAAAATGAATTAAAGGAACACTACAAGCACCATAACCACTACAGTGCAATTAGGGGCTATGGTGCCAGGACTGCCCTGGAAGCCTCTCAAGGTAAGCAGTCAAACTATTTGCAAATTGTTTAACAACTTACAGGCGCTCATCACCATGGTGTTTTAGCCCCCTAAACCAAGCCCTGAAACCCTGAGCTAAGCCATTGTCAATAAGGTAACCCAGGGATTGGCAACCTATTAACGGCAGAGGGTCAAATAAGACTTTTTCATTTTTTTGAGTGCTGTTCCTAATTTTTTTAAACTGACATGTGCCTTTGTTGCCATATTTTTGAGTTATGTATGGATTGGGTGTCTGGATCCACCATGTTTTCAGGGACAAATAAAATGTTGTCCTATTCATGAAAAGGGTTGCCCTGTAGTATGTATAATATTCTGCAGTATTCTCCATTGCCTAATTGCTTAATCTTATATACCTTCTTCTGAATTCTCCATATCTGCATACTACAGGGCTACCATTTTCATGTACTGCCCATCAATATGTATACATATTACCAAACATACAAAACATGGTGGATATGGCAACCCTATGTATGGGTTCTGTGACTACTTTAGGTATTTAATATGTGTGTGTATGTTGGCTGTGAGTGTTATTGTACTGTGTATGTGTGTGAACAGTGTGTGGCATTCTGTGGGTTATGCATGTATGTGGACTGTGTATAGAGGGCTTATTGTGTGTGGTCTGTATATGGTATTGCGTGTGGTTTTGTATGTATGGGCTTCTTGTAGTGTCATATTTGTGTATATGGACTGTCCATGGTGTTGTTTCTAGGGGGCCACCGGTGTGTGATTTTGTTTGTGGGCTGTTTGCAGTCTTTGTGTGGGGGGAGGCTTCTTGAGGAGATGTGTGTATATATGCCTCACACATGCTCCCTGTCAAGTATATTCAAACACATGCAGTTACTCACTCCAGACACATTCATGGAATGCGCATACACAGACATCAATACACATCGGAAGACATCCGCCATAATTCACAACTCAAGCATACACACTTTCTCACACATATGCTACACAATTCTACACACAATGCTACACACACACACACACACACACACACAATCACACTGTAACCCAAACACACCTGCAAACACACATACTGCAAAACACACTACCTCACACACAAACATTTACAATAATGTTATTTTAGACACCCTCCTTTTTACTTACTATTTAGCAGGTGGAGGATGGCTTCCCTGGGGTCCTGTGGGGGCCGGTTTGGCCAGTCACATGGTTGCTATTGCTGTGGGATGTCTTCCCACACAGATTTCCAATTTAAGATTTCTGAATCCTAGCTTTAACTCATCTTAAAAATATTAAACGCACCATGTACCCAAATAGTAAATTTAACACTACGCTAATCCTAAAGACAATAATTTGAAGCAGCATTTATACCACAACTATTACCCCTTTCAAGCTTTTAATCATACTAAAGGGTTACTCCAACCACCATGACCACTTCTGCTTTAGGGTTTTAGGTAGGAGTTGAAAAACCTGCACATTCAGAGATATTTGTAGTTGTTGCACACGACTTTGTCAGCCCATAACTCTGTGTAAACACACTGTGTAATATAACAGACATTAACCTCTCTATAAGATTATAACCCCACATTTTATCCTAACCACTTCTTACATTACTTTTAACCGCTCATGTATTTTTGTATGCCTCCTGCAATGGATCGTTAATACATTAATTAAACTCACTTCATGTGCTTCTTTTTGGGAGGGGGAGCAGAGGGCACATTCTGTGTCTACAGACATCTAAAATGTTAATCAGGCTCTGTCAGCACTAGCATATATTTCAAGCAAAATCTGGCAAAATAACATCCCATTTTGCCTGATTTTGCTTGAAATCCAGATTAACATGTTAGCTTCCCCCTCCAAATACCCATCGGCCATTTATCCACCTGGGATTCCTGTCAGGCTGCTATGGGGGAGATCCTTTGATCTCCGAAGTCATCCTATTTGAGTCTGGGCAACATGATTGCCAAGGCAAAGGCACCTCATGGGCATTGCATGTTACATTTGCCATTGGTTACCGACCCCTGAGCTAAGCCCTGCATTGTCAGGCTAGCTCAGAGAAGAGAGTTTCCAACTCTCCTGGTGGAGGTTACCAGCACCCAGCAGATTCCAGGTAAGTTGTCAAACTTTTTGTAAACTTACCCAGGGAGGGTGCCAGTGCATCCCTGGTACCAGGCCCGGACTGGCCATAGGACATACCGGGCAAATGCTCGGTGCGCCACGTGATGGCCATGCGGTGTGCCCTGCACCTCACTGGCCCACTAGCACAAACAAGCAGCTTACGGCTGGGGAGGGAGGGCGAGAGGACCTGTGATGCTCTAACATGGTTCCTCTCGTGAGGTCGGAGCATTGCTGCAGTTACCATGGCAACTCTCACCACTAGGACCACCAGGGATGGCAGCATGTTTTAAAAAAAACATATATATTTAAATCTGTCCCCCACACACACACACACACAATCCCTCACAAATATTTACACACACAGCACCCTCACACACTCACACTAACAGCACCCTCGCACATAACACTTATACACACAGCACCCTCAGACACACACAGCACACTCATATAAACAGCACCCTCACACAGCACACTCACATACACACAGCACCCTCAGACACACAAACATCACCCTCAGACACACACAGCACCCTCAGTCACACAAACAGCACCCTCACACACAGCACACATATGATATGTAAAATAACCCTCAGTGAGTTGACAGACAAAGAAAATTAGAAACATTGAATGTTACGGCAGATAAGAACACCCTCACACACACAGCACCCCTCTTACACACACACTGCACCCCTCACACACAACACGCTCACACACACACACATATATATAATATATAAAATAACCCTCAGTGAGTTAACAGACAAAGAAAATTGGAAATATAGAATGTGACGGCAAATAAGAACACCCTCACACACACAGCACCCTTCTTACACACACACTGCACCCCTCATACACACACATGCTGCACCCTTCACGCATACACACAGCACACCCAACAAATTGCGCCCCTCACACATACAATAAATCCAAACACACACACACTGGCCCACTAGCACTAACAAGCAGCTTCAGGCTGGGGAGGTAGGGCGAGAGGACCTGTGGTTGTTCACCAGCACCGCACACTTAACATCCATAGTCTTAGCAAAGGAGACACTCACTGTCTCGGATATGCAAATCAGCAGGACATAACTGCATTAAATAATTGAGCAGGGCCAGTGCAAAATATTTTTTTTAAAGGTCTTTGTAGCAGAAAGCATTACATGTTGGACTACATTCATCTATGTCAGCATGCTTGTGGGTCCTGCATACTGCACTTATCCTTTCTCTAATTGTCCATCACCATTGATGGCAAACATCATGAAGTTAGACATTGTCTTTGCACACTTGCTTACAGCAGTTTAAAGAGGTGTGCATCCTTATGTTCAGGAAGTGGAAACAGCAAATGGTAAATGTTTTGCTCACTAGTTGAAAGACAAATAAATTAACTTTTTCCACCTGCTAATTTCAGAACTCGCACAGACATTCACTGTCCATGGAACAATGTTTGCTGTTTTTGTTTTACATCTGTCAACGTGTTGGTATCAATTGCCTCTTAATTGCTGCACTTCAAAAGAATGGAGAGTGGCTTCTGTGTTCAAATTTATTCTATACATAAAACTGTATGTCAAGGAAAAAATAAGCAATAATGCTGTTTAAAACTGCCTTCATAAGCTTACATTTTCCTCTAATGAAAGTCTGTTCTGGCACTAACCTGGCATTAAATGCTAATCAATTGGTGTCCCATGACTCCTTGTGCTTAGATCACTCTTATATCAGGAAAACTCAATTGCAGTACACAGTTTAAAGTTCTATAAGAAGATGGTGACATCAACGTCTACATCATGTGACAAAGGACAGTTCCTTTTAACCTATTATTTTCTCTCCTTCACCTTCATGTACGGAGGTGAGAGATGTTGGCAAATGAATGTGAATTTATAAAATATTTTACCAGGAAGGATACATGGAGATTTCTCTCATTTTGAAGTATGAATTCACAGGGAATTTAAAATTTTTGCTGAACTGGAAAACTTTTTAATTTTCCGAAAAATGCAAGAACATTTTCTTATACACAGTTCTGCTTATTCATATATTTGTTGCACCTTCACTACATAGTCATGCCTATTTTTTTTTATCACTAAACCACACATTTCTTCAAAGTTCACTCCACATGGTTGTCACCTGTTGCAATTAGCATGTAGATAGGTTTCTGCAAACCCTTGCTAATTACATAGTGTAGTATTTTTAGCAGACACTGAATTGCAAAGTAACACATTTTGTGAAAATGTTAGACATGGCTTTCAAATTCAAATTAGTAAATACAGTACACATATTGCAATTTTGGGTCAAATGTATAGACTTTAACTTTTTGAAATCTAAAAGCAATTCGCAGTCTAGTGAACATCACTAGCAGAAGTAGATGTCAAGATTGTTGCAAGGTAATATTAAGTGCAGTCAGGAGCAGCGAGTGAAGCTTTAAAGGGACACTATAGTCACCTGAACAACTTTAGCTTAATGAAGCAGTTTTGGTGTATAGAACATGCCCCTGCAGCCTCACTGCTCAATCCTCTGCCATTTAGGAGTTAAATCCCTTTGTTTATGAACTCTATCACACCTCCCTGCATGTGACTTGCACAGCCTTCCATAAACACTTCCTGTAAAGAGAGCCCTATTTATGCTTTCTTTATTGCAAGTTCTGTTTAATTAAGATTTTCTTATCCCCTGCTATGTTAATAGCTTGCTAGACCCTGCAAGAGCCTCCTGTATGTGATTAAAGTTCAATTTAGAGATTGAGATACAATTATTTAAGGTAAATTACATCTGTTTGAAAGTGAAACCAGTTTTTTTTTCATGCAGGCTCTGTCAATCATAGCCAGGGGAGGTGTGGCTAGGGCTGCATAAACAGAAACAAAGTGATTTAACTCCTAAATGACAGTGAATTGAGCAGTGAAATTGCAGGGGAATGATCTATACACTAAAACTGCTTTATTTAGCTAAAGTAATTTAGGTGACTATAGTGTTCCTTTAATTGACTGGAGTTTGTGTCTGTAATGATGGCTTAAAGGGACACTATGGTGTTAGGAATAAAAGTGGTATTTCTAACACTAAAGTGTTACTGTGCCCTTCTCCCCCAGCCGCAGCACTGAAAGGATTAAATAGTCCCTTCTATCGCTCACCTGATTCAGGCACCAAGCATTGGTTTTGCCTACTTAGTGGAACCTAATGCGCATGTCTGGCCTTTGCCATAGGAAAGCATTGAATCAGTGCTTTCCTATGGGAATTTTAGTGATGCTGGATTCCTATGGCAAAGCAGGAGGACGTCCACCATTGTTTAACAGAGACAAACTCTGTGAAACAGCAGGAAGCACCTTTAGTTTCTGTCTGCCACTTGAGGCAGTCTTACCCAGGACCGGTGCAAGCAATTTTGGCGCCTTAGGCAAAAACAAATTTGCTGCCCCATTTGGTTCACCTAATCATGCAGACTAACACACACTCTGACTCAAGTAGACACACACTGACCATGCAAACTGACACACAAGCACTTACTCATGTAGACTGACGCGCACAGACTCATATACACACACTGACCCATGCAGACACACACATACAGACACACTGACCGATGCATAAACACTGACCCATACAGACACACACTGACCCATACAGACACACACTGACTCATACAGATACACTGACCCATACAGACACACACTGACCCATACAGACACACATTGACCCATACAGACACACACTGACTCATACAGACACACTGACCCAAACAGAAACACACTGACCCATACAGACACACACACTGACCCATACAGACACACACTGACCCATACAGACAGACACACTGATATAAACATACATACATGAAGCTGACTAACCCACATTCTCTGACATACCTTACCTTCATTGCTGTTCACTCCCTGCGCCTGGCTGCCCTTTCTCTGCACATTATGCTCCTGCCCACTTCTCCCCACTTCCAGCGGAAGGGGCAGGAGTGAGGAAATGAAGCGCCCACGCGCTGCCGCTATGCATGCCTGGGAGGGGAAGGGGGTCTGGCTGAGCGGACTGATCTGTATGCCGCCGGACCTGTGTTCTACCGGGTACTAGTGAGCAACAATGTAAGTGCTTCCGAGCGCCCAGTAAAATGGCCGGTGGGATACTCAAAAATAATCTAACTAGTCCCTGGAGTTACCCCTGCAATGTAAACATTGCATTTTATCTAAAGCTCCAATAGTTTACATTGCAGGGCTAAGGGAAACAGGGACAATGCATCCTGACCACTTCAATGAGATGAAGTGGTCTGGGTGCCTTTAGTGTCCCCTTAAATTATCCTGCAATTTACAGTCTGAATGGAATGTTTAAATACAATGGATACAATAAACTTACTTTTCTGCATCCTTGTCAACAGTCCAAAAATACCAACAGCTAACAACTTGGTAATAAAAAGTTTAAAATAAACTGCAAGAGATTTTTCTTCCTTTTTAAAATGGGAAGTGTAACTAAAGAAACAGACCAGTCTAATGGAGTATGTTTCTGCTTGTGAATCATGCAAAACACCATCATCATGTTATTTCTGAATGATACAGACATGACTATTTTAAAAAAAAAAAAAGAAGAAAAAAAAAAAGAAGAAATGCAGATGCAACAATTTCACCCATCTAGACGCGTTCTACTAGGGGAATTGGTGGCGTGGACTGCCCGTTGTGGCAGGAGAGTGCACAGAGCACCTCCTCCCACCAGAGTAGACACCAATAAGGTTTTTATGCGACTGCCATTCAGCAAATGCCCACTCTTGTGAACAGTGGAACATTTCAGTTTAGCCGAATGCTAAAATTCGGCCAGTCTGTTTGGTTTGGGATTTACATTAGGATCAATGGAATGCTGTGATTGCTGCCAAATGGTAAATTTTCAGGCTGGACAAAAGTGGTAAGTGGTGTCCCTCATGGTTCTGTTTTGGGACCACTTCTATTTAACATATTTATCAATGATCTTGAAATAGGCATTGAAAGCCATGTATCAGTGTTTGCAGATGACACAAAACTTTGTAAAGTAATAAAATGTGAGCAGGATATTGCTTTGCTGCAGAGGGATTTGGATAGATTGGGGGACTGGGCACTAAAATGGCAGATGAAATTTAACGTAGAGAAATGCAAAGTTATGCACTTCGGGGTTAAGAATGCACAAGCAACTTACACACTAAATGGTAGTGAATGAGGGATAACCACACACGAGAAGGATTTGGGAATTGTTATAGACAACAAATTAGGCAGCAATATGCAATGTCAATCTGCAGTTGCTAAAGCCAGTAAGGTTTTTCATGTATAAATAGGGGCATAAATTCTCGGGATGAAAATATAATCTTGCCTCTTTATAAATCGCTGGTAAGACCACAACTTGAATATGCTGTGCAATTTTGGGCGCCTGTTCTAAAGAAAGATATCATGGCACTAGAAAAAGTCCGACGAGCTACAAAATTGATAAAAGGAATGGAGCATTTTAGTTATGAAGAAAGGTTAAAAAAATTAAATCTGTTTAGTTTGGAAAAACGGCGCCTGAAAGGGGATATGATAACTTTATACAAATATATTCGGGGCCAGTACAAACCTTTATCTGGAAATTTATTCATAAACAGGGCTATACATAGGAGACGAGGTCACAAATTCAGGCTGGAAGAAAGGAGATTTCATCTAAGGCAAAGAAAAGGTTTTTATACAGTAAGAGCAATAAGGATATGGCATTCTCTGCCTTAAGAGGTGGCCAGAGTCACTACAGATGTTTAAACTGCAATTGGATAAATACTTACAAAAACATAACATACAGGGATATAATTTCTAATTAGTGGGGTAATAGCTGCTTGATCCAAGGAGACATCTGACTGCTATTTTGGGGTCAAGAAGGGATTTTTTCCTAGTTTGTGGCAAAGTCTCTTTTCAGCTATGTAACTATGTAACTATGTAAATCTTTTAGCAAGTAGATAAGTCCCTAATCTGGAACCCTTATGTACGATTGCCATATTTAAGGGTAACAAATTAGAGCTGTGTTTAGTAGATAGCTCCCTTTTTTGTATCCTTAAATATGTCAATTCCACATAAGGATGTTTTAATTGGGGGGCTACCTACCAGACCTAAAGCAGCACTGTCACCATTTGGGGACTTTGCAGAATTTGTAGAAAATCCAGACAGTGACATTGCTGCTGGTGATACAGTGGCTGATGGAGGGCAGGAGGGCAGGTAAAGGTGAGATTAATGTCCCTGACTTGTCACTCGTAGGTGCGGCCATCTTCCACCGGCAGGTCCTCTTCAGCTGCATCAGGAGCCAACGTCACTGCTGAACTTTTGCGCTTGCGCATTAAGGTCTAGGAAGGACAGTGACAGTGCTGCATTAAAAACAACAGAAAATGTCAGTTCATCCAACTGCAATAAAGTCTCAATAGAGCCATTTCACAAATGGGGTCACGTGAAGGGGGCGATAGTCCCATGCACCTCGGTCCCCATTGTAATAGAACAATAGTCCCAAAGTAGCGCCAGTATTGGAGTCATTAGATGTGCTATTCACATGCGCTGCGCCAGGAGTCACTTGATCTAAGACCGCCCAGAGTAAACCTATAACTTTGCCTTGCTGCGCACTAGTCCCTGTATCTTATTAGGCAGATTGCCAAGCGCGAGTAAAATCATACTCACTGGTCTGAAGCAGCGAGTCAGCTCCATCCACTCTCTGAACCACCAAATGGACCGTAAACTTGCACTAGAAGCAGACATTCGGCGGGTATTATCATCGAAATCCTGATGTGTATTCTAATTAGACTGCTGAAAATCGCCCCCGAACAGGCTGCTTATTCGAATTATTCGAAAGTCCAGAAATTCACTGTGAGAAACGTCCTCCGTCTCCTGAACTCCTTCCGGTCATATCCTATGGATTCGGAAGAGAAGAGCGTGGGCTGCACGACCTCACCGACAATCCAGCGCCATCTTGCCGAATTGAACCGCCATCTTGAGGAGAAGGCCCAATCCTGAATCCCAGACGCCTGGAGGTTCTTCCCGCCATCCTGTCGCGGAATTCTTATTTTCCAGCTGCGAACCAGCAGCACTCGTCCCGGACTCTTTGAGGACTCAGGAACTGCTCTGGGACACCTCACAGGCCTGGGTGGAGGCCTGAAGCGACGAGCCCGTCTTCCAGACCGAGGAGAGTCCACATTTGTCCACATTCCCCTTGCTGAAGTACTAGTCCCTCTATCCCAATTTATGTCTGGGTAATTAAAATCTCCAATAATTAACATGTTATCTCGATTTGCAGCTTTCTCAATTTGCTCTAACAGCTGTTCTTCCTCAATAATATTTATATTAGGTGGTTTACATATTATCCCAACCAATAATTGATTTTCCTTTGTTTGCCCCAAGCAGATATCTACCCATAAAGCCTCCACATTTTCCTCGTCACACTCCACATGCCTAAGATTTGACTTTAACTCATGGTTGACATATAAACAATCAGTGTTCGTTTGTTCGTGCAGTTTATTACCGGCGCGCAGCTCCCTCCTTGTAATATGTAAAGATAGAAGCAGCAGGGAGCAGTGCTCCCCACCACTTCCTAAGCCCCCCATGTCCTCCCTCCCTCTATGGGGGTCAATATGACCCCCATAATAGCATAACATAGATTAAAATCTCCCGTATGCTCCTACTCGCGGTATAGCCACGAAACGGCGGGTGGGTGCCCTAAATAACAATAAGGGGGGGGACCTTCTGTCATCCCCCCGCCCCCACCCCTGCTCGGTGGGTGGGGGCCATAAATTACAATGAGGGGGACCTACTGTCCTTCCCCCGGCCCCCACCCTTGAGCGGTGGGTGGGGGCCATAGAGATAATGGGGGGGGACCTACTGTCCTCCTGCCCCCGGCTCCCACCCCTGCGCGGTGGGTGGGGGCCATAAATTACAATGGGGACACACCTACTGTTCTCCCCCCCTGGCCCCCACCCCTCAAACAAATCTCCCCCCCACCAAAGGTGGCAAAGGGTTCCCAAGCCCCTAGTCACCCACCCCACCACCCCCCAAAAAAGTTACCCCCTACCTATCCCCCTCACCCTAAAAAATAGTGAGGGGGGAATAAAATAACTAACCTGTAAAGAAAAATTAAACTTACAATTTAACGTCTTCTTCTAAAATCTTCATTTTTCAGCCCCCAAAAAGGCCGAATAAAAAACAATCACACCCATCTAACTTAAAATAAAATAAAAAACCAGAGCGCAAAAAAAAAAAACAGACGAAAAAGAAAAAAACCAGAGCGCAAAAAAAATAATCCATCTTCACCCATGGAGGGCTCCGCGCAGACTGAGCTCTGCAGGGCAGGGGAAGGCTTGTAAAGCCTTGCCCAGTCCTGCAATTAGGCTAAGAACACTCTGATTGGCTGGTTTAAGCCAATCAGAGTGCTCTTTGTCATTTTACACAGTGTGGGAAAATTCCAAACTTTCCCACGCTGTGTAAAATGACACAGAACACTCTGATTGCATGGCTTGAAATCCATCCAATCAGAGTGCTTTGTGTCATTTTACACAGCGTAATTTATGGCCCCCACCCACCACGCAAGGGTGGGGGCCGTGGGGGAGGGGAAGACAGTTCAGGGGTGAGGGCCAATAGGTTTTTATTTTTTTTTATTTTTTTTTTACAGTGAGCAGCCACTGACTGCTCACTGTTTACCAGATATGCCCCTATTCGCGGCATAGCGAGTTGGGGCAGATCATTTACTAATACTAAGTAATCTTTACTTAGTATTAGTAAATGTGGCTGAAAGACCAATTTAGGTCTTTCAGCCTTTTAGTAGATAACTCCCTAATACCGTGGGGATTAGGGAGTTATCTATTAAGCGGCTGCAAGATGCAGCCGCGGCACAAATTGAATCGGAGTTTCATTCATTCTAATGAAATTCCGATACGAACAAAGTGCCGAATTGCGTTCTAAAACAAACTAACATACTGTTCTCATTCAGTTAGAATGCAATTCGTCAGTTTCGTCTAAAATGACAGGAAGCATCGCGGGATCACAGAGGAAAGTTAAGAATGGTGGGAAAATTGCTCTGACCAGCGGAAATGAAGCACTCTTTGCTCCTCCGCTGGTCAAAGCTGGTCAAGCGGAGGAAACCTCCATAAGGCAAAAAGTACCTACTTTGTCTTATGATTTTAAAGAAAACTAAAGAAGACAGGAAGAAAAGAAGAACAGATCCTGAGAGAGGGGGAGAAGAGGAAGAGATTGAGGAAAGGTAAGTTCAGCATTACAGTGCCGCTTTAACTCTGACTATAAGACCTTTTTAATCTGATACTCAATACAATAGAATTGCTTTGGTGTGGTTACAATAAAATTGGCTACAGTTATAAAGCCATAATTTAAGTGTATCGATTGTTACAATGATTACAATTACTGCACTTGGCAATTATCCAGCAAGATCCCTGAAGTCCATTAACTGTCCATTTTACATTTCACTCTCACGCTTATCACAATCCACTTTCGTGTTCTATCATCTAGTTGTTCTGTTATTTTTTGTAACTAAGACTTTAAACCCTTCAGGACCGGTGACGGAAATTTTCCGTCAACCTTGTCCTTCAGTTAAGGACCGTTGACGGAAAATTTCCGTCATTTACTAAAGTTAACCCCAGATCGCCGCAATCGTGGCGATCGCGGGGTTAACGGTGCTCCGGTCTGCCTCTGTTTTAGAGGCAGACCGGGAGCACCCGATCGGGCTGCCCCAGCACCGGTGCTCACTCTGACAGCATGTCAGAGCGAGCACATGTGCTCAATGTACTTACCTTCAGCCTCCCTGCACTTCCGGGTTCTGTGTGAAGTGCAGGGAGACGGATCTTCACTGATCCTGCCCCCTGGTGGAAAAAAAAATAAAGTTAAATCCCACCCCCCCTTTCCCCTGTTTAATAAAATTAACCCCTTCCCTGCCAATTGATCACTGACTACAGTGATCAATTGGCAGGGTATACATTTTAATGTCATCTGATTTTTTTTTAACCCCTGAGGGTTAATTATTATTTTTTTAACCCTCAGGGGTCAAATTTATTGTATTAATTAATTTAAATATTTAAAAATTATATATTTAGCTAGCTGGGATGGGTGGAAGTTAGTGGGGAATTGGGGAATTTGGTGTTAGGCTAACTAGGGGTTAACGTTAATTTTTTTTTTTTTAAAATAAGCTTTAAAAAGGTTAAAAAAAATTGTTTTTAACTGTTTTAGTAACGTTTAAGTAAAAAAAAGAAAAAATACCACCCCCTTTACCCAGTCTAAATAAAAATTAACCCCTTCCCTGCCAGTTGATCACTGCCTACAGTGATCAACATACAGATCGCAGTATTATACTGTGATCTAATTTTTTTTAACCCCTGAGGATTAACTTTTATTTATTTTTTTAACCCTCAGGGGTTCAATTTATTTAATTAATTCATTTAAATATTTTATAATTATATATTTTGCTAGCTGGGGTGGGTGGGAGTTATGGGAAAATGGGGAATTTACTGTTAGTGCTGCTTACTGCTAGTTAGGGGTTAACGGTAAAAGAAAAGTTTAGAAAAAAATGTAAAAGTGTAAAAAAAAGTTAAGAAAATGTAAAACATTTAATAAGTAAAAAAAAAAGTTTAAAAACGGGTTTTACAAAGAAAAAAGTTTTAGAAAGTAAAAAAGATTTACAAAGTAAAAAAATACATTAAAAAATGCTCATTACCACTACAATTGGTACAAGCTAGCGGAAAAATGATCCCACGCTATGGTTTAAAATATGCCTTTTGAATTACCCTGGGATGTCTTCTTTAAGAAATGGTATGTCTTTATGGAGTAATTGGATTATATAGCCTTGTAAAATACTCTAAAATGGGACATGGACACAGCGTAAAAATTCAAAGTTTGAAAAAAACTGGAATGGCTGTGTCTCAAATGTGCCCCTTCAATATCCACATATACCTGGCAAAGGTACATACGGGGATATTGCTGTACTCAGCCGACATAGCTGAGCAACATATTAAGTATTATACAGTCGTAGTACACATAAGGTTTGAAAAATATACTGCGCAAACTCACTTTGTGTGTCAAAAAGGCAGAAAAAATGCGTATTACCACTACACTTGGTGCAAGCTAGCGGAAAAGTTATCCCACGCTAAGGTTCAAAATATGCCTTTTGAATTGCCCTGGGATGTCTTCTTTAAGAAATGGTATGCCTTTATAGTGTAGTTGTAATATGTAGCCTGCTCAAGTGCTCCAAAGTGGGACACGGACACATCAAAACCCTCCATGAAAATTCACACTTAAAAAACTTAACTTGTTATGTCTCGTTTACAGCAGTGTAACTTCACAAAATAGTGTCTAGGTCATACATTGGGCATATTGTTTTACTCAGAAGGCTTAGCTGAGCATAATTTGGGGGGTTTGAACTTAGTGGCACATATGAAATGTACAAAATGCCCAGCAAAAATGTAATCCATATGTAAAAAATGCCCAAAATTATATTTTACCACATACTTTGGCATATATTGGTGAAAAAATGGGGGTATGTTAAAGCACAATATGCACCATATGAGATACCCTGAGATGTCTACTTTTACAAATGGTAGGCCTTTGTGAGGTTTTCTTGAACAGTCAAACTGCTATAATACCCCAAATTGAAGCATAGGCCCATTAAATCTGCCTCTCAAAATTCTACTGTAAATGTTGAAACGGACAGGTCTCCTATATGGCACTGTAGCTTCACGAAATAGTGCCAAAGACATACAATGGGGGTACCGTTGTACTCAGCAGAAGTAACTGAACACATAATAAAACCTTGTACAGGAATAGCACACACCAACTTTACAAAATACACATGAGAAGTTCTTTGTTATAAGTTTGTGTGCCAAAAAACCCAAAATACTAAATTTTACTCCAATATTTAGCAGAGATTGGCAGTGAAATGGCTACTTAGAAAGTGTCAAAACAACCTTAGGACAATAGCCTGTGATGTCTACTTTATATAAATATATACGTTTGTGTGGCAATTTTGTTTTCTTTTATGGCTATTAAGCTTACAAGACAAACATACCAAATTCTAAAATCGCTCCATATTAAAAGTTTATTTTACTCAAACAAAACTGATAATCCCAGACACATTATATATTCTGTAAATCAGAACAACTAAATTAATTTATTTTTAATTACTTTCTTTAACCTGCACTAATTAGGCACACATTATTATTGCAAAAACTGTACAAAAAACACAACATTTTTCTTTTTTGTTTGCATTTTTCTGTATTTTTTTTAATAATAAATAAGCATTTATATATATATATATATATATATATGTTACATCAAATTAAAGCCCGTTCTGTCCTCTAAAAAACAGTATATAATATGCGTCGGTGCAATAAACGAGAGAGATGCAAATTGCAGTTGAACGCAAACAGCCAGAAAATGCAAAAATTGCTTGTGTCATTAAGCGTAAGACAAGCTTCTGAAGCTGTGTCCTTAAGGGGTTAATAAAGTACTATATTTTTTTTGTTTGCCTTTGGAATGATATTACTATTTGGGCAATCTTTCTTGGGATCGGGTCCTCTTTATGAGGCTTGTCTGCATTAGTTTATATTAACCCTGTATAGTCCTTTTATGAGGAGCCCTATGACACTCAATCAATTCTCTACTTATAAGCTCTGTTCCTTCTTGTAAATCAAAGGTTAGTTGGATCTACAACATAGGAGCATTCTCAGCAGGACACCCCAATGAGAAAGTCGGAATGGTGGAAAAGGACCCAAAAATCAGGACTGTCCTGATAAAATTGGGACGGTTGGCAGGCCTGAGGCATTGCCAAAAATAGCTTTGCCCGCCTGGAAAGAGTGTGGGGCCCTAAAGAAGAGGTGTGTCACCCTAGCATGAATGCATAGCAGGCTAAATGAAAGCCTCCCTGGCTGACCCCACTCAGGGCAGACCATGCACAGAGCACTACTAAAGTGTTCTCTGCATGGTCCTAGTGCCTTTAGTATATAGTGCTTGTGCATCTAATAAGATTAGTTACTTGATGTCCCCGGATGCGGGATGGTGTCTCCAGATCCAAGTCTGTTGGAAAGCATACATTAATGTGAGTACTTGACATATTAAAATGGATAGGAGGAATTGGTGCATTTCCCCATTGCATTCCATTTAGTGGTAATGCAGGTAATGGAAGATATACACTGATCATTCACAACAGTAAAACCACCTGCCAAAAATTGCTCTGATGCATCATGGCCTGTGCTATCTGGCACTAAGATATCAACAGCAGATCCTTCAAGTCCTGCATGTTCGAGGTGTGGCCTCCATGGATTGGATTTTGTTGTTCCGGTACATCCCACAGATGCTCAATTGGATTAAGATCTGGGGAGTTTGGAGGCCAAGGCACCACCTTGAACTCTTTGTCATGTTCCTCAAACCATTCATGAACAGATTTTGCAGTGTAGCAGGGTGCATTAATCTGTAGAAAGAGGTGCACATGGTCTGCAACAATCTCTAGGTAAGTGGCACATGTCAAAGTAACATCCACATGAGTGCTAAGACCCAATGTGTCTCAGTATAACATTTCACAGAGCTTAACACTGCCTCTGCTGGCCTGCCTTCTTCTTGTGGTGTATCCTGCTGCCATCTCTTCCTCAGGTAAATGACACACACGCATTCAGCTACCCACCTAATCTGAAAACATGATTAATGAAACTAGGCAAACGTCTTCCAATGCTCCATGGTCTAGTTCTGACAATCTTGGCCAGCATTATTCCGCAATTTGAGCTACAGTAGCTATTCTGTGTGATTGGACCAGATGTGCTATCCTTTGCACCACACATGCATCAATGAACCTTGGGTGCCCATGACCCTGATGCCAGTTCACTGGTTTTGCATCTTTTCCTAAGTTGTGTTTCAAAGCTGTTGTATACAGCAAACACAGACTCAATGGAATCCATGTTAAATATGGAATGAGGCAAAAATGTGATTCTTTGTTAAACTAATTTGCATATGCCCACCCAGAATCCTTTGCGGTAGTAACATCACTGCAAATTTGTGATTTCTGTAGTAAAACAAGTCTGGAGTGCAGATCTTTGTTTAACATTGTATTAACTATATATATATATATATATATATATATATATATGTATATATATATACTCCCTTGGTAAGTGTAACATGGACCTTTTAAGGCCTCGATAAGTGTAACTTGAAATTATATTATTTATAAATTAAGAAAATAACTAATATATAAGCTTTATTCCTTTTTTTTTTTGTTAATCTAATGTCAAAAATGTCTGGGGAGCTAGCCCACAGACATTGTCTTCCTGTATAGGTATTCAGTTTTGGGCCCACCCAAACATAGCAAATGTACAGCAATAATTCAGGCCAAGCGAATACATCTGCATCCTGATAACAATCTAAATGTTAAAAGCTAAAAATAAAATTTCTACTTTTCCTAATCTTACTTAGGAACATAGAATGTGACGGCAAGATAAGAATTATTCGGACGATCTAGTCTGCCCAATATTCTAAATACTTTCATTTGTTTCTAACCTTATCTTATGCCTATCCCACCCTCGCATGCTTAAACTACCTCACTGTGTTAACGTCTACCACTTCAGCTGGAAGTTCTTATTTCATGCATCCACTTCCTTTCAGCAAATTAACACTTCCTGATATTATTTTGAAACGTTTGCCCCTTTAATTTAAGACTATGTCCTCTTGTTGTGGTAGTTTTTTTTTCTTTTAAATATACTAATCTTTTACTGTGTTAATTCCCTGTATTTAAATGTTTCTATTGTACTCCCCCCCCCTCCTTTTTATATTTGTTTATCACCCATGCTACTGGTTGGGTCTCTCTGCACTATGACCATAACATACAATTCAATATTGGACTCTTGGCATGATAGTTCTTAATCTGTTCTCATCATTGTAACACATCAAAAAGAAAACA
This sequence comes from Pelobates fuscus, assembly GCF_036172605.1. Classification (NCBI taxonomy): domain Eukaryota; kingdom Metazoa; phylum Chordata; class Amphibia; order Anura; family Pelobatidae; genus Pelobates; species Pelobates fuscus. The sequence continues at coordinate 130,311,338 of NC_086317.1, forward strand.
CACTCAGACAATCCCAAATGAGCCATGATGTCTAGACATAAAACTCATTACCTTCATTAAAAAAAAGAAGCACGCCGTTTGACTGCTATCTTTGTTATAAGCATGTGAATCATTAACTTCTTTCATGTTTTATGTGTATTACAATGAAACATTAGATATACATTTAAAAAGAAACACTAATATCATCCAGGATTGACCAGTGCTGTCCTTTGGCATGACATAACATTGGTCACTTAACCCAAACTATCCTGCTCTATTCTCATCAAATTATGTACTCCGGAAAACTATCAGTAAGGCTCCTAATATCTTCACGCTGAATGCTCCATGCCAGGAGTGTTTAGGGGAGTCTCTGTGAACCATTTGTATTTTTAGTGACTTCTTGTGACAACTTTGTTCTCATCTTCCTCTGTATGTTTGTATGGGAAGTAGCCAAAAACACACAATGGCTAACAGTAGACTGCTATAAATTGGCAACCAGTTTGCTAAATTTAGATAACAAGTGGCACAAAAGAAAATAAATCTCTAATTCCTAATTTGGCAGATTGAATTACTTTTCCAAGTTGGAATAGTAATATATAGTACTACTATTATAGATGATGTTTGTAGGTGTATGTACACATTTGTTCTCTGTTATGTCTTTGTTCTCTGTTAGTTTCTATATAAGTTTCTTCAATGTGATCCAAGGAAAGACCCCAAATTATTCCTTATATTTTGGGAGGTTTGCACTGTGCTAAAACAGGAAACTTAATGTCGAAACATATTATTAGAATTTCAATAGTCTTTCTTTCCTGGCAGTTCTCTGCGTCATTGTTGTCTCTCCCCTGTATCACCATTAACAGATTGCTTTGCTTCCTAAACTAAATTATTAATGCCGTTAACAGAATTAAGGTTCACACATTCCCAACACTCCTGCAGACAGAGTTTAGCAATATTTATTTTTATTTGTTATATATGGAGGATGCATTCTATGTTTAGAATCACACAGGACAATGATAATGTAGACTGTCTCCTACAATATATATCATTCGTAAAAAAAAGTCCTACTTTATTATATATGGTCTCTACTAAAGATTCCCCATGTCCCTGTGTTACTCCAAGCACTATAACCACCTTGAAATGGTTTACACCTCTGGCATATTTTATTAGCCTTCCAGGATTGGGAGTTTCTGGCTGGCTAATATTAATTATGTACATATTCTATGCACAGGCGCTCAATAACTGATTGAGTGGGTTTACCTGATGCTCTCAGCCAATCAATGAATGGCAAGATTGACACCTGGCTTTTACAGCTCTTCAGAATCTATAAAGCCACATTGCAGGCGGCTCAGCACACGGCAGGACCCAGCTAAGTGGCAAACCATTACTCAGAGTAACTTTATTTTTTTAGATTGTAGATTTCAAGATATTGTACACCTAAAACTCCCAAGATGCTTTGACCAACATTTAGGACTCTGCCTGCTGGTCACTTCTGGCTGAGGGTAAAGTCTAATGGAATAGCATATTAACATGGGATTTGTATTTTCAAAGTAAATCATGTGCATGTTCTTAGCAATATATTCATATAACATATTATTCACGTAATAAAACTAAATCAAATTGCATTTTATTTCAAGACACAGAGGATCATATTGTGCATATCTCTTTCTTTACTTAACATACAGCAGCAAAGAGAAACCAATGAGAAAAAAGGATGCTAACATGTGACCTCCCAAACTCCACCCCCTCATGAGCAGGCATCCCTACAATCCAAGATCACACTCTTCAACCTCCCTCTTTCTTTGCTGCTCTGGATGCAAGCTAAGTATTTTTCAGACCTCCTTTTAACACTTGATAATTGCTGTATATAATGTCTGTTTCCTATTAGACAAACATCCTGCTGTCTGTCTGATGTATGCAGTTATATGTTTGTGCTTTCATTGCTTGTCAGCACCTGCATTTATGATGTTTTATGCTTGATCTGTTACTTGCCTGCCTGTTTCCTCTGGCTCTCGAGCCCTCGCACTCCTCCCTTGTGTGTTCCAAGCCTCAATTTCACCTGGTGGCCATCTTGGATTTTCGGCCTTGCCGTTCTTCGCATTTTCGCAGTTCCTTCATGCCACTGAACGCTCGATTTGTGGTCCCCTTGGCCCTGGCTCACCTTCTAACCACATTTTTCCCCATTTGTTTTGCGGGCCTACACCCATTTTTTGCAGTACTGGGCTGCGAGCATGACATCATCAGACAACACCCCTTCGCTTCCTCTGTGCTCTGCTTGCCTGCCTCTGACCCATTATCTCAGTCTAAGCTGCACTTGGGACGTTTCTTGCGTCTTCCGAATGCGGATCTCTCGCTTCAGCAGTTGTTGGCTAAACTGGTTACTCTGTTTTGCCTTGTGTCTTGCAAACAGGTTTTCCGACGTCAGGGTTCTGGTCTTGGACGCCTGCACTTTCACCCCGGATGGCGTGGTGTTCGATATTTCTTGACGAGCTAAGTCCTCCTGTCAATCAGTGATTTACCCTGTGTTTCCTGATCGACCGCACTTATGCCCCGGTTCCTGCCTTCAGGAGTACGAACGCAGAACCGCCTCCCTGGATTTTTTCACTTGTTCCTTGCCTTGCGACACCCCTTTCATCCTGTATCTAGCCCCACTTTGGCCCGTTTGGTCAAATGGATATTGTCCTCTGCGGGGGTCGATGTATCTCGTTTCAGTGCCCACTCCGTTTGTGGGGCATCCGCATTGTAGGTAGTATCCCTAGGGGGTCGACTCGAGGATTTGATGCGATCAGCTAATTGGTCGCAAGAGTCCTCCTTTCACAAGTTTTACTTCAAGCCTATATCTCACGTTTTCTCGCCTGTGGTGGCGCAGCTTTGAACTTGCATAATATAAGCCTCCATGTCTTGAAATAAAATTACATGATATTGCTAAGAAGAAAGCTGATGCTGTCGGAAGACAATCTAGGACAGTCACAAGGGGATAACTTTATTACATGAAATGGTAACTGGAAAATAGGAGAATGTAAAATGTCCAAAGGTGTGAGTCAAAATTAAAAAATAACCTTTAATAGTATTAAATATAAAATAATTACAAATAACCTAAAAGAAGGGGGAAGGGGAGGAAAGAGAAAATATGAACAATTCGCTCAAAGTAATACTATATAGAATAGACTGATCACAGTGATAAAAGTAGTCAAACAAAGACCACTGCGAGAAAAATACAGAGATACTAATGTCCAGGGCCGCCACCAGAAATGTTGGGGCCCCTGACAAAGCACTAGGTCTGCCCCCACCTTGCCTGCCCGGCCCACCCACAGGACTCCTACCTAGTCCGCTGCAAATGATGCAGGACTGAATGTGGTGTGTATAGTGGAAGTGAATTAGAATGTGTGTAATGGATCTAGTGTTTGTGTGTATGAGATACTGTTTGTGCAGTGAATGCAGAGTGTGTGTTAATGTAGTGAATGCAGAGTGTGTGTTAGTGTAGTGTATGCAGAGTGTGTGTGTGTTAGTGTAGTGAATGCAGAGTGTGTGTTAGTGTAGTGAATGCAGAGTGTGTGTGGTTTAGTGTAGTGAATGCAGAGTGTGTGTTAGTGTAGTGTATGCAGTGTGTGTGTGTGTGTTAGTGTAGTGAATGCAGAGTGTGTGTTAGTGTAGTGAATGCAGTTTGTGTGTGTGTGTGTGTGTGTGTGTGTGTGTTAGTGTAGTGAATGCAGAGTGTGTGTTAGTGTAGTGTATGCAGAGTGTGTGTGTGTGTGTGTTAGTGTAGTGAATGCAGAGTGTGTGTTAGTGTAGTGTATGCAGAGTGTGTGTGTTTTAGTGTAGTGAATGCAGAGTGTGTGTTAGTGCAGTGTATGCAGAGTGTGTGTGTGTTAGTGTAGTGAATGCAGAGTGTGTGTTAGTGTAGTGTATGCAGAGTATCTGTGTGCGTGTGTGTTAGTGTAGTGAATGCAGAGTGTGTTAGTGTAGTGAATGCAAAGTGTGTGTGTGTTAGTGTAGTGAATGCAGAGTGTGTGTTAGTGCAGTGTATGCAGATTGTGTGTGTGTTAGTGTAGTGAATGCAGAGTGTGTGTTAGTGTAGTGTATGCAGAGTGTGTGTGTATGTGTGTTAGTGTAGTGAATGCAGAGTGTGTCAGTGTAGTGAATGCAGAGTGTGTGTGTGTTAGTGTAGTGTATGCAGAGTGTGTGTGTGTGTGTGTTAGTGTAGTGAATGTAGAGTGTGTTAGTGTAGTGAATGCAGTGTGTGTGTTAGTGTAGTGTATGCAGTGTGTGTGTGTGTGTGTTAGTGTAGTGAATGCAGAGTGTGTGTGTGTTAGTGTAGTAAATGCAACGTGTGTGTGTTAGTGTAGTGAATGCAGTGTGTGTGTTAGTGTAGTGTATGCAGTGTGTGTGTGCTAGTGTAGTGAATGCAGAGTGTGTGTGTGTATTATTGTATTATTGTGTGTATTATTATTACTAACAATATACACCTTTTAAACTGTGGTAGGAAATAAAAAAGTGAAGAATTCATAAAAAGAAAATAGATGTGCTTTTTATCGTTTTAACATAACTTTGTACATGTTAATGGAACTTATGTAAAATTTGTGGAAATGCTTAGTAAATACAGGCACATGAAATGGAAAATATATTGGGGGACTAAAAAGAGATAAATCACCCCAATGTAAAAGGATGCTGCATAGCACCATAAACTGTGCTGTAGCCAACAGGGGAAATCAAACTGACATAGTGATCAAAAAAGTGATCGAAAGTACTATAAGTGGGGCAATCACTATGGAAACTTGCAGAACCTGCACGTTATGGTTATGGTGCTTGGAGTATTCCTATAGCAAGATCAATTCTTGAAGTTAATTGATTAATACATTCCTCACATACATGTAATATATAACACATTTAATAGATATTCCCTTAAAACGTGTAGTTTATTGTATGTGGAATTATTATTGGGTAATACCATTTTTCTGATAGCTTATTTCAGCATGTGGTAATGTTTGGGGTTTGGTCACCTGTAGGCACACATGGTCATGTGCCACTGAAATATGTCCTACTGTTTATATATCAACACTTACTTCCGCTCTTGCAAACTGGATATCGTGTGCATGGTACATTAGTGACCTGGAGGGGTTCTATATTCTATTCTTAGAACACTACAAACCATCATTATGAAACATGACACATGGTTCGGAAATGCCCTTACTGTCTGCACCACCTTTCACATAATATGAGTATGAGATCAACTACCGTTACTAAATCCATGTGTTTATCTCAATTCATAAAAATGGGAATCAAGCTCATTCATATGTCATTATTAACTGGCAGTGTATGTTTTCTAAACCTAAATGCAAGGTAATACCTAGCTGCATTAATATATGACATTTGTCAAAGTCTAATGGAGACACAATGGGGACACACTGTGAACATGCTGTAAAAGAACAGTAACTATCTAGGGTATGTGTAAAGAGTAATTCTGGGAAGTGGTTCTAAAAATGGCATAGTTGGCAAGAACATCAGCTGGGTTTTAGTGATTGCTTCACTTTTATTACTGTAACCCATGATTCTTTATACAAATCTTCCTATAGGCAGTGTGTCTCTGTCTGACAGCCTGTTACATGATAACATTCTGATTCTGATATATATTTAATAGAAACGTTTGAATGAACAACATCTTAAAAATTACTTTATTTAATATGGACTCTCAAGTCTTAGAGCAATAGCGATTGTTTGTACACTGTCCCTGGTTTCTTCTTCATTAATATTGTCTTCTATTATGCAATAGAGCTGAGTATTATAGTGAAATGCAGTGAATGCTTCTTGTCAATAACAAACGTCTTGCTGCGCAAGGGTTTTACAGGCTGGAAAAAAACAATAGGGCAACATCAAACTTTTTATATGGGTATATGATCCACTCGTAAAACAAATTTACAGTGGCTCCCAGTCACCGATTTTAGGAGGGTCCTCTGGTAGCAATGAAAATAGTAGCCTTTTATAAGTGTCAGTTTTTTTTTCACAAGCAGGGCTATTCAATGAAGTGTATATTGTTGTAAACCAAAACAAAATTTCAAATTTCAACTTGTTCACCAACAGATAACAATTTGGCGTTTTTGGCCTAATGTTTGAAATCAAGTCCAGATTCGAATTATGTATGAATGGACAGGTCACTGACATTGTGTTATGATTTTAAGACAAACCATAAACATGCGTTCTTATTTCATTGATGTAACTACACAAAGAGAGGTTTTGTCACATACATCCTTTATTTAACTGGAGTGTTGGGGTTAGGTTTGGAATTTCTCAGATTTTCTGGACAAAGACTATGTCTCTCTCTTCATGAGTCCAGCAACTGACATCTGCTGTTGAATATCTATCATCCTGTCAAATCCTTTGTTATTTTATTATATAGTAATAATTGTAAGCATAATAAACCTGCAGGAAATATAAGTCTGATGCATATTGATATTTATAAAGGACACAACATATATGTACATTAACATCCTGACGAGCCAGGAAACATGAAGAAAAAATAATTTCTACGTAAAAGCGTTTTTCTACATACATTTTAAAGTTTTTGACCAAAATAGGCAATTGGAAAATACTCCAAATAACAATGATATAGTTACACCATCAAAGGGAAACTAATAGTCCGCCATCACTACTTTACCAAAAGTAACATTACACATGTTATTGATTAGTCAAATAACAATGTGTAATGTCTGTGACTGTCTTTTTAGTAGTAGCTGCCAGTAATTCCCTGTCGCCACATGTTAAATACAAATTAAGGAACAGCACACACAAAAAAAATGCCTATCTTAGCAAACAACTATAAATAATATACATAACATATGGCCATATTGTGTTAAGATCACCAATATGTCACAGTATCCCAAGATCGGTGAGTCATACATTCATTTTAACTTGGGAAATAAATATGCAAACTTCAATACTTAATACTTCAACTGCTTCCAGAGACTCTCCTCAAATGTATGCTTTCCTGTGGTCACCTCCAAAGGGCCACCGAGGGTGTAGAGGTGCACAACACAAAAGGTCTAGTTTCCAAATATACACAAGAAAAGGGAATAGGGAACAACTCCAAAAATATGCATTTCTCAGCAGCTGCTGTAAACACCCAACTTTATTGTGGACTGTGAGGTAGTGGCGGGCTTGTCACTATATGGCCATATGGTTTACCAGATCTCCATGTTTGTTTACTAAGATAAGTGATTTTAAGTAGTCTTGTAGAATCTAAAACTTTGTGTCTGTGTTCTGTTTTTCAGTCTGTATTTTCACTGGCTGTGCAGTCAGTGTGGAGTCTCTGGATCCCGCAATCTTGGGGGCCAATCGGGTGTTTTTTCGACACAGATGGGCAACTCTGATCAGGAGGTTTGGCACCATGACCTTTAAGAGAGGGACTGGTCCTTGTTGCATCAACAGTGATGGGAGGAATAGTTCAGATCACTTCCAATCAACTAACAAGGAGAGCCACTCAGAGATGCAGAGGAGGGGGCAACAGAAAAAGGAGGTGGGCAGAGAGAGCCTGGACCAGACTCTTAAAAGCTTCAGCCAGTAGCCAGATTTGGACACCAGGGAAGTCACCATCCGTTAAACGCCAACACTCTACACAAATACACCATACATTTAAAAGCCAACATTATTCACAAATAATCCCTGGCAATCAAACGCCAACACTTCATACAAATGTACAGCTGCATTCAAATGCCAACACTACAGGGAGTGCAGAATTATTAGGCAAGTTGTATTTTTGAGGATTAATTTTATTATTGAACAACAACCATGTTCTCAATGAACCCAAAAAACTCATTAATATCAAAGTGAATATTTTTGGAAGTAGTTTTTAGTTTGTTTTTAGTTATAGCTATTTTAGGGGGATATCTGTGTGTGCAGGTGACTATTACTGTGCATAATTATTAGGCAACTTAACAAAAAACAAATATATACCCATTTCAATTATTTATTTTTACCAGTGAAACCAATAGAACATCTCAACATTCACAAATATACATTTTTGACATTCAAAAACAAAACAAAACAAATGAGTGACCAATATAGCCACCTTTCTTTGCAAGGACACTCAAAAGCCTGCCATCCATGGATTCTGTCAGTGTTTTGATCTGTTCACCATCAACATTGCGTGCAGCAGCAACCACAGCCTCCCAGACACTGTTCAGAGAGGTGTACTGTTTTCCCTCCTTGTAAATCTCACATTTGATGATGGACCACAGGTTCTCAATGGGGTTCAGATCAGGTGAACAAGGAGGCCATGTCATTAGATTTTCTTCTTTTATACCCTTTCTTGCCAGCCACGCTGTGGAGTACTTGGACGCGTGTGATGGAGCATTGTCCTGCATGAAAATCATGTTTTTCTTGAAGGATGCAGACTTCTTCCTGTACCACTGCTTGAAGAAGGTGTCTTCCAGAAACTGGGAGTTGAGCTTGACTCCATCCTCAACCCGAAAAGGCCCCACAAGCTCATCTTTGATGATACCAGCCCAAACCAGTACTCCACCTCCACCTTGCTGGCGTCTGAGTTGGACTGGAGCTCTCTGCCCTTTACCAATCCATCCATCTGGCCCATCAAGACTCACTCTCATTTCATCAGTCCATAAAACCTTAGAAAAATCAGTCTTGAGATATTTCTTGGCCCAGTCTTGACGTTTCAGCTTGTGTGTCTTGTTCAGTGGTGGTCGTCTTTCAGCCTTTCTTACCTTGGCCATGTCTCTGAGTATTGCACACCTTGTGCTTTTGGGCACTCCAGTGATGTTGCAGCTCTGAAATATGGCCAAACTGGTGGCAAGTGGCATCTTGGCAGCTGCACGCTTGACTTTTCTCAGTTCATGGGCAGTTATTTTGCGCCTTGGTTTCTCCACACGCTTCTTGCGACCCTGTTGACTATTTTGAATGAAACGCTTGATTGTTCGATGATCACGCTTCAGAAGCTTTGCAATTTTAAGAGTGCTGCATCCCTCTGCAAGATATCTCACTATTTTTGACTTTTCTGAGCCTGTCAAGTCCTTCTTTTGACCCATTTTGCCAAAGGAAAGGAAGTTGCCTAATAATTATGCACACCTGATATAGGGTGTTGATGTCATTAGACCACACCCCTTCTCATTACAGAGATGCACATCACCTAATATGCTTAATTGGTAGTAGGCTTTTGAGCCTATACAGCTTGGAGTAAGACAACATGCATAAAGAGGATGATGTGGTCAAAATACTCATTTGCCTAATAATTCTGCACACAGTGTATTTACAAACACACTCCTGCATTTTAATGCAAGCACTATACACAAACACACCCAAGCATTCAAACACCAATACTACACACAAACACACCCCTGCATTCAAACACTACACAAAAATGCACACCTGCATTCAGAAGCCAACATTTCACACAAACAGCACTGAATTCAAATGGCAACAGCACATACAAATACACTCCAACATTCACACACACATATTTCATATTAAGACATGCTTACATTGAAACTCACTAATACTGTCCACAAATACACCCTGCAAGGACGAGCAAATGTTATCTCACCAGCCGGCAAAGCATTGTGGGAGTTGCACAACAGTGAAGGATCTACCTTTTGCCCACCCTAGTGCTAGATCGGGGCCCAAAACATTTATCAGTGCTTTTTTGAAATTGGTTCTGCCACTCTATATTTTGTATATATTTTGGTCTTTACAGCAGCACCACTGTTGAGAAATGCATGTTCTGGGTGTGCCCCCCTTACAGTTAAATTTTTTCTGCTACTTGTGAAATTTACAGACAATAAAAAGGCTAAAATTAGCATAGCTCAGTCCTATGGCAGACATAGAATTTCTGGTGTAAATGTGTTTAATCTTCAAGTATAACTTGCTTAGTCTACTTAAAGGGACACTATAGTCACCAGAACAACTACAGCTTATTGAACTTGTTCTGGTGAGTAGAATCATTACCTTCAGGCTTTTTGCTGTAAACACGGTCTTTTCAGAGAAAATGCAGTGTTTACATTACATCTTAGTGATAACTTCACTGGCCACTTCTCAGATGGCTGTTAGAGATCCTTCCTGGGTCATGGCTGCCTAAAATGCATCCAAACATTCAGTATCTCCTCCAACTGCATGCAGACATTGAATTTTCCTCATAGAGATTCATTGATTCAGTTCATCTCTATGAGGAGATGCTGATTGGCCAGGGCTGTGTTTGAATCATGCTGGCTCTGCCCCTGATCTGCCTCTTTGTCAGTCTCAGTCAATCCTATGGGGATGCATTGTAATTGGATCAGGCTACCACTTCTGATGATGTCAGCAGACTGCTTGTTTTTCTGAGGTAAACATGCAGATTTACAACTTCAGGCTTGAATATAGTAAGATTTTGCTACATTTATGGAGGCATGAGGGGCCCAGGGGGGCTAGATGATGGTTTTAACACTATAGGGTCAAGAATACATGTGTGTGTCCTGACCCTATAGTGATCCTTTAATAAATAGTCACTGTTTATTGCTATTTTGTGTTTCACTGTGTTAGTTTTCCACACAAAAAAAAACTAGCTTAAGTGGTTTATGTAAATTTTACAGGGCACTAAAAAACAATCAAGTAGTAAACTGCTATGAACTAAAATCTGATTGGTGAAATGTGTAATGCTAGTAAATGTAAACACAACAAAGCCCAATGGAGACCAAAGGTAATTGGTAAATAAATGGTAACTTGTGATTATAAAGCCAAGTGAATGTGTCCTTTGGGATATATAGCTCTATTTTCCAAGGTGAAGAATCCCTAAATAGTAAATACATACATGATTGAATATACTGTGCTCAGTGATTCTGTATCATAAATATAAGAAGCAAAAAAACTAGAAAATGTGTTAAAACAGATATAAAAGAGGCTTTATAAAGAGACACCTCAATGCCAAATATATATCTAAAAACAGCTCCTCTTCTGCCGAGACCAGACTTTCTGTGACTATCCAATCACAGACTTTCCAATGCCGCTCAATGCAAGGCAGGTGCTCTCGGAAATTGCCTGTCTCTTAAGTATTGCTCCACTGATTTAATCAAACCAGGAAGTAACAATACCGGCTGTGTGATTCACAGCCAGGTGGGTGTAACCAGATTAATTTATAAATGTGCCTCTATTCTATTCAAATCTGTACTTTTTTTTTAACTAAAAAAAGAGGACACACCCTTCACACATAAAGTATTTCATCAAGGTAAAGTATTTTAGTGATTCACAGTCTCCATTTAAAGGGAATCTCCAGTGCCAGGAAAACATACGTTTTCCTGGCACTGTAGGACCCTGCAATTGCCCCTCTCCATCCCACCCCCCCTCCCATCTTGCTGAAGGGGTTAAAACCCCTTCAGTGAGTTACCTGAAGCCAGCACCGATGTTCCTCGGCACTGGGTCAGGCTCCGCCCACGCTCCTCCGCGCATGCGCATTAGACTTCCCAGTAGGAAACCATTATTCAATGCTTTCCTATTGGGATTCCGGCGATGCTGGAGGTCCTCATGCATAGCGTGACCAGCGTCGTTTAAAACACTTTTCGTGTTCTAAGGAGGACTTAACCCTGCAAGGTTGTAGTTGTCTGGGTGCCTGGAGTGTCACTTTAAGTAAAATGATGCTTGCAAAATGGCTGATGTTAGCAGTTATATTATTGCCAATGGTGGCCATTATCCATTGCTCCCATGGATGCTGCCTCCATAAGTGCTACTACTCTTGGTGCTCAAGGACGTTTTCCTCTTCAGCCTGTGTTGCTTAGTAGACCCGTGCATTTCAACTCCTTTAGTAGACTTTCATAGTGGCATGTTAGGCCTATTGTGCATTATTTCAAAATTTGACCAGCCACTTCATTGAGCATACAAATGAATAATTTAATTTCTTTAACTAGACAAATAAAAAAATAATTGACCCATTTTATTATAGGTACTGAATGGTTAAGCAGTTTAAATTAAAGAAAAAGATCCAGCCCACCCACTCATTCACTAAACAGCAACTTCAAAGCTCACAAAATGTAGTCGTTTTAATTAAAAACACCTCACCTAGGCAAAAATAGTGCGGGTTTAATTACAGTATATGATAATAAATTGCATAAGCCTACCACAACGTTATTGTACCCCATTCTTGGCAGGCCCTATCCTAGCAAGATAATGTTTTGAGATGAATCCACTTACTCATAAAATGCTTCCTCCTGGGACTCTCTGCAGGTCAAGGCTAAATAGGGCCCTGGAATAAGGCACCTGTGACAGCGAGAGGTGCGTAACCGAGTAGTTGGCATGGACTCCCAAATATAAATATATGAAACCAAGAGGCTGCACTCACCTGAACATGCATACATTATAGGGTGCTTCTGTGGCCAGTTTATAAAAAATCCAGCGCACTCAATTATTTGCTAAACAGTGGTATCAAGGCTCACAGAATGTAATAGTTTTATCCTAAAACACCTTAGGCAAAAAATTATGAAGGTTTAGTTACAGTACATGGTCATACTTTGCATAAGCCTGCCACAACTTCAATGTACCCCATTCTTGGCAGGTCCTACTCTAGCAGCCTAATGTCTGCTCTTATGAGATCCACTTACTTGGAACATCCTTCCTCCTGGCAGTCTTTTGGCTTTAAGGCTTCATAGCTCTACAAATACTGGAAACACAACAATTTCTAAGGAATATTTCTAATTTTTATTTTCTACTGCAAAATAATTAGGTGGTAAATAAATAATGACATAGAAAAACAAAACCACCTTTAACATCATTTTTATATTATTTCCTATTTTTGTTTAAAACATTTCCTGTTTTTTACCCTCTAGTTACCAAAATAAAAAATGATAAATCAGGGCAGTAGGATTTCACCTGTACGTGAAGTTAGCTGGTTAGGTTTCTTTTTTTGAACCCAGTATTTATCTCTTTAGAGTAATTTACTGGTTAATAGAATACTGGTCTTCCCACTCTGTAACCGCAAGGTTTCTCCTGAATATAAATAACACAGACTAAGACTTTCATGAGCTGCAGAATTACATAGTGATACAGGATATTGCGTGGGACTTAGCCTACTGCTTATCAAGGAAAACAGCCTTAGTATTTAGTACATTATACAGCCAGGAATAGCTATATGGTGGGTGCGTAGGTTGTGCCCATTCTATCCAGGCAGAGGCATACCAAACCACAAAATGTAATTACATACTCTGTGTGGTTCACATAAGAATAGTTTTGAAGCATCTTATTAAAAAGCATAAAAAAGGACCAATTAATATTAACTCTGTTTGTGGACAGTAATGTAAAAATTAGCATGGTGGTAATAGTCCAACATTAACAATGGCATATGTATTTTGACACTTGGCCTAAACTTTTAAAACACTTCCTCTCTTTTCCACCATTGCTCGTGAAGTAAAACCATTTGTTTTGGTACTAAAAACCTTTAAAATGTTTTAAATACTGTGCAATTACAAAGAAAGAAGTGCGGTAACATATAGTGTAGCTTCCAAAAGTGCATCTAAATAACAAGCTCTTGAATACATCCCATACATCCAGTGGTGTATCCTGGTTTTGTGCTGCCCTAGGCAGGACAAAACTCAGGCACCCCCCCTTCCCCCCCCCCCGCGCCACCCCCACCCCCCCACCCCCGCGCCACCCTCACCCAACCTTTCCCCCCGCCCGCATTCTAAATACACACACACACATTCACTGACAGATACGCATACACTAGCTAACAGAAACACACACTCGCTAACAGAAACACACACACACTAACAGACACACTCACACTTAGTAACAGACAAACACACTCACTAACAGACACACACTAACAGACACACACTCACTAGCAGACACAAACTAGCAGACACACACACTCACTAACATACACACACACTCACAGGCAAACACACACACTAACAGACACACACTAACAGACACACACAGTCAGAAACACACACTAACAGGCACACACACTAACAGACACACTAACAGACACAGACACACACTAACAGACACACACACACTAACAGACACACACACACTAACAGACGCAGACACACACTAACAGACACACACACTAACAGACACACACACTAACAGACACAGACACTAACAGACACAAACACTAACAGACACAGACACACTCACCCACCCACATTAACACATTTTTTTAAATTTATTTTTAACACATTTTTTTTAAATTTATTTTTAACACATTTTTTTTGTAATTTATTTTTAACACATTTTTTTTAAACTTATTTTTAACACTTTTTTTTAAATTTATTTTGAACACATTTTTTTTTATTTAACACCCCCCCCCCCCAGCCTCCTTACCTTTGGGAATGCTGGGGGGGGGGTCTCTTCCTCCCTGGTGGTCCAGTGGCTGCTGGGCGATTGGGCGGTTCTGCCTGGCGGGCGGCCGGGAGGGAGCACTTCCCCTGAGCTGTCTGCTCAGCTCCCTCGCGCGCCTCAGAGTCAGAGATATGATGTCATCTTCCGGCTCCGCCTCCCAGCCTCACTCTGCGGCTGGCGAGGGAGCTGAGCAGACAGCTCAGGCGAAGTGCTTCCTCGACGGCCGCCCACCAGCGCCGCCCGACCGCTCAGCAGCCCGCCGGCATGTCTGTTAGCCGCAAGGCTAACAAGACATTTGTCTTGGGCATTTGGGGGTGGCTTTTTTTGCCGCCCCCTGGAAAATGCTGCCCAATGCAAATGCCTTGTTTGCCTCGCGGCTAATACGCCCCTGCATACATCACAAAAAAGTGATGTATAAATTTATATGTATAGGTGTATCTCTGCCAATCTCAAAACCTTCAAAAACGTTATAGATACATATAGCAAATCAAAGTTATGTATTAAATATCCCCCTCAACTAACCATTTGGTTAAGCAGAGCAAAAATAAGCCATGAAGTCAAAGGTATTGTCTGCAGAGCTCAGATCCAGAATTGTGTTGATGCACAGGTCTGGAGAAGGCTACAAAATAATTCAGCTACATTGAAGATACCAAGGAACAATGTGGCCTTTGTAATTCTTAAATGGAGACATTTGGAACAAACAGGGCTCTTTATTGAGCTGACTGACTCTTTCTTGAGCAATTGGGGAACAAGGCCTCTTACCAAGGCCTTGCACCTCAATTGACCAAGAACCCAATAGTTACTCAGAGTGAGCTCCAAAGATCATGTGTGGAGATGGGAAAATTTTGCAGAAGGACAACCATCTCTATAGCACTCCACTGATCTGGCTTTTATGACAAACTGGCCAGACAAAGCCTATGCTTACTGCAAAACACATTAAAGCCCGCTTGGAATTTGAAAACAAAAGCACCTAAAGGACTCTCTCAGACTGTGAGAAACAAGATACTCTGGTCTCACGAAATGGAGACTGCTTGACCTCAATTCAAAGCATTTAGTCTGGATTAAAACAGGTACCTGCATCACTTGCGCAATACAATCTCAATGATAAAGCTTGGTGCTGGTAGCAGCAGTGACTAGGAGACCTGTTACAATTGAGGGAAAGGTGAATGCAACAAAATACAGACACATAAAGCACTTCCGCTTGCTAAAGGGTTTTATGGTTGTGGAGAATCGTATTTTACTTACAGTTTATAAAAGTGCAGATTTCTATGAGAAATCTGAACTTTTATAATTAAATTATGGGACATTTTGCTTTCTCCTTTCAATAGCTTCCCTGGAGCACTCCTGCCTTCTCCTCCATACTTCAGAACAAACACACATGAGCAGGCTAGCATGAACATGCCATCGCACAGGGAGTCAGATAACTCTAAATTAGTAGACTCAAAGTCTCTTCCAGGGAAAAAGGGGAGGAATTTATAAGAAATGTAGGTTTTGCAAGTTCCTTTAAGATATAACCAAATGAATAAATGCACGAAAAACGCATGCACGTATTCATTGGGACTATATCTACTAAACAGTGATTTAATTTTCTTTATTGCAGTGGAGTGGTCTTTTAATGAAAACTTTGTCCAGTGCACTCAGGACCTCAGACTAGGCTGGAGGTTCACCTTTCAACAGGACAATGACCCTAAGCACACAGCCAAGACAATGCAAGAGTGGTTTACAACTCTATGAATGCCTTTAAGTGGTCAAGCCAGAGCACGGAACCGAACCCAATCTAACATCTCTGGAGAGACCTAAAAATGGTTGTCCACCGACTGTCTCCATCCAACCTGACAGAGCTTGAGAGGATCTGCAGAGGTGATTGGCAGAAACTACCCAAATCTAGGTGTGCAAAGCTTGTCACATTATACCCAGAAAAAGACTTGAGGCTGTAATTGCTCCAAAAGGTGCTTCAAGTAATACTTATGTGAATGGGATATATCAGTTTTTTTCGGTTAAATATTTGCAATGGTGTAAAATATCTCCATTTTTGCTGTGTAATTATGGGGTATTGATTGTCGAAAGATGTGAAAAAAAGAAATTTTAAACACTTGTAGCATGAGACTACAACATAATACATATAATATGATGTAGTCGTATCTTTCAACGTTCTTGTGTTTTATTTACACCTATAATTTTAAAGAAACTCTGTGATTTCATCTCACATGAGCATGTGGCTTCCATCTTAATATTTTTTTAAGTTCTGTTTTTAAACAAAACCAAAACTAAGAAAACACTAAATTCCTATATTACACCTTACCCTTGGGCAATGGAAGATGCCAAGTTTCAGACACCACGTGTTCCAGATGTGAAATCAGCTGACTGAAAAACAATTAATTTTGTAAAAGTAAACATGTTTGTCTGGTTAGCATTTCACAAGCAACAGCGTTAACTGCTTGAAGTCCCCATTAATGCATTCAGTACCCATTAATGCATTCACTAAATATTGGACGCTACATATTTCACATCTTTTTTTTTTTTTAATTCTTTATTTTGGTTGTGCACTGATTGAACAAACAGCCGGCGTGTGCCACAACAGCGACATCCGGTAGAGTAGGTAAACATTGGACTAACATGTTATGGCATTAGATATACAGGCACATTTTTTATATTATTTGAAAACAGTAGTTCAGGATCACGTTTGATTTTAACTATGGTAATATAATACACATGTCATGGAGAAACATATACAGATGAAACATATGCTGGGAACATGACTTGTGCATGAGAGTGTACATAGAGTGTTAAATAATAGTAGGAGAAAATTAACTGGACAACGATATTCATGACTAGCGTATATGTGTTAATGATTAGGGTAACTGAGTATTGGATCGCTAGAGTCAGGCACAGTTTAAGAGGACATACAGATAGGTCTAACTACAGGCTGATTTGAACCTATTGAGACTTACTGAGTTAGCTGCAGTGTGGTTCGGGCTAATACAATTCGTCTATAGAACATTCTACAGTGTAAAACAATATACCTGCGGCTATGAACAAGAAATTGCTCAATTATTACAAGTTTACCTCATTAGTTGTATGGGCAGGCTAGAACATTTTCTAGAATAACATACAAGGCAAGATATATCTCTTCAAAATTTAAAATAAAGATTGCTAGCTAGGGCTTCCAAGCATGTAAAAGATCAGGGTGAACCATAGGTAAAAGTACATAGCCGTTTGCTTGACTCGAACGGGTAAGTCCAATTCAAGTTCAGCCGACCCCTGACACCGGGAAACGCTGGTGCTCTGGTAGGCAGTTCCTCATGTCTTCGGTGTTTCTGTGTTGGGAGTCTGCACTTGTGGTGACCTGTGGGCTGTGCAGCCGCTTGGTTGCTTGGCGTGCAGCGCTGGTTAGGATGAGCTGGGTCTTGCTGCGCTTGATGCATAGCTTCAGGTGAGGTGTGGTGCTTGTGTGGTCTGCTTGGTGGGCTTTTCCACTTATGTGAATTTGGGAGTGGGAGCATCTTGATACCTTTCCCGCCGTGGGGATTGCAAGTATCTGCGTCGCCGGATGGCTGTTCTGGGAGCTTGAGGCAGGTATCTGTAGCAGCGGCGTCTCATTGCTGGTCGGACCCATGATGCCACAGTTTTCACCGCCCATTGGAGAGTCATTCCGCGGCTGTGTAGTATGGCCCAAAAGCTTGTGCAGATCTGGTCCAAAGCCCCCAGGAAGTATGTGGGTGGCATGACGCAGGTACTCTGCTCGTTAGGCCGACGCTGGGCGGCCATTTTGGATAACGTCTTGGCAGTTTGATGCCCTCGCCCGCTGTGTGGTCAGTTCAGCTGTCCTCAGTGCCGGTTAGTTTGTCCAGTGTGGACCGGGATGTCCCCCACCGGTCCGGGGTTGGGAGGTGCAAGGTCTCGTAAGGGTTCTGGTGTCGGGGAGAGCGGCCGCCTCTCCCCGGCCCTAATCCCAGTAGGCCGCACTTGAATTCCCGCTCCCGTAGCTCCGACAGGGTGGTGTACCCTCGGTGGTTTTCTGGCAGAATTGCCGTTGCTTTTTCCCCGTTTTCGGCCCGCCAGGCAGGAGCTCGTGCTTTGCGTGTCTGCACGGCTTGGTGGTCAGGCTCCGCCCCTCCACATCTTTTTTTTTAAACAAAGGTTTTGCAATTTGTACTTTGTTTTTTTATTAAACAGCAAAACACAGTGCATTGGAAACTAAATTACAACAGTATGGCAAATAATAAAGTTCAAGTAAAGGGAGTGTACAGGCACTCTTCCATTGGATAGGTGCTGGATATCTGGGTAACCCACTCCTGATACCTCAAAGTAATATATACAACAACAAATGATACCGCACTCTATTATATAAAGTAATTATGTAAAGCAAATACTTGCAAATATAAGTTTATTAAATATGTAGAGATAATAAATATCTCAGAAAATAATTCCTATAATAAATGATGTACATCCCATCTCACCATGAACACCCTCTACCTCATCCAGCAGACACAGGAGGACTGACTGGACACTTCTTCATTTGCCACAGACCGGAAATGATCCCTTATCTTTGGATTCATCTAATCGTCAATGAAATAATTCCTAACTTCAAATATTGGTGAGATCAAACCATAGAGCATTGGAGAGATATTCATATACAACCATCAGTGTGTACACACTCGGACTGTAAATATTTCCTTAATTTTTTATTTTTTTTCTTCTTTTGCTTTTTTTTCCTTTTTTCCTTTTTTTCATATTTTGGATATATCCTTTTTTTATATACATCTTTTTCAACACTGCTCTGCTGATGGACTCTTGTATATATTTTTCACAGTGGATAGAGGCCTCTCTACCATATAGTGCCTTTTGGCACGCACTTAACTGACATTGTCGGATTGTATTGGGGTCTTATTGTGGATTGTTTAGTATATTTATTGCTATTAAGGTGTTCATGGTGAGATGGGATGTACATCATTTATTATAGGAATTATTTTCTGAGATATTTATTATCTCTACATATTTAATAAACTTATATTTGCAAGTATTTGCTTTACATAATTACATTATATAATAGAGTGCGGTATCATTTGTTGTTGGAAATAAAAAAGTTCAACAACTCTCCTATAGTTGCATTTTGGCTTTAATTTGGACTCTGTGTTCAGTTCATTGCCAATCCATTTTAAATAAACCCTAATGGCATATGGCATATATGGTCAGGAGTCTGATGAGTTACCAGTATTTTCATGTTGCAGAATACATAAAATAATGCATTTGGAGCCAGATAGTTGACTAAATATAGGTGTTATAAGGCTTACAAATATGTTCTAGATTAAAAAAACCTTTAGTGAGTTTAATTAGCTGTTCTTACACCCTCAAGTTATCTTTTAAATAACTTTAAAAATGCAAAATTTGTAAGTTGTTATGGTGGAGCGCTTAGTGAATTAATCTAATGTGGTACTAATTTATATAAATAGCCTCTTTTAATAAGATTTAATAAGATTGGAATACTTAAAGAAGATATTTATATAAATTTGTATCACATTAGAACAATTCACTAAGCGCTCCACCATGACAACTTACAAAGTTGATGTAGTATGCTTGAAGTAACACGATTTGAAGTCCATTTTCTCTCTGTCCAGCAGACACCTTTCCCGTAATTGGCAGGTTAGAATTTTCACCCAATCGTAGAGGTTTAGGAAAGCAGCTGAAACTGAGCTCACTATATTTGAAGGATCGCACATGCAGGGTTCCTATCTGAAGTGATTAATTACTCTTATATACAGTTATATTTGTTCTAAAGATTGGGGGTGTCTTCAATTTGTTAATCAATGGGAAAGTGATCTGGGTGAGGAGCAGGAGGGAAACTCCAACGAGGAGATGTGGAAGGCAACCACTGTGTAATCTTACAAGAACAGATGTGCAAGATTCTCTTTTAGCTAGTTGCATCGTATGGGTAGGACTCTGACAGACATTTGTTGGAGGGTCTGCGGGCACTGAGGGAGGTACCTACATACAGTTGTAATCAAAATTTTCAACTCCCATTGAAAATCAGGTTTATTGTCAAAATTTTCAGACTTTCAGCTGTTTGCAATGAACAAATCAAACAAAAGCAATTGCAATAGTGCAAGAACACATGCTTCAAGTGGTTTCCCCAAATTTAACTGAAAATACAACTTAACTGAATCCCCCCCCCCCCCCCTGAGATTCTCCCCTGCCGGCTAATAAAGGGCTGGCATTGTCCAAGTGCCAGCCCTGCAATGTGCCTGCGGACGGGGGAGATCAGAGATCTCCCTCCCCGGTCCCCAGGCACTGTGATCGCAGCCGGCAGGGGAGGGAGGGAGAGAGGACCCGGGAGCTCTTACCTGCAGCTCCTCCAGGTCCTCCTCTCGCGAGCATGGAGCGTTGCCGTGGTTACCACGGCAACGCTCCAAATCTCGCGAGAGTGAACTCTAGCCCTGCCCCATACACATACTGCCCCATACACACTACACACACTGCCCCATACACACTACACACACTGCCCCATACACACACTACACACACTGCCCCCACACACACTACACACACTGCCCCATACACACACTGCCCCCATACACAGTACACACACTGCACCCACACACACTACACACACTGCCCCCATACACACACTGCCCCCATACACACTACACACACTGCCCCCATACACACACTGCCCCCACACACACTACACACACTGCCCCCACACACACTACACACTGCCCCATACACACACTGCCCCACACACACTGCCCCCCCCACACACACTACACACACTGCCCACAAACACTGCCCCCCATACACACACTACACACACTGCCCCACAAACACTGCCCCCCATACACACACTACACACACTGCCCCCACACACACTACATGCACTGCCCCCATACACACACTGCCCCATACACACACTGCCCCCACACACACTACACACACACTACACGCACTGCCCCCATACACACACTGTCCCCACACACACTACACTACACTGCCCCCATACACACACACTACACACACTGCCCCCATACACACACTACACACACTGCCCCATGCACACACTGCCCCACTAACACTGCCCCCCATACACACGCTGCCCCACAAACACTGCCCCCCAAACACACACTGCCCCACAAACACTGCCCCCACACACACTACACACACACTACACGCACTGCCCCCATACACACACTGTCCCCACACACACTACACTACACTGCCCCCATACACACACACTACACACACTGCCCCCATACACACACTACACACACTGCCCCATGCACACACTGCCCCACTAACACTGCCCCCCATACACACGCTGCCCCACAAACACTGCCCCCCAAACACACACTGCCCCACAAACACTGCCCCCACACACACTACACACACTGCCCCCACACACACTGCCCCCATACACACACTGCCCCCACACACTACACACACTGTCCCCATACACACTACACACACTGCCCCCATACACACACTGCCCCCACACACACTACACACACTGCCCCCGTACACACACTGCCCCCCACACACACTGCCCCCCATACACACACTACACACACTGCCCCACAAACACTGCCCCCATACACACACTACACACACTACCCCACAAACACTGCCCCCATACACACACTACCCCACAAACACTGCCCCCCAATACACACACTACCCCACAGACACTGCTCCCATACACACACTGCCCCCCATACACACACTGCCCCCATACACACACTGCCCCATAAACACTGCTCCCATACACACACTGCCCCCCATACACACACTGCCCCATACACACACTACACACACTGCCCCACAAACACTGCCCCATACACTAACTGCCCCATACACACTACACACACTGCCCCCATACACACACTACACACACTGCCCCATACACACACTACACACACTGCCCCATACACACACTGCCCCCATACACAGTACACACACTGCCCCCATACACACAACACACACTGCCCCCCACACACTAAACACACTGCCCCATACACACACTGCCCCCATACACACTACACACACTGCCCCATACACACTACACACACTGCCCCCACACACTACACACACTGTCCCATACACACACTGCCCCCACACACACTACACACACTGCCCCATACACACACTGCCCCCATACACACTACACACACTACACACACTGTCCCATACACACACTGCCCCCATACACACTACACACACTGCCCCCACACACACTACACACACTGCCCCATACACACACTGCCCCATACACACTACACACACTGCCCCCCCACACACTACACACACTGCCCTATACACACACTGCCCCATACACACACTGCCCCCATACACACTTCACACACTGCCCACACACACACACTGCCCCCACACACACACTGCCCCCACACACACTTTGCCCCATACACACACTGCCCCATACACACACTACACACACTGCCCCCACACACACTACACACACTGCCCTCACACACACTACACACACTGCCCCATACACACACTGCCCCATACACACACTGCCCCCATACACACACTGTCCCCACACACACTACACACACTGCCCCCATACACACACACTGCACACACACTACACACACTGCCCCCATACACACACTACACACACTGCCCCATGCACACACTGCCCCACTAACACTGAGCCCCATACACACGCTGCCCCACAAACACTGCCCCACAAACACACACTGCCCCACAAACACTGCCCCCACACACACTAACACACTGCCCCCACACACACTACACACACTGCCCCCATATACACACTGCCCCCATACACACACTACCCCACAGACACTGCTCCCATACACACACTGCCCCCCATACACACACTGCCCCCATACCCAGACTACACACACTGCCCCATAAACACTGCTCCCATACACACACTGCCCCCATACACACACTACACACACTGCCCCATACACACACTGCCCCACAAACACTGCCCCCATACACACACTACACACACTGCCCCATACACACACTACACACACTGCCCCATACACACATGGCCCCCACACACACTACACACACTGCCCCATACACACACTGTCCCCATACACACAACACACACTGCCCCCACACACTCTACACACACTGCCCCATACACACACTGCCCCCATACACACTACACACATTGCCCTGATACACACACTACACACACTGCCCCCACACACTACACACACTGCCCCATACACTTTTTTATTCAGAAATGATGTAGAACACCCGATTTGATCCCAATTCAGCCGAACTACAGTTTTGTCCAAAATGAATTTCCAAGTCTGATATTCACAAACTAACTACGGCATGCATAACACTTTAACACCCTAACTACTATGGCATGCGTAAAACATTCTCGCACTAACTAAAAATATTTTCTGAAAAATACATGTATGCGTGTAATAAAAACTGAAGAAAGAAAGTCAAGGAAAACCTCTTAGGTGGGTCCTACACTAACAATTCACTGTGCTTACTTTAACTTAAGGCAAAAGTATGTAAAAAATTTTTTTAAAAAAAATATGCATATGTGTATTTTTTAGGGAAGCTGAGTACCATTAAACTGGGTAATAGAAACATTCCCTGGATGTTGGGCAAAAGTAACATCCCCAGGACGTACTTGGAAACCATAGTAATCTGAACGTACCTTCCCTGGTTAAACACTATGTTATTTATAATAGTGTTTGTGTGTTTTACTATTCATACATGAGATCACTTGTTAACCATTCTCCTTTTGCTGATGAACTTTAGAACTTGTACCCTGATGGATCACTTATGTCAGTTTTTTTTCTGTATTAATAACTTTTTTCATATTCTATTTTGTTTCTTGAAAATTATTGCTTTGCCATTCCTAAAGCGGGAAAATGTTGAACAATGAAGAAACGGAAATGGAAGGTCTCCGTAAGTTTGTGAAAAGTTTGTTTTGGCATCAAACATCATGTAAGATCACGTTGGTGGACTCACTTATTTATGTCATAAACAATCAGAGTGGAAGAGGTGACAAAAATATATTGCAGTCAGTAGTAAAATGATGTGTGCGCTTGTTC
The DNA here is from genome assembly GCF_036172605.1 of Pelobates fuscus. Lineage (NCBI taxonomy): Eukaryota > Metazoa > Chordata > Amphibia > Anura > Pelobatidae > Pelobates > Pelobates fuscus. The sequence continues at coordinate 130,335,697 of NC_086317.1, forward strand.
CTGTTTCCACAACCGTCTGGTGTCAGCTGATAGCATACCCATGTTCATTATGCAATTACTTGATGACTTGCATTATTTGGTAGACAATGTGCCCATCATAACCATTAGGTAGGACGGAAAATAGCACTACAGTTAAAAATAAATATATTTATTTTTAACCTTGATGTGTTTCTTTGTTTAGATTCAGATCCACCAGCTTTTTAAACAAAGTTTAAAAAAAACAAAAACATAGTTGTATTTAAGTGCCCGGTCCGACTCAAACGGGCAGCTGCCATGCACCCTAACAGATGATCTCAGAATAATCCTATGCTTTACATAGAGAAGCATTGGGGACCTGTGGCTCTCGCACAGCAATTTTCATGCTGCACTAGCCGAATGCAGAAATACAGAACACAATGCTTCTTAAAATGAACCATTTAACGTCATCATACTGTGCGCTATGACACAAATGTGAACACCTTGGATTTTTGAAACCATTCACAGAATTCAACGTCACCATGTTGTGCGCTATGACACAAGGACATTCTTCTTGTGGCTGCCAATCTGACAGCCACTGGCGGTGTGTTTATTATAAAATTTAATCATTGTAATTTCCCTAACACAGCAACATTTTACATTGACAGACTTAGGGACAGGGTCTTTGCACCAAAACCACTTCATTGAGGTAAATTTGTTGGTGCTTACAGTTTCCCTTTAAGGCTGCACTAACTATATTATTATGGATTTTTCTAAACCATTACATTTGTCTAGAATCAAAATTCCAGCAAAATAAGTTTGTGCCCAATAGATATGTTTTTTGAAGATTCTGCTTGAGCCTTAATCCCTCCCCAATTTGGACCAGCAGGGATTATCCTGGTGGTCCCCACTAAATATGTTTGATTTTATGCTTACCTACCCGCTGTGTAATCTTCTACTTCGGGCTACACAAAGTTCACCCAAAATTGTCTCCTTTCCAGCTACTTCAGTCCTGCTACTTCAGTCCTGCTAACAGAGAATTCCGTGAGGCGATGGAAAAACTCATTCTTTATAACTTGTGGTTTATTCTGTACTGGAGCAAGTCATAAATAAAACATTACAAAATCATTACCTTAAAATGTAGTGTTGGTGCCTAGAGTGGCCCTTTAACGAATTACAAATATTGTGTTTGCAGAGTTTGAAATGATTAGTGGTCTGTAGGACTTTAAATAGGCACTTCAAAAAGCTAACAAAGTCCAACTATTATGCTATTGTTTGCAAAATCTGATCTAATATATGGAGGGCACAAGCATCACAGAATGTCATGAATATAATTTATTACTTTCTTACACCAATAACAATAGGTGTATTTGTGTGTAGTATTGGCGTTTGAATGCAGTAATGTGTATTGCCATTGAAATACTGTTGCCATTGAAATTCAGTGGTGTATGTGTGTGTTATATTGGCTTTTGAATGTAGTTGTGTGTATGTGTCCTTTGTTGGTGTTTGAAGGCAGGGGCATATTTGTGTGCAATGTGGATGTTTGAATGCAGGTGTGTATTTGTGTGCGGTATTGGCATTTGGATGCTGGTATGTATGCACTGCCATGCACACACTGCATGATACAGACACTGACACACACACACTCTGACACAAATATGCGTACACACATATACATGTACACTTACACACATACAGATACACAGGTTCACCTACACACTTACAGATATATACACTGACACAGATATGTACACATATTCAGATAGATACATATATACACAGAGACACACACATATAAGCAACAATTCACATAGTTTTAGCAACAATAGTTACCTCCCGGCTTCCCTGTGGTACAATGGGAGCTGGTTGGCCAAAATAGGCATTTCTTAATTGAATTGTACTTGTTGTCTTAATTCATTATCTCTATAATGTATAAAATAGGTGCTAAATTTACACTGGGTGCCCCTTTAAAATGTAACATGATTACAGATGTCCAAGTTTCTAGTTACATGTATTACAAAATAAATGCTAATTTAGATGACTGATATAAAACAACATTCTACTGGGTATGGGGTATGAACCAAGCTATGGCAGTTGGAGACCTGACTAACTAGAGTCTGTGGTTCCAGACTTCACTCTCCGCTCCTGTGCTTGCATACCTGCACATATCCCAACAGGCTGGGAGGTAGTGACCTGAAGTCACTGCTCCCAGCAGGCCATGGGGGGAAACTAATGCTGGTGTAGATTAAACTGTATTGAATCATTGAAACTAAGACCCCTCTCGCTGGTCAAATTTGTGAGTTCCACTGGCCATTTTACTCCTTTTTCATGACAACCATGTGCTATAGGAATGTTTATCAGTCTCTGGAATGCTGATGTAATGCTGACAATAAAATGGTAGAGTCCCTCAGTCCTCCCTTTCACTGACTATATTCATAATGTCACCCAGTGTACTGTTTGAAAGCATTGTGTGAGCATACATTTTCTGAAAATGTACATTCATTATATCAGTAACTAGAGATTTCTGGCAGAGAAATTAATTAATTCATCTGCAGACAGGTAATCATAATTCGAGTATAAATGAGGGTGAGTGGGCTTTATGGATCAGATTTCATACTAAAATATACACGAAAATAAAAATGTTTATACTTGTGGTATTGAAGAGGTTAATGGCAAATTCATAAATACAGTTGCAAGAGAAAGTATGTGAACCCTTTGGAATGAAATGGATTTCTGCACAAATTGGTCATAAAATGTGATCTGATCATCATCTAAGTCACAACAATAGACAATCACAGTCTTAAATTAATAACACACAAAGAATTAAATGTTGCCATGTTTTTCTTGAACACACCATGTAAACATTCACAGTGCAGGAGGAAAAAGTATGTGAACCCTTGGATTTAATAACTGGTTGAACCTCCTTTGGCAGCAATAACTTCAACCAAACGTTTCCTGTAGTTGCAGATCAGACGTGCACAACAGTCAGGAGTAATTCTTGACCATTTCCTCTTTACAGAACTGTTTCAGTTCAGCAATATTCTTGGGATGTCTGGTGTGAATCGCTTTCTTGAGCTCATGCCACAGCATCTCAATCGGGTTGAGGTCAGGACTCTGACTGGGCCACTTCAGAAGGCGTATTTTCTGTTTAAGCCATTCTGTTGTTGATTTACTTCTATGCTTTGGGTCATTGTCCTGTTGCAACACCCATCTTCTGCTGAGCTTCAGCTGGTAGACAGATGGCCTTAAGTTCTCCTGCAAAATGTCTTGATAAACTTGGGAATTAATTTTTCCTTCAATGATAGCAATCCCTCCAGGCCCTGACGCAGCAAAGCAGCCTCAAACCATGATGCCACCACCACCATACTTCACAGTTGGGATGAGGTTTTGATGTTGGTGTGCTGTGCCTCTTTTTCGCCACACATAGTGTTGTGTGTTTCTTCCAAAAAACTCAACTTTGGTTTCATCTGTCCACAGAATATTTTGCCAGTACTGCTGTGGAACATCCAGGTGCTCTTGTGCAAACTGTAAACATGGAGCAATGTTTTGTTTGGACAGCAGTGGCTTCCTCTGTGATATCCTCCCATGAAATCCATTCTTGTTTAGTGTTTTACGTATTGTAGATTCGCTAACAGGGATGTTAGCATTTGCCAGTGACTTTTGTAAGTCTTTAGCTGACACTTTAGGATTCTTCTTCACCTCTTTGAGCAGTCTGCGCTGTGCTCTTGCAGTCATCTTTACAGGACGGCCACTCCTAGGGAGAGTAGCAGCAGTGCTGAACTTTCTCCATTTATAGACAATTTGTCTTACCGTGGACTGATGAACAGCAAGGCTTTTGGAGATACTTTTATAACCCTTTCCAGCTTTATGCAAGTCAACAATTCTTAATCGTAGGTCTTCTGAGAGCTCTTTTGTGCGAGGCATCATTCACATCAGGCAATGCTTCTTGTGAAAAGCAAACCCAGAACTGGTGTGTGTTTTTTTTATAGGGCAGGGCAGCTGTAACCAACACCTCCAATCTCATCTCATTGATTGGACTCCAGTTGGCTGACATCTCACTCCAATTAGCTCTTGGAGATGTCTTTAGTCTAGGGGTTCACATACTTTTTCCACCTGCACTGTGAATGTTTACATGGTGTGTTCAATAAAAACATGGCAACATTTAATTCTTTGTGTGTTATTAGTTTAAGCAGACTGTGATTGTCTATTGTTGTGACATAGATGATGATCAGATCACATTTTATGACCAATTTGTGCAGAAATCCATATCATTCTAAAGGGTTTACATACTTTTTCTTGCAACTGTACATTCTTACATATAATGGTAAAAAGGTTCATTGCACAAAATACAGATTTCACAGGACTGTTAACGGCCTTAATCCATTCAAATAGAAATGGATACAGTATAAGAGTTTATCAATCCTTTAAGGAAGACTCCAAACACATAAAGCACTTCAGCTTGCTAAAGTTATTTATGTGTGAAGCGTGTGTACTTATTTTTTTTTTTAAAAGAGTGAGAATTTTAGTCAGTGTAGCGGAGGGCAGTATTATAATCCCCGATATCCGCTGGTTCCACAGGTACCTCCACAGTCAGCGCTGAAAAGTAAGGCAAGTTCCCAAATCCTCCCAATAACCGGACGAAACACAGTCTGGGAGTCAACTAACTGGCTTTATTCACAGCTGGCATATTTATACAGTTCCCCATGCAAGGGGTTTCCATACAGTAAATCCAGGGGATTTCTCCCATCATGCAATGTAATTTTCCCAACAGGCTGTGCTGCACGAGAAGGATACTCCCACTAAAATGGACGATTAAGTGGATTATCCCCTCGTGCAGCAGAACTGACAATCTGTATTAAAATACGGTTTTCACATTTTATTCGGTAGATTTAAATGACCGAACGTTCGGCAGGTAGCTGGGACCTGAGCGCATCATTTGGGAGAATACCGCTCAGCTCCCAGCTGAACTGACCGAACGCTGCATAAAATACACTTAACCATCGAGTTCGGTTTAAAACTACCGAACACCGATGGGAAACATAATGTGATGAGAGCGGAACTCTCGAACGCTCGGGAAGTCCAGCGGTGTTCGTATCATTGAGTAGCCGTTTTCAGTACCAGGCGCTCGACGACCGAACACCGCTGGAGAGACAAAGGATCCAAGATGGCCGACCGCCGCATGGTCGGTAGTCGAACGACGGCCACCTAGGAGAGCCTTTAATTACCGATTGCAACAATGTTGCAATCGGTTAACGAGCGCCACACGACTGCTAAGTGTGTGGTCCACCTGGGGAGCCCGTGTTCGGTTGGCGAACGGCCCGGATGGCCGCAATTCGTCAAACGAAGGGTTTGCATGCTGGTAGCTTAGGGCTGCCAGCATGCGAACGGTGCTATACAATACACACATAATATAGAAGATACAGTCCCCCCTTACATCCTATGGAAAACCTCTACATATCATAGTCCAGAAGTGGCTAGGTTTGCCACAATGCTCCCCCAGAACCAAGCCGGCATACACAGTCTGATCCCAACGGATCGGCTTGGGGATGTCCGGGGGAGTACTCACAGATCATTTTTCAAGTTCAGTTTGCCTGGATAACCCGTCAGCGTTACCGTTTTGCTTCCCTGGGCGATAATGGATTGTAAAGTCAAAGGGCTGTAGCGCCAAGCTCCAGCGCAACAGTCTGGCATTGTCCCCAGCCACACGGTTCAGCCATACCAACGGGTTATGATCTGTGAGTAGGGAAAAGGGTTGTCCATACAAATAAGGTTGCAACTTTTTGAGGGCCCACACCACGGCCAGGCATTCTTTTTCAATGGCGGCGTAGCTTACTTCCCGGGGTAACAACTTTCGGCTTAGGTAAGCTACGGGATGTTCTCCGCCATCTGCTTCTACTTGGCTTAGCACTGCTCCCAATCCAAACATTGAAGCGTCTGTGTGGACAAGAAATCTTTTAGTTGGGTCAGGAGCGGCAAGTACAGGAGCATTAGTCAAAGCATTTTTGAGTTGTTGGAATGCCTGCTCACACTCTGGGGCCCAGACAACCAGTCGGGGAAGGTTCTTGCGGGTCAAGTCAGTCAGGGGTTTGGCCAGGGCACTGTAATTGGGCACGAATTTTCTATAGTACCCTGCGGTACCTAAAAATGCTAACACTTGAGTTTTGGTCCTGGGGGTAGGCCACTTGGCCACAGCTTCAATTTTAGCCGGCTCGGGTTTCTGCTGCCCACACCCCACCCGGTGACCCAAATACTGCACCTCTGCCATCCCAATATGGCACTTGCTGGGTTTCAGGGTTAGCCCTGCCTCCCCGATACGATCTAGGATGGCCCCTATATGCTGTAAGTGTTCCTCCCAGGTCTGGCTAAATATGGCAATGTCGTCTAAGTACGCACATGCATAACCTTGGAAACCGTCCAGTAGCCGGTCCACCATCCGCTGAAAGGTTGCCGGGGCGTTTTTCATCCCGAATGGCATGACCCGAAACTGGTACAGGCCAAACGGGGTGACAAAGGCCGACTTGGGGATGGCATCATCGGCTAGGGGAATTTGCCAGTATCCCTTACACAAATCGATGGTAGTGAGATACTGGCCACGGGCCATCTTATCTAGCAGCTCGTCTATCCGGGGCATCGGGTAGGCATCAGACACGGTTTTGTCATTTAGCCTCCGGTAGTCAACACAGAACCGCGTCGTGTCGTCCTTCTTAGGTACTAGCACTACCGGTGATGCCCAGGGGCTATCGGAAGGCTCGATAACCCCTAGCTGCAACATTTCGTCCAGCTCAGTCTTCATATGTGTCCTCACTGATTCGGGGACACGATATGGAGCCTGCCGCATCGGCAGCTGTCCCTGGGTTTCAACTCGGTGGGTGGCCAGCGGAGTGTACCCAGGCAAATTGGAGAAGGTAGCCCCCTTAGCTACAATTAGCGCCTGTACCTGGGCACGCTCTTGAGGGCTTAGCCGCTCCCCCAGTTGAACCCCCTTGGAGGGCTCTGTCTGGGTCTCTGGTTCTAAGAGGTCGGGTAGGGGTAGATTCTCTTGATCCTCCGAGGCAGAGGCGCATATCGCCGTCACATCCTCTATCCTCTCATGGTAGGGTTTGAGCATGTTCACGTGGAGCATGCGTCTTTTCCCTACCCCTGAGCAGGGGCCAATCACATAGGTGGTGTCACACTTCTGTTCCACCACCTGGTATGGGCCCTGCCAGATGGCCTGCAGCTTGTCTGTGCGGACGGGTTTTAAAATCAAAACCTTTTGTCCTACTTGAAAGCTGCGGTCTCTGGCCCCCCTATTGTACCAGCGGCGCTGGCGTTGTTGGGCTGCCTGGAGATTGGTGCGTACGGCCTGAGTGAGTGCCTCCAGTCGATCCCTAAACTCCAGCACGTAAGATACAATAGGGGTCCCATCGGGACTACTCTCCCCCTCCCAGTGCTCCTGAATTAAGTCTAGCGGGCCCCGTACCCTCCTCCCGAACAGCAGTTCAAACGGGGAAAACCCTGTGGACTCTTGGGGTACTTCCCTGTACGCGAACAGTAGATGGGGTAGGAACCTTTCCCAGTCTCTATGGGCCTCTCCAAATGTGCGGAGCATCTGTTTCAGCATACCATTAAACCTTTCGCATAGGCCATTGGACTGGGGGTGGTACGCTGAATTTACTATTGGCTTAATGCCACAGAGTTTCCATAATTGTTGGGTGACCTCGGCGGTAAACTGGGTGCCCCTATCGGAGATAATCTCTTGGGGAAACCCTACTCGGGAGAATACCTTCATTAGGGCCTCGGCCACTGTTTCGGCATGAATGTTGGAGAGGGCTATAGCCTCGGGATAGCGGGTGGCATAGTCTACTACCGTTAAGATGTACTTTTTCCCGGAGGGGCTAGGGGTTGGCAAGGGCCCCACTATATCTACGGCCACCCGACTAAAGGGTTCTTCTATGAAGGGAAGGGGGCAGAGTTTGGCTTTATGTCGGTCGCCCCGCTTGCCGACCCTCTGGCAGATGTCACATGACGTGCAGTACTGTCTCACATCCTTAGAAATCCCTGGCCAGAAGAAAGCGTGTGTTAACCTATATCGAGTACGGGTCATCCCTAGATGGCCAGACAGGGGAATGTCGTGTGCAATCCTAAGCAGTTCCTGTCTATACTTCTGGGGTACCACTAACTGTTTCGTTGTTACTGTGACTGACCCTCCAATTTCGCGTTCAGCAATGCGATACAGTAGTCCTTTCTCCCACATGTATCGCTCCCCCTTGGACCCTGCCTGGTCAGTGTGTACCCGGTCCCTGTATATCTGTAGCGTGGGATCTGATTTTACCTCGACCTCAAACTTAGTCGGGGTATCCCAGGATAAACGTGTCGGGTGGGGGTCTTGGTCTCTTACCTGAGCCTCAGAGTGCGTTGGTGGAGCCATGGTGCGAGCCTGTTGCCGTGTGGTTACTGGATGGGCTTCCTGGTAGGGAGCCTGTGGAACAAAAGCAGAGGTCATCTGGCCCAAATCATTCCCTAGAACAACATCTGCCGGTAAGTTCTGCATTAGTCCCACTTCTACTGTCCCCTCTCCCGCACCCCAGTTCAAATGTACTTTGGCAGTGGGTAGTCGGTATACAGCTCCCCCGGCTACCCGGACGGCCACAGATCCGCCAGTATGCGTGCCCTCGGATACCAAATGGGGTGCTATCAGAGTTAAGGTAGCTCCCGAATCTCGTAGTCCCTGAACCTCTTTCCCCTCAAGGGTTACCAGCTGCCGGTGATGCTGCCGGTTATCGGTGGCTCGGACCGACATGACCTCATTCAATATACCCAGGGGTTCCTCCGCATGAACACTCCACAAATCCTGAGTGGTTGGTTCCCTCTGATAATGGTGAGCAGCCGCCCTGGGCACTGGGTTTGGACGCCCCTGATTTCAGGTGGGCTTGCCACGATTTCGGGTACATTCCCGGGCCATATGCCCCCATTGTTTACAGGAGTGGCATTGGATGTTGGCCCGCCCGTTGTATCTGGAAGGTGGAGGTACATTCCCTTGGGAAGGACGAAACGGGGCGGCTGTGTGCGCTGGAGGTGGTATAGCGCTAGGTAGTCCTGTGGGTCGGGAGTAGCTTTTGGCTATAGGTCCCTGGTGCCTCCGTGCATCAAAGTGTTGGTCGGCCAATCTAGACGCTTCAGTTAGGGTGAGGGGTTTCCTGTCCCGCACCCATTCTTGTGTCTCCGGGGATAGTCCATTAAAAAACTGCTCCAGCAACATCAGCTGGCGCAATTCCTCCATGGTGGTGGCTTTGCTGGCCTGTATCCACCCTTGGGAGGCTTGATCCAGTTTGTGTGCCCATTCCGCGTGCGAATCTCGCCCTGGTTTGCGCAAGTGTCTGAACTTGCGCCGGTATGCCTCTGGAGTAATGGCATACCTCTCTAAGATTGCTCGCTTCACCTTCTCATAATCCTTGCTGTCCTCACTGGGCACAGCACGGTAGGCTTCGGCTGCCTGACCTGCTAGCTTGCTTGCTAGCAGTTGCACCCATACTGTCCGCTCTAACTCATGTAAATCACACAGTCTCTCAAAGTCCTGCAAGTACCCATCAATCTCATCCTTTTCCTCGCAAAATGCTTTGAAGGCCTGGTACGGGATCTTGGGCTTTACCGGGTTGTAGAGGGACCCTGTGGTGTGTGCTGCGGGCTGTGTGCCATTACGTATTCCTGCACATTTGCCATCACCAGATGCATCATGGCCTCCGATATAGGCTGCGGCAAAAATGCTAGCCTGGTCCTCATCTCTCTCTCATAGAGAGTTTCTTCCATGACTGCTGGGGGTGTAGCGCTGCGGGCTTGGTCTCCCTCCATCAGCTCGGCAATTAGTACCGCCTTGGTTTTGCTGCTGGCTACTTTACCCCTGGCTTCCAGTAGTTCCTTTAACGTCTGTTTCTTTAGTTTAGAATAATCCGTCTCCATTCACTTCGGCAGTCGGTTCTTTCGTTGGATTCTGCTTGCCATTCCCTTTTCTCATTCGGCAGTTGCAATTTGCACGAATTGCGCTTTCGGCTGTAAGTTCGGATCCCGTCGCTTGCCACCAATTGTAGCGGAGGGCAGTATTATAATCCCCGATATCCGCTGGTTCCACAGGTACCTCCACAGTCAGCGCTGAAAAGTAAGGCAAGTTCCCAAATCCTCCCAATAACCGGACGAAACACAGTCTGGGAGTCAACTAACTGGCTTTATTCACAGCTGGCATATTTATACAGTTCCCCATGCAAGGGGTTTCCATACAGTAAATCCAGGGGATTTCTCCCATCATGCAATGTAATTTTCCCAACAGGCTGTGCTGCACGAGAAGGATACTCCCACTAAAATGGACGATTAAGTGGATTATCCCCTCGTGCAGCAGAACTGACAATCTGTATTAAAATACGGTTTTCACATTTTATTCGGTAGATTTAAATGACCGAACGTTCGGCAGGTAGCTGGGACCTGAGCGCATCTTTTGGGAGAATACCGCTCAGCTCCCAGCTGAACTGACCGAACGCCGCATAAAATACACTTAACCATCGAGTTCGGTTTAAAACTACCGAACACCGATGGGAAAATAATGCGATGAGAGCGGAACTCCCGAACGCTCGGGAAGTCCAGCGGTGTTCGTATCATTGAGTAGCCGTTTTCAGTACCAGGCGCTCGACGACCGAACACCGCTGGAGAGACAAAGGATCCAAGATGGCCGACCGCTGCATGGTCGGTAGTCGAACGACGGCCACCTAGGAGAGCCTTTAATTACCGATTGCAACAATGTTGCAATCGGTTAACGAGCGCCACACAACTGCTAAGTGTGTGGTCCACCTGGGGAGCCCGTGTTCGGTTGGCGAACGGCCCGGATGGCTGCAATTCGTCAAACGAAGGGTTTGCATGCTGGTAGCTTAGGGCTGCCAGCATGCGAACGGTGCTATACAATACACACATAATATAGAAGATACAGTCCCCCCTTACATCCTATGGACAACCTCTACATATCATAGTCCAGAAGTGGCTAGGTTTGCCACAGTCAGCTTAAATGAACAGCCTCCAGCTGTCAATCAGACTGTAAGTCCTGCTACTTTCTGCTAAGGAAGTAAGAGTAGGAGGCAGGCAAATGCCCAGAGCACCTTATTAATTTATTTAATTTCACTTATTAATGAGCTGTAATTAGCTGTAATGATCTGTAATACAGATCATGGCTCATAGAGAAGTCTGTTTTTGGACAGCCGAAGAAATTCTAGTCTGGGGAGGCACAAATACAAGACCTGCATCTGTGGCAGGCCAAGGTTTCCTATACCTTCAAAGAAAAAATGCAAAACAAATTAAATGCATTTTTTTTTTTTTTTTTTTTTTAATGGAGTGTTCCTTTACGAATTACATTCCCAGTCTATACACAGGAGGTCTTAGTTATGTTATAGAAGGAATTGACAGAGAGCTGAGATGACCTATTATTAACTTGAGGAAGAGAATTACTTTTATTTATAGCTTTACTTTATTTTGAAAAAAAAAAAAAAATTCAAATCAATAGCAATATCATCTCCTGCAGTAGTAGTTCAAATCTAAGGCCACAATAGCTGAATTGGAACCTAAAAACATTCTTCAGGTCAGCAATGCTTCTACTTTGACTATTTTGGCCTTAAACTTGAAATTCACTTTGTACTTGGAATTCTCACTTTTATGAATAACCTTGAAACTGTTCTTCAAATGATGATAGACTGCTCAAGGTTGTCTAAGTACTGAGGTTTGATTACAAAACCCTACTGATCACGTATTGCATTTAAGTATATTGTAAGTGAATCACTGGCATAGAGCACAATATGGAATGAAAATCTTTAATCACACCTGATGCTGCTTGTTTAGTATCGACTGTTAGCGTAGCCTTAAGCCCTTTTGAATAGGACGTGTAAAGGAGGGGACAGGCTGTGTCATGTTTATGCTTTTCATGTAGAGTAGAAGGTATTTTACGTTTTCATGCTTTGTATGTTAGATATTTTTCCCAGTAGCATAACTGCAGAAATATGTTAAATACCAGGAAATGTTTAGCTCAAATATGTCAATGATTAATCATTTCAGACTCAAATGTTAAGCCCACCAACAGGAAAGTGTGTCATCAACACAAAATTTGCATTTGGCAGCAGCACTGTACTAAATACTAAATCAGTTTATGTGGATTTTATACACTGTTCAAAAAAATAAAGGGAACACAAAAATAACACATCCAAGATCTGAATGAATTAAATATTCTTCTGAAATACTTTGTTCTCTACATAGTTGAATGTGCTGACAACAAAATCACACAAAAATTAAAAATTGGAAATCAAATTTTTCAACCCATGAAGGTCTGGATTTGGAGTCACACTCAAAATTAAAGTAGAAAAACACACTACAGGCTGATCCAACATTTATGTAATGTCCTTAAAACAAGTCAAAATGAGGCTCAGTAGTGTGTGTGGCCTCCACGTGCCTGTATGACCTCCCTACAACGCCTGTGCATGCTCCTGATGAGGTGGCAGATGGTCTCCTGAGGGATCTTCTCCCAGACCTGGACTAAAGCATCTGCCAACTCCTGGACAGTCTGTGGTGCAACTTGGCGTTGGTGGATGGAGCGAGACATTATGTCCCAGATGTGCTCAGTTGGATTCAGGTCTGGGGAACGGGCGGGCCAGTCCATAGCATCAATGCCTTCGTCTTGCAGGAACTGCTGACACACTCCAGCCACATGAGGTCTAGCATTGTCTTGCATTAGGAGGAACCCAGGGCCAACCGCACCAGCATATGGTCTCACAAGGGGTCTGAGGATCTCATCTCGGTACCTAATGGCAGTCAGGCTACCTCTGGCGAGCACATGGAGGGCTGTGCGGCCCCCCAAAGAAATGCCACCCCACACCATTACTGACCCACTGCCAAACCGGTCATGCTAGAGGATGTTGCAGGCAGCAGAACGTTCTCCACGGCATTTCCAGACTCTGTCACTTCTGTCACATGTGCTCAGTGTGAACCTGCTTTCATCTGTGAAGAGCACAGGGCGCCAGTGGCGAATTTGCCAATCTTGGTGTTCTCTGGCAAATGCCAAACGTCCTGCACGGTGTTGGGCTGTAAGCACAACCCCCAACTGTGGACGTCGGGCCCTCATACCACCCTCATGGAGTCTGTTTCTGACCGTTTGAGCAGACACATGCACATTTGTGGCCTGCTGGAGGTCATTTTGCCTCCTACGGCCTCCTCCACGTCTCCTGATGTACTAGCCTGTCTCCTGGTAGCGCCTCCATGCTCTGGACACTACGCTGACAGACACAGCAAACCTTCTTGCCACAGCTCGCATTGATGTGCCATCCTGGATGAGCTGCACTACCTGAGCCACTTGTGTGGGTTGTAGACTCCGTCTCATGATACCACTAGAGTGAAAGCACCGCCAGCATTCAAAAGTGACCAAAACATCAGCCAGGAAGCATAGGAACTTAGAAGTGGTCTGTGGTCACCACCTGCAGAACCACTCCTTTATTGTGGGTGTCTTGCTAATTGCCTATAATTTCCACCTGTTGTCTATCCAATTTGCACAACAGCATGTGAAATTGATTGTCACTCAGTGTTGCTTCCTAAGTGAACAGTTTGATTTCACAGAAGTGTGATTGACTTGAAGTTACATTGTGTTGTTTAAGTGTTCCCTTTATTTTTTTGAGCAGTGTATTTTTAAAGGGACACTGTAGGCACCCAGACCACTTGACCTAATTGAAGTGGTCTGGGTGCAATGTCCCTTTTGCACCTAGTGCTGCAATGTCAAACATTGCAGTTCCAGAGAACTGCCATGTTTACATTGCAGCTCTAAGTCTGCCTATAGTGGCTGTCTACTTCCTGTATCGAAACGGACCTTTGGTCGAGTATCTGATGCTGGACGTCCTCACGCTCTGTATGAGGACCTCCGGCATCAGATTTTTCCCTACAGGAAAGCATTGATTCCAGGCAGAGGGGGCAGAGCTAGGAACCCACGCACGGAGCTGGGAAAAAGTGAGTAAGTAAAGAGTTTTATACCCTTTATTCATCCGGGTGGAGGGCACAAATGGAGGGGGAGGCAGAGGGAGCTACAGTGCCAAGAATACAGCATTGTATTCCTGGCACTATAGTATCCCTTTAAGATGTAGTTCTAAATCGAGTTAGGCAGTTCATTACCAACTATAGCTTGATTCATATCACATACCAGTGAAATGTAGCTTTTTGTCAGTCATCTAAATTAGTACCGTAAATACTCGAGTATAAGCCGAGTTTTTCAGCACATTTTTTGTGCTGAAAAACCCCAACTCGGCTTATACTCGAGTCACTGTCTGTATTATGGCAATTTACATTGCCATAATACAGACAATGGGGCTGGCAGAGAGTGCTTACCTCTCGTGCAACTCCTGTCAGCTCCCTCCACCTCCGCGCCGGTCCGTTCAGCACCTCTGTCAGCTCCCACTGTAAGTCTTGCGAGAGCCGCGGGGTCATAGTGTGGCTCTCGCGAGACTTACAGTGGAGCTGACAGAGGTGCTGACCGGACCGGCGCGGAGGAGAAGGGAGCTGACAGGAGCTGCAGGAGAGGTAAGTAAATGCTCTCTGCCAGCCCCCCTCCACTGAACTGCCAATGCCACTGGACCACCAGGGAGTGAGAGCCCCCTCCCTGCCATGTACACTGCACTCATACACACACTGCACTCATACACACACACTGCACTCATACACACACTGCGCACTCATACACACACTGCACTCATACACACTGCATTTATACACACACACTGCACTCATACACACACTGCATTCATTAGTTACACATGCATTATGCATAATCAGGAAATGTATGAAAATTAGGCCATTGTGTTTTCATGAGTAATCTTCTTATTTTGGATATAAAGGATTAATTATTTCTCTAGACAACATACGAATTAGTATGAAATTTTCTTCTTCACACTAAAAATCAAAAAAATAGGCATTAAGAAATGCAATGAGTCACTGAGGTAAATCAGATTAATAGCAAAATGTAAGTTCTTAATGATTCCGATTGCATTATAATAGATAGTACTAATTCAAGCTGTATGGCTTCTTACCAATCCTCAGTTTTTAATTTTACATTATCATCTTGTATTAATCAATTATAATTTTAGAAATTTTTGAATTGATAAAATGTTTCATTTTAAATAACGTATAATTATTACATTTGTTCTTGCACTCAAAATTATAGTGTTTTTTAATGTAATCATTTAACTTATTATTACAGTTTTCTCTTCCATAGTTACATATCTGAAATATTTGTGGCTTGCATATGTTGGTGAAACCAGTAAAGGTTGCTCCATCCACCATGACCACTCCTGCTTGAAACACATACATAAATATTTGCACTTTTGTGCCAGAGGCACAGGGGCTATTTGCACCCCCGACACACGTAACTTAAGCGTAACATAATTACACGTAACGTAACTACACGGAACTCTGTTCTGGGCAGCTTAATATTAATTCTGAGCAAAAATTAGCGAGCCTACAAGGGGAAGCTTCAGTATCCACCCCCTCTCTGCCACAGTCCGTGTAGTATTCGGGTGTTTTATGGATTATGCATTTATATATCACCCCATGTCCACTATCACTCTTTCCCTTTGCCGGCTGAGAGCCTGTGCATGCTCTCTGAGCTAGGGAGAACAGTCCAATCAAATGCATCTCTATGAGTAACATTTAATTGGACCTCACAAAAAAGGCAGTCAAGTTTATGGGGTATGGAAACCAGCATGTGGAGCTTTGCCCAGCACTGGATATCATACCAGATAAGTTTACTCTTAGTTTACATGGGGGGCCCTAACAGGGCATTTCAAAGTGAAAATTTGATTATTTTTTTTTTATTATTTTTTTTTTTTAAATTCTTTATTTTTGTTGTGCATAGGTGAACAAATAATCCTGCATCGTCACAATAACGTATGCAGGAACATGCAAAATTCACAATGAAACAGATTATATAAGGAATAAATCATGAAAGTGGTTACTTTGCTTCACTTTGCTACGTCTGCACATTTTTTTAAGATTAAAGACTAATAGGTAACTACACATATTTTCTTGAGATAGCTCGGGCACAAGTGATACATGCTTGTCCAATGTGTATAGGTGTGTGGTTGAAGCGGTAACTATGAGTCATACATGTGGTATGAAAAACTTAGATATATTGCATGCTTATAAAGTACTGTTAGAGGGGTAACTCGCAGAGACATCTAGCTACACGTATTGAAGATTAATCTAGCCTTATGCAGCATGCAGGTAATTAATAATCTGCTCACAAAATATGGAGAGTACGTCGCTTAATGATATGCATATGTCGGTTCTGCACTCTTTAACAGAATTAGGTGTGAGAAGATTAAGTGCTCGTAAACTTGGCTAAACTTGCATACATATTTTTAAACGAGTAAGGTCGGAGCGCATAATAAGATTTCCGCTGACTTGCTAAGCACATGTCTATTGAATGCTATGATACTTTGCAGGAACATGAGGTTACAATATGATATACAATATGGGATAACGGTCATACGTATATGACATGCTAGGCCTGTGTAAATTAGCGCTTATATATGAAAGAGTCATCTACGTTACGAAACAAAGGTCTCCGAGTCCCCCAAGTATAAGTCCAAGCTCCCTGCCGGTCTGTATGGCGAGATATGTGCCTCTGGGATCGCGGGTTCGCGGCGTGGCTCGGGATGCTGTCTGGCTGGTTCACCCTATGCCTCATACTGGCTGGGTACATCTCTGCAGCGAGTGCTCTGGTTGCCTCGTTGTGGTGCCGCTCACTGACGGGTGCTGGTGGGGTCGCATAGCTGGATCCGACTGCTGGAGCAGGGTCACCTCCGCTGTGGTGGATACTTGGGGTTTTATGCCTGGTTTCCGCTGGCCCCTCCGCTGTGCTGCTTTGCATGCACGAGGTGAATGTCGAGCTCTGTGCCGCCATCTTGTGACTTTGTTTGCTACTGGGGCAGCTGGCTTTTGCTGCGGGGCGTGTGGAGGTTGTCGAGGTAATCCCGTCTTGGGAGAGCGGCAGTTTGCTTGAGTGCTGCTCTGTGTCCTCGCCATACTTTGTATGAGTTAGGTGTTGGTCGGCCATCTTGGGGCTCGCTGACCGGACCGCAATACTCGGCGGGACCAGGGTGGAGATGTCCCGGCATGTAGTGGCGGGCGGTAGTGATGGTAGCCCGTGGGGACCGGGATGACCCCCCCGGTCCAGAGGGGGGGGGGGTGGCAGAGCGCCGGTCAGAGAACCGGGCGAGCGGCCGTCTCACCCAGGCTCAAGCTGGTAGGCCTCAGGCCTATACCGGGTTACTTTGGTGCCGTTTTCGGGTATCATCGGAATCCCCATCGCCTGAACAGTGCTGTAATCGCATTTTCGGGTCGGATTCTGTTTGTGGCCCGCAGTTGGCTCCGATATTGCAGCTCAGAAGCAGGAGCTCAGACGAGGCACGTCTGATCCGACCGGCGGTCAGGCCCCGCCCCCCAAAATTTGATTATTTTAAAACGGTTGGAGCAATCCTTTAAGAAAAAGTCTTGGTTGGCTATGACAAAACTGACTATTTTAACAGAGTGGAGATTTAGTGCTGTCACTGGGATACACAAAACTGTTCACCATTAAAATTAGTGGCAGGGCTTTTTACAAACTCCAATATTATCATAAATTGACCAGGGAATGGCATCTTCAAGACCAAATTAGTCATAGTAATGCTAGAGAAGAGAAGGGGTTTGGAGTAGCACCTTGATAAAATCTCCAATGCTATATGTAACAAGAAGACAAGAGGAAAAGGAAAATTAATATAGTGCAGTATGTAATACAATTCTTCAATCAGAAGAAAAAGAGACACACTTACAAGAGGCTGATAACAGAATGGATTCAAGGTAAGTAAAACGTTTTGTGTTTTTTTTCTTTCATGACTGTTTTGCATTTACCAGCTCATTCAAATCAGATAAAATTGTGAAATCAATGTTATGCCTTGTGTCCAAGACTTCAAAATAATAAATGCAAATTTACTAACAGATTTACACATGATATTCTAACGTGTTTAATTACTGAGACGTGTGATATTTAATTTCATAGAAAACATTGTGGGTTTCAACCCTAATCACTCACAGGAAATGTAGCATCAGATTACACCCTTAAAATTAAAAAAAAGTGAATTAAGAAATTCTTCCAAATATTAACAGTCAGCACAGAAATGTATCAGGGTGTTGTCATATTATACATGGAATGCAAAATATATTTTTTCAACTTTGTTCCAAATTGACACATTACTCAACTAAATTGCCGAATATTATCGTTTCTTAATAATGCTTATGGGAAATACAATTTTAACCTCCTTGACTTTGAACAGAGCCTGTTGTTGGCTGTTGATTACCTGGGTGTGATATCATGATGCATGGTAAAGGCAGACAAAGTAAGAAACCACGCCAGGAAAGGGTTGTGACAGTATACCACAATATTGTGTTAGTATAAATAATAATAGTTACATACACTTATGTCAAATTGTTGTACACTTGTATATGTTGACTTTTAAAACCTCAAACAAAGAAAAAAGAGGAACAACCAATAATGTAAAATGTTACAATAAATTAAATATGCCTATAAAGTATAGAGTGCCAACTCACACTTTATTGAGCTGCTAAGAGCTCTGCTGTTATTCGCCTGGACGGTATTATCCATAGATGTCAGTAGTCTTTTAGTTTATACTGAAATTTTTTTTTAGTTTCTTTTAAGTCTGGCTCCGCAAGCAGATGTTTAATAAGAAGTATTCTGCCTTTTCCTCTATATATACACTCCATGTGCCGTTAAGCATTTAATCTCCTTAGGTTGAGTTCAGGCCCGTTACAGTAGCTGATTTGACCCTCTATTCACTGGCTTAAAGTGAAGAATTTTTTTTTTTTATTACCGATTCCCATAACACAAAGAAATCAGGAATTGTTCCATATTGTAATATGTTAATAATTTACACTTAAACTGATTTTAATATTGACCTTGCTGTAAGACTGTAATATATCTCAATAAAAATTCAAATAAAACAAAAACACTATTGTTTGCATTACATTTATTTTAAATATATGTAAACTGATATGCATATTTAATTAGTTCAGTTTATTAATTTTACTTAATATTTATGCTTAATTTGGGCATTTATAAAGGGAACATTAAAGCAGGTGCTAAATGTTGAGAGACATTTTTTTGGTTTCTGTGGTGATTGTTCCTTATTAAACACATTTTGTGCTTAAATCTCCCCCTCAGTCCAGTTTACAATGGCTGTCATCATAGGTTCCATTATTGATATTGTCATCATAGTATAAACTGCTCAATCTAACAGAGTTGGGTAAATGCTCCTTTAAAATAGTATGAAAAAGGCAGCCTATTAAACTCTACAAAAATACCCTCTGCAATGGTATGAAGAGCACAGTCCAGGATACTAATGAAATTGTTCCTTCTATAATGCCATAAAGTAGACAATTTGAATTCCACATATCCCTCTAAAATGGGGGCTCAATCATGGGAATGTTCCCTCTATAGTGGTGTAGTCTAATATAATTATGATTTGATAAATGATATATATATATTAGTGGATATTTTCTCTCATGATGGTATAGCGAGCTTAGTCCAAAAAACATATGCAAACTTTCCATCTATAATGGTTTGAGGTGGACAATCTAACTCAGGAAAAATCCCAATAGGGATGTATGAAAGGGCTGTTTGATATGCATGGGACAAATATCTCTCTATAATGGTATAAGGAGCCCAGTCTAATACGCACGTGTCACAGCCCCCGGCTCGTGGCTGCACGTGGTGGCACCAGATCAGTGCGACCATGCTGACAGGTTAGTGAATTTACCTGTTCAGCAGCGAACCAGGAGCCATCCCGCTGGGGCGTCCGTTCCCTCCACAAGCGGCAAACAAAATGGCGCCGACCACAAGGTCGCTGCCATTTGTAGCTCCGCCTCCAAGGGCACATGCATGTTCTGGGGTCAAAGGCCAAGCTCTGACCAATCACAGCACAAGGAGGGGTATTTAAACCCCTGAAGTTCCCTAGCCCATTGCCCTGTCGTGGTTTCAGTTCCTGGTTCCCAAGAATGCGTTTTCCTTGTTCTTGTTATTTGATCTTACCGGTATTTTGACTTTGGCTATTCCTGACTACTCTTATCTCTGGTTTCCCTGACTTGGCTTTCCTTATCGATCTCATGTATTTCTGGCTTCCTTGACCTCGGCATTCCCTTGACCATTCTCTGTCTTTTAACGTAGTAACCCGGCCATTCTAAGGACCAGTTTACTTTCTATCAATCTTTTAGAGTCTATGTAGAGGTTACATAGTTTTGCGTGTTGGACCACACTGATAGTTGTGACATTATGTGAATTTTCCCTTAATAATGGCCTAAGGAGCATAGTTAAATGAACATGGGGAAAAATTCTCTCTCTAACAGCATGAAATGTACATAT
The DNA here is from genome assembly GCF_036172605.1 of Pelobates fuscus. Classification (NCBI taxonomy): domain Eukaryota; kingdom Metazoa; phylum Chordata; class Amphibia; order Anura; family Pelobatidae; genus Pelobates; species Pelobates fuscus. Next base: position 130,356,107 of record NC_086317.1, read on the forward strand.
TGATAGATTTCTGTAAATGTGCAATCTATACAAAGCACAATTTTACAAACATATTATTATTATTATTATTTATACAGCGCCAGCCAATTTCAAAGTGCTGTACAATAGGTGGACTAACAGACATGTAATTTCAACAAGACGAGTTGGACACATAGGAAAACATGGTGTTGAGGGCCCTATTTAAACAAGTGGGGAGAGGGGGAAAGTGGAACAAGAGGTAAGGATAGGATGTATTTAATGTATGTTTAAAAAGTAGGTTACTAGAATAGTTTACAATGGAGGGTTAGTTTATTGGATGACACAGTTGAAGAAGAGGAAGCAGGGTGAGTTAAAAAGGTGCGATGAGGGCAAGTTATTACCAGTTTAATTGAAATGTTATTATAAAGAAGTACGTTTTTAATGATCTTTTAAAGGAAATGAGACTGGATGTTGGTGTAGCAGAGCAGGAAAGGTAGTTCCAGAGGGACAATGCAGGCCTGGAGAGGTCTTGGAGGCAGGAGGCGGAGGTGCGCGTAGGAACAGAGATTAGACGCAGATCTTTGGCAGGGGCCTGAATGGGACATACTTGTGTATCGGTGAGAATAGGTAGGAGAAGTGTTGTGCAGAGATTTGTAAGCATATTCTCGCCATATATCCTATGAACATTTCCCATCTATAGCATTAATAGTAGGACAGTCTAATAAATTAGAAATATTCTCTCTATAATGACTGGAGGAACATAATCTAAAATACTTCCACTACACTTCCAATAAAGTAATAATACCTGATATTATTTTTAAACCTTTGCCCCTCTAATTTAAGACTATTTCCTCTTGTTGTGGTAGTTTTTCTTCTTTTAAATATAGTCTCCTCCTTTACTGTTTTGATTCCCTTTCTGTATTTAAACGTTTCTATCATATCCCCCCTTTCTCGTCTTTTCTCCAAGCTATACATGTTAAGATTCTTTAACCTTTCCTTGTAAGTTTAATCCTGCAATCCATGAACCAGTTTAGTAGCTCTTCTCTGAACTCTCTCTAGAGTATCAAAATCCTTCTGGAGATACGGTCTCCAGTACTGCGTACAATACTCCAAGTGAGGTCTCACCAGTGTTCTGTACAATGGCATGAGCACTCCCCTCCTTCTACTGCTAATACCTCTCCCTATACAACCAAGCATTCTGCTAGTATTTAATGCTGCTCTATTACATTGTCTGCCTACCTTTAACTCATCAGAAATAATTACCCTGTGGGGATATTTATGGGATGATAATAGTAAACAGTTGAGAATTGCCCACTATTTCAATTCTCAGATCCCAAAGATCGTTATCGTGTAAATAAAATCACAATTTGTTATAAAATAGATATATTTAATAATTATATTATATATTATATATATTATATATTATATTATATATTAATATAATATTTATTGTGACAATTTAAATAATAATAATATGTAACATGCGTGACAATAATCAATGAATATTCAGTATAACATGAATATGCAATACAAATGGCAATACATTTTCCAACGGTTAACACAGCTTAGAATCTACAACATTAGCTGTCAAGAAGATTTATGACGGTAGTTCACAGAAAGAAAGTGAAAGTTTCACACAGAGAAAGCTTCCAGCGTAAAGCCATAAAAACTTTAGTTGACAGTTAGAATAACCCTTTCAATGCTGGCTAGACCTCCTAAGTAATTAAGACCTATTCTCATGTGATTTTAAATAAAATAACAATTAAACCAGTTCATTAGTCACTTCTTGGAACCATCCAATAAGAGAAATCTACGATGTTCTATAAGCAGAATTTTAACTTGCCTAAACAGATATTTTATCTTATTTTAGAGCAAATCAATACACCTGGATAAATATCACGATATGCTAACATGTGATATGTCACATAAATACATATTATTATTCCTTTCTATCTGCAGAATAGAAATGGTTATAAATATATACTTCTTAGTTAACTAAGATTTCTAAATATCGAAATCTGATCGTGATTTATCCAGTCATATATCATGCTATTAGAAAATTTTAATTCATTTAGATTAATTAATTGAAGCCAGTATAATTACCAGTTAAGTAGATATTTTCATCAGATTAGTAGGTAGTCTCAGGAACTGAATGTCATGGGTCTCTTTCTCTGTCTCCTGACTTAGCCTGCTTCCAACTGCTTCCTCTGCATACTCTCTGCCTCCTCTGCATACCTCTCTCTTCCCTTTGTCTTAACTTTTAAAGGACAAGATTCTCTGTTCGTCACTAGGTAATAGACCAATAGAAAACTGGGTGTGTGGTTACCTTCCAGATAACAATTTAAGTATTTGGTCTATAGAGGGCAGTCTCGTCCCACTAAACATACCTATCCAGGAAAGAGTTAACTTTTCCTGGTGGCTATTTTGACGTCATTTACCTTATCTTGATAGTTGTCTATAACTTAAGTTACATTGGTAATTTTGGCGCCTTTCATATTTAAGGGAGGTTAGTCACCTCATTCAGTTGGTCCCTGACGAAGGTGCATTACCTAAGCACCGAAACGCGCGTCAGGCGTTTTGTTACTATTACTTTGCTGTTCTCACATGGGCACTTACTAGACACCTTGGGTGTAGAGCACCTTTATGATGCTCTAAACCACCACTTTTGATTTATCCTTTCTCTTTTTCCCTACTATATCTGTTTAGCTAGTTTTACAGGGAGAGAGGCTTTATAAAGTAACTGTCAGTGCATTTGTCACTGACCTCTAATTTTGTTCTATATTTCTCTCTCTATATACTGCTTTATCTCCTTTTGCATTATTAGGACCCCTGGTATACAATTACATTCTCTGAGTCTCTCTATTGGACTCCTGTACACCGGAAGGGGGGCTGGGGACCTACATTATACCACCGATTTTTAGGTTTAGGTTCCAGCTTTTCATATGCAGTAGAGGACTGTATGGCTGTGGGGTTACTAGGGGTATGGAAACTTTCATTTAGCATTTTTCATTAAAGGTTTTTAATTTTCATTTCTTGTATCCCATATATACCTCTGCACTTTGATTTAAGTGCATGTGCGCCCTTTTCAGTTTTTTTAACATGGTTTCCATTACTTTCCCCATGTCAGGATCGGGACAGGGATCCAACACGCAGAGTACAAAGAGTAGAGAGATACGTATACCGGACCTTAGAATGGCCGGACTTAACGTAAGAACTACGTATAGAATGGTCAGAGACAAGCCGAGGTCGAGGGAACGAGAAGACAGTTAAGCGAGAGACAAGCCGAGGTCAAAGGATAACAGAGAAGCAGGAGAGTAATAACAAAGCCGGGTCAGAACCAAAAGACAATCAGGATACAAGAGCACTGTGTGACTAGACTGGCTAGAACCACGACAGGGCAATGAGCAAATGCGGAAAGCTCCATTAAATACCCTGGCTCTAGAGAGTAATCACGCCTCCGACGAGTCCTGATTCGTGTTCCGGACTTGAGTGGCAGGTCGGACTGGATTAGCGTCATGACGTCGGCTATTGAGCGTCGCGTCATAAAAGGAAGTAGCTCCCTCGCGGCCGGCGTGTAAACGACCGAGGGAACCGCGAGGAACGGGAGAAACAGACCTTCTGGAAGGAGAAACGTCTAAGTCTCTACCCCTCTCAGAGGTAGAGACTACAGGTACCCTGACAGTACCCCCCCTCTCAGAAACGCCCACCGGGCGGAAGGAACCGGGACGAGACGGAAAGCGGGAGTGAAAAGCCCTGCGAAGACGAGGAGCATGGACATCCTCCTAAGTTCCCAAGTCCTCTCCTCAGGACCATATCCTTTCCAGTCCACCAGGTATTGAACCTTCCCGCGGGAGATACGAGAATCGACGATGGAGTTGATCTCGTACTCCTCCTGGCCCTCAACCTGAACAGAGTGAGGAGATGAGACCTTGGAGGAGAATCTGTTACAGATTAACGGTTTCAGCAATGAAACATGAAAAGAATTAGGGATACGCAAAGCAGGAGGAAGCGCTAAGCGATACGCAACTGGATTAATTCGAGTCAGAATCCTGTAGGGCCCAATGTAGCGAGGAGCGAATTTCATAGAAGGTACCTTCAAACGAATGTTTCTAGTGCTCAACCATACCCTATCCCCAGGCACAAAACTTGGAGCCGCCCTTCTGCGTTTATCAGCGTGTTTTTTGTACAGTAAGGAATTATGTAGGAGAATTTGTCGAGTCTGATCCCACAATTTCCTCAGATTGGCAACATGAACATCAACCGACGGTAACCCCTGGGAAGAGGGAACCGAAGGAAGAATGGAAGGATGAAAGCCATAATTCATGAAAAAAGGGCTAGAGTGAGTTGAATCGCAAACGAGATTATTATGTGCGAACTCTGCCCAAGGAATCAGACCAACCCAATCGTCCTGGTGTTCAGAAACAAAACAACGCAGATATTGCTCAATTTTTTGATTGGTACGTTCAGCAGCTCCGTTAGACTGAGGATGATAGGCAGAAGAAAAATTCAATTTGATGCCTAGTTGAGAACAGAATGATCTTCAGAAACGTGAAACAAATTGGGAGCCTCTATCAGAAGTAATTTCAGAAGGAATCCCATGTAAGCGAAAAATTTCTCTTGCAAATATTTCCGCCAATTCAGGGGAAGTCGGAAGTTTAGGTAAAGGTACGAAATGTGCCATCTTGGTAAACCTATCAACCACCGTGAGGATAACAGTCTGTCTTTTAGAAGCAGGCAAATCTACAATAAAGTCCATAGCCAAACAGGTCCAAGGTTTGTCTGGAATCTCCAAGGAATGTAAAAGACCATATGGAAGCGAATGAGGTAGTTTGGTCTTAGTACAGACCTCACAAGCTCCGATGAAATCCTTAACATCCCTCCGTAAAGAAGGCCACCAGAAATCCTTAGAGATCAAGGAATATGTTTTGCGAATGCCCGGATGACCATCTACCTTACTCTCGTGAAGACACTGTAAGAGCTCCAGTTGGAGTTCAGGAGGAACGAAGTGTCTTGACGCAGGAGTCTGTCTAGGTGCCAGATGCTGCAACTTCATGATCTTGGCAAGCAGCGGAGAATGGATTTTGAGAGTTGTGTTAGCGATAATATTACACATGGGTACTATAGAAGACAAAACCGGCTCCGATACAGCAGAAGGTTCATATTGACGAGACAAGGCATCGGCTTTAGAATTCTTAGAACCAGGTCTATATGTGAGTATGTAATTGAAGTGAGTGAGAAATATAGACCAACGAGCCTGCCTTGAGGATAATCGCTTAGCCTCCCCAATATAGGACAAGTTCTTATGATCCGTTAAGATAGTAACAGGATGCAAGGTCCCTTCCAATAAATGTCTCCACTCCTTTAAGGCCATGATAACCGCTAGAAGTTCCCTGTCACCAATGTCATATCTGCTCTCAGTACCGGACAATTTTTTGGAAAAATACCCACATGGATGTAATGGTTTATCCACACCTAACCTTTGGGACAGGATAGCACCTATCCCCGTCTCAGAAGCGTCAACTTCGAGTAGGAAGGGCAGAGTAGTATCAGGGTGAACTAAAATTGGTGCGGAAGCAAACAGTTCTTTGAGAGTCTTGAAAGCAAGGAGTGCTTCAGTAGACCAATTCTTAGTGTCAGCCCCCTGTCTGGTCATATTGGTGATAGGAGCAATAATTGAAGAGTATCCCTTAATGAAACGTCTATAGTAATTGGAGAAACCAATAAACCTCTGAATGGCCTTGAGACCCCTAGGTAAAGGCCAATCTAAAATGGACTGGAGTTTCTCCGGATCCATCTTAAACCCCTCCCCAGAAATTACGTAACCAAGAAAGTTTGTCTGGGATTGGTCAAAGCTACATTTCTCCAATTTACAGTACAAGCCGTGTTGAAGGAGTTTGTGCAAAACCCTTCTGACCTGTCCGTGGTGAGTCTCAATTTCTCTAGAATGTATAAGTATATCATCGAGGTATACAATAACACAGTCATGTTGAAATTCCCTGAGAACTTCATTAATTAGGTCCTGAAATACTGCCGGTGCATTACAGAGACCAAAGGGCATTACTGTATACTCATAGTGCCCATAACGAGTATTGAACGCAGTCATCCACTCGTGTCCCTGCTGAATTCTGACCAAGTTATATGCCCCTCTGAGATCTAACTTAGTGAAGATCTTGGAACCCTTTAATCGATCAAAGAGCTCAGTGATCAAGGGAATCGGATAGGCGTTTCTAATGGTAATTTTATTCAAACCTCGGTAGTCAATGCAAGGTCTCAAAGTACCATCCTTCTTTTTAACAAAAAAAAATCCAGCCCCAGCAGGGGAGGAGGACCTCCTAATGAATCCCTTGTCTAGGTTTTCACGAATATACTCCTCTAGAACTAAATTCTCTTTCGTAGACAAAGGGTATACATGACCCCTAGGAGGCATAGTACCAGGAAGTAAATTAATCTTACAGTCAAAGGACCTATGTGGAGGTAAAGTATCGGCTTTTCTTTTGTCAAATACCGCCCTTAAGTCCAGGTACAAGGACGGTATTTGTACTTCTGTAGAGTCGGTAGAATTAGTAGGTGTGTTAACTGTGCAAAGCGGTGACACTCTCTTTAAACACTTCTCCTGACAATTCTGGCTCCATGAGACTATCTCCCCTAATTCCCAATCAATAATAGGATTATGTCTCTTAAGCCAGGAGTATCCCAGGACTATGGGAACAGAAGGAGATGAAATGAGTAATAGAGATGTCTCCTCCTCGTGTAGGATACCAGTAGTTAAATTAAGAGGTATGGTTTCACGAAAAATCACAGGCTCAACTAAAGGTCTACCATCTATGGCCTCAACGGCCAAGGGTATGTCCCTTAACTGGGATGGGATAGCGTGTTTGGTGACAAAAACTTGGTCGATAAAGCTTTCAGCAGCTCCAGAGTCTATCAATGCCATAGTCTCTAGAGTTCCCTTCTCCCAAGTTACGGAAACGGGTAATAGAAGTCTGTGATCTTTGTAATTATGAGTAGAGGACAAAATAGAAACACCCAAGGCCTGTCCTCTAGAGAAACTTAGGTGCGAGCGTTTCCCGGGCGATTGGGACAATTCAAACGTAAGTGACCTCTGACTCCACAGTACATACACAATCCCTCCCCTCTCCTGTACTGTCTCTCCTCTTCTGAGAGACGAGTATGGCCTATCTGCATAGGTTCTGGAAAAAGTGGTGTTTTGGCCTCAGGACTTTGAAAAGATGGAGCTAGTCTAAAAGAAGATCTACAGGTTCTATCTCGAGTGTTCTGCCTTTCTCTTAGACGTTCATCAATGCGAGAGATAAACGAAATTAAATCCTCCAAATTCTCAGGAAGCTCTCTAGTAGCTACCTCGTCAAGTATTACATCAGATAGTCCGTTTAGAAACACGTCTATATAAGCCTGTTCATTCCACTTAACCTCTGCCGCCAAAGACCTGAACTCTAGTGCGTAATCCACAAGTGTTCGGTTATCCTGTCTAAGGCGCAACAGTAATCTAGCTGCGTTGACCTTTCTGCCAGGAGGGTCAAAAGTTCTTTTAAAAGCAGCTACAAAGGCATTATAATTGTATACTAATGGATTATCATTCTCCCACAATGGATTAGCCCATCTCAGAGCTCTCTCAACGAGTAAGGTGATAATAAATCCCACTTTCGCTCTATCTGTAGGATAGGAGCGGGGTTGTAATTCGAAGTGGATACTTATTTGGTTTAAAAAACCACGACACCTCTCAGGAGATCCAGCATAACGTACAGGTGGGGTAATTCGGGAAGAAGCCCCTACAGTAGCTACCTCTAGACCTGAACCCACAGGAGAAATAGAAGTATTACGCATCTCCTCTGGTGGATTATTAGGACGAGATAACAACGCCTGTAGCGCTAGTGCCATCTGATCCATTCTCTGTTCCATGGCGTCAAACCTAGGATCAGAAGAACCAAGCTGACTGTTTGTACCTGCAGGATCCATTGGCCCTGTCGTAATGTCAGGATCGGGACAGGGATCCAACACGCAGAGTACAAAGAGTAGAGAGATACGTATACCGGACCTTAGAATGGCCGGACTTAACGTAAGAACTACGTATAGAATGGTCAGAGACAAGCCGAGGTCGAGGGAACGAGAAGACAGGTAAGCGAGAGACAAGCCGAGGTCAAAGGATAACAGAGAAGCAGGAGAGTAATAACAAAGCCGGGTCAGAACCAAAAGACAATCAGGATACAAGAGCACTGTGTGACTAGACTGGCTAGAACCACGACAGGGCAATGAGCAAATGCGGAAAGCTCCATTAAATACCCTGGCTCTAGAGAGTAATCACGCCTCCGACGAGTCCTGATTCGTGTTCCGGACTTGAGTGGCAGGTCGGACTGGATTAGCGTCATGACGTCGGCTATTGAGCGTCGCGTAATAAAAGGAAGTAGCTCCCTCGCGGCCGGCGTGTAAACGACCGAGGGAACCGCGAGAAATGGGAGAAACAGACCTTCTGGAAGGAGAAACGTCTAAGTCTCTACCCCTCTCAGAGGTAGAGACTACAGGTACCCTGACACCCCACTACTGAAGTAAGGCTTACTGGCTTTAATTGCCCGACTCCTCTCTACTACCTTTTTTGTGAATGGGCACAACATTCGCTAACTTCCAATCTTATGGGACCCCTGTTAACAATGATTGGTTAAATAAATGTATTAATGGTTTTGCTAGTACACCACTAAGCTCTTTTAATAACTTTGGGTGTATTCCATCAGGCCCCATTGACTTATTTGTCTTTACTTTTGACAGTTGAAATAGAACGTCTTCCTCTGTAAATTCACATGTAACAAATGATTCATTTGTCCTTTTACCTAACTGAGGCCTGTTTCCTTCATTTTCATCTGTAAATACTGAACAAAAATATTCATTAAGGCAGTCAGCTAGACCTTTACCCTCTTCTACATACCTTCCTTCTTTTGTTTTCAATCTAACTAATCCATGTTTTACTTTCCTTTTCTCATTTATGTATCTAAAAAAATGTTTTGTCCCCTTTTTTACTGACTGTGCTATTTTCTCTTCTGTGTGTGATTTGGAAGCTTGTATAACTTGCTTAGCCTATTTCTGCCTAATCTTATAGATCTGTCTATCTTCCTCACTCTGTTTATGTTTTATAATTATTAAATGCTAACCTTTAGTTTTTTTTTTTACTATTTTGGCCACGTCTGCGGAGTACCACAGTGGTTTCTTAATTTTTTTGCTTTTACTGACAAGTCTAATGCAAATTTCTGTTGCCTTCTGCAGTGCAACTTTTAAATAATCCCATTTCTCTTGGACTCCATATAAACAGCCCCAGTCTGATAATGACTACTTTACACATATTCTAATTTTGGAAAAGTCTGTTTTCTAAAGTCTAAAACTTTTGTTTTTGTGTGGTTTGACTCAGTCACTGTTCTTATATTAAACCACACTAACTGATCATCACTGGATCCTAAAGTTTCACCTACAGTGATATCTGTTACCAAATCTCCACTTTACGAGTTGGCTCCTCAACAACTTGTTTTAGAGACAATCCCAGTAGGGAGTTTAGAATATGTGTGCTCCTGGCACAAGCAGCTATTTTGGTTTTCCAGTTCACATCAGAAAGACTAAAGTCAAAAATGATGATAACTTCCCCCTTCATTGTCATTTTAGCTATTTCCTCAACTAGTAGATAATCTAACTCTTCTATTTGTCCTGGGGGCCTATAAATCACACCTACACGAGTTACTGTGTAATTACCAAATTCTAAAGTAACCCAAACGGACTCTATGTTCGCCTCACTACCTTTTTTTAGGCTAGATTTTATGCTATCCTTCACATACAGTGCCACCCCTCCCCCTTTCTTTCTTTTCCTGTCTTTTCTATATAAAGAGTACCCTGGTATTGCTATGTCCCAGTAATTTTTCTCATTATACCATGTCTCAGTAACAGTGACTAAATCTACATTATCAGATGCCATTATTATCACAAATTTATGGATCTTGTTCCCTAAACTGCGAGCATTTGTAGACATGACTCTAAGATTATCATTTTTAACACACTTGCTAAAGGCACCTTCTGTCCTTATTTTGGGGTGTAATTGGATTGATGTTTTATCACCCTTTTGCCCCCCCCTCAGCCCTTCCTAGTTCCTGGTTCCTTTGTTCCCTTTTGAGAAAGATGCAAACCATCTTTTTTGTACAATTTATTTCCATTCCAAACAGAGCTACCATTATTATGTATAAATCTGTATTATGTATAAATGAGTGTAGGACCCACCGATATTGGGGTACTATGAAGCAGTGGTGGGCTTAAAACAATATGGTCATATGGTGGAACTGAATCCCAATTTTTGTTTGCTGACATAGGCAATTTTAAGTAGCCTTATAGAATTTTGAAATGCATTTTATGAGTGTACTGTTCCTTAATCCGTATTAAATATACATTTTGGTCACTACAGCAGCACCATTCCTACAAGATGCATGTTCTGGGTGTGCCCTAATTCCTATTATTTTAACACATATTGATACAGGCACACAGATACAAACACTGACACACATGCAGATACACAGACACACAGAAAAAAACATTGCTGCAGATGCACAGACATGCAGATACAAACACTGCCACACACACCGATACAAACATAGACACACATTCATATTTGCAGACACACAGATACAATAACACATACATGAAGTAGGTGTATTTTAACAGTGAGTGACAGAATAACAAAAAAAATCCAGAATAACGCATGTCAAAAAAGTTATACATTTATTTGCATGTCAGATCAATCAGCAAGATTTCTGGCTTCTAGGTGTCTTTTAAACAGGTAACGAGCTGAGATTAATATCACTCTCTTAAAGGGAGTGCTCGTAATCTTAGCTTGTTACCTGTCCACAAAAGCAATCAATCAATCAGACTCCAAACTCTTCACTATGGCCAAGAGCAAAGAGCTGTCCAAGGATGTCCGGGACAAGATTGTAGACCTACACAAGACTTCAAGACTATCACCAAGCAGCTTGGTGAGAAGGTGACAACAGTAGGTGCGATTATTCGCAAATGAAAAAGAAAAAACACAAAATAACTGTCAGTCTCCCTCAGTCTGGTGCTCCATGCAAGATCTCACCTTATGGAGTTTCAATGATCACGAGGACAATGAGGATTCAGCCCAGAATTACATAGAAAGATCTTGTTAATGTTCTCAAGGCAACTGGGACCATAGTCACCAAGAAAACAATTGGTAACACACTACGCTGTGAAGGACTGAAATCCTGCAGCGCCCGCAAGGTCCCCCTGCTCAAGAAAGCACATGTACAGGCCCACCTTAAGTTTGCCAATGAACATCTGAATGATTCAGAGGAGAAATGGGTGAAAGTTTTGTGGTCAGATGAGACCAAAATCGAGCTCTTTGGCATCAACTCAGCTCGCCATGTTTGGAGGAAGAGGAATGCTGCCTATGACCCCAAGAACACCATCCCCACCATCAAACATGGATGTGGAAACATTATTCTTTGGGGGTGTTTTTCTGCTAAGGGGACAGGACAACAGCACCGCATCAAAGGGACGATGGACAGGGCCATGTGCCATCAAATCGTGGGTGAGAACCTTCTTCTCTCAGCCAGGTCATTGAAAATGGGTCTTAGATGGGTATTCCAGCATGGCAATGACCCAAAACACACAGCCAAGGCAACAATGGAGTGGCTCAAGAAGAAGCGCATTAAGGTCCTTGAGTGACCTAGCCAATCTCCAGACCTTAATCCCATAGAAAATCTTTGTAGGGAGCTGAAGGTTCGACTTGCCGAAAGTCAGCCTTGAAACCTTAATTTAATGACTTGGAGAGGATCTGCAAAGAGAAGTTGGACAAAATACCACCTGAGATGTGTGCAAACCTGGTGGCCAACTACTAGAAATGTCTGATCTCTGATTGCCAACAAGGTTTTTGCCACCAAGTACTAAGTCGAAAGGGTCAAATACTTACTTCCCTCATTGACATGCATATCAATTTATAACTTTTTTGACATGCGTTTTTCTGTTTTTTGTTATTCTGTCTCTCACTGTTAAAATACACCTACCATTAAAATTATAGACTGATCATTTCTTTGTCAGAGTGCAAACTTTTAAAATCAGCAAGGGATCAAATACTTTTTTCCCTTACTGTAGGACAGCTTTAGAGATCACTGACATGTCATCTATTACTCCATGTGAGCAGAGGTTAAAAAATAAGACTGGATCATGATGTTGAGTTCATGCCTTACATTTTATTTTGAAACTTTAATTGCAGGGTTGTAGAGCGGTGTGGCTAAAGGTGTGGGATCCTTTTGTTTGGTTGTTCTTTTAAGGACATATTTATCTTTTCTTAACCCCCACGTCATAGTGATGATGCATTTGCCTGATCTCTCACCTGCTCTTCCTTGATATCAATTCTACAGGGAGCAATGTGAGAACCAATAAGTGTACAATTACAGACTTAATTATAAAGTGGAAGAAATAAATAAATATTACTAACCTTTTTAAAAACTCCAGTATTGCTGCAAGGTATGAGATTATTTTCCAAAGAATGCTGGTTTTACAAATTCCCAGTAATTTTCTACACCAGGTAATGAAAAAAAAAAGGTTCATAAGAATATACCACCTCACTTCAAAACTATTGGAATCACTATAAAAAAAACCTTCAATAAAATAAGAATAATAAAAAAATAATAATAAACTATTTGGAATCAACGCATGATTGATGTTCAGTGTGTGGGCAAATTTAAGCTGGCATGGCCACTTATACTTTTAAAAGATTTCGGCTGCAATGTCGATGACAAACCTTCTAAACCAGTATTAAAACATGAGCAACTATTTCCAGAGGATTGTAGTTTATATATGGTAGAAATCGAAAACTCACACTTAAAAGATATATTTAATAAAAATTCCTGACATTCTCTGTTCTATTCTCTATGGACTGCTGCACTTAATCTAATCTAAGAGCAAAGAAAATCCATTATATCTATTAAAACAAACTGGAATTACACATGGACAGACACTTTTGTGTTATCTATGTGCTTTTAAGAGGCCGATTGCACCTTTTCTAGTTACACAGCTCTCTACTATTATAGTTCATAACTGTAAGGCTGATTATTTGAAACCAGGGTGTTTATTTCAGGTGGAATAAACTTAGCAATGACTCATGTATTCATGTACATTTAATAAGTGTTATTAGTAATATTAGTGTCCCTAGTAGTCATAGATTAAAAAAAAAAAAAAACTAGCAGAGAACTGAAAAGAACACTATAGACACCCAGAACACTTTATCTCAATGAAGTGGTTTTGGTGCTATGCTCCTGTCATTTTAACCCTGAAGTGTAAAACATTGCCATGCTGTAGGAAAGACAATGTTTACATTGCAAGGATTACATACCCCAAGTGGCTGTAATTCTGACAGCCACTAGAAACGTTTGAGTCGAAATAGCCGAGTGAAACTCAGCTATTTCAATAAGTTGGTCTAATAGAGACCATCCTTGGGGAAGGCATTGCATTGGCTGAGATCATCAGTGTTGATGAGCTCAGCCTTGGAGACAGAACAGCAGTGTGGAGATGGGAGCTGCGAGGGAAATTGGAAATGAGGGAGGGGTTATTCACTTAATTAGTTAGAAGGGTATTATAGCATTAGGATTACATGTTTGTATTCCTATACTTACCTATGCCCTTGTCTCAATATTAATTATTACTATCACAGTATTTAGTATTCATCATATCTCAATACACTAGTAGTTAGATCAAGCAGTCATAATATACTATAGAGTTAAGTCTATGTGCCTTGCTACATGTTGCCCAAGTATCCACTTAGCACAGAGCGGATATGGTAACAATACTGATATTGCAGCTTACTTACTTTCAAGCATCTTCCGACACACGCTGATAAAACAATCAGGGTGTGTGCACTACAGTGTGAGAAACGTGTTGGGACTGAATTTACAATCCCAGTATGAAAATAAGCAGCTGTTGACCTCAAAGAAGCAAAAGGAAATTATATATTTATTTAATATACGGGGTGTGCCAATGAGAAAAGATGCACACACCTAACTTAAAATCCTATGACAAATCCTCCCATTACATTTACTGTATGATTTATGTGCAAGAGCTGACATGTTGAATATACTAAGGAAGAACATAATTATACAGACCGAAGTGAAACTAATTTTACCATTATTACTCCTCTGATTTTTTTTTTTTTTAGTATAATTTGAAGGTCATGCCTGTATGAAGGCTTTGGGGAAAAAAAGACCTTCTATCTATCCATCTGCCTTGCTGAGATTAATTTAAAGTTCATATGACCATCGTGCTTCCTGTTTGGAGGTTGTGCATTCCGTTTTCCTGTCTTCTTGCACAGTTCTTTTTTTTTTTTCTATTATTCATTATTTATGATGGCATCAAAGTAAAAACAAGAATAAACAGAGATTATAGAGATTATACGAGTAAAGTTCTATACATATGCCATTTTGCGGTTGAATAAATGACCCAAAGAAGAAAAGGGAAAAAGAGAAGGAAGAAAGTTACGAAAATGAGGGAGAATGAGTAAACTGCATTGATCCACCAATTGGATGACTACCTGTATACTCGAGCATTCTTTCTCTGTTTTGTAATTTTTTGTTACTTTCTGCGTGTTTTGAAGTTGGTAATTGCTATACTACATTGTAGACTTCATCCATGTATGACACAATGCACCATTGATAGAACTTTGAAAAAAACGCTTTTTTACCCACCATTTATTTTACCTGTAATTGCATTTTTCTGAATTCCCTGTAGCAACGAGATGGAGCAGTCTGAAATATCGAAAGCAGAGTGCATTTATGTAAATAGTGAAAAGGCTACAGATGTTGTGATGGCTTAGAGATCGTGTGGTTGCAGCCATTGTGCTGCTCTCTTTGTGTCGTTGTTATAATAGAGTTTGTGGTTGCTTCTATCTTGGGATTGCTCAAGTGTCTTGTTTAGGAGCCTGATACACTCAGAATTTAATGTATAGTTGGTTTGGTCTCATTGTTTGAAGGAATTGAAAATGATTCTTCATATATCCAAATTATTGTGTTGGCTGGATCACAAAGAATCATACTTTCTTCAGATTTTCTTTAAGTTGCATGGGGTTTTTATATTGATGTTTTGCTGGCAATGGCTCATTGATTAGGGTCCTCTAAAGAACTAATGTATATTTGTGCATTGGCCTCATGTAAGCATTGAATTAAATCAGAGGGGAAGTGAATGGTTTGTAATTTAGCTATCCTTGTTTAATTGTTTTTCAAGCAGAGTGTCTGTAGGGGCCTAATAGCTCTTGCTCAACTGATCAGCAGATGGTCCAATATGCCAATGATGGAAATACATTGAAAAGTATCAATGCACTAATCTAGAAGGTGCCTAGTTCCACCAAAACCTCCACAGTCTCAGTGATACAGTTTGGCCTCAAAGGGCCAAAATCCATAATCCATTTAGATGAGTTTGGAGTTGTATGAAAACTGTTGTGTTACAAGGATATATCTGTTATTTGTCTGAACCGAACCTGGTCACTTCAGTCAGCATTTGCTTTTTCCAGTTAAGTGTTCGCACTCTTCAGTTGTAGATGAGTCTTGTGATGGTTAATGGTTTTACCAGGCCTGCTGACCAGAATTCCAGATGTGATGTTTTACTGAATGAACCATTTTATATTTTAAGAAATCGAGTTGGTCACACCCATAATGGAAATCCTGATCTGAAATGCAAGGCAAATCTTCTCTAAGTGAGACAAACATCTCACAGGCATCATAACTGAAGTGAAGATGTAGTTTAGAATAAACTATTGACTTTTGAGATCTATTCTCTGTCTCCATATCTTTTGGTGATGCTGGTAAAGGAACAAGTTAAGGAAAAGGTAATCTTTGTGTGCCTGTTTTTATTTTTTTGTTTTTTTTTTATCAGCCATCTTGATCAAGCTGATATCTTGCTGCAAAGAGAATCCATTCAAAAACTCACCGATCCCTCTAACACAGTCAAAAAATGTATTGTTATGCAACACACATACATATCATGCACTTAGTAATGCAGTTGTCATGTCTGAATCAGCTGGGAAACAATTGTGGGAATATGTGGCTCTTTGTCCTTGTAAATAGTAGAATATACAGAATGTCCAGCATGAACCGCAAGTGCAATGATCATTTATTCAAGATGCCAAGATGAAAGGTGGCATTTTGGCCACTCAAGGCCTTTAGTTTTTAATTTATTTTTGACAATCTTTATTTTTATAAGTATCAACAGATGATATATGTATAAGCTGTGTGAAAGCATAGCAACCTGTAGTTCAGGTACCATTAGAATACAGATTCCCTTAGTTGACAAGTAAAACAAGGGTATCGCAATGTAATCAAAATGAACCGGGGATTTAGTAACCTGGACTGTGGCAGTAAACTGACTCAGGGGGCTTCAGTCTATGAACAGTACGCAGAATTCTGCGTGTTTGCATAACAATACTGTTGTGTTTTTTTGCCCTTGTATATAGAGCAAAGCCACATAAGCCACCATGAGACTATTTAATACATAGACTGTTTATATTCACTGTTATTTTCTTATGTAGCTTTTTAGCCATGGACCATTTGCTTAGTCAACAGAGAATATATGTCTGCTTTATCTTCTGATAGAAGATAAAATATTGTTCATTCATTCTATAAACATACACATAGTTTTGTTCTTTATTTTAAAGTTTACCACCATTGATACATTCTCAATATCTGCTTTATTAACCAATTGCACCATCCTTACAAATCCAAGAACGCTTTCAAAATCTGCTGAAGTATTTGAAACAAAAAAGTGGGTGGGATGCAAGCAGAGAAGATAATATTTTTATTCGAATAGTTTCCTCTCTTCCTTACACGTCAGTATGACCTTTATATACCCTTTAATGGTGCGTACATTCTGAGTCTGTTTTTCAGTCTGTTCCTTGACCCTACATCCTATTGTACTAAAACAGCCCCCATATATAGCTTTAAGGTGATATTATATGGAAGGAAAAGCAAAGGAGTGTCAAAGCAGAAAAGGAAGAGTATTATATGGAGTATTTAATTTATTGTTGAGAATTTTAGAGGAGTAAAAATAGAATGTTTCTTGAATACCCCTCAACCTACAACAAAACTATTAGAAGATCACCTCAACCTGATCAGATTCACATTGACAAAAATATTTAGAATGGAGTCACCAAATACAAATAAAATAAAAATAAAATTCTAACTTTATCTTTGGGGACTCATTCCTTACCGCCCACCAGTGCTGCAGTAACTCGAATTTTATAGCGCAAGTGCAAAATATTTTTTAGAAAGGAGGGTTTTTAAAAAAATATGTACTTAAATTTATCTTTTTATTTCTATTTTCTGCATGTTTATAATGTTTTTAACGTTATGAAGTAAAATGTGAAAACAATAAAGTAAATAGAAATTGCTTTTAACTGGTGATTAATGAGATCCTTGAGGCTGATGCTGCGAGACTAAATATTTTATATCTGGTTCGATTTTCATAAGGAACAAAGGAAGGTCTTCTCTTTCGGTGATATTCAGACGGTTTCTCTGTTTGCTCATAATATGATCAACAGCACTAAAACCTGATTGTACAAGATATGTGGTAGGGAAAGGTATCAATAAATTGAATATCATTTTCTACATATTTGGATATAACTCAGGCATTTTTTTATTTTGCCAGAGTTTTTTGTATCCACCACTGCCGAAATTACATTTACTTTCTTCGTCATATTTAAGTTCTAATAGTTCTTCTTGGCAAGTTAGATCAACCTCAGCAACATTTGCTGTAAAAGGATTTATCATCCAGTCATGCACCTTTAAGTTCAAAATATCTTGAAATTGTTTTTCCATATCCAATTTGAGTTTGTTGAGGGGGCTACTGAACCTTTCAATTCCCTCGGAGTTACATCATCATTTGTAGAGGACAATTCAGGAAACTGATGGATATTATGACGGAGAAGATAAAGCTTTTCGATAAATAATGACACAATATTTTTGCAACTTATAAGAATTATATTGGCTCCTTGAAGCTGCAAATTAATTTCATTAAATCTCTTGAAAATGTCTGCCAAATAAAAGGCATCATTCTTTACAGTATTTAACTGTTCATAGAGACCAGCCTCATTATTACTTTCAAAAAACTGTATGACACTATCATATAATGCAACAAAACGAGACAAGCATGTACCCTTTGAGAGCCATCGAACTTCTGTGTGTAAAAGTAACCGTATAAGCTGCTCGTTATTGTCCTGGCACAGCTGTCGAAACAGTCTATCACATTTGGCATTAGATTTGATCTTATTTACAGCTTTAATTACTGTAAAAACAATAAGGATGTGGAATTCTCTGCCTGAAGAAGTGGTTTTATCAGAGTCCATACAGATGTTCAAACAGATGCATACTTGCAAAAACAGAATATTCAAGGATATAATCTTTCAATGTAGGGTAATAACTGCTTGATCCTAGGATAAATCTGACTGCCATTCTGGGGTCAAGAAGGAATTGTTTTCCTAGCTTGTTGCAAAATTGGAAGTGCTTCAAACTGTTTTTTTTGCCTTCTTTTGGATCAACAGCAAAAAACAAACGTGAGGAAGGCTGAACGTGATGGACGCAAGTCTCTTTTCAGCTATGTAACTATGTAACTATGTAACTATGAATGGAGACTTGTACTTAAATGTTTTCCTACAATATGTTGTCTGTGCACAACATAATGAATACACAAAACGTTTGGCACTTCTTCCTTCAAGTAAGCAACAAACCCACGATAGCGGCCTACCATTGATGGTGCTCCATCAGTAGCACATGCAACAATATTGTTCAAGGGTATATTATTTTTTGCAAAGTATGATTTCACAGCATTAAATATTGATAATCCTTTTGTGTCTGTAATCAGATTGACAGTGAATAGCATTTCTTCTTGCAATGTATTGTTTTCATCAAAGTACCGTGCATATGTCATCAGTAGAGCATTATTATCTGCAATGACAGACTCATCCAATTGTATGGAAAATGAAGAATTTTGGAGAATACCTATAAGTTTATTTTCAACATTAGCCACCATTTCGTCAATGCGTCTCTTTACTGTGTTATCGCTAATGGGCAATGTTTTTAAAACTTCAGGTATATCCTGATGCATTACTGTTGAGATAAATTCTTTGATAGAGGGTATTATCAAAGTTTCTCCAATATTATGGCTTTTACCACTTTTTGCAATTAAGTGTGATATACGATAAGCTGCAGTTAATCCATCCTCATTCTTTGCATGCTGTTTTTGAAATGATGCAGCGATTGTTGAACGATTTTGAAATCTTTTATAGATTTCTTGAAAATATTCAATGTGCTTATCTTTATCTTGTGAATGCTTTGTAGCAAGATGTTCTTGCAATCGACTTGGCTTCATTGCTTCATTAGATAAAGTCTTGTAGCACAGTAAACACATTGGAAGCTGTTTATTTGTAACAGATTCAATGACACCCATCTTCAGATACTCCACGAGCATATTTCTTTTTTTCAGACATGGGTTCTAAATTTATTGCACAATTTAACAACTACTTTTACTCTTACCACATTTTGATCTTCACTCCACGCAGTGCTTCCCCCCCACCCTCCCTCTTTTCCCTTTTATTACAAACACCAAAAATAATGCTGTATTGGGTGCCAATTTTTATTACGTGTTACCATAAAAAGAAATTCCCCCATTTTTTCTACTTTTCCTTCTTCTTCTTTACCTTCCTTATATTATAGCAATATATCAAGGATCTCTTTTTCCCTTTCTCTTTATTCTCTCCTTCTCCTTCCTTTACTTATTTCCCTTCCTTCTTTCTTTTTTTTATGCTATACGATAACAGAACGTAGCTTGCCAAAACATGAGCCACTTTTCCTTTTTATCTCCTTTTTTTTTTTTTTTTTTTTTTTTTTTTTTTAAATAGATTTTTATTGAAGCATTTTTTTTCCCCAATATAGGACAAATATACTGGGCTTAAGAAATTCAATTCATATATAATACAACAAACAAATACATGATTACATGAATTATTGCACATTATTTTGCATTATACAGCATCATAGATATTGGTACAATGATCGCTTAGAGACCAGCACAAAATAACACATAAAACAGAAAGAGAAACAAGAACCATCACCAAATTTGGAGCACAAGATCCATCATTTTCTTTATCATTAATCTATATGTCTTCACGTCTATTTTACCTTTTGTTTAATTTTTCGCTTTTTAAATGCCAACATATATATCCTAATACGGTTCAAATATAAAAAACTATCTAAGAAGAAGATTGTCCAAATAAACCCTTATATTTTTTTATCCAATCCCAATACCATTGTTTCCTCTTCGACATAAGAATTGAATTGTTGATTAGCTCATATTCCATTGAGATTTGAAACATGACCTGATCAATCAGTAGCCGTTTATTAAACGGTTTTGATGATTTCCAGTGTCTCGCAATAATAATTTTAACAGCGACTAAACAATGAGTGGCAAAACAAATATCCTTCTGGGGTTTGAATATCAAATTAAGATGCAAGAGAGCCGAGGCAGCATTCTCCAGAATTCTATTTGTAGTCATAGCTGTAAAAATATTAACAGCCCATATCCATAGGTTTTTAACAACAGGACAAGTCCACCAAATATGAATATAGGTACCTGGATGACTACCCATCTCCAACACGTTGGATCAGCAGAGTCATACATTCTAGCAAGTCTAACTGGAGTATAGTACCATCTATGGAGAACTTTAAAGTGGCACTCGGACAAGTTCAGGCAATGAATATGTTTGTTTACCAGACTTAAAGAGGAGTTCCAGTCATCTACAGAGATCTGCAAACCAAGTTCTTGTTCCCACGTCTTAATCAATTTGTAAGGAGACTCCTTAAGAGCCTCCAACATAGATGCTGCAACAGACGTGATCTTTTTTATAGGTTGGTTACCAAATATAAATTCCAATTTCTTTGCAAATATAGAAGATGATTTAGTAACGTTTTTATGGATAAAAAATTTTATGCGAAGATAAGTGAAAATTTCTCCTCGTGGAATATGGAGAGTATCAGTAATGCTCTGGAAAGACACACTTTTGTCTCCCTGCATAATATCTGCAATCTTGAGTTTATCAGCATTGATCCAGTACTTTAGCGAGAAATCTTTTATCAAGATTTCCAATATATCAAGTGTGCATGACTTAGGTATAAAATTATTTAAGCCTAATTTTTTCCTAATATCAAGCCATTCTTCCAGAGTTTGAGATAATATCAGCGAACTGGTTAAGGACGATTTCATAAGAGTGTTCCTTGTGACTGTCCACATAGAGTGTTGTAGTTTATCTATATGAGCCACTTTGGACTCAATGATATACCAGGGTTCGCAGACGTGTTTGGGATCCTGGAGAAGATAAATATGCCTAATAATATTTGCTTGATAACTATAAGCAATACTAGGAAAGTTTAGATCACCGTTAATCAACTTTTTGGTTAGAATCTTTTGAGTGATTCTAGGTTTTTTATTATTCCAAATGAAATTATTAAAGCTAGATTGGATCATTGCTAACCAGGGTCTAGGGACTTTAAGTGGAATCATGGAGAACAAATATAGCCATTTAGGGAGAATATATGAGTTAATGATATTTATTTTACCTTGCCATGAGGTTTCTAGATTTCTCAATTTTTTGAGTTTAAGATTCATATTTCTCATAAGGGTCCCAATATTCCTCTCCATTATTCCAGCCACTTTGGCAGTTATAAATAGTCCTAAATAATTTATTTCTGAATCTGTCCTTATAAATTTATAAGTGTGGGATAGGATACTAACCTGATCAAGAACATTACTGTAGATTTATTTATATTTAATTTGAAATTCAAAATACTGGAATATCTATCAATTTTAAACATTAAAGATTTCAAAGAAGACTCAGGAGATGAAAGAGTAAGTAGCGCATCATCCGCAGAGAGGGATATTTTGACGTCGAGAGTATTCATTTGAACACCTCTAATCAGTGGATTGTTCCTGAGCCAAAGGCTCGATGGACAGAATATACAACAAGGGGGAAAAGGGGCACCCTTGACGAGTACCATTTTTGAGTGGAAACCATCCTGCAGTAATGTTAGGACCCACAGTTCGTGCAGAAGGGACGGAATACAGAGCCATTATAGCATTGTGTATCCAACCTGTAAACCCAAAAGCAGTAAGAACTTCACTTAAATATCCCCACCCGACCCTGTCAAATGCTTTTTCGGCATCTAATGACAGGGCCAGGAGGGGAAACCGATCTCTATTGGCCAAATCTACAATGTCTATCATTCTCCTAGTATTGTTGGACGCTAGCCTGCCCGGGACAAACCCAATCAGATCCGGATGAATAATAGTCTTAATTCTGTCAGCGATAATAGCCGCACATATCTTCATGTCCACGTTAATTAACGCTATAGGTCTATAGTTACTGGGATCAGTGCTGATTTTATTTTGTTTCAATATTGGAATAATATTTGCCTGTAATAATTCGCTTGGAAAAGACTCATTTAAAGCTATTTGATTAAACATTTCTGTTAAAGGTTTGATTAATAAAGACTGCATTTCTCTCCTTTTTTTAATGCTTTTCTTTTACCTTCCTTATGGCAATGTACAAAAGTAAGGCTGAGCTAGTTAGCCCACTTATTATTATTAGCCAACAACAATTCTCTCCTTGTCCTGCCTATAACTTTTGTTTCTCCTATTTTACAAGTGCTCTGCTCCGCTTCTGCCTGTCTCTGCTATCGTGCGTCAGCTCCCACTCCTCCCCTTCCTCTTCCCACGTGTTACACTCGCTCGTGTTGGCACGTTTGCGCATGTTTGTACGCGTTAGTGCTTTCATGTGTGTTTGTGCACTTGCGCCCGTCCGTCTACTCTCTCAAAAGGAGGATTTAGCTTGTTGTGCCGCCAAAACCCCTACCGCCCACCTGGAATCCTGAAACGCCCACTAGTGGGCAGTAGGAAACAGGTTTACGACCCATGATCTAGATAAACCTGCAAGAGCTCAAAGCACCATAACCACTACAGAATGCTTTAGTGGATATTGTGCCAGGAGTATTCTGGCCACTGGCAGATCCAGGGGGGGCAATGGGGCGATTGCCCCCTCCACGAGGCTCTCCCCTGATGACTAATGCAGGGCTGGCACTGTCCAAGTGCCAGCCCTGCAACGTGCCTTCAAGGACCAGAGCGGAGATCAGAGCTCTCCCTCCCTGGTCTGCAGGCACCGTGCTGGCAGCTGGCAGGGGAGGGAGGACCAGGGAGCTCAGCCTGCAGCTCCTCTGGGTCCTACTCTCGTGAGCACAGAGTGTTGCCGTGGTTACCACGGCAACACTCCAGATCTCGCAAGAGTGAACGCTAGCCCTGGAGTCACCACTGGGACTACAAGGGATTCCTCACGGACTACCAGGGAAATTCCCCCCCTCCTCCCTCAGTAAAGGTAAGAAGGGAGGGGGGACATAAATATATTTATTTTTATTTAAAACATATATATATAGATAAAAAAAGCCTCCCTACACTCCTCACCACACATACACACACATTGCAGCCCCATATACACTGTACCCCCTACACACACACACACACACACTGCTCCCCCGCACACACTTCCCCCACACACACATACACTGCCCCCATACACACACTGCCCCACACACATACACTGCCCACCCATACACACACAGCCTCCCATACACACATTGCCCCACACACACATACACAGCCCCCCATACACACACTGCCCCCATACACACGTTGCCACACATACACTGCCCACACATTGCCCCTACACACATACACAGCCCCCCATACACACATACACAGCCCCCACACACACACACACTGCCCCACACCCCCTACACATTCACACACTGAACCTTTAACACACACTGCACCCTCACACATTGCACCACTCACACACACACACACGCACACACACACACTGCCCACCCATACACACATTGCCCCAACACACCTACACAGCCACACACATATACACTGCCTACCCGTACACACTGCCCCCCACACACACACACATACACACAGCTTCCCATACACACATTGCACCCCACACACCTTACACATTCACACACTGAACCTTTTACACACACTGCACCCCTCACACATTACACCATTCACACACACCACTGCTCCTATGCCCTACTACAGCCCCATATCTCAGCAGACAACCAGGTAAGTTGTCAAACTGTTCTTAAATGGTTTGACAACTTACTCTGGGAGGGGGTCCCGGCACTCCTGGCACCATAACCACTACACAGAGCTGTAGTGGTTATTGTGCATGGATTATTTCTTTAAATAATCTACAAGTGCCCTTCCCGAAATCAGGCTCTGTATCCGCCATTAATCCTGGCACCCCTCTATTGTAAGGGAGTAGACAGTATGCAGCACAAAGGGAAACTGTGACACATTGTAGCAGGCAGGGCCAGATTAAGAGCCCAGTAGGGCCTAATTACAAAATCTTATTGACCAAAAACACTAAAACAGTCATACCTCCTAAGCGTCATGCACCTGATGGAGATGGTGCTGGAGAGAAACTCATAGAATGCAGCTATGAGAAAACACATACCCTATACTAATCTTAAGCTTTCATCTTTCAAGTAAACCCATATCCCCTAACAGCAGTGTCCAGTAAAGCAGGAAGTCTATGGATCGCGTAAAAGAGTGTGAAAAGAGTGTGTAAAAGAGTGTGTAAAAGAGTGTGTAAAAGAGTGTGTCACTGACAGAGCTGCAGAGCTGCCGAAAGAGGCGAACATACACAAAAAGGGGGCATGTCTGTGTCCCTATGTCTCCCAGTGCCTTAGTGTCTGTGTCCCCAATTCTCCCAGTGTCCCCATGACACTAGGGTACATTGAGAGACATTGGGGCACTGGGAGACATGGGGAGACTGAGATACTAGGGAACACTGGGAGACCTAGGGACAGTGAGATTCTTGGGGACACTGGGTGACATGGGGACACTGGGAGACATGGGGCACTGAGACACTGTGATACATAGGGGACACTGTGATATATAGGGGACACTGAAGACTTGATAAAGACCTGGGTACAGGTCAAAACGTTGCGGTGTCCACATTAACATTCACCATCCCAGGCACGAACCGACCATGGACATGGAGACTTAACCCCACTCTCCTCCATAATCCACAGATACGGTCCACGATATCCAAGGCCCTAACAGAATACTTTGACATAAACAAAGACTCGGTGGACTCCAAATGCACTCTATGGGCAGCCCACAAAGCGGTCCTAAGAGGGACAATAATAAACCAAGCAACTATACACAAAAGAAAACAGCTCTCACACCTAGAACAAACCTTGGCGACACTTAGAACCCTGGAGACCAAACTAAAACTCGAACCCACACCAGAATTGACGGCTAAAATCACAAAATGCCAAACCGACATAAAGGAGTACATGAAAAAAGACTCGACAAAAGCCTTACTGTGGTCCAAACAACTATTTTATGACAAGGCGAACAAAGCAGACACCCTACTAGCGAGAAAACTCAGACAACGCACAACCCAGAAACAGATAAATAAAATAGCCATGCCAAATGGGACCATAACGGAGGACCCCAATAAGATTGCAGAAGTCTTCCAAAGCTACTTCACGTCCCTATACGATCATAGCCCCGAAATACGGCAGAACCCACACACCACCAAAACACTCATTGACCACTACTTAACTGAAACCCCGCTACCGTCCCTGTCAATCGACGCGGCGCAAAAACTAGTAGAACCGATAACCCCGGAGGAACTCGCGGGCACCATGAAAACGCTCAAACCAAACAAAAGCCCAGGCCCGGACGGGTTCACAGGTCTATATTATAAAACATTCGCCCCCATACTTTCCCCCCACATATGCAACTTATTCAACGCCCTCCTACAAGGCAACCCATTACCACAAGAAATGCTCCAGGCCACAGTCTGCCTCCTCCCCAAACCCAACAAAACGCACTTGGACCCAGGTCACTACAGGCCCATCTCCTTACTTAACGTGGATATCAAATTATTCACTAAACTAATGGCAGATCGGATATGCCCCTACTTACCTCAACTCATCCATCCCGACCAAGTGGGCTTTATACCCACAAGACAGGCCAGCGATAACACTAGAAGGACATACGACCTCATCTGGGCCGCAACCTCAAAACAGATTCCCACACTAATACTATCACTAGACGCGGAAAAGGCCTTTGATAGGCTACTATGGCCTTACCTATTCGCGACCCTCCAAAAGTTTGGATTCCCCACGAGCTTCCTAGAAGCCCTACAAACACTCTATGCCTCACCAAGGGCCAACCTCCTTTTACCCCTCACACAATCACCCATGTTCACTATACACAACGGAACACGCCAGGGATGTCCCTTATCCCCAATTCTATTCGCCCTATCATTGGAGCCGCTCCTGCAGAACCTCAGACAGAACGCAGCCATAAAAGGCCTCAAAATCCGTGAAGACGAATACAAGACCGCAGCCTATGCGGACGACCTGCTCATCACCATCACCGACCCAATAGTCTCCCTGCCGCTACTGATCCAAGCCCTAGAGCAGTACGCCACAATATCCGGTTACAAACTCAACATAGACAAAACCGAAGCCTTACCCATACACATTGACCCCCCCACATTGGAGCACCTACAGAAGGCTTATCCCTTCAAAATAAACTCCAACCAAATACAATACCTGGGCGTCACCTTAACAACAGACCTTACCCAAATCTACTCCAAGAACTACACCCCAATCATACAAAAAATCACACACGACCTAGCCAGATGGCAGAACATGTCAATATCTTGGCTCGGCAGACTGGCTTCAGTAAAGATGAACCTTATGCCCAGACTACTTTATTTGTTTCAAACCCTCCCAATCCCTCTACACACCCCAGACTTTAAACAGCTACAATCACGAATAGACAAGTTCATATGGTCCAATCGACGTATACGTATAAAGAGGCAGACCCTATACGTCCCGAATAGGGCGGGAGGCCTCGGCCTCCCCCACCTTATTCATTACTACCAAGCAGCACAGATAGCACAAGCTCAAAATCTGCACGCCCCCTACGGAGTCAAACGATGGGTGGATCTCGAGCACGACATGTTCGGCAGAGACCACCCATCCCTGTATATATGGCTCCCAAAACAAGCCAGACCTCCCACACCAAGAACTACCCCAGCACTGATCAATACAATCAAAATTTGGGACAAAGTCACACATAAAAGTGGCTTAACCACCTCCCTATCCCCTCTCACACCAATACTCCGCAACACAAAATTTCCCCCAGGCATGTCACCTAAAGACTTCACGCGCTACGAGGACAACAACCTCACACGCCTGTACCACTTCTTTCAGGGCCAACATATCACCCCATTCCCCGATCTGCAGCAAACGACACCGTTCCGGACATTTGACCTGTTTAGATATATACAGATCAAAAGCTTCCTCGCACAACCAGAATACACAAAGGCGGGCACAACGGCACTTACTTCCTTTGAGAAACAATGCATGCAAGCCCCAACTCAGAAGGGGCAAATCTCAGCACTTTACACCCGTATTATTCAAAATGTCCGGGGCGGAGCTCTCACATACGTGTCGGCTTGGGAGAGGGACTTAGGCCCAGCAGAAGACCCCACCGACTGGGTGGAAATCTGGGAGGCCATAGCAACGGTCTCCATCTGCGTAAATCACAAAGAACAGGCCTATAAAACCCTCATGAGATGGTACACCACCCCCCTTAAACTAAAACAGATGGGCAGGTCAGACACCGACTTGTGCTGGAAGGGATGCGGCCACAAGGGAACCTACCCCCACCAGTGGTGGGAATGCCCCCCGATCAAACAAGTCTGGCAACAGGTTGCAACCATGGTCTCTAGAATCCTGCACACAGACATCCCACTAAACCCGTGGATCTGGCTGCTATCAAAACCACACGCTGATATGCCTAGAGCCCAAAACAAAATGATAGCAAAGATCGCATTAGCAGCCAGACGGGCGATAGCCGAAAAATGGGGCAGCAACGAAATACCGACCATGGAAGCAATTAAACGAAAAATAACAGACACAGTTAAAATGGATGAATTATCCGCATTACTTCACGATAATACCAAACACTACCACAAAATCTGGGACCCATGGTTATACGAATACCCGAACATCATCGGCACACACTGAATAAAAACCATACACCCAACACACCCCGAACCAAGACACACTATATCGCCCAACAGGACACCCTACCACCCCAACAACTCCCCCCCTCTTCCGTCAACACGCTCCCTATTCTCCCCCTCTCATCCCAATCATCCCCTCCTAAACTTACAAGGCCATCCGACGCCAATACCACGCAAAACCTACCAAACCCCACACACCCAAGACCAACGACAACAAGAAAACCTGATACCACAAACAACTCACCGACGCCAACGACAAAAGGGAAAATCCCAATAGCAAACCAAAGAAACCACATGTAGACCCCTTCGGCCCAAACCTCAACAACCGACACCCACAACACAGAGGTACTGAACAAACGGAATACATGACGAGATCAATGTACAGACATACCTCTAGATACAAGCGACACACCGTCAAGATAGGGCACCCTTCCCCCCACCCCTTTTACTTCTGTACCCCATACCAAACCTTAGCAGAAACAGGATTGCAAGCTAATAGGAAAACGACAGACTAAAACAGTCACGCACAATTACTAAAGATGTTTTGGCAGAATTCCCACTTGCATGTGGACAGCCAACGCATAGCTTATGAAACTTGATGATGCCGCAAATCTGTACTGTTAACTAATCCCCTCTACTCTCTTTCTGTACCCCTACCCTGAAAAAATATATATCAAAAACTCAAAAATAAAGAATTGAAAAAAAAAACGTTGCGGTGTCCAATAAACCTGCTTAAATCTATCACAGTGAGTGCCTGAGAGTCTTTTATACTTGGGGACACTGAGACACTTGGAGGCACTGTGAGACATGTGGACACTGGGAGACTATGGGATTCTGAGAGACTAGGGGACACTGAGACACTAAGGACACTGAGACACTACGGACACTGAGAGACACCAGGGACACTGGGAGACATGGGGCACTGAGACACGCTGATACATAGAGACACCAGGGACTCTGTGATACATAGGGGACACTGGAGACTTGAGTGCCTGAGCTTTTTCTTTTATACTAGGGGACACTGAGACACTGGGAGACTAGGGGACCTTGGGAGACTAGGAAACACTGAGGCACTAGGGACACTGGCACACTACGGACACTGAGAGACACCAGGGACACTAAGATACTAGGGACACTGGGAGTGCCCCATATCTCCCAAGTCTCAAAGTCACCCAGTGTCTCCATGTCTCCCTGTGTCCCCGAGTGTCTCCACGTCTCTCAGTGTGCCCTAGTTTCTCAGTGTCCCCATGTCACCCAGTGTCCCCTAGTGTTTGTACCCCCTTGTCTCCCAGTGTCCCTTATAGTCTGTGTCCCCATGTCTTCCAGTGTCCCGATGTCACTAGGGCATTAGGGGACACTTAGAGACATTGGGACACTGTGAGACATGGGGACACTCAGAGACTGGGAGAAACATGGGGACACTGAGATACATGGGGACTCTGGGAGACTAGGGGACTCTGGGAGACTAGGGACACAACCACTAGGAAGACATGGGGACACAGAGACACCAGGGACACTGGGAGACATGGGGACACTGGGACACTGGCTGGGAGACATGGGGACACTGAGAGACTAGGGGCCACTGGGAGACATGGGGTCAATAGTGTCTCAGGGTCCCCATGTTCCCCAGTGTCCTAATGTCTCACCGTCCCCATGTCTCGCAGGCTCGGAGCTGCTGTCTGGACTCTCTGCGCAGAGCTGCTTCCCCGTGGGTCTGTGAGTAGAGAAAGGCAGGGAGAGAGATGCTGTAACTTCTTATCCCTGCCTCTCTCCACACAAACAGCGACCCCTACTGGGCGGTGCTGTTATTGCAGAATAATCTCTGTTTATATTGAGACAGACATTTGTATTGCCGGTATTACTGCAATACCGGCACTGGCTAGGCAGCCTCAAATACCTGAGAAATACTTGTGAGAAATACCTGGCAAAGCCTAAGAAATACATGAGAAATACCTGGCAACCCTAAGAGTAGCGTGTGTAAAAAACAAACATAAATTTTTTTTTTTTTTTATTTTTTTTTTTAAATCAATGGGCCTATTCCATGGGCCTGGGCCTGGAGCTGCAGCTCCATCAGCCCCTATGTTAATCCGGCCCTGGTAGCAGGGGAGAATACGTGTTATTGCCATTAGAATTCTATATCTATCACAGGAATCACAGGAAGGGACACAAAATCAGCTGGGCCAGTACATGCATCACATATAGAAATCTGATGGATGTACAGCGCATACGTGCCCACTGGAGGGATGCCACATCAGCTGGCCCTGTACATCCATCAGACTTCTATACCTACTGACCCAGCTGATTTTGCGTAACTTCCAGTGATGTAGTTGCTGTGTGCATATGCGCGTTGCGTCTGTCAGATTTCTAGACCTGATAGACAGGCTACTTCGACTTCGACTTTGCATCACTCTTGGTGAGGCGTGTTTACCGGAAGTGACGTAGGTATAAAAATTTGATATATATATATAGAATTCTGATAGAACACCGGTTCTCCACTGCTACAATGTGCCACAGTTACAAACCTGCGAGTTTCGATGTTTACCAGCGGCGAGTCTCTTTCAGTTTCGTATTAACTTATTTTTTGTTTAAAAAGAGAAACTAAACTCTTATCTGATTAAAAAGATATTTACTGTAAACTGCTAAAAAAAAATAGTCGAAATTTGAATGGAGGGATGATGCCAAGGGATTCAAGGCACTATACGTAAGTAGTGATGTCCCGGACGGTTCGCCGGCGAATAGTTCCCGGCAAACATAGCGTGTTCGCCTTTGTGGGGCGGGCGAACATATACGATGTTCGGTCCGCCCCCTATTCATCATCATTGAGTAAACTTTGACCCTGCACCTCACATTCAGCAGACACATTCCAGCCAATCAGCAGCAGACCGTCCCTTCCAGACCCTCCCACCTCCTGGACATCATCCGTTTAAGATTCATTCGGAAGCTGCATTCATTTTTTTTTTTCAATTTATTATTATTATTTTTTCAGTGCATATAAATGTTACTGCAGATACTCCCTCCAGACACTCTTTGTTAATGCAGATACTCCCCCCAGACACTCTGTGTTACTGCAGATACTCCCCCCAGACACTCTGTGTTACTGCAGGTACTCCCTCCAGACACTCTGTGTTACTTTAGATACTCCCTCCAGACACTCTGTGTTACTGCAGATACTCCCCCCAGACACCCTGTGTTACTGCAGATACTCCCTCCAGACACCCTGTGTTACTGCAGATACTCCTTCCTGACACTCTGTATTACTGCAGATACTCCCCCCAGACACTGAGACAGAGCAGAATAGGGACTGTTCCTCCTACATAGGGTCACTTGGTAGATATGGATTGACACCTATCCTAAGGATCCCTGATACACACTGACACAGAGCAGAATAGGGACTGTTCCCCCTACATAGGGTCACTTGGCAGATATGGATTGACACCTATCCTAAGGATCCCTGATACACACTGAGACAGAGCAGAATAGGGACTGTTCCCCCTACATAGGGTCACTTTGCAGATATGGATTGACACCTATCCTAAGGATCCCTGATACACACTGACACAGAGCAGAAATGGGACTGTTCCCCCTACATAGGGTCACTTGGCAGATATGGATTGACACCTATCCTAAGGATCCCTGATACACACTGACACAGAGCAGAATAGGGACTGTTTCCCCTACATAGGGTCACCTGTGCGGTGGGTGGGGGCCATAAAAATAATGATGGGGGGACCTACTGTCCTCCCCCCCGGCCCCCACCCCTGCGCGGTGGGTGGGGGCCATAAATCACAATTCCCCTTGAAACAACTTTTCCATCACTATTGTGGCCAGAAAGAGTCCCTGAGGGTTTTAAAATTTGCCTGCCCATTGAAGTCTATGGCGGTTCGCCCGGTTCGCCGGTTCGCGAACGTTTGCGGAAGTTCGCGTTCGCTGTTCGTGAACCGAAAATGTTATGTTCGCGACATCACTATACGTAAGCAATTAAATGAGATGAAATGGTTATACTGGCTGTAGTGTCCATTAAAAAATATATATATATTTTTTGTGGTGCTTTGCTTATAAAAAGTTAGGCAACTGACCATCATATCATAGAGATAGACAAGAATATAAAACATGCATGGTGCACTATTTTTAAGTTATATAGTGGTTTCAATCTACGTTCATCTGAGAGGTCATCGTCAGGATAAGAGAGGTTAGGAGGAAAGGACATACTCTCAGGTTTCCCATAATACAATGACAGGGTTCTGCTTGCTAAACTAAGTAGTAGAGGTGTTGCATAAAGTTGAATGTTAATGTCTATCCCATTATATGAGGCGTGGAGTGGCTTGAAAAGGCAAGGTTTAGCATAAGAGGTTGTGTAAGAGTGGTAGCTTCCAGTCAAGACTATAGAGGGAGAGATAGTGCCTCAGCATAAACATCCATTGCTCCTAACCAAGGGGGCATCAGGGAGGGGGGTTGAGTGTCTCCTATCGTCTGTCAGACTATCTGGGTAAAGTTGCCCCAGGGTCGCATCTAAAAGTGGGTTTCCAGTTATCAACTCCAATAGAAATGATAGGTAATAATACGGTCATAAAGTTCACGGCTCCCGGCCTGTGACACCACGTGGCCGCACCTGATCCAAGAGCGCGTTTGGTATTATTATTCCTGGTGTTTCATCTTGCCTTATTCTGACTATCCGTATTTCTGGTATCCCTGACCCTTTGGCTTTGTCTTTTCATTTATGCTCCTGTCTGTGTCCCTGACTTCGACTTGTTTCTGACTATTCTTTCTATGTTAAATCCGACCATTCTAAGGACCAGTAATAAGTTTTTCTAGTTGACTTGATTCTGCGTGTTGGGCCATAGCCCCCTCCTGACAATAACAAAGCAAAAAAATATATAGTTGTTAGTAGTCTCCTAATGTAGTGCGGAAGTTCCTCCGCTGAGATTTTGGCCACAATGTCTTGATTTTTTATATGGTTGCGGCACTGCCGATCCTCCATGGCCATCATTTGATAAGAGAGGGCCATCTGCTGTGTTTGAAGTTGCTTCATAGAGTTTTTAACAGCAGTAATGTCATTCTGAGTCTCTTTGATGTCATCATCAGCTGTATTTATAAGGTTACAGTTAAAGTTTGGATGTCGGTTCTAATGAGCGTCAGGTCGGCTGCCCATACTTTCTGGATGTCTGCCAGGAGGACTCATATGTCGCTTTTGATACTGGGAACTGAGCCTTTGAAGAGTTTGGGAGGTTGCATCTGTGTGGGCTGAGGGTCCGGTACGGCACCAGACTCTCCATTGTTGTGCGAGGCGTAGTGGTGTGCGGGTGGTCCATGTCAGTCTGGACTGTGTGGGCTTTTGCAGCATGGCTCTGATGTCCCTGCCATCTGCTGAGGCCTTTGGCTCCTGTGATCGGTGTTCCATGGCCGGCACGCGGTCTGGTAGGAGAGGTAGTGGGAACTCTTCAACCACCAAGTAGTGTCACTAGGCCTTGGATTGTCTGCGTAAGGTAGGCCCCGGACCTGCGCCATCGCTTAGACAGCTTTGGTGAGTAAAAGAATGGCATCTAACAATGCAGTTTGACTTTGAGAGGAAAAATATTGGGTGTGGGAAGCTGAATGGGTTAGAAAAGAGGCAATATTTAGTAGATTTTAGGGTGATCATGAGGAGCTGTCAAAAAATGGCATCTGGACAGGTTGCTTGTTTGACTGTAGTGTCCTTTTAACACATATATTTATGAATTGTTTTCACAGCAGACGTTTTTCTAAGAAAATGCGGAACAAACCTAGTGATGGGTATTGGATAGTGAAGATATGTGTGTGAGCTATTTTACTGTCCTTCCAGGGGGCTTGGCAGTTCCATCATCTGTGCCGCAAATCCTAATGGTTTACGGAGATATAGAAGAATTATCTGTACCTTGAAAGTTTCTGAGTCTTGTCTAATGAGAGTCTCACCACATAGTCCATCATTGAGAATGCAGAGGTACGTTAACAGGAATTAGATTAGAGGCTTTCAGCTTCAACTATCCTAGAGGAGATTGTATTCTCTTTATGCCAACTTAAAACAATACATATGTGAAAATATGGCAAAGAGCAATGTATCTGGGAGCTGTAGGCTATTAACATCCGGTGGGCCAGAGTTTGAGATCCCTGTAATGGATTATTCATATCATTACTACTTTACAGGAATGATGAGTCAATACCTGCTGAAATCACTTGTCCAAAATAAATGGAAAGAGCAAATATGAAATTCACTGAAAACACTTGTTCGCAAATTCTAGGGGAAGACTATGTTGTTGAATCCTTTCTCATTTCCCCTCAAATGGGGCAGCAGAAAATTATGTTGTTATTTAATATATTTTGTTACATTAAAGGTCCATGGAGACACATGGCATGATTTATGTTTTTAAACTGTTCCTCTTTAACATCATCTACAATCTAGATATGATCTATACGATGAGCTGCAAGATCACATGATATCTAAAGAGGCAGGTAGACTGCCCACCTTTCCTTGTTATGTAGAATGGTCTTTAAAAGAAATTTTACCTTTTTAAATATTTAAAGGTACCCAACAGTTTTCTATTTCAGTTTTGTAAAACGCTCTGTACCAGCTTTTAACCATTAGCATATTCATATGCTGCATTAATTTTTATTTATTTTTTGTGTACAGAGTTGTTGGTTTACTTCATGCCAACTCTTCCCTTTTATATAAATAAGAGTGAAAAACAGTGAAAGAAAAAAAAAAATTTCAGCCCAATGAATCATTTTATTAAGCTTTTATTTGACCACAAAGTAAACTTTGAAATGAGCTGGCCAAAGGTTTTGTGTTTATAAGACGAACAAAAAATAATTACATTATATGAGCTAATAATAGTCTGCCTACTGCTCTGTGTCAGGATGTATATCTGTCATTCATGTCTGCGTGTATCAGGCTGTATACCTGTTATAGTGTGCTTGGCGTGTATCAGAGTGTATATGTGTCATTCCGATCTGTATGTATCAGGGTGTGTATATGTGTCAGCCTGCTCTGCGTATTTCAGTGTATATGTGTTGTTTTTCTCTTTGTGTATCAGGGTGTATATATATCGTTCTGCTCTGAATGTATCAGGGTGTATATGTGTCATTCCGCTCTGTATGTATCAGGGTGTATATGTGTCATTCCGCTCTGTATGTATCAGGGTGTATATGTGTCATTCTGCTCTGTGTGTGTATCAGGGTGTATATGTGTCATTCCGCTCTGTGTGTATCAGGGTGTATATGTATCATTCTGCTCTGTGTGTGTATCAGGGTGTATATGTGTCATTCCGCTCTGAATGTATCAGGGTGTATATGTGTCATTCCGCTCTGTATGTATCAAGGTGTATATGTGTCATTCTGCTCTGTGTGTGTATCAGGGTGTATATGTGTCATTCCGCTCTGAATGTATCAGGGTGTATATGTGTCATTCCGCTCTGTATGTATCAGGGTGTATATGTGTCATTCTGCTCTGTGTGTGTATCAGAGTGTATATGTATCAGCCTGCTCTCTGTGTTTATCAGGATGTATATGTGTCATTCCATTCTGTGTGTATCAGGGTGTATATGTGTCATTCCACTCTGTGTGTATCAGGGTGTATATGTGTAATTCTGCTCTGTGTGTGTATCAGGGTGTATATGTGTCAGACTGCTCTGTGTGTGTATCAGGGTGTATATCTGTCAGCCCGCTGTGTGTGTGTCAGGGTGTATATGTGTCATTCTGCTCTGTGTGTGCAGTACAATATGTGTTTGTTTTAGAGTATGCTTTGTATGGTACAGTACTGTGTTAGTGTGCTATATGATTAATAGTAAAATATGAGTGGATATCTGATTCAGACTGCATACGTGTGCATATCTCAGTATATGATTATGGTTGTACATGTGTATGTGTCTCAGTGCGAGTTTAGGTATTGCTGCATTTGAGAGAGAGAGAGAGAGAGAGAGAGAGAGAGAGAGAGAGAGAGAGAGTGTGTGTGTGTGTGTGTGTGTGTGTGTGTGTGTGTGTGTCTTTCTGTCACTGGGTATCCTGTTTCACTAGCATTTTTAAAATAGAGAGCATCAAAATATTGCATTTAAAACCTTTGAAATGTTTCTACACCTTTTCAGTTAAAGAGTTGTGAGTTGTATGGGAACCTGAGCTCAGATTTGGGGTTATAGAGTTCTTGAAAATAGGGGTAAGATGCAATTAGAGCAAGTGCTTGGAGGTAGAGAGATGTGCACAGTGAAAGAATTGGTTTAATTTACATTTTTTTTTTTCATTTTCAACATTCATTTAATCTGGAATTCTAAAAATATGAACATTTTGTTAATTTCTGAAATTCGGAAGCCCATTATTTCCTATGGAGAATTAATAAAGGTGGCAATCACAAAGTTACAAAGCACCAATTAGGGAATTATCTGCGGAACTGCTGAAAGATCAAAAGCCCTTTCCTTATTTTTGCTTCTTCAGTTGTTTAGTTGATAACTCCCTAATTTGCTAACCTTTATAATAAGAAATGGATTGAAAATGAATCAATTCAATACAGACCTATTTGTTTTTGTTTAGTTTCCATGTTGTAGAAATTTGGATGCTTCTTAATTGCCGAATATTCCAAAATTCAGACAAAATTAAATTTGTTCCGAAAATAAAATAGAAAATCTATTAGAAAGAGCTTTATGTTAGGGTTAAGAAGTGCATGGGGTAGAGTTTGGTGACTATCCATATAAGGCAAGAGGCTTAGCTTAAGATATCTGGACGGGAATGCCCATTATTCTCAGCCAGAAAAAGCCTTTTTTGAAGGGACTCCATATCAACTCCAACTGTTTTTCACATTAGGTCAGGGATAGGCAACATCCGGGACACCAGATGTTGTAGACTATATCTCCCCTGATGCTTTGTCAGCATAATGGCTGTAAGAGCATTATGTAATATGTAGTCTACAACATCTGGAGAGCCAAATGTTGCCTACCCCTGCACTAGGTTATATTATGATTTGGAGGGAATGCAGTGCTGTATCCCAAAGCTAAAATATACAGAATTATAATACTTTAGTGTTTTAATGGTTCTAATGATGTTGTGTCATTGATACAGCAACAATATAATAGTACTTGGCATTACTAATTGAATGGTACACATTTTGCTTAATTTGTTTGAACACATCATTAATAGGGTATTTATGCAACAAAACTTCTAAAAGCCACAGATTTCCCTTCTCATTCTGCAGTCTTCAAAGCTTGGAGTATCAGGTTGAGTTCATAGCACCAAGTTTCATATCGGTATGCCATCCGTATCTGGGCAACATTTGTCTTGCGAATATCATTGCCTTGTGGCCCTTCCTTGTGATAATCTTTCCCCAGAAAACGCACTTTTTCCTAAAAATTAAAAACAAAACACGAATTAACTTGGTCATCACAACCATCAAATGGTGAGAGTTCTGAATCCTATGCCACTCTAAAAGGAATTCTCCAGCTGTCGTCCAGAAACTAAAGCCACAAGATTCTCAACTTGATCTAAAACCAATCTGTAACCTGAGTTTTCGGTCCTGCGTGACCCAGACTTCTTACACTGAACATTATTGAACAGTTTCCTCAATAAAAATACATTTACAAAAAAAATATCAAAAAACTATCTGTAAGAATTGGAAACAGATCCATATAACACTGGGGGTGGTGCCTATAAAAATACTTATACTAATTTTAACCAACGTACGTTGATCTTCGAGTACTAGAAAAGCAGGAATACCGCCATTATTCTACACTCATGTCTATAGTTCGTCAAGATTTGTGTTGTCTGCCTTCAGTACGTTAAATGCAAACAACCAACGTGAAAAGCATGGATTTTTTATTTGTACACATATCAAAATGCTCAAGCATATCAGCATGCAACCTCAATATGTGGCTTTTAGTTGTACATATTAGATGGCTGTGACTATATACGTGACAAACACAACAGGAGTCACTACTAAAAAATTCATTAAAACACATCACAGCTGTCTTTTTATATAGTTTCACTTGCATGATGTTTTTGATAATTCAAAAAACACTGTATCTCCAAAAAAATTCACATTAAAGATTAAAGAGTCCTCTTTCTATTCTTTCAAATTATAAAATATTAAATAGCTTTACATTTCATATTCTTTGTAGGATTTAATGTACACTTTGAAACGGTAGGGTTTATATAAACAGGAGACAATGAACATCTCTTTATATTATTTATAGGAGGGTTTGGGCTGTCCAACCAGTTTGGGTTGATCCTTCTTAGAAATGTTTTGTTTAAGATGCACATTGAAAGCTTAATTGCATAA
Organism: Pelobates fuscus; assembly: GCF_036172605.1. Taxonomy (NCBI): domain Eukaryota; kingdom Metazoa; phylum Chordata; class Amphibia; order Anura; family Pelobatidae; genus Pelobates; species Pelobates fuscus. Next base: position 130,394,542 of record NC_086317.1, read on the forward strand.
GTGACATCTCCCAAGTTTATTGTTCTCCTAAGAGCTGTGATTTAACTTTGAATGCTGCATGCCAGGGTTGCTTTAAGACACTGGCGGGCCTTCAGTGTAGATATTAATAATAGGAACTGTGACATGTAAAGGGGAACATTGGAAATATATTTATCCAACTTCTACACCCTTTATTTCTCTTGTTTCCCTCTTTTTCGTAGATTTAGATGTTTTTTACATCTCTTTCTCCATCCTATTCCATTTTCTCAGAGACATAGATAAAGTACTCTCTTGGCCATTGGAAAAAAAGTCCTATTCTTACTAAAGCCATAGGAGTAGGACATTACGAGAATTTACATCCAATTGATTGCGATTACATGCAGCCCTATACAGTATATTGCTACGGGGCAATTTAAAATACACAAAGACTTTCGTGGAGTATATGTATCCAATTCTGTGATTTTCTATTACTTAAGCTCTAGATTTAGCTGTACACATATTCCTGGGCTTTAAAGCTTGGATGGTAAGAATCTGAACATTTGCCTTCTCACCAAATTCCTGAAGTCAGCTGATTGTCCTTGCTACATTGTCCTTGGCAGACACTATTGTCTAGAGTAGAACTGGGACAAAATCCAAACGTGACTCTGATCACAAATTGTTCCATCTAAGTTCATCAGCCAGCAGAATGCAAACTTCACTGTAATCATACAAAATAACATATAATAACCTAATAAAATACACACCTCGTGTGATAAACCACACTGCAGAACACTGCTCCTTGCTATTTCACACATGTCACAAGTGCTTAGCTTGAAGACCTGAGCAGCAATGGCATATTCTTCCATGAGAGGCTCCTGAAGAAAGAACCCAGAACAGTTCGTGGTTATTAGCTAGCTAAAATGTTGACACCATTCATATAGATAAAATATCTATACATGCCTGGCCATGTTATTGTAGAGGGCAAATTATTGGTTGTTGTTGGTTTTTTTTTATTAGCTTCTTGTGCTTGATAAGTATGCGAAGTAATACTTGTAAAAGATATTTGCATAGATTAAAGTTTTCCTGAATTTGTATTTAAGAATGTATCTCAATGAACTATAAAAAAAAAATATTTGACCATTGGCACTGTAAAACGACAAATGGCGTAACAAGAAAGCAACCTGCAACTGATTACGGTAGGAGCGATTTACTTATGGACATTGACTTTGGATGTATACAAGATCAGTGCATTGGCACCTTGAAATAGAGATTTTCTATGGCATTTAATTCATGGAGATGTATTTGTAGTGTGTGGGCACTTTAAACTGTCAAAGTGGGCATTCTATATAATATATACAGGTTCCTAAGATGACCATAAAAATGGTCCATTGAAAAAGCCCATTAGTGTGTTAATAATAACACTCACTGACGCAAAGATGGAAGCGGGCACAGTGGATTTTAATTATAGATAATATTTGTGGGTTTAAATACCAAGTGGTCCCCACCACCACTAAGGCGCAGACATGTGGTTTGATTATTAATATATTCACAATAAACATTATCACACAATAGATGACATGCGTTTTCCGGTTATTGTGGCCAACCTTTCCATTAACCTGCAACAACCTGGCAGACGCCTGACCCAAGCAAGAGTGGCCCAACAAGAATCTCCCAGGTTACCCACTATCGTCACGTACACAATATAACAGACTATTGGAACCACAGGACGTTAACTGCTGACTAACAAAGTAAGGAGAAAAAAGTCTAGAAATTCTAGAAAAACAGTACATTTATTGAGTCTACATAAATGACAAGTATTTATAAATATAAATGCAAACTTAAATGAACTATGCTGTATATAACATTGCAAAGTGCAACGTATATGGTGCAGTAATCAGGTGTATGCAAATATATGGCCAATTTTCATGATTTTTACTTTACAGGCTTTTTAAAAAAATAATTTTCAATCAGATAATGCTTTGACCCAAACTGACTCAAAAGTCCATGTAGGACTAGGCCATCTAGGTCTTAAGTGGACTGCAAGCAGCTTTACGACTTTATTATATTCTACTTCTCAATAAGTGCCTTGTGTTTCGAAAGGCTGAACTTGATGGACACATATCTCATTTCAGCCTATGTAGCTTTGTACATGACTGGCACTAAATTATAAGGGTACCGTTTACACTTTGGACCCACAGTAACTTTAGCACAAACTAAGAAACTGCCACGTACCTTGGTGTAATGGAACTGCATTGGATCATCCGTAGAGAGTGACACTACCAGGCCTTTGGCATGGAAATCCAGCAAAGGGTTCTTGGCATACTCCAGGAACAAGCTGTTGTTGCTCAGTGGGGACATTGCAATAGGGATTTTTGTTAAAAAGTACAGGTACTGCAGCACTGGACTCTGAAAAAGAAAGAGCAGGAATGCCGTATGGTTACTGCGTGCGCATTCAGCCGACGGGGCGGAACGGAGGCGGAGGAGAGCTCCCAGCGCTGGAAAAAGGTAAGTTTTACCCCTTTTCCCCTTTCCAGAGCCGGGCGGGAGGGGGACCCTGAGGGTGGCGGCACCCACAGGGCACTATAGTGCCAGGAAAACGAGTATGTTTTCCTGGCACTATAGTGGTCCTTTAATATTTTAGTAACAAGCTATTTACAGTTTATTTAAAACTCTCCATCCCCCATCCACTCGACTGTCTGTCTAACAAGTGAAAGATTGAGATTTAGATAATGAAACAAAACTTTACCTTTATCATAACCTGCATATATTTATTTAAAATATACCAGGAAGGCAAAAGCACCTTACCCCCAGGGCTGGCTGTGTCCTCCCCTCCTTCACCAAAGGTATGAAGAAGAGAGGGGTGGATAAAGATTTTATGTATCTTTTTTTATGTATCTTTTCCACCTACCCCCACACACACATCACCCCATCCCTCCACACACAGCACAACTACCCCTCACACACACAGCACCCGTACGCCCCCACAAACACAGCACTCCTCTCCCACACAGCACCACTAACACCAAACACACACAGCACCCCCACACACACAGCACTCCTCCCCCAAACAGCACCCCTCCCACACACACACCGCACCCCTCCTACACACACATAGCACTCCTCCCCCCCACACACAGCTCCCCTACCCCCCAGCACACAGCACCCCTTCCCCCCACACACAGCACCCCCACCCACACACAGCACCCCTCCCCCCACACAGCACCCCCTCACACACAGCACCCCCCTCACACACACACACAGCTCTCCTCACAAACAGCATCCCTCAGACACACACACAGCACCCCTCAGACACACACACAGCACTCCACACACATTCCGCAACCTTACACGCTGCAACCCTCAATGCAGAATGTGTGTGTGTGTGTGTATTCAGCAGTCTGTATGCATTCGGCAGTCTGTATGCATTCACACAGTCTGTATGTATTCAGAAGTCTGTGTGTGTGTATTCAGCAGACTGTGTGTGTGTGTAATCAGCAATCTGTGTGTGTTTGTGTGTATGTATTCAGCAGGCCGGGTGTACTCGGCATTCTGTGTGTTTGTGTATTCAGCAGTCTGTATGTGTGTATTCAGCAGTGTGTGTGTATTCAGCAGTGTGTGTATTCAGCAGTCTGTGTGTGTGTATTCAGCAGTTTGTGTGTATTCAGCAGTCTGTGTGTGTATATTCAGCGGACTGTGTGTGTGTATTCAGCGGACTGTGTGTGTGTATTCAGCGGACTGTGTGTATGTTTGTGTGTGGATTCAGCGGACTGTGTGCATGTATTCAGCAGTCTGTGTGTGTGTGTGTATTTAGCAGTCTGTGTGTGTATTCAGCGTGTGTATGTATTCAGCAGTCTGTGTGCGAATGTGTTCAGCAGTCTGTGTGTATGTATTTGTATGAATGTATAGCATTTGTTGGAGATACTAATACATATAAGCTTAATTTTATCTATTATTTATATCATTATTTAAAATTTGTATAATTGAACTCTCTGTTGTTGTGTTTTTCTTTTAAAACAAAATATGTTAATTTGTTTGGACAACTGTATGAGTTGTGTTTTCTAAACTTAAACCTCAGTATACAGGTTTAATTGCCGTGTTGGCACTTGGAAAAAAAAGGTGGCATGTATTGCAGTTTGGGCACTCTGGCTCAAAAAGGTTCGCCATCACTGCTATAGGGTTAGAAATTCACGTTTGTATTTCTGACCCTATTGTGTTCCTTTAACCCCTTGAGGACACATGACATGTGTGACATGTCATGATTCCCTTTTATTCCAGAAGTTTGGTTCTTAATGGGTTAAATCCAGCCTTCTTAAAGACCTTACTGGGCATCTGGCATCAGCAAGCATAATATGCTGGCAACAAATGACCATTGGCAAAATTGCCTCCTCCATGCTGCCTGTAACGAACGCTGGTATATCCTATACCCGTTCGTCTGTTCGGGACTTAAAGTGAATGATTCTCCACACGAAATAACAGCTTCCCAGATTCTCCCAGTAAAGCAGACAGGTACCCAAACATCAGCCAAAACTAGATGAAGGGTGTAACAGAACTGAATTTGAATGGGTGCCACACTGGCTTTTATGCAAGTCCCCATGCAAGGGGACCTTCCACGTGGACCTTGTGGGGCACAGGGACAAAAATCATACAGCCAATAATAATACAGGGTAAAACTGTGACACTCCCAGTACAAACATATAACCCCCTCCTCTCTGCCTGGAGATAATTGGGTCAGATAAGTAATAACTTAATTATCTCCAAGCAGAAAATTTACAATTTCCCCAAAACGTGAAATGTATCCTGTAACGGATCGACGGGCACCCCGACTGGGTACCTCCGTTGAAGGATGCTCCTAGAGCTTCCTGAGGACTCCAAGCACTGCAGCAGACACCACAACCACCGAACCGGAGAAACATGTAAATGATCTCAAGCATATGAATTCTGTATACAGCCGAATAGGAAAAACCATGCGAATAGATTTACACTCCTAGCAGTCAAACTGGAACAGCATACAATAAATCCTCCCCCAATAATGAGACGACACTTCACTTTGAGGGTTAAGCAGGAACTGCAGATTCATTCACACAACCTCCTTTTAAGACATTCTCCCATGCAAGGGAGGGATCCACAACAATTAGTACCACAGCCAATAATGTACCAGTTACCTCCCACACATCTCCTCTTAGTGTGACACATAATCCCATTATTCCAGACACAAATTCCCTGGGTTTCTGGATGTACCCCTAAACATAGGGTTACCTCTTTAAATGTTACATCCCCTGGTAGCCCTGATCTGGGTGAGACATATCCAAAAATCACCCAGATCGGACCAGGGGTTCGGGAATTATGGAGGGTTAAAGTTTTGACCGACCGCATGGCAAAAGTATCCGAAAATAGTTCCATGTATTTTGGCCTTGCAGTCTGTCACAGAAAAGGGAATAAAAACACACGAATTGCCTGGGTTATGGAGCCTGGGGAGGATTCAAATGAATCCCCTTGTTCGTGGGGTTCTTTCTACCGAACGGCGGGCCATTCAGTAGTTTCTACACAAATTCATGGAAGTCTGGAGGTCTTAGCGGTGTTTGCCTAGTCGAGTGTCCAATTTTAGTTCCAGACACTCGACGGCAAAACACCGCTGTTCGGGAGTTTAAGATGGCCGCCGCCACGTGTTCATTTCCCGAATGGCGGCAACCCACAGGACAAAACCACACAATACACACATTGCCAATTACCCGTTTGCAACATTGTTGCGAACGGTAATTGGAGGCACACTTTAATCCTGGGTGGTCTGGTTGTTCGGTAGTTTCACTCAATATAATGAATGGAGTGATTCTACCGAACAATCAGGCGAATGCTGCATACACATAACACAGTTTACCGAACACATAATATTAAAGACAGCCTGAATGCAATCTGCTACACACACAGTCTTAAAGGGGCATTGTTCCTAAAAGTCATAATATGTCCACGGATGGCCCTTAAAGGGCCAGTAGCAGCAATATAAAATACCACATGCCCGAATATTGCATTAAAAGGTACAAATTTACCAGGGACCATAGTCAGCAGGTAGGAGGCGGGCAGCCAGGCCTCTCCAATGCCCAGTGGTGAGGTGGGTTCCGCCACATACCCTAAAACATAAAATATTCTCATAAAAGTCAAATCCCCTGATAGCCCTGATCTGGGTGACCAACATATCCAAAAATCACCCAGATCAGTTCAGGGGTTTTTGAATTCTATGGTAGTCATAGGTGTCCGGCCACACACGAGCCTCCTGCCTAAAACAGTTCCATAAGTTTTAGTGGTTTGGCTGGTCTATTTTGTGAAGTCTGAAAAACGAATAAATGCACGAACTGCTCCTCTTGGCTCATAGTAGCGATTGTTCCCCTCGTTCGTGGTGAAAAAACTACCGAACAGCTCACTCCTAGCTATTCGGGAAAAGGAAGCAGGCATTCGTAAAGTTTGGACTGGTGTTCGGGAAGTCGATTTTAGTTCCAAACACTCGACGACCAAGTCCCGCTGCCTCATTTCGTGTGAACAAGATGGACGCCGTTTTCTCGTGGCGTTCGACTATACAAAAGGCGGCCACACAGGGAGAGTGCTTAAATGACTGTTCTCTTTGAAGTTAATGAGCCAGGGGGGTGGTCGGTGTTCGGTAGTTACATCTACCGAATGAAACAAAGTAAAATAAATGAAATAACTTGGTGATTTCTTCACACTGCCTATGACCTACCCTCAGCCATCCCCTTGACATTATTCTCCAGTGGAGGATTAGACTGTAGGAGAACTTGGCCTTGTCACTGGATCAAAGGTAATTTTAAAAAATTCTTGGGAAATGGTCGCATGCTAGTAATGGTCAATCTAACCAAAAACAGTGTTTTGTGTTTTTTTTGTTTAGAGTAACTCTTTAAAGGGTCAGTAAAAAGACCAACGTGGAGTATTGAAGCTTTGACAGGGAGTAAAATGTTTGCCTGTGATGGTCAAGTAATAGACCAACGTGGAGTATTGAAGCTTTGAAAGGGAGTAAAATGTTTGCCTGTGATGGTCAAGTACTGCAGAAAGAAAGGTGCAGGGATATTACCTTTTTTAGGTTCAGTCCGTGAGAAATGTTGTCTGCTGTCATAAATGCTGCTAATAAGTGTGTAATCGCCCCTGCTTCCCCACAGTGAGGGCGAAATAAGAAAGTGTTCATTCCTCGTTCCCTAAGAAAGATCATAAAAGCTGCATTTATTGGATTATCTGGCATCAAATAAGTTAATATCATATATGCATCTATAATATTTATATGACATGCACTGAGTTTACAACTGAGACAAGTCTTGTAACTTGTCTCTTGATCACAGTCTGGCGTCGATATTCTATCAATCAAATTTTCTGAATAACGCAATCATATTCCAAAAATGTCTCAACGTATTACTATCAGTAAGTTTATTTTTACTGTAAATTCAATAAGTACAAATGGTTCAAAATTAATGTTTCAATAAATATTATCTTGAGAGAGTGTGATTGCTTAAGCTTGACCGATTAACATAACATATACAAATAAAAGTTTTAATATTGTGAGAGAACCTAAATAAATTAAAAATAAAAGGCCACACTGTCTAATTTTAACAACAAAGTGAAAACCAGAGCAATCTTGTAAAAAAATAAAAATAATTAAAAGACAATGTTATAGCTGAGAAACCCATTTACATTCTAATTTGGGTTCTATTTTCTTATCATCATTTTATTAGTAATTAACTGAACTATTGAAAAGTATAGATTATATACTAGTCCCCAGGCATATTTTTAGCCTTAATGATTTGCCCGACATTCACTTTATTACACATGTATGCAATTATGGGAGCTTAAATCTTTCTAAGCATCTGCTATAAAATAAATTGCAGACAATTGTTGGGAAAGGAGCTGTTGTCAACTCTCCAAAAAAGACAGAGTCTACAATGAGATGAGGACAGATTTAATATTTAAACTTTTAATTACAAAACATTTTTTTTCTCATGGGGCGGGGTGTTTACATGCATTGCACTACTTGGCAATTGTCGTCTCGAGATCCTGTAAAAGGGTTTGTGAAATTCTTGGTCTGGTGGATTGGGATTAAAATAGTACCCAAAAAAAGTGGGTCAGGATTAAGGAGGGTTCATAAAGCAAAACAGCTACTGTATATTTTGGAAGGTTGTTTCCCAGCCTTAACAATAACAACATAGGTTAGAGAGATGCACATGCATACACGAAGTCTGGTACTCCAAATATGTACAGTGCTTTCGCTGTAAACCCTTTAACTGGACCTAGAAATTGCCATACCAATCCAAACTACAACAAGTTTCAGTTCTTTATTCTTCATTTTACATTTTCTATTGCAATTTTAGAACTTTGAGTAGATGTGCAAGAACTCCAGAATTGAGTGTACACTACTCTGCCACCATTCTATTATTTCTGTCTGCACTGTTTGTGTTTTTCTTTGTTTTTCCATACACTGGACTGCATGTCTTTCGGCCTACTCTATGCGCTGCACGAAGGTATCTTTCTATTTACAATCTACACTTCATCACTTTCTCTGATCACACTCTATGTACTGTATCTCTTTTCGTGCTCTGTACCATATGTCCTATTTCAGTCTCTGCACAGTGTATCTCCTATTTCCCTCCCTGCACTGTGTATTCGTCTTTCTTTTCACTTTCTATCACCTTCTTGCTTTCCACTCAGTGCACCGCATTTCTAATTTCACTCTCTTCAAGGTGTATATCCGATCATGCTCTACATTTCATGTTTCATTCTGCATTGTATCATCGCCTCTCTTTCGACCTTTTGTGTGTACCTGTCTTTTAAATCTCATAATGCCATATGGAGACACCATGTGGTCATTAGTAGAAATAGCACAATTTTTTTATTCTGCTTTACAATCCATAATTTAATTTAATTTAACATTTCTTATGATGTGCTATGTTCTACAAACAGTTTTATATTATTAAACAATAAAATGTAGTGCCACTAAAACCCATCACTTACCTCCTCAGGTTGTTCAGCACTCTGATATTTGCATACATGTAGTAGATATAATATGTGTATGATGGATTCTTCTCAATCGTCCATTCTTGGGGATATGGGCTTTTAAAGGAAAACATATGGCCACTGTGTTTAGACTCATCATCAACACTGTCAAATCCTGATATCTGTCAAGACAGAATGAAATGCACTTTACTATTGACATGAGTTACAATATAATGTGCACCTATATTCATGCCTGCTCTGTATACACACACACATAACTTACAATGACTTCTTCAGTCTAAAAATTTGGCAAGCATCATTAGTATTTAGAGAAGCAACCTTTTACTGTTAAGACCTGTTGGAAACAATATGCATAGCCAGACACCAGCTTCTGGCAGCATTAGTGAGGAAGCTTAGTTCATTGCTCATGAGCAATGGTCACCAGTAGAGATGTCCCGAATAGTTAGATGGCGAATAGTTCTGGCGAACATAGCTTGTTCGCGTTCGCCACAGATGGCGAACATATGCGATGTTCGGTCCGTCCCCTATTCGTCATCATTGAGTAAACTTTGACCCTGTACCTCACAGTCAGCAGACACTTTCCAGCCAATCAGCAGCAGACCCTCCCTCCCAGACTCTCCCACCTCCTGGACAGCATCCATTTTAGATTCATTCAGAAGCTGCATTCTTTTTTTTTTTAGTATTTTTTTTTTTTTTTTTTAGACAGAAGTGTGTTATATTTGAGCATGCTAGGCTGAACATGCGTATATCATGGCTAGTTGCACTGAGGGTATGGGCATGTAAGGAACTACGACAATAAACTCTTTAGGAGGTGAAATAATGACATGTTTAAACGCTTGCTACTTTACGATTAGTTAATGTGCAGAGAGCAGTTCATGTGATCAAAGGCATGGTGTGGAGGATCGGCTATAGTGGGACATGCTTGGCAGGCTGCTGTTTACTGCTTGTGCTCATCCGATCCCTTCGGGGCGCCAGGTGCAGACCATGGGAGTCCATAATACCTGGAACAACAAAGGCAAGTCTCTGGCTGAGTGCCGGGTTTGCGGCTTGAGGTGGTGGAAGCTTGTTTTGTCGGGTGGTCGGATCTGTCCTGGTGGTGCTTCACGTCCGGTGCGGGATTGTGGTGGCTTAAGTTGGAGGCGAGTGCTTGATGTGGGGCAGGCTCTGCATTTCTGTTTGTGCCTCCGGTCCCCTCTTCGACGCCTTTTGCGTTGGTGGATTTTAATGGGGACTGCTTCGCTTAGCTGTGGTGGAGCTTGTTGAGGCTGTGGTGGAGCTTGTTGGGGATTCCTGCTTGTTATTTGCTTCCAAAATTGATTAAAGAGTCTGTCCAGCTTAGACTCAATATCCTGCCATGCTTTGCTGGTACCAGGAGGACGCACGGCTGCCGCCATATTGGGAGAGTCGCAGATGAGTATGTCAGCCTGGGCGGCTGTGCTCTGTGCATCCATTAGCTCCAGACAGCCTCTCAGGGGTGGACCGGGATAACCCCCACCGGTCTGAGGGGGGTAACGGAGCACCTGCCGGGAAGTAGCTGCTCCTGAGCATCCCAGGATCGGGAGATCGGCCGCCTCTCCCGCCCGGTGAGCACCAGGCCACACTTGCCATGCGGAGGTAAGTAAGACTCTGTCGAGTTGCTGACCGCTATTAAGCATGTCGGGTCGGTCAGGTAGGAGCAACATTGCTGGGTCATCCCCTTCTGGGGTGAAATTCGCTTGTTGATAGCTGCTTAAAGTGAGATATTGAGGGAGCTCACACGAAGTGCGTCTTTCCTCCATGACAGCTAGGCCCCGCCCCCCGGAAGCTGCATTCTTAGTGAGAGGAGGGATAGTGTAGCTGCTGCTGATTTAATAGGGAAATCGATAGCTATGCTAGAGTATTCAGTGTCCACTACAGTCCTGAAGGACTCATCTGATCTGTGCTGTAAGGACAGCGCCCCAAAAAGCCCTTTTTAGGGCTAGAACATCAGTCTGCTTTTTTTTTTTCTGTGTAATCTAATTGCAGTTGCCTGCCTGCCAGCGTGTGTGTCAGGCTCACAGCGTATACTATGCCCACTTGCCCAGTGCCACCACTCATATCTGGTGTCACAATAGCTTGCATTTAAAAAAAACAAAACTTTTTTGACTGTAATATAATAGCAGTCAGTTTCCTTCACACGTGTGCGTTTCAGGGCCTGCCAGGGCACAGTGTCACACCAGTGCAACTCATATCTGGTGTAACAGTAGTGTACATTTAAAAAAAAAAAAATTTGACTGTAATAGATTGAATAGCAGTTAGTTGTCTGCAAGCGTGTGTGCCAGGCCTACAGTGTCTACTCTGCCAACTTCTGCCAGTGCACAGTGCCACTCATATCTGTTGTCACAGTAGCTTGCACACATAGTACCACTAATCGAAAAAAAAATGACAGGCAGAGGCAGGCCACCCCGCAGGGGCCGTCGTGGTCGTGGTGCTGTGATTCCCTTTGGCCCTAGAATAATGCCCAGTGTTCAGAGGCCATGTACCCTGAACTCGAAAAGTTCTGAGGACATAGTGTCAGGATCGGGACAGGGATCCAACACGCAGAGTACAAACAGTAGCCAGATACGTATACCGGACCTTAGAATGGCCGGACTAACGTAAGTAGTACAGTAGGGAATGGTCAAAGACAAGCCGAGGTCGAGGGTAACAGAAGACAGGTAAGCGAGAGACAAGCCGAATCAAGGGTAACAGAGATAAGCAGAGTAGAGCAAACAAGCCGGGTCAAAACCAAAAGGGATAACTAGAATACACGAGCACTGAGTGACTAGAACAAGCTAGAACCACGACAGGGCAATGAGCTAATGAAAGAAGCACTGTTAAATGCCCTGTTCAGATAAGTAAACATGCCTCCGAGGCGTCCTGATTGGTCCTGAAGCAATTGAGTGACAGGTCGTTCCGGGTTAGCGTCCTGACGTCGAGTTCCGGACGACATGCTATAAAAGGGAGTCACTCCCTCGCGGCCGGCTTTGCATGACCGGATAGACCGCGAGGAAGGGGGAAATCAGACCGTCCGGATGGATGAACGGCTAAGTCTCTACCTCTTTCGGAGGTAGAGACCTCAGGTACCCTGACACATAGTTGACTGGCTAACACAGGACACCCAATCTTCTACAGCTTTCGCTCGGAACCTTGACGCACCATCCTCCTCCAGCTTAGCTTCGGGCACCTCTCAAGTTACCACTCGCCCGCCTGCCGCCACCACAAACACTAGCACCACAGCCGCTTCACTTGATCTGTCAGAGGAGTTTATTTACACATCAGTTGGAAGAACTGAGTGATGCGCAATCATTATTGCCAGAGGATGTAGATAACAGGGATATGTCTCAGTCAGGAAGCATTACACACATGGACGTACGGTGTGATGATGATGATGTTGTGCAAATGGGGAGTTTGCGGTTGTGCAAATGGACTGTTTGCGGTTATTTGCGGTGCGTTAAACGGGGAGTTTGGTCTGTTACTGTGAAGCGGGCGTAACCCTTCCACTACCTGATCGATACAACATCATACCTGATGTTTTAAAGCACGTTATTCCAAACAATTTAGGAATGTTAGGTGATTTATGCCCTTTATGGATTAAAACCAGACTCTGCATCAACTATGTAATTTTCCATGGGAGTTTTGCCATGGTTCCCCCTCCGGCATGTTGCAGTCCAGGTGTTAGTCCCCTTGAAACAACTTTTCCATCACTATTGTGGCCAGAAAGAGTCCCTGTGGGTTTTAAAATTCACCTGCCTATTGAAGTCTATGGCAGTTCGCCCGGTTCGCCCGAACATTTTCGGAAGTTTGCGTTCGCCATTCGCGAACGGAAAATTTTATGTTCGCGACGTCTCTAGTCACCAGTTCACTAATATTCTGAGGTTTACATGCTACAACTGCCTTCTTCAAATCCCACCAGAGATTCTCTATGGGGTTCAAGTCAGGTGACTGTTATTGCCACCTTAGAATTTTTTAAGGACTTCTTCTGCAACCAAGCCTTGGGGGAATTTGAGGTATGCTTGGGATCATTGTCTTGTTGTAAGGTCTAATGATGCCCACATTTCAGCTTCATCATAGACAGCATAACATTTTATTTTAGGATTTCCTGATACTTCAATGAATCCTTCTTGCCTTCCACACTCTGCAGGTTTCCAGTACCAGAGGATGCAATGCAGCCCCAGAGCATCACTGAGCCACCACCATGCATAACTGTAGTCAGAGTGTTGTTTTCAGCATATGCTTCATTCTTCTTCCTCCAGTCATGCCACTGATCCATTGGGCCGAAAAGCTTTTCAGTTTTGTTTCATCGCTTAACAGAACAAAATCCAAAAACTTCTGTGGCTTATTTATATGATTTTGATTTTATGTGGTGTATGTCTTGGAGTTATGGAAACTTTCTGCATTTAGTACATGCCTTACTGTGCTCACTGAAACCTTAGTGTCTGTTGCCACCAAGTCTTGCTGCAGGTATTTTGAAGTTACTCACGGGTTTTTCACAACCTGCCTTCTCAGAAATCTAGCTGTAGCCTTTTCCTGCCCAATCCAGGTAGTGTAATCACTGTTTTTTCAACTTTGAACTTGCAAACTATGCTTCCAACTGTGTCTCTTGGGACATTTAGTGCCATAACTATATTTTTGTATACTGTTCTGTGTTAAAGAAGGGCAATGATCTCTTCTCTTAACTTTGTGGACCATTCTTTTGACTTAGCATACTTCTAGCATGCAGTCAAACGTTACACTCAACAAACCCCTAGCCTGTTAAGGTATTCCAAATGTTCCAGCTCAAGTATACATGGTGCAACTAATGAAGCCCTTGATTAGTTGCATGAGTTCTACTTGAGGCAACACCTATTTTGCATATTTGTGATGTTGTGAGTGATTCTATTCAGGGGGTTGAATAATTTTGAGACTGGGGGGTTAATTATAAGTTGCATTTTCAGTTGAATTTGGGGAAGCCACTTGAAACATTTGTTGTGTTGAGCTACTTCAATTGCTTTTGTTTGTTCATTGCCAATAGATGAAAGTCTGTACATATTGACAATAAACCTTCTTTTGAATCATTTTGATTACATATACAATAGTGCTAACACCCTAACAGATACATACTTCTAAGCAGAGAAGGATTGAGATATCACAGCGCCCTAGGCAGTATTTTACATTATTACACATTTATGGAACTTACGTGTCTGAGAAAAACGCTGAGTTCCTTGTTAGCATTTGGGTTAATTGTAGCTTCAAACACTGGCATGAAGATGTTCTCCAGCATTTTCCCAAAGTGAGGCACAAATTTCTGAGCCCTGAATATATCACTGTAAGGGAAAAATAACATGATTATGCTTCCCTCACTTATAGTACTCTTTATACATAGACCTATTTTATTGGCTGCTACCTTTTGGGGTTTTATTGCACTGTTAGATTTTCTTTTCTCTTTCATATGGATCCCACGAACCCCTCGATCCTACTACTCCATAGATGTCTCTACCTCAGATAGAACTGTGATTGTTCTCTCATCCAAAGGTTTTACTGGACTCTTTTTGGACTGTTCTTTATATATATATATATACACACACCTATTATTGTTTTTATTGTTCTCTCTCCGTATTATATATCATTGTTTATTTCTATATTACTACTTGCTTATATTTTATTTTATATATTATCTCTGTGGCGCCATCTTTTTCTCCTTCCTTATACCTATAAACTGCAAAAACCTGCTCATTCTGATCACTCTGTAGTACAAATATTGTATAGATTTTCATGCGGTTAAAAGGACACTGCGTGGCCCAAATTCCCTACCCCAGAAAACAATCACTGTTTAGTAGTTATACCTCCAAGGAAAACATGCAAATATTTAATTATGACATTTTCATTGGTAGTATGCTTGCAAGACTTTCAGTTCTCTTATCTGCAGCCTTTGCAAGCCCTCCCCTTCTAACCCCGCCCAGACTTTCTGTGGCTGTCCAATCACAGACTTTCCAATGCAGCTCAATAAGAAGTCTTTGAAAGGCAGGTGCTCTTAGGCAGTTGCTGTATTTTGAGTAACAGCACCAGTTGTCTGCTTGACAGCCATGAGGGGGTGTAACAAGGTACATTTTTAGAAGTACAAATTTCTATGGAAATCTCCACTTTTTGTAAAATGAAACAAAGAGGAGACACGGTTCACACCTACAATCCTTCAGGAGGCTAAAGTGCTTTAGGGGTCTGGAGTGATCCTTTAAAGTATGTAGGCTAGCAAAGCATCGTGGAAGTTAAATGTTAGTTGGCAGATCTAAAGCTCCAATTTGATTTGGAAGGTTACACTTTTTTGACAATCACTGCACTTTACACAATGTACTACCTTATGGCACATAAGAGTTACATTTGCTGAAATGTAATTGCTGAGGATCACAGGAGATGTAACTGAATATCTGAACATCTACCTGCTGGTAATCTATATATATCCCAATCAGTTTATAAATACATTACGCAATCTGGTTTCAAAATGTTGTTTTCTTCAAACCACATAGTGGAGAGTCTACTTTAAATAGGTCAGGATAGGCAGTACCAGACAGGACCAGTTCAATGGCTTGTATTAACTTTATATGTAATGAGCAGAGCCTGCCGTTGTGTATTCCATATTGGATGTCACTGGAACATTGCTAAACAACACCAACATCTATATGGAACTGGTTTAACATGACTTATCTGTTCAGTAGTATAGTAAATGAATTGGCAATGCATCACTGCGAGGAAGGGGCATTCACACACCTCTTTCAGGTATTTTGCTTGCACCTCCTATCACCTCCTATCTCCACTCCTCAAATAATAACTCTTCCCAACATCCACCCAGATTATTTTGTTTTTCAAGCAGGAAAGTAGCTGCCCTACTTATTAACATGGAGTGAAAGTTATATCAAAACTATTCCAAACTGTATTGCATTTATTCAGTTTTGACATAACGATAATTGCAATAGTCTCTGCTCATAAGAAAATACAATATCAAATAACGTATGTTTATAAGTGACATGATTGCACAAACATATTCACAAATTTGAACTATTTTAACGTGTTGGCATATCGCACACTAAAATCATACGGTCATTTTTGTTTGATTTTCTTTCATTTTCTTCATCCATTTATGGTACTGGCTTATGAAAAGTTACACAGCAAAAAAAAAACTTCTGTTAACAAGGTATTTTGTCAAAGTGATTTTTAAATGCGCATTCACTATATATCTATAGAGTGTCGCTATATAGACTATTTCAGTCACAGAACAAATAAGGAGTATTAGATGTAACATGCATTACCAAGATTTTTCACACCGTATACTGTTGCAATTACTTTTTCAGCTGCTGCAACTTGGTACACATTCTCACACCTCCTTATTTTGCACACCCCACGCTAGGTGGACAATATGAAGGGAGTTGTGATTTAGAATACTCCTGCTATTGGGAAGTCCTAATAACCCTCTTTCAGATGTCTATCCACAAGTCCGGCAGACTACCCGCGTTTAATTTTTTAAATATTTTTATATATTTTTATTCTAGAATTGTGCGCCCACTGATCTGTAGTGACCAATACTTTCATGTTTAGTAATTCCGTTTTGAAAGCTTAAGAGTCATAGAACTAAGAGCCACAAATCTAAGTCATAGCACTAAGAGCCACTTATCTCAAAGCCTGAATTTGTTTCACATCATGAGTCTTCCAGAAGTAATTAGTTTCTCATTTGCATATTAACTAAATGGCCATTTTTTTATAAATGTTATATAAATCTATCTTACCTATCAACTACCTAGAATGTAAATTAGGAACATTAGATGAGTTTCCAATTGAATTGTATTTGGTGAATAGCCAAGTTGGAGGTTTTAATCAAGTTTGTCTACTGTAAGCAATGTTTAGCAATTTAGCTGTCAATCCAGAACTTAGTGAACAATCCCCCTCCATGTTGGCTTTATTTGCAATTGAGATATATAGTGCAATGCATTGTGAACCCCTTGCAGTTAAGATTGGATGATTGGAATCAGAGACACTCTACTTGTGGTACGAGGCATGCAATGTGTGCAAAGAAAGGACAACCATTGAGGAAACCACTAATGATGATCTCAAAGAGGGATGGACAGGTGGGCGCTATGAGAATGGAATAGCGAGGGATCTGTTGGCGCTATATAAATGGCAATAATAGTAATGAAAGTAAGTTAATCTTCTTTATTTTACTGGTAAAGTGAGGCCGAATATTTATTTATTTTTTAAATGTCTATGGACTACATTTCTTACAATGCTCATCCAGCATTAGGAAAGGGTTATGAATTTATAAGAGTTGCATTTATATAAATGAGTGGTTAATTAAGCCATGCCCACATGGAGGGCAAAAATAAAAATCTTCTGTGCAATATGTGGTGAAATATATGCAACTGCAGTGCTGAAATAGAGGTTGAGTACAATGAGGCCGGTAAATAATGTGTGAGTGGATTAGAGAAGAAAAATGGGTGAGAGCTTGGTAGCACAGACAATCAGCCAGGTATACTCTCACATATAGTGGCATTGTGTTACTGTAAGTAGGTGTAAAGTAGAGGCAGACGTGCCCGAACAAGTACGCCCGTCAAGCTTATGTGTAATAGTGATCATTTCATGCTTGACTGTGTCCTACTGTCACCTTTTGTAGCAATACACCAAACACCTGTCTTTTTAGATATCAGTGTGCACGTCAGCATCATTTAAGAAGGCGTTTTGTGGATGTAAATGAATGCCACACAATTGTAGATTTTAATTTAACTTGTCACATAATAGATCATGATGTCAAGATAATGAGGACAAGGTTTGTTGTTATTGTTGGATGGTTACATTTGTGAAAACTAAATTGCCAGTTTAAGAACCCAGATTAGTTTCATCCATCAAACCACTGTTTGGGCATATTTCATTTTTTTTATTCATAAGGAGCAACTATTATAAGCCTATATTTTTGTTCTGGTTCAAACAAAAAGCTGTATGCAGTTAAAAAGAAAGGCATTAGTGTTTTCGTTTTTTTTACATGCCCAGTTGCTTTTGGAACTTCGTATATTCAATTTCATTCTTAATGTTTTGTTTTGTTTGCACATCCCATGTTTGGGGTGATATCAGTCACCCCACATTCACTGCATGAAGCGACGTATCACCCAGCAAGCAGGGTGATTGCAAAATTAGCCATGTACAATATTGTAAATGGAATGTTGGCGGCTGTATATACAGCTTTCTAAGTCTCCACCATTCGGATAATTATTAATTTGAAAAAAATTAGTCTTGTTTTTACCTCTTTAATAATTATTGGTTTTAAATTCAGAGAAATAGGAAAAAATAATTTTTATTACTCTCATTATACCACTCTCCCTTTAGAAAAATGTTCATTTTAGCAGTACCTTGGTTGGCTCATATACCTTAATTTTTTGTTGTAAGCTATTGTACAACAAATTATACTTAATAATAAAGGAACACACCAAGGATCATGATTACTAGAACCTACTGAAGTGGTTATGGTGCCAGGCATGCTCTGCTCCCACCAGTGTTATCCGTTAAACTGTTTAAGAATAGTGTGGTGAGACCTTTAACAACCAAGCTGTGGATAGAGTTGGAGAAGGAACAAGCGGAGGGTAGACAACATCTATAAGGTAAATAGTTCTTGGACCATCTGTTAATTGGAGCAACTTTGAAAGTATTGCATTTGGTTCAGATGCAGTTCCTGCTTCCGATGACACCAGGACCATTAACCACCGTGATCCACAACTTGGAAATTGCAAACTGCCTTACACCCAGGGAACTCAGTGACTTTGGAGAGTCTGATTGTCAATGGTGCTCCTCGAGTCTGCTTCCTGACGTAATTCCAAATAAAATCCCAACTGGTCAGATTCCATTTTTTTTTACAAATTAAAGCATAATACACATCCCTAAATAGATGGCATCTTTTTCGCAGGGATCTTACAAGGTTTGAGGAACTATGTGTAGCTCGGAAACATTTCCCAAGAGAAATATTGGTTTCTTACACAACTTTGATGTCAACTCCATTTGAACCCATGAAACATAGAGCAAGAGGGGAGCAAGTCACTAATGTAGTAAATCTGACCAGCAGTGGGAGAAGGTTCACATACTGACTCATCAGAGTTCTATGTGTTCCAAACGGCAGGAACTGAACTACAAGTTATTGATTGGATGGTACAGAACTTCAGAGAGACTTCACCGTATATTCCCTGGTGTCCCGGAGACTTGCTGGAGATGTGGGACGGAGGGGGGCTCCGAATTACACATCTGGTGGTCGTGTAGCTAATTGGTGCCCTCTTGGGAGACAATAAATGCCACAATTATAGACATATTAGATATTGACCTCCAGCCTCACCCGATGCTCCTTCATTAGACGAAAATGCCCCTATCAATTTACAAGAAATCATTAACAAAACATCTTCTCAATGCAGCCAAATTACTGATCCAAGTCAAATGGCGTTCCGCATAGGTGCCCACCTTCCAGCAATAGGTGGCAAAAGTAGAAGAGATATGTGACATGGAAACGCTCACTGCCTCTTTAAAGACTTGGGAATTACCTGTCTAGACATGAAACCGTAAAACATTAAAACATACCTACATTTTGCACATATACCTCCTGTAGACCTAGGAAAGACTATAATTACATGTGCGTGTGAAAGCTTGCAAAGAGCATGCTGACATTGTAGAGTAGTCATTCAAATGTGTCGATCCAGGCACTTGGTGATTAAGGGGTCGCCATTTTAAGAGTAACTGCAGCAGTATGAGCTTGTGTCTGGACAGTTGCTTGTAGCTGACAGAGGTGTGTAGAGTAAGTCAGAGGTAGACTGGGATAACCTCCACCGGTCCAGAGGGGGAGAGGAGCTTGGTACAGGATTCTTTCTGCCGGGTGGAGGGCTAGGAGAGCGGCCATCTCTCCTTCACCCATTACTTGGGTAGGTTGCAAGCCTTACTGTTGGCGTTCCGGCAACAGGGAAGCCCAAATTTGGTATTCCTGGATACACCGTCGTCCCGTTATCCAGGTGATCTCTGGTTTCCGTCCGATATTGCAAGCAGCCCGGCTTAATTGACGTTTTCCAGCCCCGGACAGTGGAGCTCAGACAGGGGAGCACACACAGACACGCTGTCACAGGCATATTGATTCACACAGACAGACAGACTGACACACACACACAGGCATACTGGCTGACATATACACACACATACACACACACATAGACAGACATACTGACACACACAGACATACTCATATACACACACACACACACAAACTTTACAATTTTAAAGCCAGTAGACAGGGCTGTAGTAGGGGGCTAGGGGCTGTAGTAGGTTGATGGCTACAATTTGGGAAAGGGGCTGTGGTGTTGGTGACATGGGCTGAAATTGGGGGAGACGAGCTGTAGTGGGGATGTTATGGGGGCTGTGGTGGGGGGCATGGGGCTCAGTAAGGGGGACAGGAGCTGAGAGGGGGACAGGAGCTGATGGGGGAACAGAAGCTGAGAGGAGGGACAGGAGCTGAGAGGAGGGACAGGAGCTGAGAGGAGGGACAGGAGCTGAGAGGAGGGACAGGAGCTGAGAGGGGGGACAGGAGCTGAGAGGGGGGACAGGAGCTGAGAGGGGGGACAGGAGCTGATGGGGGGACAGGAGCTGATGGGGGCACAGGAGCTGAGAGGGGGGCACAGGAGCTGAGAGGGGGAACAGGAGCTGAGAGGTGGGGGACAGGAGCTGAGAGGTGGGGGACAGGAGCTGAGAGGTGGGGGACAGGAGCTGAGAGGTAGGGGTCAGGAGCTGAGAGGTGGGGGACAGGAGCTGAGAGGTGGGGGGCAGGGACTGAGGAAGGAACAGCAGCTGAGATGAGGGGGACAGCAGCTGAGATGAGGGGGACAGCAGCTGAGATGTGGGCACAGGAGCTGAGAGGGGGGCACAGGAGCTGAGTAAGGGGGACGTGATCTGAATAAGGGGGACAGGGGCTAAGGAAGGGGGAAAGGGGCTGAGGAAAGGGACAGTGTTGAGGAAAGGGACAGGGTTGAGGAAAGGGACAGGGTTGAGGAAAGGGACAGGGCTGAGGAAAGGGACAGGGGCTGAACAAGGGGACAGGGGCTGAACAAGGGGAGAGGGGTGATGAAAGAGACAGGGGAAGGGGGACAGGGGCTGAGCAAGGGGACAGGGGCTGAGCAAGGGGGCAGGGGCTGAGCAAGGGGATGAAGAAGGGGATCAGGGGATGAGGAAGGGGATAAGGGGATCAGGGGATGAGGAAGGAGATCAGGGGATGAGGAAGGGGGACAGGGGATGAGGAAGGGGGACAGGGGATGAGGAAGGGGACAGGGGATGAGGAAAGGGACAGGGTTGAGGAAAGGGACAGGGGCTGAACAAGGGGACAGGGCTGATGAAAGAGACAGGGGAAGGGGGACAGGGCTGAGGAAGGGGATCAGGGGCTGAGGAAGGGGATCAGGGGCTGAGGAAGGGGATCAGGGGCTGAGGAAGGGGATCAGGGGCTGAGGAAGGGGGACAGGGGACGAGGAAAGGGACAGGGGACGAGGAAAGGGACAGGGGACGAGGAAAGGGACAGGGGATGAGGAAGGGGACAGGGGATGAGGAAATGGACAGGGCTGAGGAAGGGGGACAGGGGCTGAGGAAAGGGACTGGGGCTGAATAAGGGGACAGGGGCTGAGGAAGGGGGATATGGACGTACAAACACAGACATAAATTAATACAGATACACATTCATACAGACATAAGGAAGCATAGAGAGACATACATACACAGTGATGCAGAGACATACATACGCAGACAGTCATAAAGAGACATACAGACAAGGCATACAGAGACATACATACACAGACAAACAAAGAACCCTGCACACTGATACCGTGTAAATGCTCCGGCCATCCACAGTGGTGGATGCCCCGTGTCAGGCGGACATAGCTGGATGCACCAGTAAAGTCTTCAAAAGGAATAAACGCAGGCAACACTCCAATAGTAAGGATGGTATATTTATGAGGAAGGGGACAGGGCTGAGGAAATGGGCAGGTGCTGAGCAAAGGGACAGGGGCTGAGGAAAGGGACTGGGACTGAATAAGGGGACATGGACTGAGGAAGGGGGACAGGGGCTGAGGAAGGTGGACAGGGGCTGTGGAAGGGGGACAGGGGCTGAGCAAAGGGACAAGGGCTGAGCAAGGGAACAGGTGCTGAGGAACGGGGACAGGGGCTGAAGAAGAGAGACATTCAGGGCCGGTGCTAAGATTTTTGACTACACAGACAAAGATGCATTTTGACGCCCCCACCACCCAAAAAAAAATGCATCTTCACCTCTGTGTCTCGTAGCCCCCCTTTTGAATTTCTAGCCCTCATTAGTGTTACATATCCACTCTCTTGAATGTCTTACCCCCTTGGCCCCTTTGTGCCTTACACCCCCTGTTAGTGTGTCTCCTACAACCTCTCTTATGTATTTCTTACTTTCCCGCCAGCCCCTTTCTGTCTATTTCTTCCCCCCAGCCCCTATCTATCTCTTTTTCTCCTATATAGACATAGACATAGATACAGGAAAAATACATAAATGCACAAATACACAAACATACAGACACACAACCATACAAGCACACAGACATAATTATACAGACAACAGTCATAAAAGGCACACAATCAAACAATCAGTCATACAATCTACACATACAGGTACATTGTCGTACAAACACAGACATACATTCATACAGACACACATCCATACAGACACAGACATAAGGAAACATAAAGATAGGCATATAGAGACATACATACACAGTGATACAGAGACATGCATACGCAGACAGTCATAAAGAGACATACAGACAAGGCATACAGAGACATACATACACAGACAAACACAGACAACACAGACAAACAAAGAAGGTGGATGCTCCGTGGTGGATGCTCCGTGTCAGGCGGACATAGCTGGATGCATCAGTAAAGTCTTCAGAAGGAATAAACGCAGGCAACACTCCAATAGTAAGGATGGTATATTTATTGATAGGCAAACCACCCCATAGAAAGTGTGACAAGCAGAGCTTTAATCATGCAATAAGGCTCTGCTGAGCCGAAACGTCACACTTTCTTTGGGGGGTTCACCTATCAATAAATATACCATCCTTACTATTGGAGTGTTGCCTGCGTTTATTCCTTTTGAATACATACACAGACAGTCATACAGAGACATACAGACTGTATTAGAAGAGGGCCGGTGGTAGACATACAGACTGTATGTCTGTTTATGTATGTCTGTGTATGTACAAAGGATGGCTAAAAGATAGATACCCATCTGTCGTGCAACTTTAACAATGCTTTGAAAGCTGGGGCTCTACCGATTCCCCATGCTTGCAGGATTGTATTTAGCACGGAGCAGTATTTGAGTGTTTGACTGTAAGCATGTGTTTGTGTGAATGTAGGGGTGTGTTTGTATATAATTTTGGTGTCTGATACAGAGGTATGTTTGTATGTTGTGTTGACATTTGAATGCAGGGGTGTGTTTGTATGTAGTGTTGACGTTTGCATGCAGGTGTTTATTTGTGTGTAGTGTTGGTGTTTGAATGCTGTGCACACACTGTGATACACATACACGAAGATACACACACTGACACACATGCAGATACACATATACACAAACTGATACACATTCAGATAGACAGACACACACACACACACATATACAGATACACACAAACACTGACAGACATACAGATAAACACACACTGACATACAGACACTGACAGACACAGAAACACACTGACAGACATACAGATACACACAGATACACACTGACAGATATACAGATACACACACACACACACACTGACAGACTTACAAAAACAGACACACTGACAGACATACAAAAACAGACACACTGACAGACATACAGGCACACTGACAGACACAGACATACACACATACACACTGACAGACATACAGGCACACACACACAGATACACACACATGCTGGTCAAAATATACACTTTTCTAGCCATTCTCCTGTTTCCTACTTTGTGGGTTCAGGAGGGTGGCTTACCTGGGATCCAGAGTGCTGCCTGAGGTAGTTAAGAGTTGGAGGAGCTAGTCCTGCCTTCTCCTGCTCTCTGCTGTAGTCTTCTTGGGAGGAAGTCCTCCCATGTTGATTAGAAGAGGGCCGGTGGTAGCTCCGCCCGTACTGGGCGTCAGCCGCGCTGTGTGCTACAGAGGGAGGAGAGATATGACGTGTTCATATCCCCGCCCCCTCCGCACAGTCCGCGGCACTGCAGGTTGGCGTTCGGCCATGCTACAAGAAGTGACCAGCAGGAGAGGGGCATTGTGCACTTCCCTTCTGCCGGCCACCCGGACATTTGCGCCCCCTGGCAGGTGCGCCCTAAGGCGGCCGCCTGTGCCGCCTTATGGACGCGCCGGCCCTGGGGACATGGGCTGAGGAAGGGAGACATGGGCTGAGGAAGGGAGACATGGGCTGGGGAAGGGGGACAGGGGACAGAGTGATAAAAAAACAAAACAAAATTAAAGTGTCTTCCCCCCCTCCCTTAGTCTCTGGGTCAGCAGGAGCCAGGAACCAGCAGCCAGCAGTCGGCTGCTCTTCTGCCAGACTCCCCAGCAGTCCTGGGAGAAGAGCAGTGAAAGTCACACCCCCTCCTCCTGACTGTAAAGGATACATTGTGTTTTAGACATTTATGCATTCTCTCCCTCCCTCCCCGCCCTCCCTAAAATGATCCTTTATAATCCTTAGCACTATGAAAACTATTTTAATGGAAGTCTGTATACCATATACAAGTTCATTACTGGTAATCATTAGAGGCCAGACGACTCCACTGGCTGCAGGCTGCAGGGAGAGTAAGGTAAGTTGAAAAATCCGAGTCCCCAGCCAGAGGCAGGGGATTTGGATTTTTCCTTTTTTTGCAGGATGAGGACGGCCCTGGATTTAGGGCTGCCTGGGGGGCAATGCCCTCCCCTGAGCTCAGACAATGCATGTATGATCCGCTCAGCAATCAGGCTCCACCCCCGCTGGTACTTACTATGCCGTCTGTAGCCCAGGCAGTCTCCTATAATTGATTGTTGAGCTGCAGAAGCTATTAAACGGTGTCAACATGCACCCTATTATTGTATTTTTGCACTTCTGTTAAAGACTTTGTTAAACTTTCATGCACAGTTTTGCCTCTTATGTTCAAACAACAAAACTGAAAAAAAAAATTGTAAAAAAAAAAAGAATAGTATGAGAGCCCCTCTGGAGCTGATTACTTCTTACGAACAATAGTTTTGTAATATATGAATATTTGCAGCAATATATTATCCCAGTCTTGCATATCATTAAAAACATGCTGCCCAGTCTATCTACAAGTCGCTCTGGAGTAGTAACCCTTGTCACCACATGGTGGCACTCCACTAAACTAACCCCTACGATGTGTAGTAGTTATGGTGCTTGGAGTGTTTCTTTAATAAAAATGTGCAGAAAAACATTGTTTTTCTTTTGTCAACAAATGTCTTTCTTTTGTGTAGGTTTTTAACGGATTAGCTACATTTTACATTTGCATTGAGCTCTTGCTTGGCTTCAAGGCACCATTCTCCTCCAGCTTCGAGATATTGTGTGACAACATAACTTTTTTTTGTCTACTTACAAACACAGTCAGGTAAATAATATACTAGTTTAATAAACACGATGTAGTTAAAAAAAAAAAAAAAATCAATTAGAAAAAAAAAGACATATCATGGTGATCGTTATTGTACAGCACTTACTAAATTCTTGGTACTTGAATCATAAAGCGCATATTTGGGGAATAAACCCTTTGCTTGTTGAACCAGCTTGCTAGCTTTATCCACTCTTCTGGTGAACGTCCATAAATTGAAAGACGAGGCTCAGCATATTGGTATTTTGCATCTTCTAGATCTGAACCAACCTCCTAAAATGCAAGAATTGTGACTTTAAAAAAAAAAATACTTTTTCAAGCACTTTAGTAATTTCTGCTTTTTTTTCCCAAATGAGCGGTTTTGTCCTAAATAGTTCTGAAGTCACCGGGCATTGCTGATAGTTTACACAATTCTTTCCAAAATAGCCATGTTGGCAATGGTTATCCATGATACCAAAGATGATCATAAAACAACATTTCCCAAGAAGCTCAGCAAGCCATTGACTTAGCTAATGATCATGGGAAAAGTAGATCAGTGCCGTGAGGATGTCAAAGTTACACGCCTGTTGTAACTATTTCCCTGTAGTGAAGTTATTTATTGCAAACATGTTTATTAAAACTTTATATGTTTTGTTAAAAATAATTAATCATGAGCAGATTTACCATTTATTTATTTTATTAATGGGTTTTTTAAAGAATCATATTGTCATATAATTCAGTGTTCTAACAAATTTAAGCGGTGCTTCGCACTTTTTAAATATTTATTGGTCCATAATCCTTGGCTGTAAAGGATACATTGTGTTTTAGACATTTATGCATTCTCTCCCTCCCTCCCCGCCCTCCCTAAAATGATCCTTTATAATCCTTAGCACTATGAAAACTATTTTAATGGAAGTCTGTATACCATATACAAGTTCATTACTGGTAATAATGCAACACTTTACTGGGGAGATTTAAGAGACGGTTGGATTTTAAACAATGCATAATTAAAAGTGCACCTATAAAGCAAAACATGCATGGTGGCACTTTGCAGATAATAAAATATATGCATGTTTTGTGTTAGTTAAAGTATTATGTTCCCCCAGCCATTATCATTTGAGATGAATAAATGGCAGAACGTCTGTCTAGGAGTAATAAATTAGAGTTTGGGTTTCTTTATCTCCCACATGTGGTCAATCAGTGATGGGGAAAAAACAGAAGCTTTGTGTTTTCTTATGAATATGCCTTTAAACATGAAGACTAATACAAAGTCCCCTGAATCTGCAGTTTCAGCTCAGGCAGATTAAGAGCTGCTAAGTGATTGCGAATTCTGATCAGAAAGCTGAGTTCTTACCAACAATGGTTTTGTAATATATGAATATTTGCAGCAATATATTATCCCAGTCTTAAATATCATTAAAACATGCTACACAGAATATCTGCAAGTTGCTCTAACCTTTGTCACCATATGGTGGCACTGGGCATTACCAAACTTTTAAATAATGCTTTGTCAATCGGACCATTTCATCATAAGAAAGCGAACACAAAGCAAACTAGCAATAATTGAAAAATTCTTTATTATGGTGGTATTTTTAGGCCACAATGAAGAAATATTTTACATATTATAAATGAAATATATTATTAAAGTCATCACTATCAATATTTTCATTCAAGACCTTCAACATCGATTTATGGGCACTGACTGGGAAGATTGTAGTCACAAAAATGAATATGATGTCTACTCACCTTAATGATAGTAGCAAAGTATTCCCCATTAATGGAATTTTCAGACTTCAAGTACAAGTCTCGCAGTTCACTAGCGCCAACTGGGTTATATTTGGCATTGAATTTGTCAAACCGTTGGAAGGTCTGCCTTCCCTGTTGGAAAAGATTTTAAGATCATTTGGAACTGTTCTTCAATGATACTTGTATACCAACTTACAAAGTATTTTACTATTTTATGATTTTATTATTTTCTGTTGTCATTAAAAGGTATATTTAATCCATTCTGGACTTCAACTCCTTTACCTCCTGGTTACCACCACATTCCCTGGTGGGGATTGTACCACCTATGCTACACCAACTAGAGCAAGTTGTGCTCCAGCAAATGTGAGTACGTTATTTTAGAACTAATTTTATTTATTTTGTCAGTATATATTGCACTATTGGATCTTTCTATGTCCCTCCACATATATTCTGCCTGAGACTACCAAGACGCTTACTGCTACACATATCCTTAGACGGGGATTGCTCCGTCCACGCGTATTAACAGCTGAGCTCCAAATTAGCTCTGGTAAATGTGAGTGTAACCATTTAGAAACACTCATACATATACCCATTATACTTGCCTTACTACACCATTATCCGTTTATGGTTTTTTTTTATCTTTTTAAGGTCAACTCTATATTTATATCTTCACAATAAGACCTGTGTATGTATATGATTTTTTGTATTACACTATCTAATGCGCGGTTTCCTTCCTTTCTCTGTCTATACCATTTGATCACAAGGCTGGGAATCCTTGTATTGGTAACTGCTGCCAAATTTTACTTTTTAGCTTAATACTATAGTGAGCGTCTAATCCCCCCATTTTCAATGATACACTAGCTCTTAGTAAGTGAGCACATGTATTAAAAATGTTCCTTGTCAATACATGTTTAATAAAAGTAAAATATTATTCAACAGAGAAGTTTATAAGCACAGTGAATACTTACAGCATGGACATCAAGAGAATCGACTGTAAGATCATAGGGGTGAAGCTTTAGCTTTTCAAACACTTCCTTTAAGGTCAGTTTTGTGCCTTTGGAATTATGCACCACCCTTTCTGAATCCACTCTATAGGACTTTTTGATGAAGCGCAGAAGATGTTTTTGGTTCATACAGGCTGCAGCATGGATGTGAGTGTCCACCTTAAAACAGGCATATTATCAGCAAATGATATCATAGAAGGTTAAAGTGAAAGAGATGCTCTGAGCAAAAAAGTATCTTGTTGGCAGGGGGCTCATCTCTCCTTAATAGAGAACATTCAGCTAAAACGTGGTAGTGGAAGTCATGACAGAGTAGCAATGCTAGAGTATAGGTGACCAAATTATTTTACATCCAAGTTTCAGGTACACACAACTGCTTCAACGTGTACACACTGAAGAATAGGACCATTTGGGATGATAACAAAGTACCCTAACCCTAACTTTACCCCATGAGTAGCTGGTTTTTGGATGTTGTACTTTTTATGAGGCAGACCATTTTCTGTTTGTCCAAGGACGATGCATTTTAATCAAAACAACATCTAGACAAAATGCAAGTTGCGCCAACCATTTAAATTCTTGTAGATTCTACAGAAATAATATACGTGTCTTAAATATCATAATGCAGGGTACAGTAATGGTAAAATTTGTATGAATTCTAAAAGGTTTAGTTTTTTGGTGCAAAATACTTTGTTAACAGTATATAAAAAAAAAAATAACAAATATCAAAACCATTAAATACATAGAACCTGTTGTAAAACTTTATGAGCTATACAGATTAGAGAAACGTGTTGGTATTTACAGATCATAAAGTGACCTCTAGTGGTAGTATGGCGGTATCAATAGTTTGATGTTCAATTTTAGGCTTAATTTTTATCAATAATAGTCTGAGCAATTCTCATAAACCCATAATACATAGATTAACCCCTTAAGGACCAAACTTCTGGAATAAAATGGAATCATGACATGCCACACATTTCATGTGTCCTTAAGGGGTTAAATATCTCACTTTTGGTAGGTACCATGGGACATATACCAGCTGAAACTGATAACCTATAGGCCCCTTCAATGTTCAGCTCCATGCACAGGTATTGGAAATCAGAAATCTTCCAGGGCCATCCCACTCATTTCACAACAATGTGAATGGGCTAAGATTACTGACTCCTTAGCACGTAATGACCAAACCAAAGAGAGCAGTAAGAGAGGGAGTAATGAATGTGATCTGAGCCTATAAAATAAGTTATTCATACGCTAAGCTACCACACAATGAGAATTAGCTTTGGTGGTATAGCTGGTGGAAAGCAGACAAGGAGTAGAAGAGATCTGTTACATCAGGCGGTGGGGAAAATAGTGATGTGGAATGAGATGGGGAGACAGAATGGGGAAGAAAAGGGAAAGATTCAAAGAATGCTGAAAGGGTAACATAGAAGAGGTGAGGAGACAGTGCCATGGAAAGAGAGACAATGAAGGCAGTGAGAGAGGGTTGGGAAAAGAGACTGAGAAAATGAAAAATTAGAAACACTGGTGTAATATCAGTACAGTGTCATGACACATGTGACCTCACTTTTCATCGATCAACAATCATGCAATATCACGAGTAGTTATTGTACTTATTAATGATTCAAAACATTTTATGTTTGTCCAAGGATGACAAATTTTAATCAAAGCAGCAGCTAGACAAAATGCAAGTTGGGCCAACAATTTAGACAAATTGCTATTCTACCAAAATAGTATATGTATCTAAAATATCATAATGCAGGGTACAGCAATAGTAAGATCCGCATGAATTTAAAAAGGTTCCGTTTTTCCACTTGAAAAATGGTTTGTTTCATCCCTTGAGTGATGTTTGCAGCCTCACTAATATTTGTTTAGTTGTTTTATATTTTCTTGTTTATATTTTATAAAAATAGATTTTCAGTCTATAGCTATACACTTGAAGTGATACAGTATACCGAGCATTGGTTTTTAATTGTGACTTGATACAGACTATGGCCTTGATTTAAGCTTTCCCCGTAGGCTTTAGTGGCGATTTCTGTAGTTAAATAATTTTGAAAATGTTTCTAACAGTACTAAATCATTGGAAAATCATCAAGTCAATCTGTTATTAAATCAGGGCCTATGTATGGTATTTTGTACTTTTAGCAATGTTTTGTATGTTTTTGGTGCTTGATGCTTAGAAATGAGCATTTTAAGTACTGTTCTGCCTACATGAATTCTTGATAGATTATTTGGAACGACCCAGCAGGCTGCTAAGCATATGTATTTACCTCTACGTATGAGACTGTGTACAGTCAAAGATTATAGTGTTTTGAATCCCATCCAAGTCTCTGAGTTATTTATAAAGACTGATAGCTAAAGATAATTTGAAACTAAACTGATACACTAGGATCAGAGGTCAAAGAAGGATGCTGACATTATGTGCCTGCTGTAATCCAAGTTACATCTACTCACATTACCTTCCTGCAATTGTAGAAATCGCGATGTGGGTTATTTTTTAATTCTTTCAGCTCATCCATCTCATTCAACATTTCGTGGACCTTGTACTTTGATGACAAAAACTTGAGACGCCGATGGCTATACGTCTTACTACAAGGAGAAAATAAGTGTTTGTCAATTATTACAAGAATTTTGCCTAATGCATAAACCCAAACCATATGTTATGAATATGATTTTTCAGTGTGGGCCATATCCTGTAGCAGGCCCTGCAAGTTTTGCCTAAATGAACACTATAGTGTCAAGAATAAAAGCATGTATTCTTGACACTATAGTGTTAAACTAACTATTCTGTTGTCCGGCTTACCCACCAGCAAAGTAAAAGGTTATTTACCTACCTTTCTCGCAGCACAACGTGGGTCTCTTCGCACCTGGTTCCACCACCGCTCCTCCTCCTTGGCTGAGATCATCATACTTGATTATCTCAGCCAGTCCAATGCTTTCCCATTAGGAAGCTAATGCGCATGTGTGGCAAAACGCTACGCTGGCCAATCAGCATCTCCTCACTGAGATGAATTGACTCAATTCAGCGTCTCCATGCATGTTGTGCAGCACTAACTGAGGAAGCACCTCTAGTAGCAGCCTGAGTGACTGCCACTAGAGGTGTCCCCAGGAGCAATGTAAACACTGCCTTTCTTTCTGAAAAGGCAGTGTTTACATTAAAAAGCCTGCAGAGACATACTGTACTCACCAGAACAACTAAATTAAGCTGTAGTTGTTCTGGTGACTATAATGCCCCTTTAATCGTTTATTTCCATGTTGTGTTTGGATGTTTACTTTATTCACATAACACTCGATGATGTACTTAGAACTTTAAAGCTTGCATTACAATACATAACATACAGTAAATGCTGTGATGTATACAAACTTTATAACAGTTCTTTGAGAAAAGACACCACAAGATGAATGGGAATATGTTAAATATTATTAAATTTTGCCACAATTAAAGAATTAAAACAACTAAATAACTATATAACATCACTGCATCACACATTATGACAAAAAAATTAAAAACCTCAAGATATTTGTATCCCAAATATGTATCAGCTAAGTTTTGACATAAAGCAGACCAACGATAACATCCAAATAAAATGTGCTATCAGAAATGATAAGTCATTCCTCTTCACCTTCCAATATCTGCTTCCAAGGTTCAAATACAACAGGAAATCATATATTAACCAAAGATATAACAAACAGACACCATATATAACCAAGGTAATATGGCAAATTCATGGGTGGTCATTGTAGATTAGCGGTTTTAATAAAAACTATAAACTGATCAATTATATATGCATGGCCACCATATATTATCAGGAACTAAAAGAGCATTCAGACCTCATTGCTGCTACATGGATCGACATGAAAGTGCACTAGTCCATTAATTAGTTCTTTATATTTCTCCATCCGACATAATAAAGACTAATACATTTCTATATTTTACTAAACATTGCTTTTCTAACACTAACGTGGAGACAGGGCCCAACCACAAATCAAACAACTAGATACCTACTCAACATTATATATACACATACTCATAATGTCGCTAATTCTTCTATCACTATATATATTATTGCTTCTTTTCTATCTTTATTCTGATCTTTAGTTTCCTGCTGCAGTGTTATGACATTTTGAAAGTGACAATCTGGATTAATTTATCTAGACCTAGCACTATATATCTAATTGCTCCACATATGTATTCTGATGTTTTTCCTTCCAATATTTTTATATATAGTATGTGTGTGTGTGTGTTTTTGCTTAACCTTGGCAAACATATTTCATTTAAAAATAAATAAATATAATCCTGTGAAATACTACACAAGAACTACTTAAAATATAGTAATGAGGCACTCTATGCGATCCACGTTTCTAATCTGTCTGTACGGAACAAATTAAACACACAAGTTTGCAAACAATCATTTTGGGCCCTTAACTATAAAATGGGATTTAAAAAAAAAACACACATTATTATTTTTTTTTAAAAGTACAAAAGAAAACTATGGGAAACTGTTTAAAACATAAATTCTTAAGAAGTTGAATTATTGCATGTAAAAATTCTGGACTATAGGTGTTAATCGAACATTAGATCCATTAGATCCGTTTTCTTCATAACACTCTAAAGAAATGTGAACATAATATTCTAGCACCTCTTCACATGACTTTACTCAAGTTCTTCCAAGACTCTTGCACTTTACACCTACCTAGCATATCTTCTGAGACTGCTGGCACTCAAACCCATTTATCATTTGAGGAGCTGGAACTTTGACAAATCATGTCTGTCTTTGTTTTTGTTTTTTGAACAGCAGATGAGCAGTGCCATTGTTGGAGAACATGTTATGATAATTGTGGGGATTTGGGCACAGTTAAGGGTTTGCAGACAAACAATTAGCTATCCTACTCTCAAAAAAAGAAGCTGGAGGTCATGGTGTCCCTCCTTAGACTTCTAGGTTTTTGACATTTTAGGAACCCAACTCACCAGCACTCTATTTTCTCTAAATTCGTAAGGCTCTGTATTCTGGGCTTCCTCTTCTCTCATTTAGTCAGGGAAGAATGGTGATTGAATCAGAATTTGGGATTTTTCCAGCTAGAACGTCAACTAGACTACATGCTTATCATAACTATGACCAACTGTCTCCAGCCAGAGGACCTCAGTTAAGGGCCTGCTGAGAAAGAAAGCAGGAGAACTCCAAAGACAAATTATTCATATGTTTCATATTCATTATCTGTCAGTTTTTTTTTAACAATGAATATCATGTCATACTCCATCGTTTCAAACAGTCCTGTTGCAATATAGTTGAGATGGATTCAGTACTTACAGGGGTCCTTGTGCAATAAGAGTAATTAAGAAGTTCATGTCATCCACAAAGGTATTTAGATCTGGATAATTAAGATCTTTAGGCTTCTTCTTGGAAGCTGCGTCTTTGTCTGGGTAGACGTAAATGACTCCATTATTTATTGCTGCATGGTAACCCAGGTCAGCGGGCAGGTTGTCCGATCTAAATGGATCTTCTCCTTTTTGTGGTGGTGGGGTAAAGTCTTTACATGTTGGAAAAGCAAATATATTTATCAAATTTATCATTTTTTTTTTTTTTGCATAGATGCTTCATTTCACTTGACTCTATTGGTCACTGTTACTTTTAGAACCAATATTCGGCATTTTTAAATGTAGCTAACTGTGAGCATCAGCAAAAATTCTAAAAAAGCGCCAAACACAGATATGCCCATCCATTCTTTATCTCTACTAGGGAATTATTACGAGTAGAATCTAGGTTTACACAATTACTCTATGCAAACATAGCAACTTCAGTATTTGCAAATCATTTTCAATTTCTTAATTTCAAACATGTGTCAACTTGTTTGCAAGATTGTTATCACTGTGTCTTTACGTTTCTGTATTAGTTATTTAGTGTCACGGCATAAAATCTATTTCTGGATTTTTGATTTTGTGTAAGGGTAAAAAACACCAAAGAGCGATTCGTAATACACTATTCATTCTACTCATTGGTACAATTCCTTCAAGTTACAGTATTGCATTATAAAAACAGTTTCCATACCAGGGGCGGACTGACCGGTCGGGCACTTCGGACATGGTCCGAGGGCCCGGCCGGGAGGGGGGCCCGCCATCAGGGGGCCCGGCCGCCCCTTTAAATGCTGCAGCCGCCTGAGCGCTCTCCTAAGGGCGCTCAGGCGGCTGCAGCTTCTCACCTCACCTCCCCTCCCCTGTAGCGTGGCCGAGCGGCTTTCCGGTCCGCGGTGCCCGGCCGGAGTGATAGGAAGGTGCACACTGAGCGCGGAACAGAAGTTTCTGTTTCCTGTACCCGGCCGGACTGACAGGAAGGTGCACAGTGTGCACCTTCCTATCACTCCGGCCGGGCACCGCGGACCGGAAAGCCGCTCGGCTACGCTACAGGGGAGGGGGGGGGGTTAAAAGAGAGAGAGGGGGGGTTAAAAGAGAGAGGGAGGGGGGGTTAAAAGAGGGAGGGGGGTTAAAAGAGGGAGGGGGGGTTAAAAGAGAGAGGGGGGTTAAAAGAGAGAGGGGGGGTTAAAAGAGAGAGGAAGGGGGGGTTAAAAGAGAGAGGAAGGGGGGGTTAAAAGAGAGAGGAAGGGGGGGTTAAAAGAGAGAGGGAGGGGGGGTTAAAAGAGAGAGGGAGGGGGGTTAAAAGAGAGAGGGAGGGGGGTTAAAAGAGAGAGAGGGGGTAAAAGAGAGAGAGGGGGCGTTAAAAGAGAGAGAGGGGGGGTTAAAAGAGAGAGGGAGGGGGGGTTAAAAGAGAGAGGGAGGGTGGGTTAAAAGAGAGAGGGGGGGTTAAAAGAGAGAGGGGGGTTAAAAGAGAGAGGGGGGGTTAAAAGAGAGAGGGGGGGTTAAAAGAGAGAGGGGGGGTTAAAAGAGAGAGGGGGTTAAAAGAGAGAGGGAGGGTTAAAAGAGAGAGGGGGTTAAAAGAGAGAAGGGGTTAAAAGAGAGGGGGTTAAAAGAGAGGGGGTTAAAAGAGAGAGGGTTAAAAGAGAGGGGGTAAAAGAGAGGGGGGTAAAAAGAGAGAGGGGGGGTAAAAAGAGAGAGGGAGGGGGGTAAGAAGAGAGAGGGATAGGGGGTAAGAAGAGAGAGGGAGGGGGTAAGAGAGAGGGAGGGGGTAAGAAGAGAGGGAGGGGGGTATGAAGAGAGGGAGGGTAAAAAGAGGGGGAGGGGGGTAAGAAGAGAGGGAGGGGGGTAAGAAGAGAGAGGGAGGGGGTAAGAGGAGGGAGGGGGTAAGAGGAGGGAGGGGGGTAAGAAGAGAGGGAGGGGGGTAAGAAGAGAGAGGGAGGGGGTAAGAGGAGGGAGGGGGGTAAGAAGAGAGGGAGGGGGTAAGAGGAGGGAGGGGGTAAGAGGAGGGAGGGGGGGTAAGAAGAGAGGGAGGGGGTAAGAGGAGGGAGGGGGTAAGAGGAGGGAGGGGGTAAGAGGAGGGAGGGGGTAAGAGGAGGGAGGGGGGTAAGAAGAGAGGGAGGGGGGTAAGAAGAGAGAGGGAGGGGGTAAGAGGAGGGAGGGGGTAAGAAGAGAGGGAGGGGGTAAGAGGAGGGAGGGGGTAAGAGGAGGGAGGGGGGGTAAGAAGAGAGGGAGGGGGGTAAGAAGAGAGGGAGGGAGGGTAAAAAGAGGGGGAGGGGGTTAAGAAGAGAGAGAGGGGGTTAAGAAGAGGGGGGGAGTAAGAAGGGAGGGGGGAGTAAGAAGGGGGTAAGAAGAGGGGGATGGGGGAGTAAGAAGGGGGTAAGAAGAGGGGGAGGGGGTAAGAAGAGGGGGAGGGGGGGTAAGAAGAGGGGGAGGGGGGAGTAAGAGGAGGGCAATTGCCCCCTTCCCTGTCATACACTGCCCACCCATACACACACAGCCCCCCATACTAACATTGCCACACACATACACAGCCCCCTCGTACACACATTGCCCCACACACCCTACACATTCACACACTACACCCCCTCACACACACTGAACCTTTCACACACACTGAACCTTTCACACACACACTGCACCCCTTACACATTGCACCACTGCTCCTATACCCTACTACAGCCTCATATCCCAGCAGACCCCAGGTAAGTTGTCAAACTGTTCTTAAACGGTTTGACTACTTACTCTAGGAGGGGGGCCCGGCCCTCCTGGCACCATAACGACTACACAGAGCAGTAGTGGTTATTGTGCATGGATTATTTCTTTAAATAATCTACGAGTGCCCCAGTAGCCAGCCCACAGGCCGGCCAGCCAGCCAGCCAGCCCACAGGCCACCAGTTAGGCTTAAAGCCAGCAAGCCACAGCCTGCCAGCCAGCAAGCCACAGCCAGCAAGCCACAGCCTGCCAGCCGCAGCGAGCAAGCCCACAGCCTGCCGGCAGTAGCCAGCAAGCCCACAGCCTGCCAGCAAGCCCACAGCCTGCCAGCCTCAGCCAGTAAGCCCACAGCCTTCCAGCAAGCCCACAGACTGCCAGCCAGCAACAGTAATTAAGGTAAGAGGAGCCAACTTGGCCTAGGTATCAGCGAGCTATGTTGTGTTGCTATATTGTGAATAGGAACCAGAGTGTTGGAGAGACCCCCCTCCAGGCCCCATTAGACTCCATTGTAGTCTCTAATGGGACCTGGAGGAAATTCTTTCTAACACACTCTCTAAAGGACACTGAGATAGCCTCTGCTAGAATTCTCCCCCCCCCCCCCCCTGGCCCATTAGCCCTCAATTGAAGTCTCTACTGGGGCCGGGAGGCGACTGTTTCCAGCAGGGACACTGAGATGGCCTCTGTTAGAAAGACCCCCTTCCAAGCCTATTAGACTCCATTGTAGTCTCTAATAGGGCCTGGAGGGTATTCTTTCTAACACACTCTCTAAAGGACACTGAGATAGCCTCTGCTAGAAAGACCCCCCTCCATGGCCCATTAGCCCTCAATTGTAGTCTCTACTGGGGCCTTGAAGGGATTATTGCACTTTTGTTCCTTGTGTCTAAAGATTGTGTAGGGTGTGGCTGGAGGCGGTGCATGGAGGCGGGACATGGGTGGCGCTTGCTGCGGAGTATGGGTGGGGCCTGTAAGGGGGCCCTTGATTTATTTTGCCCGGGGGCCCTGAGGGTTCTCAGTCCGCCCCTGTTCCATACCCTAACCAGTGGAGGGGGGAAAAAATCAGTTGCATTCAAAATAATAAAAATGTAATCTCTTTATCCTTCCGGTATTAACGTTTTGCTCTTATGCAAAGAGCAAACGATTACCCTCTATTCATATTTATGATTACATTTACAGGAGTCACATAATGTTCTATTCTTGGAAGGGCTTCCCTCAAATTTTTTTGCACTATTAGAAAATATGGTAGTCAGTACTTATCTATACACTTAAATCTTTACCTCTTGTACGAGTTCCTTGAAAGGACACTTAGCAATATGCCATTTATACAAATGAGATTATGTAACATTATTTGTATATGGAAAATGGAACTTTTACAAATGTAGGACCATGCAAAGACATTGGAACAATTTAGAAAAATAATTATGTTAATTAACCAATTGTCATGCATAATTTGAAATTAGATATACGATTCAGTGAATATTTCCATTAACACATTTTGGATCGTACCTGGGTAAATCTCATCTTCCTCCTTCCAAACACCACCCTCAATGTCACGCAGATATTGGGCTGTTGTTCTGGGAAATCTCTGGATGGAATGGCGCATGTATTTTTCCCGGATTGCTAGCGCCCTAAAAAGACCCTTTCCAGCAAGCTCGAAGTCATCTACTGTAACCTGCAGTAAAATTAGAATTTAGCTACCTAAGCTACCTGATTAACTCATAACGTTATTATGCACAAGTTATTATAATCAAACTCTTCAAACCAATCAAATGTAAGAGATGAGTGAAGTACTGACAAACTTTGTGAGCTGATCTTTTGATCTTGTTTTGCCTCTTGCAATTTACCGTTATATTTTCAGTTAATATATTTTTGTTTATTTGTTGGGTTCTTTTTGTGTGTATGTTCTTTTCGCGCACTACTTTTAGTTTCTGTCAACATAGCAAACATACACATGAAATTTTAACTAGTTATCGTCCTAGCAGATTTAATTAAAAACATATTATATCCTTTTACACGGCATTAGTTTCACCTTAATTTGTTTTTATTAGCATTGGACAAAGCACACATGAAAGAGAAAGCATGAGTTTAATGTTTAGGGGCAATGACAAGCAAACACAAATAAAACATAAAAATTACAATAAAGTTTACGTGCGAAATTACATCTTAGTTATCCTGACATATTGAATATTGGTGTACCACGACAAATGGAATGTACTACAGATAGACAAAAAGATAAAAGAAGAACTAAATTATGAGTGAGTTTCATAATTCCAAGAATTTAAGACCCCATTTAGGGGTCCGACTACTTGTTTATATTTCTAATATTATAATGAGAAGTATGATTCTAAGAAGAGACTCTGGAAAGTCTTTTTTCCTTGATATAAGTCTGGCGCTCCTCTTAATGCACTATCTAAGAGTTTAAACTTTAGCAAACCACGTTTATCAAGTTAATTGATTCCCCTGACTCTATTTTAATCGGTTAATCTTCCTATTTACAAAAAAGTCAAATATCCAACTGTCGTCAAAAGAAATGTACTATGGCTTTGGTTATTACTCTGAGAAATAAAATAATTCTCATTTCATGCCAGATGGTGGCAATCTCACACAATAACATACCTAAATCATTAAAACAAATCCATACCAGGAAGGGGGAAAGTTTAATTTCCCATAAAAATGATATAACCCATCATTTAGACAGAAAAAAAAAGAAAGAAAAAAATTAAGAATCAAGATAACAGTATACTAATTTTTCTTTTTTAAATTTGATAGTGGGGTGTAAAGGTCTTTGCATCTTGAAGAGATATTCTGTCTGAAACCCTCCAGCTAATGGGCTGAAAAGCATGGATTTTATTTTTATTTATTTTTTGTTGCAGATTACTATTTTTTTTAATTTACTTTTTTATAAGTTTGTTTTAACTTTACATAAAGGGACACTCTAGTCACCAATGCAACTTTATTGCAAATGATAGATTTTTGCCTCATTAATAAGCTGTAATATTCTGCATGCGCAAAAAAAGTTTTACAGAATTCTTCACCAAAAGCCTGCATCTGTGGCCACGCCCCCTCATGCCAGAAACACTTCCTTATAAGTGTATGCATACAGTCTCAGTCCCAACAGCACTGTGTGAGATGATTTTATTTCACTACCTCCCTGCAAACAGCAAGAAAACTATGAACAGGTGATGACATCCTTACTATATGTCTCCTTGAGTATCCTGTCCTTGTAATGCAGGTTGCTTTGTAGCATCATTCAGTGCTTTCAGTGGCTGAGCTATGTACATACATCTGATAAGGACATCTTGTATTGTAATTGTATTGTTGACTAGAGTGTCCCTTTAGTAACAACTGTGGTTTGTTATGATGGCATTTATTTTGGACATGCTTTTATGGCTGAAAAAATAAGAAAGAAAGAAAAACTTGAAATAAAACTTCAATTAAATATCAATATGTAATATAGTATTTTTATTACATTAATTATATATTTTTCATTATTTATTATTATATGTTATAGGTTTTTACTTTTGTATTAGAATATACTACATCCTCATTATTAATTAGAAGGAGAGAAAGCACATCCAAAACTAGGGTAAAAATGTGTGCCTGTTAATTATGTTAAAGGTTTATCTGAGGGGAGGAGATGTGTGGGTTGTACCCTGTCTGTTATTTGTTACTGTGTTAATTATGTAGGTGTCTCCCTTGCATGGACAGAATCACATAAAAGGAGAATTCCTGTCATTCAAATTTAGTTCTTCTTGACCCTTCAAAACGTAGCCTCGTCTCGTTCTTGGAAGGGGATTTACTGCATAACCACCTTGCTCTTTTAATAGCTATGCCTGACTCTTCTCTTGGATCTCGTGGATGGGAATAAGTAACTCCACCACTATACAGCAACTTGCCAAGAAAAAGGACGTCTCCAACGGCTGATACCCTCTCACTACCTGGGTAGCCGTTACAGGTGGCGGGTGGGGACCCTAAATAAATAAATAATAGGGGGGACCTAATTTCCCCCCCAGGTCCCCACCCATGAGTCTATTAGACTAATGATACAAAACAAAAAGGTAATGCATTCGGCATTTGCCCTTTCATTTCGCTTGTATTCTGTATATAGGGCTTTTGTTTCCCCCCTTTTTATTTTATTTCATTAAGGTTCCCCGTTTATATTATTACAAATACTATGTCCACCCCACAAATACGAAAAAAACAGAACTTTCAGACAAAATCTTATTCGTACGAAAACGGATGCACATGTCTACTAGTTTATTATATTTTTTATTATATGTTTCCCTCGCTGTGGGGTCTATAAGTTCCTTTTGGCTTACCACAGTCCATTGGTCACATAAAGATAGGGGTACAAATCTAAAGAAGATTCATTTGTTGGAAAACTCAAACATTGGACATAATATAAACATATCCGCAGCTTCAAAATTCTTGACAGCTATATTCTGGCCAAATATTATGGAAAACTATCACAGCTGACCATAAAACAAATTAATCTTACACAGAATGAACTCTCCTGGGTCTACCTGCTCTCCACTAAGTAGGAAATTTGGGAAGAGAGAAAGTTATGTCTTGATATGCCCTTCAGTTTATGCCACACATCTTACAGTGCCTTGCAAAAGTATTCACCCCCCTGACTTTTTACCTACTTTGTTACATTACAGCCTTACGTTCAATGTTTTCTGAATTTTATGTGATGGATCAGAACACAACAGTCTAAGTTGGTTAAGTGAAATGAGAAAAATATATACATAAAACTATTTTTTAGAAATAGAAAACAGAAAATTGGCATGTGCGTATGTATTCACCCTCTTTGTTATGAAGCCCACAAAAACTCTGGTGCAACCAATTACCTTCAGAAGTCACATAATTAATGAAATGATGTCCACCTGTGTGCCATCTAAATGTTACATGATCTGTCATTACACATACACACCTTTTTTGAAAGGCCCCAGAGGCTGTAACACCTAAGCAAGAGGCACCACTAACCAAACACTGCCATAAAGACCAAGGAACTCTCCAAACAAGTAGGGGACAATGTTGTTGAGAAGTACAAGTCAGGGTTAGGTTATAAAACAATATCCAAATCTTTGATGATCCCCAGGAGCACCATCAAATCTATCATAACCAAATGGAAAGAACATGGCACAACAGCAAACCTTCCAAGAAACGGCCGCCCACCAAAACTCACGGACCGGGCAGTGAGAGCATTAATCAGAGAGGCACCACAGAGACCTAAGGTAACCATGGAGGAGCTGCAAAGACAAAAAGCCGTACGCTCCATAGAGTTGGGCTTTATGGCAGAGTGGCCAGAAGAAAGCCATTACTTTCAGCAAAAAGCAAAATGGCATGTTTTGAGTTTGCGAAAAAAAAGGCATGTGGGAGACTCCCACAATGTATGGAGGAAGGTGCTCTGGTCTGATG
The DNA here is from genome assembly GCF_036172605.1 of Pelobates fuscus. Taxonomy (NCBI): domain Eukaryota; kingdom Metazoa; phylum Chordata; class Amphibia; order Anura; family Pelobatidae; genus Pelobates; species Pelobates fuscus. The sequence continues at coordinate 130,436,313 of NC_086317.1, forward strand.
AGACTAAAATTGAACTTTTCGGCCATCAAAGAAAACGCTATGTCTGGCACAAACCCAACACATCACATCACCCCAAAGAACACCATCCCCACAGTGAAACATGGTGGTGGCAGCATCATGCTGTGGGGATGTTTTTCAGCAGCCAGGACTGTGAAACTGGTCAGAGTTGAGGGAAAGATGGATGGTGCTAAATACAGGGATATTCTTGAGCAAAACCTGTACCACTCTGTGCGTGATTTGAGGCTAGGATGGAGGTTCACCTTCCAGCAGGACAATGACCCCAAACACACTGCTAAAACAACACTTGAGTGGTTTAAGGGGAAACATGTAAATGTGTTGGAATGGCCTAGTCAAAGACCGGACCTCAATCCAATAGAAAATCTGTGGTCAGACTTAAAGATTGCTGTTCACACGCGCAAACCATCCAACTTGATGGAGCTGGAGCAGTTTTGCAAAGAGGAATGGGCAAAACTCCCAGTAGTAAGATGTGGCAAGCTCATTGAGATTTATCCAAAGCGACTTGGAGCTGAGATTGCCACAAAAGGTGGCTCTACAAAGTATTGAATTTAGGGGGGTGAATAGTTATGCACATTGACGTTTTCTGTTATTTTGTCCTATTTGTTGTTTGCTTAAAAAAAAAAAAAATCTTCAAAGTTGTGGGCATGCTCTGTAAATTAAATGAGCAAATCCTCAAACAATCCATGTTAATTCCAGGTTGTGAGGGAAAAAAACATGAAAAATGCCAATGGGGGTGAATACTTTTTTTTGCAATACACTGTATTTGACAAACAGTAGGAAAATAAAGGGTCCTAATTTGTACAGAAACTATTATACAAAGAATGAAATAATATTGTCATAGGACCATTCCATGTTTATGGAACATAATGTAATAGTAAAGCTCATTATACTTGAACACTACTAAAATCTTTGTTTTTGTGTATTTTATTGAAAAAATACTTAGCTGCACCTAAATCATTTTTGCTGAACCATGAATTTCAGTTGGTTTTAAGTGTTACACGAAATGTCCACAAGCCACTAAATTCTATTTCAAGTATAGTGATAGTTTACCAGGATCATATTCAGTTATAGTCATAACTCAACAGCTGACACCCACCTGTAAACTAATATCCATGTCTGGGTGTTTACAGGCACATTTATTAGGTAGTGCTAATGCTTTGCTGAGCACTGCTCCTCGCATTACTGGAGTTTAAATGATATAAAATGTTACATGCCACAAAGAGGTCACACACTAAATAGCCCACAGCAGCGGTCAAGTCCTGGGGAATAAAGTATGGCAACTCACCCAAGATCCACCACCTCCTCCCCACAATAAATAATATACACTCGTATGCATATATAAACTCACAGACACATACACTCACAGAAACACACAAATTATTATTATTTTTTGAAATTTAAAAATGTAAACTCAGCCTCCCTACCTGGAGAGCTGGCGTGGACCTGTCCCTGGGGTCCAGTGGGGCTGCAGTGAGTGTTCTCTCTGCTCTGCTCCCTCTCGCCATGCGGGCTGTCTGCTGATGCCGAGTGCCGGAATATGACATCATATTCTGGTACCCGGCATCAGCAAGCGGCGCAAGGGAGCAGAGCTGGGAGAACACAGATCCCTCGCCGCCTCTGACAGGGAAAAGGGTGCCCACCGGGGGGTCCATCAGGTGGCCCCCCATGACAGAGGGCATTTGGCGGCAGCATTTTGTGCCGCAACCTGAGTGCCTGCAGGAGCAACGGGAACGGCATTTCTGCTGTAAAAAAAGTCCTGCAGGACTCGAGCCCTGGCCCACAGAACATTATGTAAGCTTAGTGGAAGCAACAGCTAAGCATGCAATGATGCCCAACAGATATTGGGTTTTTGAACTCAGTACTGGCTAACTTTACCAATCTATGATCAGCTGGAGCTGCAAAATAATTATTTTGTGTGTGGTTTGTCAGATATGACAGTAGGTGGAGCTGTTACAATTGTACATGGTTATGAATTATGTACATTTTGTGTACAACACAAAATGTGAAAGGTGATGTCTAATGGAATGTAAAATGGCTGTGTAAGACTTATATGCGATATGGTAAAATGGCTATAAATGATATAGAATGATAAAGTTTTAGAGCTACTAAGTAAATAATACTGACACATAGGATACCAACCATTATAACATACACAACGTACACTCTGATGACTAGCAGGTGAAACGTTGCATTCCCATGATGTGAGAGCAGAATAGCCATATGAAATACAGTAAGAACTTCTCCATTCAATTTGCATTGGTTAGCTCCATAATTAAACTCCCTCTAGTGGCTGCCAAAACCTATTTCTTTTTACATTAATCACTGGGAACTCACACTGTTCTATTGGGAATGTACCCACAAAACACAAATATTGTGCACATTATCAGTGTGTGAACCTGTGGTTAAAGTTTAATGACAATATAAATGCGGCTCTCTTGCCCACTTATACCAATAACTAAAACTGGTAAGTTAAATTAAATATTTACAGCAGTTTCTTTACATATAGAAATGTAATGATATTCAATATTAAACTAGATGAAATTACTAGATATGTTATTTCTACAAATATTATCGATTTGTAATTTCCCCACCCATCGTGTATCTTCTGTCTTGGCCACCATTCCTATACAGCACACTTGAATTAACTACTGTCATTATTCTTGCTTAACTAGTTTATATTGTTAAACAGTGAATTGTTTTTTTCTTCTTCTTAGTTTTCTTTTTTTTTTTTTTTGTCAATCTGATTTTTATTAAGGCATATAGTATGGGGTACAGAAGAGAAGACGGAGGAAACGTTTAAGCGAGTTACATTATAGGGTTGGTACAACAATACACAAAGTTAAAGTACATTTCCAGATTTTCAATGCCTAATTTTTTTTTTTTTTATGTAACGTAGTTAAGCTCCAATTTGAAAATACAAGCTAAGGATCGTAGGATCCGGATTAGTATCTCGCTAGGTTATGCTAGTCAGGCGACAGGTTACACATAAATAAAAAGAAAAAAAACATTAGTTACTTATGCTAGGTACATGCTAACTTCAATATGCAAGCAGGTCTGGCTAGTTCAGCGTTAGTGGTACTGGTCAGGTAAGTTTAGCAAGGAACAACGAGTTTGTTACCGTCTAGGCATGCATATGATATTTCTAGGTTCTTCTAGGTTTAGAAATATATTTTGTGGATTATCGTTTAATCGTCAAGCTAGGACAACAACATTACTATCGTGTTATTAAAATTAGGTAGTCGCTGTGAAACAAAGTTAAATTAGAAGTGGTCAATAACATAGATACATTCTTACATGAGTGTCCGCTTCATGTTATATTATAAACGACTTTGTGTTGTCAGGTTGAAAATGCCTATATAAAAGGTAGTGTAGAGTGTCAGTCGGTCTTAGTGACTGGCTAAGTAGGTAAAATTAGGGAGCGTGGCTCGTTTGCCTTTGTCATGCTGTAGGGCCGTAACATGGGTCAATATAGTCGTGACAGTACTGTAAAGCTAGCACTGCGTTCATCGATAATATGTTCAGTGCAGCCGGGGGTACCTTGTCATGTGTATTAAGGTTATCTAGTGCCATACAGTGGCAGTAGTCAGTGGGTAAACTGATCTAGTACTGTAGTTAACCTTCCCCGGTACCCTCTATATTCTATGTAAGTTCTGTGTTTGTCTTTTGCTCCTTCCCAAGTGCCATTGTGACAATGATAAAACGTTCATATACAAAGTTAGCATTAAAGTCGTTTGATATTCGCGTGTACATATTGTAGTTTGTGAAGTTCTCGGATGTTTTTACACCTGTCGTGTGACTGTTCGTGTGTTGCGGTGTTGTGAGGCGGTGTCAGTGTGCCTTCTCGGTGTCATATACTCTACCCGGTCGGTTGTATGCTGCGCCTTATCATTATAGAAAGTGTGGGCGACTGTTGTTTTTGGAGTGGTCGTTGGTCTGCGGTGCTCGGTATAGGGTGTCTCCAGTTGGCAGAGACTTGTGTGTGTGTGTGTGTGTGGGGGGTGTCGCTATAGTGATCCCATCTCTTGTCGGGGTTCCGTAAGGGTGGGTGTGAGGCCTTCTCGGAGTTGTTGCAACCTCCCGTGTAGTGTAGTGCATGAGTGTGTTGGTATGCGTCTGACCTGTGTGCATTGAGTGACCTATGTCCCCGTAATCTTTGTGGGTGTGCATTATGCCGCATCAGTGTACAAGTGGGGCATTGTAGAAGCAAACAAAGTTAAATAAACTTAACGTTAACTGATAATTTGTGAACGGAGTGTTTTTAGCTAGAGTTCAAATTTTGCCGGGTACTACTGTTCCCTGTTAGTGAGCACAGTTTTTTCAGGTTGGGGCTGCTGGTCGTTCGTTGTCTCTCGGGGTGAAGGGCGCCGATCTCTCCGGGTCCCAGGCATGTGAGCCCGAGGTAGTCGCTCTTTCCTCAGCTGGTGCAGGGAGACCCGTAGCTTGCAAGTACGTGGTTGCTTCTTGTAGGTTGGACAGTCTCTTCGTGTTTCCGTCTTTGGTGACTAGGAGGGTACGTGGTAGTGCCCACCGGTATTCCACACCAGCGTTGCGGAGTTGGCTGGTCACTGGGCCCATCGATTTGCGCCATAGCATTGTGGAGCGGGTTATGTCTTGGTAGAACGTTAACTGCGCGTTTTCAAAATTAAGCGGTGTTTTGCCCCGGATTGCTGTCATCATTTGGATTTTATCGGTGGTCGAGTGGCATCGGACTATCACGTCCTGTGGTGCTCCAGCTGGTGCTTGGCGTGGCGTCGGGATTCGGAAGAGGCTCTCAAAAGTAAGTTTCTTTGCCTGCGTGTGTGGCATTATCGAGGTGGTGAGCCTCCTGATGTAGTGGGGCAATTCCGTTAAGGTAACAGAGTCAGGGATGCCCCTTATCTTAACATTAAGGCGCCTGTGGCGGTCCTCGGCTTGGTCTGTTCTAGTTAGGAGCGCGGTTTGGGATGCTTGCAGTTGATTCAAGGTTTCTTTTATGTCCTGAACCTCCTGTCTGAGCTCCAGGATGCCATCCTCGGAGGCCTGAGTACGGACTATAACCGGTGTGATTTCCTTCTTGAGTAAGTCCAGATCAGCAGCATGTAACTGCCGCATTTCGTGTAGTAAGTCCGCTATGTCTTGTTTCGTGGCCGGAGTTTGGTTGGGTACCAATGTCTGCTCCACTATGTTCAGTTCGGACTGTGTGGTGTGAGTGGGCCTTTCTGCTGGTCCCTCTTGTGCTTTCGGGCCCTCAGATTGCCCCTGAGCCGCCATCGTGGTAGCTGGGCGCTGTAACATTGCGCCTATGTCCTGGGTGTCTCTGGTTGTTGTCAGGGGGGCTTTGTGGTTCTTTTTGCCCATGACTTCGGTAGGCTTTGAGGCGTGCAGGGTCTGGTGTGGAGGGGAGTATAAGAAGGTCTCCGGCCACTCCGGTATTTCCCACGAGGCCCGAGCGCTGCGCGGCCCGGAGTAGGCCCCAGGCCTCCGGCGTGTCTTTCTGTTGGGTTGCGGGAACAGGAAAGGCATCGAATTGTAGCTCCCGATCGGGTGTATCAAGATAGGTGGCTTTCACTTTCCGTGGCGTATCGGGTGCGGTGAATTTCCCCGTCTTTTGTTCTCCGTTGTCGGAGCTCTAGGTAGTTGCGACCATTCCGTTTGAGCGCTTGGCTCCGCCCTCTTCTTCTTAGTTTTCAAGTGAATATTCAGTTACAGTGCGTCACAGCTAACCTTTTTTACCCACTCAGAACATGGCTTCACTGATGAACAAAGTGTAATTATCATGATTATTTTATGTATAGTACTAAAACTCAATGAAAGTGTATAGATCAATGATTTCCAACCTTTTCGGCTAAGGTGTACGTCAGTGAAAAAGAGAAATTCTAAGAGCGTTTTTTTTTTATTATTTTTACCGTTATCAGTAGCTCATAAAAATGTTTTATTTGAAGCCCTATTGTATTACTTTCAGTTGACTGCCTGATGGAAATTCACATTTAATGCTGACATTTGTTGAAAAAAAAAAACACTTTTTAAGGACTATGTACAAACTATTACGGACATGAAGTCCATGTGTTTACGGCACACTCCGTGGTTGCTACGGCACATTAGTGTGCCATGACGTGCACTGGTGGAAGATCACTGGTAAAGTGAAGGACACTTCTTACAGTAGCAACTTAGTAATTTTAATTCTGCAGATATCATAGCTGAGACATATAGATGTTCAAGCAGGACCACTATTTAAGCCTTAATTAACCGCAAACAGCTAATTTATGCTTTGTTTTGTTTTTTAATTCCATGATTACATGTCTTTAAAGAAAACACTGGCTTCTAGTAAAGTATGCATACATAAAACAAGCATCTGGGATTATTCGTTAATTTAAGAAGTATAGAGGCTTTAGTGGGATATTTTGGCAAAATGGTGAGAACTATTTAACATTTGCTTTTCCAACTCAGCATTTTTGGTACAGAAATTCCAATTCCCAGTTGGTTCCCCAGGATGTAAGGTGTAGTGACTAAACCCACGTTTGGACAGTGTTGTGTATTGTATTCTTACCCCAGATGCGTAGTCTCCAGTGATCTGCACTTTCTGGTAATCTGGAACAGTCAGGTACAATGGAGCAGAGTCATCTGTTGCCTCCAATGGGGCAAGCTCCTTTTCTACCTCTGGAACTTTAATGACAATTGTTTTGAGACGTTGAAGTCGCTGCTTTCTAGAAAATAGAAAATACCAACCCTCTAGTTTTGAGTACAGTTAATTCAAAATGTTGTATGCATCTATTCAGTTACTGGTTGTATACTTATTATATGTGACGGGACTGTGATCGAAAATAATTTTTTTTGTAATAATCAGTTTTAAAACACCTTCAAATATAAATCTGGCTGAGTCACTGTGAAGAAATCCCTCTTTTAGGTGTGATATTTCTTCCCTATTCATTCGGTAGATATAACTACCGAACAAGGACCACCCCCTGGCTCGTTAAACTTCAAAGACTGCTTCAATTGAACCCTCTATCTGTGCGGCCAGCGTTCGTACTGCCGAACGCCACGTGGCTGCGAAAACGGCGGCCATCTTTTTTTCAGGCAAACAAAAGCAGCGGGACTTGGTCGTCGAGTGTCTGGAACTAAAATCGGACACTCGACTTCCCGAACACCGGTCTCAACAAGCGAACGCTGGATCTATATTTCCCGAATAGCGAGAAGAGCGCTATTGGGTACTTTTGTGCATTCGAGGGGAACAATCGCTGCTAAGAGCCAGGGGAATCCATTCATGGAATTATTCTTTTGTGCCACTTAACTGAATAGACCAGCAAAACCACCCAAACTCCTGGAACTATTTTGGGCAGCCACCTCGCGGTTAGTCGATCACAAAAGACTTCCATACGTTTTGAGAACCCCTGAACCGATCTGGGTGAAATTTGAATATGTTGGTCACCCAGATCGGGGCTATCAGGGGACATATTGTTGGTGGGGATACCCCATGCCTAAAGGGGTGTTATGAATATTGGGGAAAATTGGGATTTTTCTGCCTAGAGATAATCAAGTTATTACTTTGTCAGACTTGATTATCTCCAGGACTAGGGGAGGGAATTGTATGTTTGTGCTGGGTGTGTTTCACGGTTTTACTGTAACTAATTGATTGTACTGTGTCCCTCCCTGTGGGATGTCTCCTTGCATGGGGACTTGCATAAAAGTCTGTGTGTGTTCATTAAAAGCGAGTTTTGTTGTACCCTTCTTCTTGACTTCAGCTGATGTTTGGGGATTCGTATGCTTTATTAAGGGAATCATCTTGTAAAGCTATTGTATTCGTATGGATTTCGTCTATTCCATCTACCGAACGGAGAGCTATACTCACTGATGTTCTGGCGGTTCGGGAAACTACCGAATGAGGATTGGATATACTAGGTTTCCTTACAGTCACCTCTAACGCCTGCCTTTATTCAGTAATAGCATGGCAGATTACACGAGTTTCGCTCTGTACAGAAACATTTTACCAACATATACCTGTTAATTGTAGATTATAAGTGATCCATGTCAGGGGCCTCTAGTATATATTCATTGCTATTTTCTATTAAGAAACACACATATGTCTACAGCATTTACTGGACATTTTTTGTTGCCAGCTGCAAATAGTGATTTTATATTTTTAAGAGATATTTACTACCATCTCCAAATGCATAGGGAGATAAGCCCCATCTGCAAGTGTGCCAAGCTTGATACAGATATTATTCACAACAGTATCAACTAAAATTACATTTACAATTCTAAACAGACTGTTGGAGTTTACTTTCAGTAACCTATACCTTTTCTACTTAACATATCGATTGCTTATCTTTGACAATGTTGTCAGTCAAGGTTGGGGCATAGGCAAACTATGATTTTGGTTCCTGCTCCACCCACACCAAAACAAAAAATGGCTGCTAAGGGCACGTCATCTTACCAAAGAGCCAAGGGCCAATTCATCTTCTCCAATAGGTATCACAGATTCATTCTTATAGATGTAGATCCATAATCCCAGGCAAACATATACAGTTAAATATGCCACTACACAGACACAGTTGCACTGTCCCACACACTCAGTTACATGTACACACAATATATACTCCTGTCTAACACATGTAGCGATGAAACTCTCAATCAAGGCTGCTTTCCTGTGCTGTGTAAACCGGTCAACTCCATTACTGATGTTTTGGCCTACAACTGCAGAACACCATAACTAATGAGGCTGGCTGGAGCACACAGCACAGGCAAACAATGCTCCGTAGCTGTCCAGCTTCCTCAAACACATTAAATAAGAGAGTGATCATGGCCCTGATGTCAACCAGGCCATTTGCAATCCAGGATGTAAAGGTGTATGCCCGGGACTCTATTCCGGGACTCCATCAGTCATATTAGAAAGGGTGACCACTGCCACATGAAAGTATTTAGGACGTCAGTACCTCTTGGCCCATGTACAAGATTGCCGGCACTCAAAGCACACTTAAGTGTTCAAAAATTTGTTGAAAACTATATTATACTGCATAGCACCCATTCATTGTTCCGAGGCATTGAGGACCTACAAACACTCCTATGTATATATACAGAAAGAATAATTAGATTTCTACAACTTTCAAATCAATCTTTCATTGCACATGCAAACATCCAGACAATAATTTGATCCAAGATGAAAATTGAGGGAACACTCCCTAAACACTAGAAATCAAATATACTGCCCCGGAGAGTTACTAATCTGTGCAGTTTGCTTATAATTACTTTATAACAGTGATGACCTACTATGACACCCTTTAAATTTGGGGGACTTCTGGCTGGCTGAGCATATTTCTCAAACATCTGGTGTTGCCAGTGTGAGTAATTGCTAGGGATGTGCATGGGAAAAATATTCGGTTCAGCATTCGAAAATTCGGAACTTCGGAACTTCAGGACTTCGGGTAAGTGTAGGGTTCGGGTTAGGTGTAGGGTTAGGGTTGGTTTAGGGTTAGGGTTAAGGTATTGTTAAGGGTAGGGTTAGGGTTAGAGGTAGGATTAGAGTATAGTTAGGGGTAGGGTTGGGGTAGGGGTAGGGTTACGGCAGAGTTAAGGTTGGTTTAGGGTTAGAGATAGGGTTAGGGTAGAGGTAGGGGTAGGGTTAGGGTTGGTTTAGAGGTAGGGTTAGGGGTAGGGTTAAGGGTAAAGTTAGGGTAGGGGTAGGGGTAGGGTGTAACGTTTACATAGGTTGATATGGAGCACAACTGCAGATTTCTTAGGACTTAGATTGTTGATTAGGATACTTGGAGAATAGAATAGGAACTGTGTATTCAATAATGGAAAATACAGGTACTGTATCTTTAATTACTTCTCTGTTGGTTTAATTGGAGTAAGCAGCTTCCGATATACATGCAATCTAGCACATTGGTGTTTGCAAGTTTTAAGGAAATGGAGGAATTTAGAAATGAAGTTGTAACAGGAGTGATTCGTTTTGGAGTTAGAGATAGCAGGCCTGAAAGCAGCTGTAGCCTGAATGCTTAACGGACTTGAGAGCAGGCTGTAGCAGAAATGCTTGGCAAACTTGAGAGCAGACTATGGCAGGAATGCTTAGCGGTTTTGAGAGAAGGTAAGCTCTTATCATAGATATAACAATTGACTTAGCTTCCAAAGGGTGAAAAATCAGGTTCCCGGAGTTCTCCTCCGGGGAGGTTTGTTTCTCAGGCAGGATGAGGAAAGTCCAGATACTAGCCGTGGTCGAGGAGAGGAGAAGAAGGGTAAGTAGAATTCCAGTCCGGTTCAGTACACAAGTAGAGGTCGCAGAGAAACCTTTAGCCGGGTTGATATCGCGGTAACGCTGTTCAATAATCCAGCGTCTTGTATCTGGAGCGGTCGCATTATGTAGCGTGGGGAGACCGCGTCAGAGAAGGGGTGTGGCTAAACTCCGTCAACCCGGAAGAGACAAGGAATTACCGGTAGTTGAGGCATGACATAGGGTTAGGGTAGGGGTATGGTAGGGTTAGTTTAGAAGTAGGGGTAATGTTAGGTTTGGGTTAGAGGTAGGGATAGAGGTAGGGTTAGGAGTAGGGTTAGGGCTATTGTAGGGTTGAGTTAGGAGCAGGGTTAGGGTTAGGAGTAGGAGTAGGGGTAAGGTTAGGAATACGGTTACCCTACTCCAACCACTAATCCTAACCCTAACCCTACCCCAACCCCTACACCTACTTCAACTATTAACCCTACCCCAACCCTTAACCCAACCTCAACCACTCACCTTACCTCAACCCTCTCCTGTTTTGCCACTTTTCAGAAATCCGAAGCACTTCGGCACTTCCGAAATTCTGAAATTTAGCACTTCGGCAATTCGGTTCGGCATTCTGAAATTCAGCACACTCGGCAATTCGGTTCAGCATTCCGAAATTCAACACTTCGGACATTCAGAATGAAACGATTTGCACATGTCTAGTAATTGCTGCTCTAGTCATTATCTAGGTAATGCCATCTTGCAATGAAGCACTGACTGAATAAAGAATGTGTATGGTTAATTAATTAACTAGAAGATAAGATCATTTACCTTTTATCCTGTGCCTCCTTAGTTTCCCTCACAGCCAACTGGTGTGCCATTTCTTGTTGCACTATAGGGCAGTATTCCGCAACGTCAAAAAGATTAAGTTCCTCTTTGCTATCCTCATCGTGGACTTCAGTTGCAAAGACTTTCTCGGCCAAGGAGCGGATTTCCTCGTTGATTTCTGGAGACAAATTATATTTCCTGAGTTAGTTTGTCTACAGGTAGAGGGACTGAATATGGTTTATACACCCCGTCATTAAAGACTATATAATTTACATCATATTTCCACAGATCAGGCCATTTATAAATATTTACATAAAATTAAAATTCCTAAAATTACCCCAATCCAAAGAGAGAATTTAAATCAAAAAATATCACAGGCAGAAGTAGAAGAAACCATAAATTATTTACAATCTTCAAAAACGCCTGGCCCAGATGGTTTTTCTAATTTATTCTTTACAACATTTAAAAAAATTATTATACCTAATATAACAGCAACATTTAATGAAATTGCCTCGTCAGGCAAAATAGCACGAGAATTATTAAGGGCCAACATAAAGCCTATTTTGAAACCTAATAAAATTTCAAGAGCAATAACAAATTATAGGCCTATTTCTTTAATAAATATAGATATCAAATTATATGCCGCAGTATTAGCCAGAAGACTTCATTTATTGCTTCCTGAATTGATACATATAGACCAAATAGGGTTTGTAAAAGGTCGCCGCTCCAGTGATAATTCACATATAATCATCGATTTATTTGAATGCGCACAATTAACAGTGACGCCCCTTCTGACCCTGTCGATCGATGCAGAAAAGGCTTTCGACAGGGTCGGATGGGGATATATGAATAAAGTTTTGACTGCATTCGTGTTGGAAGGTTGGATTGCACTTGCAATCGGGGCTCTCTATAAAGGCCCATCAGCAAGAATAATAGGATATTATATATGCTCAGAATGGTTCGACATTAACAATGGAACACGGCAGGGGTGTCCACTATCGCCCCTGCTATACGTTCTCTCAATCGAACCATTCACCATAACCATCAGAGAAAATTTAGGAATAAGAGGTATGATAATAGAAGAAGTAGAAGCAAAGATATGTATTTACGCAGATGACGTATTGATCTCAATTACAGATCCTGATGTTTCACTTTTTCATTTAATGCAAGAGATTAAAAACTACGGAGATGTTTCAAATTATAATATAAATCTTCAAAAAACTATTGCTTTAACAATTAATATAAATTCTCATATGCTAGGTTCTCTCCAAGAGAAATATAATTTCCAGTGGACTAAAAAAGAGTTCCAATATTTAGGAATTACTATTACGGCAAATCCTCAAAAAATAGTAGAGACCAATTTTTAAAAAAATGTTCATAAAACTTTAAAAGAATGGCGCCCCTTAGAAAGCTCCTGGTGGGGAAGAGTCAACACAATAAAAGCATATGTTATCCCCAAATGGGCCTATATTTTCAACATGATTCCATTGAAAGTTCCAAAACCTTGGTTAGATATGCTTCAATATTCACTTTCTAATTTTATTTGAATAAAAGAATAGAATAGAAAAGAATAAAATCCCAAATTTTAACAAAAATTTAATCAAGGAGGAATGGCTTTTCCACTCATTAAAGATATATACAGTGCTAACATTTTTTCCCATATACATAAATTCTATATTTCAGACTCCAGAAAACAACCATGGTATCAGATAGAATCAATTAGAACAAAAGAGAATGATCTAGGCCTTCTGATTTGGGACGATGAGACTAACTACAAGATTCATTTAATGCAATTCAATTCTATGATTGTATCCCATCTTATTGAAGAATGGCAACAAATCAAAAAAATTCTTAAGATATCAAAAAAAATAATTGAAGGAGCAAATGTTCGGGCTATGGAAAGAGTTATCCCAGATATAAACCTCTCCAAATGGAGAGCTTATAAAGAGATCTATATTAAAGATCTCCTTCAAAGTAGCAAATTGCTGCCATTCAACAACCTCAAATCTAAATTCAATCTCTCTGACATAGAAGTCTTTTCTTACATGAGAGTAAGAGGATTTCTTAATTGGTCCTTATTAAGAAAGGAAGGCGATATAAACAATTTGGTTTATAGAATTTTTGACAAAAAGGAAACAAAATCAATATGTTCCATTGCTATTTATTTGATTAGACAAACGTACTCAGATACTTACCCCACAGCTAAAAAACAATGGGAAAAAGATCTTAATATTAAATTATCTGATAAGACTTGGTGCTCACCTATGAAATTTCTTAGAAAACATATACATTGTTTAAATTTAATTGAAACTTTTTTTAAAGTTCTCCATAAGTGGTACCTAGTACCAACAAGGCTGGCTAAGATATCCACGTCTAATTCCTCCCTGTGTTGGAGATGTCTAACACATGAGGGAGACATGTTACATATCTGGTGGGGTTGCCCAAAAATTTCCATCCTATGGGAATCAATATATAGTTTTTTAGAGTTCTTCAATGTTAAAGTTAAAAAATGCCCACAGGTAGGTCTACTCCATCTCAACTGGGATAGACTCCCCAAGGACCAATTAATATTGACCATCCATTCCTTTATTGTGGCGAAGATATTAATAGCAAGAACTTGGAAACAAATAACCACACCAGATAGGAAACAGTTTATAGCTCAATTGTTATTCCAGCTTGAAATGGAGAGAGGAGTTGCATGTCTAAATAACGGTAGAAAATACATACATCATTTTAATAATTGGATAAGAAAGATTAAAGAACGTTTCCAATGAATATTAATTATTTTTGTTATGTTAGATGATATGGGTTCTTTTTTTCAAATATATGGATTCCAGCCAATAATTGTTAATGATTGCTATGTTTGTTAGGTATGACCTGTTACGAGTTAAGTATTGTAATTTTATTTTGTATATACATTAATGGTAACTAAAGTAATTTTGTGTATTTATGAATAGTGATGTCCTGAACTATTCGCTGGTGAATAGTTCTCGGCGAACATAGCATGTTCGCGTTCGCCACCGCGGGCGAACACATGCGATGTTCGGTCTGCCCCCTATTCGTCATCATTGAGTAAACTTTGACCCTGTACCTCACAGTCAGCAGACACATTACAGCCAATCAGCAGCAGACCCTCTCTAGCAGACCCTCCCACCTACTGGACAGCATACAATTTAGATTCATTCGGAAGCTGCAATCATTTTTTTTTTTTATTATTCTAAATGCCAAACATTGGTATATAGGGGAATATTCACTAAATGCCAAACATTGGTATATAGGGGAATATTCACTAAATGCCAAACATTGGTGTATATAGGGGAATATTCACTAAATGCCAAACATTGGTATATAGGGGAATATTCACTAAATGCCAACCCCCTCCCCCAACCCCCTCCCCTGCGAGGTGGGTGGGGGCCATAAAAATAATGAGGGGGGGGACCTACTGTCCTCCCCCCGGCCCCCACCCCTGCGCAGTGGGTGGGGGCCATAAATCACAATGGGGGGGACCTACTGTCCCCCCCCACGGACCCCACCCCTGAGCGGTGGGTGGGTTCCCTAAAAAACATTTAGTGAATATTCCCCTGTATAACAATGTTTGGCATTTAGTGAATATTCCCCTATATAGCAATGTTTTGCATTTAGTCAATATTCCCCTATATAACAATGTTTGGTATTTAGTGAATATTCCCCTGTATAACAATGTTTGGCATTTAGTGAATATTCCCCTATATAACAATGTTTTGCATTTAGTCAATATTCCCCTATATAACAATGTTTGGCATTTAGTCAATATTCCCCTATATAACAATGTTTTGCATTTAGTGAATATTCCCCTATATCACAATGTTTGGCATTTAATGAATATTCCCCTATATTAACTAAATGCCAAACATTGTTATATAGGGGAATATTCACTAAATGCCAAACATTGTTATATAGGGGAATATTCACTAATGCCAAACATTGTTATATAGGGGAATATTCACTAAATGCAAAACATTGTTATATAGGGGAATATTCACTAATGCCAAACATTGTTATATAGGGGAATATTCACTAAATGCAAAACATTGTTATATAGGGGAATATTCACTAAATGCAAAACATTGTTATATAGGGGAATATTCACTAAATGCCAAACATTGTTATATAGGGGAATATTCACTAAATGCCAAACATTGTTATATAGGGGAATATTCACTAAATGCCAAACATTGTTATACAGGGGAATATTCACTAAATGCCAAACATTGTTATACAGGGGAATATTCACTAAATGCCAAACATTGTTATACAGGGGAATATTCACTAATGCCAAACATTGTTATATAGGGGAATATTCACTAAATGCAAAACATTGTTATATAGGGGAATATTCACTAAATGCAAAACATTGTTATATAGGGGAATATAACAATGTTTGGCATTTAGTGAATATTCCCCTATATAACAATGTTTGGTATTTAGTAAATATTCCTCTGTATAACAATGTTAGGGGTGGGGGCCGGGGGGGGAAGGAGAGTAGGTCTCCCCCCCCCCCCCCCCTTCAATCACTATTGTGGCCAGAAAGAGTCCCTGTGGGTTTTAAAATTCGCCTGCCTATTGAAGTCTATGGCGGTTCGCCCGGTTCGCGAACATTTGCGGAAATTCGAGTTCGCGGTTCGCGAACCGAAAATTTTATGTTCGCGACATCACTATTTATGAATGCTATAAGAGAAAAAAAAAGAAAAAATTATTTCAATAAAGAGAAATTTATACTATACACCCCATTAATCAATCCCACATTAAGCAAATAAATCTAAATGTTGATTTAATTGGAAAAAGAAGGTACTCAACTTTTGCTCAGTTCATGTTTTTTTTTTTTTTACAAACCATTCTTTATTTGGGCTGTAGTAAGCATCACTCGCAGTAAGCTTTACCTAGAACATCCGTTGCAGGTGCAACGGATGTTCTAGGTAAAGCGTGATGCGAGGGACATTCTGTTTGGACTGGAAGAATAGACGGAGTGAGCAAGGTGTTTCCATAATCCTGTCTGTATATGAAGTCTAACTATGCATGCCAAGTAGCAGTATGTTTTTCAGTGGGGACATGGAGTGAAAATGTGATTGCTTCCATTGATCTAATACACCTTCTGTGCTTCCATACCATTGTTGGACAGCCAAGTCCATCTTTCTTTTCAGAAGACAGGGATAAGGGGCTTAGCCGCTGTGAGTAAATGTTTCAAGAGAGAATTCTTATATTTGGAGAGGGGTAATGATGTGTTATGTAGTCATGTGGCAATCAGTGGACAGGATCACCAAATGTGGAGGGTGTCATCAATCCCAAATTCACATCACCAAGATTTTTGAGTAAGTGAATTTAATGTTCTGTGGGGAATTGTATTTTAAATCAAGGAGTTAAAAGTTTAAAGTTGAGTTCTTGGTATTTAGAACATAAAGAGCTTTCATCGGACAGGATGTTTTATCCAACAATTTACTTTGAAGTGACTTTAGCAATTCATCCTCCCATCTAATTTTGTAAGATAATGAAGGAGCAGTCATCTGAATTATAGCCCTAAAATTCCATGTGTAACGCCTTCTCCCTCGTCACAGATCGCCTTGAAGAAAGTTAAGGATTAAATTATTTCCTATTTGCCAGGGATTCAATAAATAAAATGCTTAATGTGTGCATACTGGAACCGGTCGAGCCACACATGTGCACTATTTGAGACGGAATCTGTCAAATCACTTAGACCGGTCGTAGGTGGATACGGTCTCCGGAGTTTTTTATTTTTAAATGATCAAGAGACTATATTTAAAACAATTTTCAGAGTATGGTTAATATTCTTTTGTTTGGTTGATCTTCTCAACACTGATATATTCCAGGCTACTGGACTGCACAAGGAACAAAGTCTGAACTCCAGTAATTACAGCTGTTTGACTGGAATATTAATTTATTCTTAATGTTTAATAAAACATTTTTTAAAATCCTGAAATATACTCAGTGTTAGAATGCAGACATAAAGTTTGATCTAGAAATGTTGCTGTAGAGTGTGGGTTAAGAGGAGAAGGTGCTGCGACATACAGTCCCTCTGTAGAGATGCATAGTGAGAAAGACATTGGTAAGAGTTAGAGCTTCTGTTAACATCAGCAATATTTTGGAAAGGCTACTGGTGCTCCAAAATAAAATGTCAATGTAAAGGAAAAACAGTAAGTCATACATTTAGGACATTGACTTTGGATCACATTTGTTTATTTCTTACTATGGCCATAGGGTGGTCCCATCTTGAGAACATCATATCATTTGTTATATTTATAGGATTTAATACACCACCACATCATTTAGTGTAAATAACTTAGGGTAACTATATATATCATTAAACATTTGATCTCAGGATTTCTAGAAATAAAATCAGACGTACATTAACAGAAATAAAATTGTATTAATAGAACTGGTAATCCATAGCAATGTAACTGATATTTTATCAGACTTGATCTGTGTTGGATCAGCACATGCATATTTTTAATCCTTTGATTTTTTTTTGTAAGTACCCAGAGAAATCCCAGCAGGGATATATTTAACAAGGTAATAAATCAGCCACACCTCTGATGTATTCAACACAGAGCATATACACTCAATAGCCAACAAGCCCATGTTAACAACATGTTATGTGCTATCAAGATGGTGAGATATTACTGGAATCAAAAAGAAACAGATATCATGTAGATCATGTGTCACATATAAAGATGGAACATTTAGATTATGTCTTCTCTGCCAAAGCATAATAATAAGATATATGTATTTTTCCCAGTATCAGTACAGCGAGCCAGCATGACGAATAACCCCTTCAGTACCTGGCCTAAGCAAATCCCACTTTACTGACACAGACTTGACATGCCATTGAATGTGAAATGGTAAAAAACAACATTCAATATATTAGAACAGTAATGCCTAAATAATCGTACAAATAATATTATTATATAGTGCGTTTATCTTCAATGGGGTCCTAAACACTTAGCACTGCTTGGAAGCAGGGCCAGATTAAGAGCCCAGTGGGCCTGGTGCTAACAATTATGATGGGCCTAATTACAAAATCTTATTGACTAAACACTAAAACAGTCCTACCTCCTAAGCGTCATGTATCTGATGGAGATGGTGCTGGAGGGAAACTCATAGGATGCAGCTATGAGAAAACCCTATGCTAATCTCACTCTTTCATTTTTCAAGTAAACCCGTCCGATACCATACCCCCTAACAGCAGTGTCCAGTAAAGCAGGACATCTATGGATGGGGTAAAAGGGTGGTCCACTGACACAAATCACATAACCAGAACTGCCGAAAGGGGCGAACATACACAAAAAGGGGGCATGTCTGTGTCCCCAAGTCTCCCAGTCCCTTAGTGTCTGTGTCCCTATGTCCCCATGTCACTTGGATACTAGGGGACATTGAGAGACATTGGGACACTGGGAGACATGCGGACACCGAGATACTAGGGAATACTGGGAGACCTAGGGACACTGAAACTCTTGGGGACACTGGGAGACATGGGGCACTGAGCCACTGTGATACATAGGGGATACTGTGATATATAGGGGACACTGGAGACTTGATAAAGACCTGGGTACAGGTCAAAACATTGCACTGTCCAATAAACCTGCTTAAATCTATCACAGTGAGTGCCTGAGATTTTTTTTCTTTTATACTAGGGGACACTGAGGCACTTGGGGGCACTGTGAGAAATGGGGTCACTGGGAGACTATGGGATTCTGCGAGACTAGGGGACACTGAGACATTACGGACACCCACTGGGAGACACTAGGGACACTGGGAGACATGGAGCACTGAGACACTGATACATAGGGGATACTGGAGACTTGATAAAGACCTGGGTACAGGTCGAAACGTTGCGGGGTCCAAAAAATCTGTTTAAATCTATCACAGTGAGTGCCTGTGATTTTTTCTTTTATACTAGGAGACACTGAGACACTAGGAGACATTGGGACACTGGGAGACATTGGGACACTGAGACACACTGGGAGACTAGGGGACTTTGGGAGACTAGGAAACACTGAGATACTAGAGACAGTGGCACACTACAGACACTGAGAGACATGGGGATACTGAGATACTAGGGACACTGGCTGGGAGACATGGGGACACTGGGAGTGCCCCATATCTCCCAAGTCTCAAAGTCGCCCAGTGTCCCCCAGTGTCTCAGTGTCCCCATGTTCCCCAGTGTCCCCTAGTGTTTGTATCCCCATGTCTCCCAGTGTCCCTTAGAGTCTGTGTCCTGATGTCACTAGGGGATACTTAGAGACATTGGGACACTGTGAGACTTGGGGACACTGAGATACATGGGGACACTGAGAGACTAGGGCACTCTGGGAGACTAGGGACACAGACACTCGGGACACTGAGAGACACCAGGCAAGGCACACTGGGAGACATGGGGACACTGAGAGACACTGAGACACTAGGGACACTGGCTGGGAGACATGGGGACACTGAGA
The DNA here is from genome assembly GCF_036172605.1 of Pelobates fuscus. Lineage (NCBI taxonomy): Eukaryota > Metazoa > Chordata > Amphibia > Anura > Pelobatidae > Pelobates > Pelobates fuscus. Next base: position 130,455,819 of record NC_086317.1, read on the forward strand.
GACTAGGGGCCACTGGGATACATGGGACCACTGTGTCCCTAGTGTCTCAGGGTCCCCATGTTCCCCAGTGTCCCTATGTCTCCCAGTGTCCCAATGTCTCAGCGACCCCAAGTCTCTCACTGTCTCGCAGGCTCGAAACTGCTGTCTGGACTCTCTGTGCAGAGCTTCTCCCCTGCGGATCAGTGAGTAGAGAGAGGCAGAGAGGGAGATGCTGTAACTTCCTATCCCTGCCTCTATCCACACAAACAGCGACCCCTACTGACCGGCGTCAGTGGTGTATCCTGGTTTTGTGCTGCCCTAGGCAGGACAAAACTCAGGCACCCCCCCCCCTCGCGCCACCCCCACCCAACCTTTACCCCGTCCTGCATTCTAAATAAACACACACATTCACTGACAGATACGCATACACTCGCTAACAGAAACACACACACTAACAGATACACTCACACTCAGTAACAGACACACTCACACTCAGTAACAGACACGCACTAACAGACACGCACTAACAGACACGCACTAACAGACACGCACTAACAGACACACACTCAGTCACTAGCAGACACAAACTAGCAGACACACACACTCACTAACATACACACACACACAGTCAGACACACACACACACTCACAGGCAAACACACATACTAACAGACACACACACACACTAACAGACACACACACACTCACTAACACACACACACACACTCACTAACAGACACACACTCACTAACAGACACACACTCACTAACAGACACTCACACTCACTAACAGACACTCACACTCACTAACAGACACACACACTCACACTCACTAACTGTAGCGGTACTTACCCTCTCCAGGGGCCGGCCGGGGTCCTCTCTTCTCGCCGCGCGCGGTCCTGCTCCTGCACGAGCCGCGCGCGGCTCAGCCAACGATATGATCAGTCAGGCGGGCAGTGACCGCGAGAAGCGGTCACGTGTCCCGCCCGACACTAAGAGCGCGCCGCGCGTCTCGGGCGCGCTCTTAAAGGGACAGTGGGAGACTAAATTAGAATCAGTCTCCCATTGGCCCCTGTCAGGCCACATTCCCCATACACTCACGTTTTGGGGGCGTGGATATGACAGGGGCCAATCAAAGTGAACCTTAGGGTATTTATACTCACCTGTTTCCCTTGCTCCTTGCCCTATCGTGGTTTCTGTCCAGTTTCCCTTTAGTGCTTGTATCGTTCAGTTGGTTTTTTGGTGCTTGACCTTGGCTTTGTTCCTGACTCCACTCTCTCTTTATCCTTGCTTGCTTATCCGCTGTTTTGTCCTCTGTGTACCAGTCCTCGGCTTGTTCTACGTTACGCTGTCTCTCTGTTCCCTTGACCTCGGCTTGTTCTAGACTCTGTCTTGCTTATTCTCGTCAAGTCCGGCCATTCTAAGGTCCGGTAAGACGACCCCTGGTTTCTTGTCTCCTGACTATCTGTACTATTCCTGCGTGACATTACGATAGGGCCATGGACCCCGCAGGTTTAGGTCAACAGATGGCCACTCATGAGGCTAGATTCGCAGAACAGGATCACCGTATGGATCAAATGGCTCAAGCCATCCAGACACTGTTATCCAGATCAGCTCCGGTACCTGTACCTACGCCTCCTGTAAACCCTATACCGGACACAGCTAATATGCCTAATGCTTCTGCACATCTAACCCCGCCACCTAGGTATGGAGGGGACGCTAAGACATGTAGGGGATTCCTTAATCAAGTGGAATTCCACTTTGAAATGTACCCACGTTCATTTCCCACTGATAGATCTAAGGTGGGTTTTCTTATGCACCAGCTTACGGATAAGGCACTAGAATGGGCAAATCCTATTTGGGAGGCTAATGGGCCTATGGTACACGACTTCAATAGCTTCCTCACAGCGTTCCGTAGAACATTTGACACGACTAAAAGGTCAAAAAATGCCGCCAGGGCATTAATGAGAATAAAGCAAGGATCTAAATCTGTAGCCGATTATGCTATTCAGTTCCGTACCCTTGCCTCACAGGTAGATTGGACTAATAATGGGCTTACTACCGCGTTTATGGAAGGTCTGTCTGAAACTATGTTGGATGAGGTAGCAGCTAAGGACCTCCCTGTACCCCTGGAGGACCTGATTGACTATCTTATCGATATAGATAACAGGATCCGTGACAGGTTATATACCAGGTCCAGAAATAGACATTTTGTTCCCTTTAACTCCCCTAGAGCTGAGACTCCCGAGGGATCTAAGGGTTCTGAGGAGGAACCTATGCAGTTAGGGGTTGCTAAACTTACTGACGCTGAAAAGCTTTATAGGAGAAAGGAGGGACTTTGTCTTTATTGTGGTAGGAGGGGTCATATGAGACAAGACTGTCCCGTGCGTCCGGGAAACTATCGCACCTAAGACCGTATAGAGGACTGGCCTTGGGTGTGACATCACAGTCCTCACATTTGCCTCTTAATAAATTACTTCTTCCTGTTTCCCTGCACCTTGATAGTAACTGCATAGCAGGGAATATACTAGCCCTGGTTGATTCCGGAGCGGCCGAAAACTTTATTGATTCCAGTTTTGTCAAGGAGAATAACATACCCACCAGAGAGAAGGAGACACCCTTGGCCGTTGAGGCCATAGATGGTAGACCATTATGCTCTCCAGTTATCACACATGAAACTGTTCCACTACATATGTCTACAGGGGTGTTACACTCTGAGACCATTCGGTTTCAGATCATTACTTCTCCTTCCTCTCACCTCGTGTTAGGGTATCCTTGGTTACGTACTCATAATCCCACCATTGATTGGGAGTCAGGACAAATAGTTTCTTGGAGTGATTCTTGCCAAGAGTCTTGTATTGTTAAAGTCACCCCTTTGAATTCTACTAATATTCCTCCCGTACCTACGGTCATACCCTCTCAGTACCTGTCTCTTAAATCTGTTTTTGATAAAAGGGAGGCTGAAAGATTGCCACCTCACAGGCCTTACGATTGTGCAATTAATTTATTACCTGGTACGATGCCTCCCAAAGGGAGAATATATCCTTTATCTCCTCAGGAGAATCTGGTTATGGAGGAATATATTAAGGAATCTCTAGAGAAGGGATTTATAAGAAGATCCTCTTCCCCGGCAGGGGCGGGTTTCTTCTTTGTATCTAAGAAAGATGGCGAATTAAGGCCGTGTATTGACTATAGGGGCCTAAATAAAATCACCGTCAAAAATGCGTACCCCATACCTTTGATCACAGAACTATTTGATAGGCTTAAACAGGCCACAGTTTTTACTAAATTGGACCTTAGGGGTGCTTACAATCTCATACGTATCAAAAAGGATCACGAGTGGAAGACCGCTTTCAATACCAGGAGTGGCCACTACGAGTACACTGTGATGCCCTTTGGTCTTTGTAACGCCCCAGCTGTTTTTCAGGAATTTATTAATGATGTCCTACGTCAATTTATACATACATTCGTTATAGTATACTTGCACGACATATTGATTTATTCTACTGATTTACAGACTCATCACATGCATGTTAAATTAGTGTTGAGAACTCTTCTGGTTAACGGTCTCTATTGCAAACTCGAAAAATGTTCATTTGATCAATCTGAAGTCCAATTCTTGGGTTATATAATCTCGGCCAAGGGTTTTCGTATGGATCCCAAGAAACTGTCTGCCATTATGGAATGGCCTCTACCCCAGGGGTTGAAAGCCATTCAGCATTTTCTGGGGTTCTCTAATTATTATAGGCATTTTATTAAAGGGTTTTCTGCCATTGTTGCGCCTATAACCAGAATGACCAAGAAGGATGGTAATACTCATGTCTGGAAACCAGAAGCACTCGAGGCCTTTGAATTCTTGAAGGCTACATTTGCCTCTGCTCCTGTTTTACAGCATCCTGTCCCTTCACTGCCCTTTATTCTGGAAGTTGATGCTTCTGAGATAGGGGTAGGTGCTATCTTGTCTCAAAGAGATTCACCTGAAAAGCCGTTACACCCTTGTGGCTTCTTTTCCAGACAGATGTCCAAAGCAGAGAGGAATTATGATGTAGGCAATCGTGAACTCCTTGCTATCATTTTGGCGCTCAAGGAATGGAGACATCTGCTAGAGGGTACTAGGGATCCCATCCTCATTTTAACGGATCACAAAAACCTCTCTTACCTTAGTGAAGCAAAAAGATTGTCTTCTAGGCAGGCCAGGTGGTCTCTGTTTTTGTCTCGTTTTAATTACATAATCACATACAGACCGGGTGATCGTAATACTAAAGCTGACGCTCTGTCCAGACAATTCGAGACTACTGACAAACTCGAGGTCGATGTTACCCCTGTCATTCCGCCTGACAGAATAATAGCGACTACTGTTCTTTCCATTTCGTCTTCTCTCTTACAAGCTATTCAGGCTAAACAGTACTTGGCTCCTGGGGAGAGGCCTGCTGATAAGCTATTCGTTGATATACCGGAGAGACGAGACATCTTGTCATTATATCATGACACTAGAACTGCTGGACACCCTGGTATTTCTAAGACATTTTCAGCAGTTTCTAGATATTTCTGGTGGGCTTCCTTGCGCAAGGACGTCACCGATTACGTTAATGCCTGTAGCACTTGTGCCAGTATGAAGTCCTCCCACAGAGTTCCTTGTGGGTTGTTACATCCGTTGCCCATACCCGAGAGACCGTGGTCCAATATATCCATGGATTTCATTGTTGAATTACCTCCCTCTAATGGTAAAACTGTCATCCTAATGATTGTGGATCGTTTTTCTAAGATGGCTCATTTTGTGTCTCTTGTCAAATTGCCATCATCCAGGGAACTTGCCTCTATCTTTGCCAGGGAGGTGTTTCGGTTGCATGGTATTCCCACTTCGATCGTGTCCGATAGGGGTAGCCAGTTTATCTCCAGATTCTGGAGAACGTTTTGTACGGAGATGGGTATCTCCCTCTCGTTTTCCTCAGCCTACCACCCCCAGTCTAATGGAGCTGCTGAACGTGCCAACCAATCTCTAGAGCAGTATCTTCGTTGTTTCGTGTCCCACCATCAGAACAATTGGGCTGACCTTCTTCCTTGGGCTGAGTTTGCTCGTAATAATGCTGCTCATGAATCCTCCGCTAACAGCCCTTTTTACGTTGTTTATGGCCGGCATCCCGTGGTTCTTCCAGCTGCATTCTCCTTACAGGGCATGCCAGCTCTGGACGAACATTTGGCTAGTCTACGTAATACTTGGGAGCAGGTTCAGTGTTCTTTGGTGGCCTCTGCTGCTCGCCAGAAGGTTCAGGCAGACAAGCATCGCAGGGCGGCTCCATCCTATGCTGTGGGAGACCGGGTTTGGCTTTCTACTCGCAATATTCGTCTTCGTGTGCCTTCTATGAAGTTGGCCCCTCGTTTTATTGGTCGTTTTCGTATCTTGCATGTGGTTAATCCTGTCTCGTATGCATTGGATCTTCCAAAAAATTTACGCATTCCTAACGTGTTTCATACCTCCTTGTTAAAACCCCTCCTGTGCAACCGTTATACTCGGCATGTCCCTCCTCCTCCTCCGGTTTCTGTGGAGGGCCATGAGGAGTTTGAAGTGGCGGCTGTAATTGACTCTCGTTTGCTTCGGGGTCGCCTCCAATATCTGGTACATTGGAAGGGCTATGGGTCTGAGGAACGCAGTTGGATTTCCGCTGACGCTGTTCACGCTCCTCGCCTTGTGCGTTCTTTCCACGCTCGTTTTCCTGCCAGGCCTGCTCCTCCCCGCCCGGTGGGCGTGTCTTCAGGGGGGGGTACTGTAGCGGTACTTACCCTCTCCAGGGGCCGGCCGGGGTCCTCTCTTCTCGCCGCGCGCGGTCCTGCTCCTGCACGAGCCGCGCGCGGCTCAGCCAACGATATGATCAGTCAGGCGGGCAGTGACCGCGAGAAGCGGTCACGTGTCCCGCCCGACACTAAGAGCGCGCCGCGCGTCTCGGGCGCGCTCTTAAAGGGACAGTGGGAGACTAAATTAGAATCAGTCTCCCATTGGCCCCTGTCAGGCCACATTCCCCATACACTCACGTTTTGGGGGCGTGGATATGACAGGGGCCAATCAAAGTGAACCTTAGGGTATTTATACTCACCTGTTTCCCTTGCTCCTTGCCCTATCGTGGTTTCTGTCCAGTTTCCCTTTAGTGCTTGTATCGTTCAGTTGGTTTTTTGGTGCTTGACCTTGGCTTTGTTCCTGACTCCGCTCTCTCTTTATCCTTGCTTGCTTATCCGCTGTTTTGTCCTCTGTGTACCAGTCCTCGGCTTGTTCTACGTTACGCTGTCTCTCTGTTCCCTTGACCTCGGCTTGTTCTAGACTCTGTCTTGCTTATTCTAGTCAAGTCCGGCCATTCTAAGGTCCGGTAAGACGACCCCTGGTTTCTTGTCTCCTGACTATCTGTACTATTCCTGCGTGTTGGGGTATATTACCGTGACACTAACAGACACACACTCACTAACAGACACACATTCACTAACAGACACACATTCACTAACAGACACTCACACTCACTAACAGACACACACACTCACACTCACTAACAGACTCACACTCACTAACAGACACTCACACTCACTCACTCACATTAACACTTTTTTTTATTTTTTTTTACTTCAACCCCCCCCAGCCTCCTTACCTTTGGGAATGCTGGGGGGGGTGGCATCTTTTTTCCCTGGTGGTCCAGTGGCTGCTGGGCTGCTGCTGGGCGGTCGGGCGGCGCTCTTGGGCGGCTGGCGAGGGAGCACTTCATCTGAGCTGTCTGCTCAGCTCCCTCGCGCGCCGCACAGTGAGGCTGGGAGGCGGAGCCGGAATATGACGTCATATTCCGGCTCCCAGCCTCACTGTGCGGCGCGCGAGGGAGCTGAGCAGACAGCTCAGATGAAGTGCTCCCTCGCCAGCCGCCCAAGAGCGCCGCCCGACCGCCCAGCAGCAGCCCAGCATGTCTGTTAGCCGCAAGGCTAACAAGACATTTGCCTTGGGCATTTGGGGGGCGGCTTTTTTGCCGCCCCCTAGAAAATGCCGCCCAAGGCAAATGCCTTGTTTGCCTCGCGGCTAATACGCCCCTGACCGGCGTTGGTATTGCAGAATAATCTCTGTTTATACTGAGACAGACATTTGTATTGCCAGTATTACTGTAATACCGGCTAGGCAGCCTCAAATACCTGAGAAATACTTCTGAGAAATACATGAGAAATACCTGGCAACCCTAAGAGTAGTGTGTAAAAAAATAAATAAAAATAAAATATTTTTTCTTTTTTTATATCAATGGGCCTATTCCATGGGCCTATTCCATGGGCCTGGGCCTGGAGCTGCAGCTCCATCAGCCCCTATGTTAATCCGGCCCTGCTTGGAAGCAGCATCTGATTAATAGATATTATTAATCATAATGATATACATTGTATCGACCAAAATAAGGGTAGAATAATCGATATTCTCAGACAAAAGCTGAATATAGAAACTGATCAAATTCTACATTTGGTATATAACCCAAATGAGCTATCTCACTAACATAATGAGAACCATGGACTACTAGAAATGGAGGAAAGATAAGGTGGGGGATAGCATACAAGTGGGTACAGATAAAGAGATAGATAGATAGATAGATGGACATGCAGACAGACAAATACATAGATAGCTAGCTAGATAGCAAGATAGATAGATAGATAGACAGGCAGGCGGACAGACGGACAGACAGATACATAGATAGATAGATAGACGGGCAGACAGACAGATAGATAGACGGGCAGACAGATAGATGGACAGACAGACAGACAGCAAGATAGACAGACAGACAGAAAGACTGAGTGACGGATGGACAGGCAGACAGACAGACAGATAGCAAGATAGACAGACAGACAGAAAGATAGACTGACTGACGGATGGACAGGCAGACAGACAGATACATAGATCATTTTACAAACAAGACTTTGTATATCACCATATTCACTAAGGCATGGTTTTTTTCTAAGTAGATAATAAAACTCATCAAGAACTACCATCCTCACTATGTAAAAAGAAACATATTTTGCATTTTCTTTCTGAAACAACCATATTATAATTTGAAACCCTTAATATTATTCCCTCTGGAGCTCAGCTATAGCAAAAAAGAAATAATCAAGACTAGCACTCGATAAGAAATACCTCTAGCGCTCAAAGCATATTAAACAAGATCTGTATATAAATAATTGCATGGCATAAGTAGTGTGTTTAATTGAAACGTTCTATAGAAGGCAATTAAACAGTTTATTTCCATTCATCACAAACTTGCTAGACCAATACCTTAATCCTATTAGAGAGTGCAAAGACAGGGAGAAAAGTAACTTTTAGAATGTTATTATACGCACCCCATTCATACATATATCACCAACCTCACAGTCCTGCAGTGCTTATAGTGATGGATTGCTTTCATTAAAACTGTAACAGGTATAGTACACATAACAAATCAATGAAACTAAGGCCCCTGCCTTGGTATACAGTTTAACTTTTCACCTAATCATGCCCTAATTTACATTTTATCCTTCAGACACCAGTTTTGCATCTTAAAAAAACAGAACTGCTTTTCTCCCTGTGTATTAGAGGAGTTTAAAGTCCTACATTGCAGGTATCTGCATGGTGTAAAGTCAAAGACATTAGTGATCACACTATATTTTTCAAGTCACTTACTCTGTGCTTTTGACATATTGGCGCAGATCTTGACAGCTCAGCAGCTGAGAAGGGGACAGAGCAGCTCCCTAGTACACACAAAGTGACATGCGCCTGGTGGGATACCGGCATCCCAGTGCTGTAACGTGATATTCAAACTTTAAAAGGCTAGGAAGCTATTTCCAGCAAAGGAGTTAGAAACAGTTGCCGGAGATATAGAATAAACTCAGACCACTATCAGGGCTTTTTCTGCAACATATTGTGGAGGATTATGTTAAATGCGCTTAATATTCTTTGAATTATGTTGGAAATTTATTAGATTATTTTAATTTAATATAAACTCAGAATATCATGTTTTAGAAAGGATATGTCTAGAGAGATACCAAAAAAATAACCCCAGTGGATGGTATGTATTATGTGCCTGAGAATTATGTTATAACATGGGCAGACTGACAGCTCACAGGCCCGTGGGCAGTGGGGGATCAATGCCCCCCTCCTGGTGCAATAATTTTTGGCTGCTACTACTCTTCTCCCCCTTCTTTGGGCATCTCTCACTCAAATATTATGAGTGTATTGCCCAGCACCCACAAAGACTGTGTGAGAGCCACAGGGCCCCCCAAACAAGGGCAGATTTAATTTTAAGGTGCTATTTCAACCAATTATAGTGTTTAAATAAAACACTGGTTTGGGGTAGAGTATTCCTTGCTGGCATGCCTCCTTCCTATTGTTAAACTAAAGAAATAAAGCAATTTAATGACATGTGTTTGCTGGTGACATCACAAGCAGTGCCCCCCACATGTGCAACCCCACAAGTAGCCTCTAAACACATTCAATACCGAACAGAGCCTCCACACACACTCATGCACTACCCTTTCCTGGCCCTGGCCCTCTTTTGTCCTCTGATGTCTGAGAGGGAGAGGATAAGGGTGTTGTGTGCTTGTGTGGAGGCTGCATGTGGTGTTGTATGCTTCTGGAGGCTACTTGTGGGTTGTGTGTGCAGGGGAGGAAGGGGGGTTTCTGCTTATGATTTTGTGTTCCTGTATGTCAAAAGTGTGGGCCGGTGAGGGAGATCAAAGATCCCACAGGCAGGGATGGAGGCAGTTCACTCACACTCGGACCACCAGGGATCAGGGATGGCAACAAGGATCCCCCCTCCCAGGCAAAAGGTAAGAAGGGAGGGCTGCTATTTCCTAATCTGTTACCCTACCCCCACACACAATCCCTCCAAACAAATTCACACACCACACACAGCACACTACCAGCAGCCTCACACAACACACAGCACCCTTACAGATACCCCCACACACAGCAGTGTGTGTGTGTGTATGTGTATGTATATATGTATACATACACAGCTCTGTTTAATAGGTAATCATAGGCGTGCGCAACCTATTGAATAAGGGCGTCCACTCTAAAGCACAAACACACATGTATGTGTGTATATGTATATGTTTATATACATATACACATACACACATACATATACACACATACATGTGTGTTTGTGCTTTAGGGTGGACGCCCTTATTCAATAGGTTGCGCACGGTTATGATTACCTATTAAATAGAGCTGCAGAATTTGTTGGGGCTAAATACACATACACACATACATGTGTGTTTGTGCTTTAGGGTGGACGCCCTTATTCAATAGGTTGCGCACGCCCATGATTACCTATTAAACAGAGCTGCAGAATTTGTAGGGACTAAATAAGTTACTGTAATAATTTTGTGTGCGTGTGTACGAAGGCTGGCTGCAGTATTCCATGTGTGGGGATGATGCTGGTGATATGTGTGCATAGAGTGAGGCTGCTTGTGGGTTTGAATGTGTGAATGGAACTGTTTGCAAGGCTGGACTGGGAATAAAAAACAGCTCTGGAAAAAAGTCTATACCAGCCCCCATAATGTGCATAGTGTGCAGATATGGAGGCGGGAAAAAAAAAAACCTTAAAATTGAAAACTATTACTCAAACATGAAAGAAAGCACTCATAGGGCTTCAAAATAAACAAAGAATAGATATTTTTAAGCAGACAGCATTTTTATATAATCAATGTATCGGTCCAACAACTTTGGCATTCTGAGAAATGTTTGGTAATGTGACTGGAATGGTAAATGTGTGCTATTGCACATCTGTAAAAAGAAAATGACGTTATCTTTTTTATTTTGAAGTAATATGAGTGTGCTTTTCACTTTGGCTGAGGTTATCAAATGTGATGATCTCAGCCAATCCAATGCTTTCCCATAGGAAAGCATTGGGAGGCTATTGCATGTGTGTGGCAAAACACTGCGCTGCACCAATCAGCATCTCCTTATAGAGTGGCATTGAATCAATGTATCTCTATGGTTAGCGCTCAGTGTCTCCATGCGGATCGTGCTCAGCACTGGACTAGGAAGTACCTCTATTGGCCGTCTACATGACTGTCACTAGCGATGTTCTTAGGCAGCAATGCATAAGAGAAAAGAGCTCAGCCTACAGGGACAAGCTATAGACACCAGAACCACTGCATTAAAGTGTAGTGGTTCTGGTGACTATAGTGTCCCATTAATAAGATGTATTTTTCTCACCTGTCGATCAACTATTCGGCAAAGACTTGTGCTGAGGAACTGAGTTATTGGAAGAGCAAGAGAGACAGACGAATATGCCTTCCCCCCCACAGCAAAAATGGCATATTTACCTGTTTCTCTTAACTAACCTTTTGGATTTCTTGCCCCCTCTTATCTCCCATTTTTCCCCTTTGTGTCTCTTACTCCACTCGTGTGTGTCTTACAACTGCTCTTTGTGTAACTATTACTTAATCCAAGCCCCTTTGTGTGTTTCTTTCCCTCCAGTCTCTTTCTCCACCAAGGCCCTTTCATGTGTGTTTTTCCCTCGCTCCAGCTCTCTGTGTGTCTCTTTCCCCACAGCCCCTGTGTGTGTCTCATTCTCCCCTTCCCCAGTTTCTCTTTGTGTCTCTTGTTCATCATACTCAGCCAATCTGTGTGTTTCCTGTTCCCCTTTCCCAGCCCCTTCGGGTCTCTTTCTCCCCGTGTGTCTCTTTCTCTCCCCAGCCCCTTCATGTGTCTTTTTTTTCTACCTAGCCCCTCCATGTGTTTCATTACCCCCTCAAGCCCCCCATGTGTCTCCTTACTCCCACAGCCCTCATTGTGTCTCATTCTACCCCTTCAGACTTCTATGTGTCTCAATCAATCGCGCAGCCCTTCAAGGGTCTCATTAGCCCATCCAGCCCTCCATGTGCCTCATTAGCCCCACCAGTCCCTCCATATGTCTTATTGGCCCGCCACCAGACTTCCAAGAGTCTAATTAGCCTCCCCATGTGTCCCATTAGCCCCCATCAGCCCTCTGTGTCCCAATAGCCCCCCTACAGCTCCACCTCCGTACCCTGTTGTAGATTGGCCGAGCAGGCAGATGGCGCTAAATGAGCTTCTGTTCCCCGGTCTGACAGGAAGCAGTTCTGTGCTCTCTGTGAGCATTTCCTGTCAGAGGTGGTCTGCCTGTTTGGCCATGCAACATTCAGTGCTTGTCCTCCTGCTGTTTACCCTGTGATTGTGTACTAGATGACCGCACACCATCCCGAACGTATGCCAGTTCACAGGGAAATTTCCCAGTATCCCAGTCAGACAGTCTGGCCCTAGCTGTTTGCAGTGCAGTATTTGAATGGAGAGGACTGTTTGTGTTGTAGTTTGTGTGTGTGGATAGGGGATATTGTTATGATAGAATCTGTAGCGAGCATCTTGGGGTTCCTGGGGCTGTAGTGTGTTTGTATGGCTGATAGGGGCTCTACTGTGTGTAGGGGATATAGAGGCTGCAGTATGTAAGGGAATGTAGTGTGTGCACATAGAGATAGTGGGTACAGGCAGGGACTAGGGCTGAAGTGAAGGCAGGGGAGGGATAGAGGCTGTCGTGGATGCTAGAGGGGCACAGGGGCTGAAGAGGGTGCAGGGGATTGTGCCTCTATAGTGAGTGTAGGAGGGCATAGAAACTATACAGGTGCAGGGGAGACAGGAGCTGTAGTGGGTTCTTGTAAAAAAAAATAGGCAATGTAGCAGGTGAGTAATAGGGACAGTAGTTGATGCAGGAAGGCATAGGGGCTGTAGTGGGTGAAGTGAAAGGATAGGGGCTTTAGTGGATGCAGGGAAGGGATATGGGTTGTAGTTGGTGCAGAAGAGGGTTAGGGGCTGTGGTGCAGGGTTTTGAAAAAATAACTTTGAGTCTAGGAGACAGACATTAGGGGTACTGCTGCACAGTGTATGTTGATTATCTCAGTCATGGAAGCAGGGCCAGCTACGGCAAGACCATCACAGCATGGAAAAATGGTGACTAAAACATTGGAGGGGAGCCTAAACAGACACACATGCATTGCTCTTCTCCCTCATTTACAGTTTGTGATGCCAGAAGGTTAGTGTCCTATGGTGCGATTGGTTGCAGGGGCCCCTCAACCTATTGCTGGAATGTGAAATGTATGAAATTATGAATTTCTAGTTGGGTAGATCACTGACTAATGTGCCCAAGAGGTCAGTCTGCCCTGCTTTGTTAGTAAACTTCTTCCATTCATTTATTTTGACTGAGCACCTTTATTTGGCACAGCAGTGAAATGTTGATCTGGGGCTACAAACCCAAATGTCCTTATCGCAAAACACCTATGGCACACAGGTTCTACAAAGTGTCTTTATTCCCTCTGTCTTTGGACTCAATCCATAATAACAATTCCACTCACCACCATTTTTCCCTAGAGACAATGAAGGGAAAGTGTTCTTGCTTTCCTTCAAATTTAGTGCATCAACTCCCGAAGAAACATACTGGTGCTTGCTAGTTTTATCTGGTACTTCTGGAATTCCTAGAATCCTTCTTTGACTGCTATACCGGAACATGTCAGCTCGGCACTGGAGAATACCGGTCTTGATTTTACGTCCCTGTTGAATTTTCTTATCATTATGGCACTCCATCCTTCTGATCACAACCTTTCATGACTGTGAGTTGCTGGATCATTGTGAAAATGCCATTTCCATGTAAAACATAATACGTTTAAAACACATACTGATCCGGGAATTTACATTCAATAAAATGTTCACACAATATTGGGGGTGGCGACAAAGGCATGTGGACCTTACTGGGAAATTAAGAGAAGGGCAGGAAGCCCCTTTTGAACTTGTCTTTAATAGTGGCAGGGCCGGTGCAAAGAATTGTGGGTACATAGGCGAAGATGCATTTTTCCGCCCCCCAAAAACATCTGCACCTGTGTGCCTCTTAACCTCCCTTTTGTGTTTCTTATCCCATCTTTAAATATCTGACTCCATTTAGTGTATTTTATCTCCTATTTTTGCCTTTGTGTGTCTCCTATGTCTCCTCTTTGTATGACTCTTACATCCTCCCACATTTTGTGTGTCTTACTCCACCCAGACCCTTTGTGTGACTCCTTTTCTCCCAGCCCTTTTGTGTCTTTTACTCTTCCCAACTCCTTTGTGTGTGTCTCTTTCCTTCTCAAGCCCCGCTGTGTGTTTCTTTCACATCCAGCCCCTCTCCCCGTCCCTTAATGGTCCCCTCCCTTCTCTGACCCTTACTGTTCCTCTACCCTCCCCCCTCTGTTCCCTGTCGCTTAGTGTTCCTTTCCCCCCTCCCTCCTTTTCCTGTACCTCAGGGTATTTCTCCCCTCCTCACCCACCCCCATAGTGGTCCCCTCCCCTTCCTGGTGTGCCTCCTACCTTTCTTGTAGCGTGGCTGAGCGGAGCAAATCCCGGTACAGTGAGCTTTTCATGTCAGTCCTGCCAGGTACAGGAAACAGAAGTTCCTGTACCACGGTACACTCCGCTTGGCCACGCTACAGTCAGGGGTGTATAAACACTGACAGTCACACACACTCAATGACAAACACACAGACGTCTCTGACAGCCAGACTCACTTATCTGACACACTCATTCATTGACACACACACAAACTCAGACACACATACTCGAACACACACACATACTCACATGCGCACACACACACTGACAGACACACAAACTCATAGACACACTTACACACACACTCACTCACACACAAACTCATAGACACACTTACACACACACTGACAGACACACATACTCACATGCACACACACTGACACACTGACAGACACACATACTCACATACGCACACAAACTCAGACACACATACTCGAACACACACACACTGACACATACTCACATGCGCACACACACACACACACACTCACAAACTCAGACACACATACACACTGACATACACACTCACAGTAATTAATAAAGTAATTAATAATAAATTAAATGTAAATTTCCCACCCAGCCTCCCTACCTGGAGTGCTGGCGTGGGTCTCTCATTGGTGGTCCAGTGAGGCTGCTGGGAGGCGTGCGGCTGAAGTGGATTAGGAGGCGGCGAGGGAGCTCTGATCTCTCTGACCGGCTCCCTCACAGGCTGTTTTCTGATGCCGCGGGAGCCGGAATATGACGTCATATTCCGGCTCCCGCGGCATCAGCAAAAGGCGCCCGAGGGAGCCGGTCAGAGAGATCAGAGCTCCCTCGCCGCCTCCTAATCCACTTCAGCCGCACGCCGCACCGCTCCGGGGATCCAGGAGGTGACCCGGCAGGAGGGAGCACTTCCCTCCTGCCGGTCACTTGAATTTTGCGCCCCCCAGAGCCGGTGCGCCCTAAGGCCACCTGTGCCGCCTTATGGACGCCCCGGACGTGAATAGTGGCATGTCCTTTTAAAAGCAACATAAAACAGAAGGATGTTTTTCAAAAACTTTAAATCATTTTTGACAGGCAGCCATTGGATCTGGGGTCCGGATCACAGATGTTAGTTCAAGCCCAGAGTTTCTGTGCAAACATATATACATAGCATAGGGCAAGAAGCTAGCAGCCAAGCCTATACACATACAGCTCCTACACCAGTAGCCAGGCTTTAATGTTACTTGCTTCTGCAAGCCTGGAGGGTCTATGGCACCCTCATCAGGCCTGAATATACACTCGCCGATAGCTAGTGGAAATTGTAAACACTGTCCTGCAGTCTTTCCCAGGAAGATGCCAATAAGGCAATGGGAAGACCATCTCTGGGACCCTGGCATAAAAGTCTCCACTGAAATGGGAACAGAGTTTCAGATACAAATAATATCAATGTGCATAACCAGGAAAGGTACATTTAGCAAACACGGTTTTCTTTTTATTATTTCATGGCATCTAAATGTTATCACACAACTTAATGATACATATTTTATTGACCTTGAAAGGATGGAAGACACTTTGATGGAGTCCTATTCACTGAGTTATTACTCTGCACTTGCTGTTATAACTATTATTTTGACTATGCTATAGTTTAGAATAGGGAGCAGTGTGAATATGAAGGATCTTTGCTCATTGTCTGTTTAGTAGTGTTTAAAATAGTGTTGAGTAGTGAAGAATCAAAACGGAAGATGTTTGTAATGAACCCTGTGGTTCACGTCAAGAGTAAAAGAAATATCAGTGTGCATATTGTGCAAATCCAATATTCCTTCCTTCCAGCCTCATCATATAAATATTTACCACATCAATCTTTTTATGGTCTCATGGCTTTTTATGCATATTGGTAACTGGCAACCTTTGGCACTCCATTTGTTAACTGTACCTCCCCATGATGCTTTGTCAGCATTATGGATGTAATGTACATTTGGAGTGCTGAAGGTTGCCTACTTCTGTTCTAGTGTCTCCTTTTGACCACATGGCTGGTAGATGCTTGCTGAACTCAAAATCAGGCTACATTTGATCAATTAAACCATTGGTTTCCAAACCAGTCCTTAAATCAGTTGTGTCTAAGGTGTGTTTAGAAAGAAAGAAATGAACACCTTGAAAAAAACTGGTTAATCCCTAAATCCTGGGCTGGTAGGCATGCCTTGAGGACTGGTTTGGAAACCATGGAGTTAAACCATTGATGCACATAGGTGCCCATTTTGTAATGCTACTGGATGTACATAAAGTTTGCCAATCACAATGCATCACTAGGGAAAGCCTGTAAGACCACCATAAGATATCCTTCACTAAATCAATGTAATCCATCAATAACAGACTTCAATGTTATGTTTGCAGGTGAGATACATTCACTTATATTTTTGGGAAATAAAACATCCTTTGAATGTTTCTGCTGTCCTTTCACAATAAAAATAAAGTGTGGAGTAGCCATAGGCTAGTGCCTGAGCCAAGTACACACCTGTGCTGGCTTTGCCTTTTTTTTTTCTTATTATATTGAATTTTTTTCCACATACAGTTGCAAGGAAAAGTATGTGAACCCTTTGGAATTATATGGATTTCTGCACAAATTGGTCATAAAATGTGATCTGATCATCATCTAAGTCACAACAATAGACAATCACAGTCTGCTTAAACTAATAACACACAAAGAATGAAATGTTGCCATGTTTTTATTGAACACACCATGTAAACATTCACAGTGCAGGTGGAAAAAGTATGTGAACCCCTAGACTAATGACATCTCCAAGAGCTAATTGGAATGAGATATCAGCCAACTGGAGTCCAATCAATGAGATGAGATTGGAGGTGTTGGTTAAAGCTGCCCTGTCCTATAAAAAACATACACCAGTTCTGGGTTTGCTTTTCACAAGAAGCATTGCCTGATGTGAATGATGCCTCACACAAAAGAGCCCTCAGAAGACCTACGATTAAGAATTGTTGACTTGCATAAAGCTGGAAAGGGTTATAGAAGTATCTCCAAAAGCCTCAGTCCACGGTAAGACAAATTGTCTATAATTGGAGAAAGTTCAGCACTGCTGCTACTCTCCCTAGGAGTGGCCGTCCTGTAAAGATGACTGCAAGAGCACAGCGCAGACTGCTCAATGAGGTGAAGAAGAATCCTAGAGTGTCAGATAAAGACTTACCAAAGTCACTGGCAAATGCTAACATCCCTGTTAGCAAATCTACAATACGTAAAACACTAAACAAGAATGGATTTCATGGGAGGATACCACAGAGGAAGCCACTGCTGTCCAAACAAAACATTGCTGCATGTTTACAGTTTGCACAAGAGCACCTGGATGTTCCACAGCAGTACTGGCAAAATATTCTGTGGACAGATGAAACCAAAGTTGAGTTGTTTGGAAGAAACACACAACACTATGTGTGGCGAAAAAGAGGCACAGCACACCAACATCAAAACCTCATCCCAACTGTGAAGTATGGTGGTGGGGGCATCATGGTTTGGGGCTGCTTTGCTGCGTCAGGGCCTGGGCGGATTGCTATCATCAAGGAAAAATTAATTCCCAAGTTTATGAAGACATTTTGCAGGAGAACTTAAGGCCATCTGTCTACCAGCTGAAGCTCAACAGAAGATGGGTGTTGCAACAGGACAATAACCCAAAGCATAGAATTAAATCAACAACAGAATGGCTTGTCACCAGTGGGGTACCTCAGGGATCTGTACTTGGACCCATTCTCTTTAATATTTTTATTAGTGATATTGCAGAAGGTCTTGATGGTAAGGTAAGTCTTTTTGCTGATGATACTAAGATATGTAACAGGGTTGATGATCAAGGAGGGATAAGCCAAATGGCTAATGATTTAGGTAAACTAGAAAAATGGTCAGAGTTGTGGCAACTGACATTTAATGTGGATAAGTGCAAGATAATGCATCTTGGACGTAAAAACCCAAGGGCAGAGTACAGAATATTTGATAGAGTCCTAACCTCAACATCTGAGGAAAGGGATTTAGGGGTGATTATTTCTGATGACATAAAGGTAGGCAGACAATGTAATAGAACAGCACGAAATACTAGCAGAATGCTTGCTTGTATAGGGAGAGGTATTAGCAGTAGAAAGAGGGAAATGCTCATGCCATTGTACAGAACACTGGTGAGACCTCACTTGGAGTATTGTACGCAGTACTGGAGACCGTATCTTCAGAAGGATATTGATACCTTAGAGAGAGTTCAGAGAAGGGCTACTAAACTGGTTCATGGATTGCAGGATAAAACTTACCAGGAAAGGTTAAAGAATCTTAACATGTATAGCTTGGAGGAAAGACGAGACGGGGGGGGATATGATAGAAACATTTAAATACATAAAGAGAATCAACACAGTAAAGGAGGAGACTATATTTAAAAGAAGAAAAACTACCACAAGAGGACATAGTCTTAAATTAGAGGGACAAAGGTTTAAAAATAATATCAGGAAGTATTACTTTACTGAGAGGGTAGTGGATGCATGGAATAGCCTTCCAGCTGAAGTGGTAGAGGTCAACACAGTAAAGGAGTTTAAGCATGAGTGGGATAGGCATAAGGCTATCCTAACTATAAGATAAGGCCAGGGACTAATGAAAGTATTTAGAAAATTGGGCAGACTAGATGGGCCGAATGGTTCTTATCTGCCGTCACATTCTATGTTTCTTAAACAGAAGAAAATAGGCCTTCTGAAGTGGCCCAGTTAGAGTCCTGACCTCAACCCGATTGAGATGCTGTGGCATGACCTCAAGAAAGCAATTCACACCAGACATCCCAAGAATATTGCTGAACTGAAACAGTTCTGTAAAGAGGAATGGTCAAGAATTACTCCTGACTGTTGTGCACGTCTGATCTGCAACTACAGGAAACGTTTGGTTGAACTTATTGCTGCCAAAGGAGGTTCAACCAGTTATTAAATCCAAGGGTTCACATACTTTTTCCACCTGCACTGTGGATGTTTACATGGTGTGTTCAATAAAAACATGGTAACATTTCATTCTTTGTGTGTTATTAGTTTAAGCAGACTGTGATTGTCTATTGTTGTGACTTAGATGATGATCAGATCACATTTTATGACCAATTTGTGCAGAAATCCATATCATTCCAAAGGGTTCATACTTTTTCTTGCAACTGTATATTCTGATAATGCAAATGGGACCACCTTGACAGATCCACATTATATAAACAAATGTTTCATACACCCTATTAGACAAATAGAGCAGCGTTGTCAACTACTGCAGTCTTTGCATATTTTGCAAACACCCCAAAGGCGGTGTGCAATGGCCTATGTCTGCAGGGCAGGTGAGGTATGCTTACCTGATGCTGTCCCCCACGGGCACCGCCATCTTTATTCTTGAGCTCTTGGCACTTCCACTGAATGCATCGGGTCAAATGATGCAGATTCAGTCAGGATGCCCAAATTCCAATCAGAATTGGCTTTAGCAGATATGAGAATTGCCATTCAGTTTAAAATTTGGGAAAATAATTCAGTGTTTAGTGAATAAGCAGGGAAGTCTTTTTATGGCACAAAGGGAGTGGCACGTTCCCCACACATTTCCTCTTCATTGAAAACCCATTTGGGCTAGATACACAAGTCTGGAATGCCTTCTGTTCAACGCTCCTGATATTAGGCCTGGATGGGACTCCCTCTATGACCTCACTTGTTTTAAAAAAAAAAATTAAAAAAAAAATTCACATTTGAAAGTTCAAAACTTAGGACTCAGCATTTGACAAAAAAAAAGAACATTTACAATTGATTTAAAATCTGTTTATTGCAATAATTTCACACGATAAGACTCACAGTTGTATTAGAGAAATGAAATACTTAATGTCACTGACTTTGGTTTTCAGATTATTGGCATTTTCCAAAATTACACTTTTACACATTCAACCACACCATTTCTTTGGCACGTTATGGTCATTGTCAGACTCCAATAAGACCAATCTGGTGATAATTATGTACAAATAGTTGCTAGTATGTCACTGTCAGATTTGAACGTGCACAGATGGATATGTACAAAGGTCTAAAAAGCAGTAGCCAACAATTGACTCAAAATGCACATTTACTGAATTATAAGGCACCAAATGGCTATCAAAGCGGTCTAGAGACATCCATTTTGCACAGAATTAACATTAGCCACCCGAAACTTTAGTTTTAGGCAAGCTAATAAGGCCTCTATGATGCTGCCAGAGGTGAGGTGGAGTTACACACCTTTGGCAGCAGAGGGGCACCATGACCACTTGCAGTAGCATTCTGCCAATTCTGATCAACTAAACCAAAATATGGCAACTTCATAGCTGTACAGGAGATGTCACATGACCATTGTTTACCATGTGAATGTAGAGAATAACTATTAACTATCTGTACACTGTGCTAGCGATATATTAAGCATGCCATTTTAAACATATTTTCTGAAGTCCTGGTTTGTTACATGACCATCTGATAACATGTACAGATACAGGCTTATTTGCTACAGTGCGAATGGTTTGAATTCAAATTGAATTTGTTGGTAAGCCAAAATAACCAAAATGGAAACAGAGCGGACTTGTTTCCAATGCTTCTGTTTTGGTCTAAAATCTGAAATGGACTGAATTCACAACAATTTACATTTGGAAGGAACAAAGATAGTGTCACAGTTTGATGTAAAACCCAGTGTCGTATTAAGATGTTACTAATAGCAGCATTTGATTGGAGGAGCGTTGCATTTGGCCATTTATGCATACCTCCAATACATTGTTTCTCTATTTGAAGAAATCATTTGGAAGATAAGGTGGGGTGTGCATCTACAGCAGAGTCGTCCTGGCACTGGAAATTCTTAAATTATCGGGACTATAGGTTCCCTTAAAAAGATCACTAAAGGTATCCAGACCATTTCATCTCAATAACATGGTGCTTTAGTTTTAACCCTGCACGGTCATACCTACAAAACAGCAATGCTTTACATTGCAGAGTTAAAACTAATGGACCACTGCACCAAGAACACTATATTGAGGTTAAATACACCTCTAGTGGCTGTCTAGCTAAAGGCCGCTAGAGATGCCTCTGCTGTGAGAACCAAGTTATTCTCTGTTCTCACAACTGCACTCCAATAGGAGCACCACAATATCACGCATTACATTTTAGCCCCCAATGCACCCCTATAAGAACTGGATTGGATAGTTAGAAGGGTCATAATGATGTACCTGGTAGCAGGAGAGGAGGCTGCAGGCACTGGAACTCAGCGCAAAAAAAATATAAAAAGGTAATAACACCCCCTCCTTTTTAATTAATTAAATTAATTAATTAGGAATACAGGTTTGTATTCAAAATGCTACTGTGTTCCTTTAAATAAATAGTGTTTGTGACTACCATACGATTTATCTTATTGTTCTATACTGTAATTAATAGACTACCATTTGATGAATGATGGACTGGGGAACATGCTTCATACGGTTTTCTAGTTAGTGGCATAAAGCTAAAAGAACCGAGTTCAAACTAAAATTTGTCGCATGACAATATAAAATGGTAATTTAATTACATTTGTTACATTAATTACATTTTTGTAAAGAACACAAACAAACCTTTTTTTACAGTACTTTTCCTTAAACATCTACGATTGTCAAGATTACAAAATGCTCTTATAGCTGCTGTTTGTATTTTGACAACAGTTTCCAAGTAAACAAAAACAATCCTCATAACCAACAGGGTAATTCACAAATGTGCAAATGCTATTTGAATTTCAAAAGTAAGGCCAAAATAGGAGAACTGGAAAAAAAAAAGTCAGCCATGCTTCCAGTTCAGCTACTTTGGTCTAAAATTCTCACTTTAGTGACTAACCCTGTCCGTTTACGATGACCATAAACATGCCATGGTTTACCATACTTTTGGTAATCCTTAAATGGTGTAGCAGAACACAATGCAGCCAAGACAAATATACTGAAACTTCTAATACACAGAAAGAACATATACCAGGCACATTGGAAAGTGGCTGTGCTTTGAGTTGCAAATAGTGGATTGTAGCTTGCACTCACAATTTGGTCCGTAGAATAGAGGTGATTGAGCACAGGAAATCCAGTTTCCTAGAAATGTCTCTAGCACTGATATGTGACTCCACCACTTCAAGGTACATACAGTACACAATTGAAATATATTGACATTTTAACATTAAAATCTCTGCTATTGTGGGATGTAGCAACAAACTGCTCTGCAATGTACTACAGACCCCAGTATGACCACAATGTATTTTCATCAGTTTAGACTTCTGTGGAAAGCCCAAATTAAAAAAAAGAGGACACAGACTGAGCTAAAACAGAAGCCAAATTCACAGGATATAGTTTTAAAAGGCAACAGTTAAGACATCATTAAAGGGACACTGCCATGAAAATTTGCATGACTGAATTTAACACAAATAAGTAGTTAATAAAATAATTCAGATGTCTTACAAAATCTTAACTTAGATACATTATACTCTTCCTACAGCGGGTTTTAAATGACTTTTTATACTATAAGAAGGATGCTGGTAAAATCATACACGCAGTGTCAAAAGGTAGGTCACTGATTAAAGGACCACTATAGTCACCCAGAACACTTCAGCTCAATAAAGTAGTCTGGGTGCCAGGTCCCCCAGGTTTTAACCCTTCAGGTGTAAACATAGCAGTTTCAGAGAAATTGCTATGTTTACATTGCAGGGTTAATCCAGCCTCAAGTGGCTGCCTTCCTGACAGGCGCTAGAGGCGCTTCTGCGAAAATCACATTGAGCACGCAGAACGTCCATAGGATGGGCGTTTTTAATGCGCACGCGGCTCTTGCAAAGGAAAGGGCATTCGGCTCCACACGGGAGCTGACGTCGGAGGGGGAGGAGAGGTCACCAACGCCGAGGGAGCCCGGCGCTGGATAAAGGTAAGTGGCTGAAGGGGGGACCTAATAACCCTATAGTGCCAGGAAAACTGGTTTGTTTTCCTGACACTATAGTGATCCTTTATTGTTTGCAACAGGTTAGACAGGTATAATTTCAATGGCATCTGGAAAAAAATGTGTGAGTATGTGTGTGTGTGAGAGAGAGCGTGCATACGCAGGGGTACATATACATGGTATGGGAAAAACAAATATCCTATAACTATCTATTAATGAACCATCATTGTTTTCTTTCTCAAATTATCACACATGAGGATTCTGTGTTAAACAAAAGTTATTTACAAAGTAAACAGGACAGATTATGATTAATGTTGGGTCAGGTAAATGCACACGGATTTATAATAATATAAATTTTTAATTAACTAAAGTTGTTATGCGTGGCTGTGACAATCAGTGTTTTATTGTCAGGTTATGTATATTTTTTTACGTTTAAAACAAGTATATAATTATAGGATAATAAAAAAATCATGGCAGTGTCCCATTAATTTACTATTTGTGAAAAAACAAAACCCCACAATAAAACCAGATTATATATGTAAAGAGTACTAAACACCCCCTTTTGTCTTGCAAAAGAGGAATACATCTTTCATTTACCATATAAACATACTAGAAAAAGGTATTGTCATATACAATATATCACATATTTGTCTATGTTTCTTGTCATTCGCTTCATGGCCACTAGGATGTTTAAATGGTTTTGGCCTTATGACAGGTAAGGCATTTTGGAATTGCTATGAAACAGCATAAATTGTGTAGCATGTAATTACTACTTCTCCAACACTTTAGTCGTCGTCTTTAGTCCAAACTAAAGAGTGTTACTCCACTCTAAGGACCAGTCTACTCTAAAATGTAATGGGAAGGTGGGGCTGGGAGAGGGCGAGAGAGGAAAAAACTGAAAATGGAAATTTAAAAAAAAAATTAAAAAGTATTTCATTTGGAATTCCCCCAACCAAACCATTTGCCATTTTAACAAAAAGTTTTGAAGATCCAAGTAGGAAATACATATTTTTGTATATCATATAATTAGCTGATATCCATTGTGATGCAGGCTCATAGTTGGAAGGTGATCAGCCAATATCCATTGTAATGCAGCCTTGCAGTTGGAAGGCAAAATAATATTTAAAATATGCAAGAGGGCTTACTATAATTTTCTGAGAGATATTTTGACAAACGCAGAGGATATAGT
Source organism: Pelobates fuscus (assembly GCF_036172605.1). Lineage (NCBI taxonomy): Eukaryota > Metazoa > Chordata > Amphibia > Anura > Pelobatidae > Pelobates > Pelobates fuscus. Next base: position 130,480,228 of record NC_086317.1, read on the forward strand.
AAACACGAATTGCAATGATCCTCTGGGAAGAAGACACTGTTCAGTAAAGTTGTAAAATCCTTGAGATGCAGATTGTCGGTAACTCACCAAAATACATAGCTAAATCACTTTCCCAATATTGTCAGTCTCATCATTCAAGGTTAAATTTAAAAAGAACATTTTGGCATTAAAAAAAATGTAAAAACTTGCAATCTATAAATTCCAAGTAAAGCCACAAGGTTATGGAGGGCACAGAAAATGTTCAGTGATCCAACCATCAATAGATGAGGTAAGATGTTTGCACAAAACAAAAATAAAAAAATTATATATATATATATATAGATAGATATATTTAATAAAAAAAAAAAAAGACTGATGGCATTTGTGCAAGTGGTTTCTTTGTTTCGATTTTTGGTAGAAGGTGCAGTTTATTTAATTCACTCCCCCTCCAGAAAAGCCTGTAGAGAGAAAACAAACCAGTGAAAATACTGCTAAAAATGCTTTCTAAAAAGACGTGAAATCTTGTTACAGAAGATTGCTTTGTTCAAGAAAGTTGACAACTATTAAAAAGACCTGGAGACCCCAGTTTATTTTGATCTATAAGCTCCCAATATTCTTTGTCAGATGACTGTTTAGAAATCAACTATTTTAGAGATCCAATGGAGAACCGGGCGAGGGACCTAAAAGAGACCTATCGGACTGCAGGGTAAACTTAAGATGGGTGACATGTATCATGATCGAATCTGTAGGGAGACAAGATCCGACAGAGTAATGGGGATAAACAAACGAAAACAAAAGGCACCATGACCACATATTGGGAGTTTTTGCAAGCTTTAGAAGGTTTTGTCTACACACGGAGAAAAAACAGATTACACTCTTGCCTTGTCCTCTCCTTACAACATTTGGGAATGCTAACTTACCAGGCTACATTAGACTGCAGGGCATTCTGATACAGCCCTGGTTGCTGTCTTCACTGCTGTCCAGTTTTTTCATTCTGTATTGATGGATTTCTCGAACCAATGTGTAGAAAGCATCCTCAACACCCTGAGGACAAATAGTTTTCATAAATTCTCTGCATGTTTGTAATAGGAGCATTTTTTATGCTCCGCGTTGTGTACCGAGAAAGTAGAATGAAGCAAAAATATTCAAAGGAAAACACAGAAGGATGTTTTATTCGGTACACTGTGAACTGCAGTTTATGTGGTAAATATTAAGGAAATGTAGTGGATTTCCAACTCCTCTATAGTCACAGCTTGCGTATTTTAGCCTGAATTCTGCCATTAAGATATCAATTTGCCATATTTTAGAGTTTGGTCATGAACCACGAAGGAAATAGTATGTTATGGTATATGTCATAGGCACCTGTATCCATGGAGCAAGAAACGGAGCATGTTGGAAGAGACACAGTCACAGTTATTCACTAAAGTGCAAATTGTTTGTAATTCAAAGTGAATTCATATTGAATTTTACATTTCAGGTCCAAAAACAGTGCTGACTTTTACAAGTAAGATAATGTGGCCTAAAATTTTAAGTTTACTTTGAATGCTTAAAAATACTTGTTAGTGATTAACTCGGTGAGAAAACATGAGTTTAGAAGAATGTTTAGGCTTTGACTGGTTAATTCATTATCTATGAGGTATAAAACATCCATTCAAGTTATATTACATACAACAAAGCATGATTTCCAAAACCCAAAGCTCTTTAAACAACTTTTTTTTTAAATTTTGTTTTGCTTCAAAAAAAAAAATAAAAAAAAATAGGTCTGCAGCTTTTAGATTGTCAGCTTGTTTGCACAGGGACCTTATTCGCCTACTGTTCCTTTAAGTCAACATGTTTTGTCATGATTGTTCGTCTTGGTTTATCTATTGTACAGTGCTGAGGATTATGGAGGTTCTATATAAATAATTGCAATTGAGTACATTTGTTTCAGTTGTTACAATTATCAATACCTGTCTTGTTTTTGCAGAGGTCTCAATGAATGGGATGCCATAGCTTCTGGCAAGCTCCTGAGCCTGTTTGGTGTCTACTGTTCTTGTTGGAAGGTCACATTTGTTACCAACAAGTACCATGGGGACATCGTCCGAGTCTTTCACACGCTTTATTTGCTCTCTATAAAACAGGAGATGAGATTTCAAAGTCATGGTAATTCACATTTTTATATACATATACAGCAAGCTGAAATAACTGCTAAGATTTGCTACACGTCTTAAATTAGCTTACAATTAATCTAATAACATGCACAAAAATGTGACAATGAAGGAACAACTTGATACATGTGGGCACTACACACACAAAACAGAATCAAATGTGCTTTAACCGAAGGGATAAGAGGGTAGGTAAGGCCAATATACATACAGTGCATTCAGAAAGTATTACAACCACTATTTTTTTCTCAAATGCTTTATGCTACAATTGTTTCAATATATTTTTTTTCACATTAATCTACTCTCAAAAACTCATAATGATAAAGCAAAAAAACTTTGTTAAAACAAAAGAGGAAACCAACAAAATAAATATGTAAGCTCACTGAGCAGGGCCCTCAACCCCTCTGTTTCTGTGCGTCAAACTTGTCTGGTTACAATTACATGCTTGTTAGTCCACTAATTGTAAAGCGCAACGGAATTTGTTGGCGCTCTATAAATATAATAATAATAAATGCCATTGACATATGTAAACCCTTTGCTACGACACTTGAAATTTAGCTGAGAAGCATACTATTTCTCTGGATCATCTTTGAGATATTTCTACTTGGAGTTCACCTGGTGCAAATTCAATTGCTTGAACGTGCTTTTTCTTTAAACTTTTTATTTAAGTACAGATGCAATTTAATATAGCATCACAATGGCATTGGTCAAATAATATAGGACAATATCTTGCATCCCTTATCTTCTATTTTGGAGTAAAAAAGGAAGGCAAACCACCTTCGCGAGAAAGGTAGAAAACGTCCTACAGATGGCCAGAGAAGAGAAGAAGGTTATCTAAAGAGAACAAAGTGGCTCTCTGGAAGGGATCAGCACCAGGAAACCATTCAAAGCAGAGAGCCACATCTTCTGGAAGGCAGGTAAATATCAATTTATCCATTAAATATGTATATTTGATTTTACGAATGACTGTTGCCATGGCGTGAATAGGATTTTTAAAGGTATAGAGCGGTCTATATAAGCTGCAAATACATATAAGCAAAAACCAAGCCATGAGGTCAAAAAAACAGATTGCAGAGCTCAGATACAGGATTGTTCAAAAGCACCGATCTGAGGAACACAATTCATTTTTTTTTTTTTTTTGGCTGCATTGCAAGTTGCCAAGAACACAGTGGACTCCATAATTCTTAAAAAAAATAAGTATGGAAGAACAATGACTCTTCTAAGAGTTGCGGCCAGGCTAAACTGAGCAACCGGTGGGAGAAGGTAAGAGTGGTGACCAAAAGCTCAATGGTGGATGGGAGAAACATGCGGAAGGACTATCATCATTGCAAAACTCCGCCGCTCTAGCACACTGCAAGACATATTAAAGTCCACTTGCTATTTGCACCTACAAGATTCCCTGGCCTGTTAAAATGAAGAACTCAATTCAAAGGCTCATGTCTGGAGGAAGCTAGGCCCCGCTTATCACCTTTGTAATACCATTCCCAATGTGAAGTAGGGTTGTGGTAGCAACATGCTGTGGGGATGTTCTTCAGCAGTAGGGACTGGAAGACTGTTAAGGGTTGAGGGAAAGCTGAACAACGCGAAATACAGAGATCTGCTTAATGAAAATTTGGTCCAGGATGGTCAGGACCATAGACTGGGTCAAAGGTTCACCTTCCAATAGGACACTGTCCATAAGCACACAGCAAACACAATTCAAGAGTGACTTTGTGACAACTCTGTGAATGTGATTAAGTGGCCCAGCCACTTTATGAGCTGAAAATAACTGTCCACAAAGTGTCCCCAACCTGACACAGCTTGAAGGAAATTGCAGGGATGAATGGCAGAAACTCCCCCAAAAGACTTGAGGCTGTCATTGCTGCAACTAAGTACTTACGTCAATGTGATATATCAGGGTTTTGTTAATTTTTATGTAATTTTTTATTTTCCACATCAATCTACACCCAGTATCCCATAATGGGAAAGCAAAAAACAAAAAAAACAGATTTTTGACATTTTTAAAGATCAATTAAACAATTGTAGCATAAAGCTGAAAATCTAGCAAAAGCAAAGTGAAAAAATGAAGGGGTGTGAATACATTCTCAATGTACTGTATATAAATGAAGTAGAAGAAATCTAACACTATTGATTTAAGTAGACCACTTTATTCTCTTCCGTATTATTATAATAAAGCAGTGCTCCAATTTAATCACATTGAGAATTTCCAGGCATTATTAAGGGAGAGGACGATACATGAGTACAGGTGTGTTAGACATGATCCGGTACCTGTATATGCTAATGTCTGCAAATGATTTGCTGTTGTTGATGGCAAACACACACAAGAAGCCTTCTCCAGTCCTCATGTACTGGTCACGCATGGCACTGTACTCCTCTTGACCTGCAGTATCTAAGATGTCCAGCAAGCATGTTTCGCCGTCAATCACGACCTGTTTCCTGTAGGAATCCTGCACAATAATAAATAAATGTGGACAACAAGATCCAGTAATGGAAAATGGATAAATAACCTCTACTTCGCCACTCAGAAATGGAAAGGCAGAGGCTGGACATTCTTTGAGTATTTCAGTAAATGTTTTAATAACACTTTTGTTTATGAGCATTTTCCTAAACAGGAAACATTATGACTTCCCATTACACAGGGAGTCACGGAAATGTAGCTGTGTACAAACCTAACCTGCCATTAATAGACAATTCAATTAAACATTGCAGCAGATTGGACACTTGCAGCTGTTGTTGGACTAAAACTCTTATGATGCATTGGGAGCTGCAGTTAAACAATATCGCATGAGTTACCCATTTACTTCTCCTGCATTAGTAATCAGTCACGTGTGCTTGTGTGAGGAGTTCATTAAAATGTACAGATTTGGTGGGTATCTGAGAGCAGACAGATATATCTCTAAGTGGGTTACTCACTAAAGTGTGAACTGTTAGGGATTCAAATCCAAGCTCACGTTAGTTTAAAAAAGCCAAACTGGAAACATAACTGACTTTGTAGATATATATATATATATATTTTTTTTTTTTTCTTATACAGCTCAGCTAGTTTCTCTTAAAGCATGACATGACACTTCACATTGACATTCAATGTGAAGTCCTGACAATTCATGTTTTATATACCACTGAAAGAGGCACCTAGTGATCCAAAATCTGGATGCATTCACCACCTGAGATAGAACACATTTTCTACATTTCTTTACAAGAAAAGAAAATGAAACCACAATAATTATTTTATGTTCTAAAATACAGAAGAAACGTTTTCATGGTGGACTGTAAAGTTTTTCATTTGCTCTCAGGAAGCTGGCAGGGATGCTATGTTGCTATGGCAATGTACACATACATTAAACAATATTGCTGAATTTTGCACTTATCAACTTCAGTTGCCCAATAAGAAACCCCAGAAAATACAAATTGGAGCAACCAGGCAACACACAAGTCTGGAGTGATTTCCTGTATTTACAAAAGCCAGCTCTGTTCGTACTAAGGAATTTTGCAGTACTGTTACATGCGTTAGATATAGATATTTCAGTATTGCCATTACAATAAGCAAACAGTTTAGATTTATATTTTTTTGGTGAGGGGGAGTCTGTCTCTTACTGGTTTTAAGGGTCAAATCCCTCTTGATCCCTGAGCTTTACTCATGGTCAATCCTTCAATAGAGTTGTCTACTTCACAAAATAAATCACAAGCTAATCATTTATAATATTTGGATATATTAATTTATTATTTATTAAAAATTAAGTTTGATCTGACATCATATTTTTCAATGCATTAGATAATAAATTAAAAATACATTGTCAAGCATTTTAAGTTAAACAAAATGTTATTTACCATAATAAAATTGTCAGTCATTACAGACAGGTTAGTTGCCTTTTTTGCAGCTGCAGTTTACGCTGCTGTGGAACAGGCACGTTAAGGGGGTGGGAGGGGGGCGACACTCTGGAAAGTAGCATGTGGAATGTGCATGCTGCATGCGCTATAAGGAAAATATCGACACTGGCATTCAAGAATTAAAGGGACAGGGCTCCCTTAAACATTTCAGCTTGCTGAAAGACGTCCAGATTAACCGCATCCCCCTAAGAGGTGGTCTTGAGAGCTGAGACCATATCAATACTGGGGGGGGGGGGGGGGGGGTAGGGGTTAGTCTTGGAGGCCATAAGCTTTCCTAAAGAGATGGGTTTTAAGGCACTTCTTAAAAGATGCAAGACTAGGGAAGAGTCTGTTAATGTTAATGTTAGATTGTTTGATTCATTGGCTGACAGCTTGTAGCAGCAGCTATTTTAGGAAGATGCTGCCTCTCTTAAATGAGAGTAGGCTCCAGGTGCTCTAAGTACCATGCACAGTGTGAGTATGCAAAGAGCTTAATGGAGCTTAGACTGACCCTTTACAAAAACAAAAACATGATTCCATTATAACAGATTACGGCTGTACAGTTTTACATGCAAACATACTTTTGTAACCAACGAATGTCCATTATAAGCATACCTCTATAGTTGGATCATATTCGTCAACAAAGTGGTTCTGTATCAGCTGAATTGTTAAGGCACTCTTTCCAACACCACCGGCTCCCACCACCACTAGTTTGTATTCCGTCATTTCTGTGGAGCCGATCCCTAAACTGCAAAAGAAAAGAAGCACTAACTAATTAAAAGAAGCACAGATGCTTGCTAAAGTTAAAAGATAAGTATTTTTTAATATTTAAGAAGGAAATAGATATAAGTGATCAGATCTCAAAAAAAAGAAGAAAAAGGTTATTCAACAGTTTGCTCAGACTACTGATAAATTCTGCAAAACTAGAGATATGAAAAAGTATGCAAGGAAAAAATAGTCATATATATATATATATATATATATATATATATATATATATATAGTAAGTAATAAATGTAGGCTTGCACTCACGGTGAATTGGTCCTGATGAAAGCCACAGGAGTGGCTGAAACGTTGACGATAATGGCAGCAACCATATTTTAAATGAATTGAAATAAACAAGAAATTTTATCCACCTACAGACCGTGAGTGCAAGCCTACATTTATTACTTACTATATTTTTTGGCTATGGCTTTTTGAGCACCCGGCACTTTATAAAACTTTGAGTGTGTGTGCTGGGAAACACTGCATATTATATATATATATATATATATATAAAAATGTATGCAGGTTTTAAGATAGTATTTAGAAAATCAGACGTAAAAAATTTTGACAATGACATTCAGTCAAGCATTTTGTTAACATTGGTGTGGTCTCGTCTTCCAGTAATATAATATTACATTGTACCACAAAAGAATGGGCAAATATAGCAGGATTTGTCTGAGTTTGTTTGTGAACCCCCCCCCCCCCCCCACCCCCCACCCAAAACAGGGAGAGAAACAGTCTTTGTCTATATCAAAGCAAGTAAAGCAGAAAGTAGACATTTAGCTTAATCAACAGAGCATACAATTGATCTCGTGTTAATGTGCCTCTTTACAAGACATAACAGTTCCTAAGTTATTTTAGTGGCAAATCTGTGATTCAACTGCCTCTCTCTTCTCCTGCAAATCTCCAGAGTTTACAGAGAACAGGAAATAGTGGATTTTTTTTAGTCAATTTTGCTCCTTCTTTAGTGTCAGTGGAGTGCTATGCATATTCCATAATAGGATATGTAGTTTAGCTGACATGAGCACTTTCGTTCAAGAAATAAATTAAGAACAACAATTTGGCAAAGTAATAGCTGCCTCTATTAACATGCAGAACGCTATAGTGCCCTGCTGGACATATATGTCCCCAGTCCCTACCTGTAGGAAGATCATCATTGGCTGAGATCATCAAGATCAATGTTACATAGTTACATAGTTATATAGCTGAAAAGAGACTTGCGTCCATCAAGTTCAGCCTTCCTCACATTTGTTTTTTTGCTGTTGATCCAAAAGAAGGCAAAAAAAAAAAACAGTTTGAAGCGCTTCCAATTTTGCAACAAGCTAGGAAAAAAATTCCTTCTTGACCCCAGAATGGCAGTCAGATTTATCCTTGGATCAAGCAGTTATTAACCTACATTGAAAGATTATATCCTTAAATATTCTGTTTTTGCAAGTATGCATCTAGTAGCTGTTTGAACATCTGAATGTACTCTGATAAAACCACTTCAGGCAGAGAATTCCACATCCTGATTGTTCTTACAGTAAAAAAACCTTTCATTTGCCTTAGACAAAATCTTCTTTCTTCCAGTCTAAAAACGTATGGCCTCGTGTCCTATGTAAAGTCCGGTCTGTGAATAGATTTCCACACAATGGTTTGTATTGGCCCCAAATATATTTGTATAATGCCATCATATCCCCTCTCAGGCGACGTTTTTCTAAACTAAATAAGTTTAAGTTTGTTCCATTCCTTTTATTAATATTGTAGCCCGCCTCTGCACTTTTTCTAGTGCCATAATATCCTTCTTTAGAACAGGTGCTCAAAATTGCACAGCATATTCAAGTGGTCTTACAAGTGATTTATAAAGAGGCAAAATTATATTCTCGTCCCGAGAATGAATGCCCTTTTTCATGCATGACAATACCTTACTGGCCTTGGCCACTGCTGATTGACATTGTTGCATTGTTTGTTGTCTATAACAATTTCCAAGTCCTTTTCGTGTGTTGTTATCCCTAATTCACTTCCATTAAGGGTATACGTTGCTTGTGTATTCTTTACGCCAAAGTGCATAACTTGGCATTTTTCAACATTAAATTTCATCTGCCATTTGAGTGCCCAGTCCTCCAGTCTATCTAAATCCCTCTGCAGCAAAGTAATATCTTGCTCACATTGTATTATTTTACAAAGTTTTGTGTCATCTGCAAACACTGAAACATGACTTTCAATGCGGTCTTCAAGATCATTTAAAAAACATGTTAAACAGAAGGGGTGCCAGAACAGACCCCTGAGGGACACCACTTGCCACCTCTGTCCAGCTTGAAAATTTACCATTAACGACAACTCTTTGTACTCTGTTTTTAAGCCAATGTTCTACCCAAGAACAAGCATTTTCATCTAGACCGAACACTTTGAACACTAATCTTTTGTGTGGAACTGTATCAAATGCCTTGGCAAAATTCAAATAGATCATATCCACTGCAACACCCTGATCTATACTTCTACTTACTTCTTCGTAGAACGCAATCAAGTTAGTCTGACATGACCTGTGCTTCATAAAACCGTGCTGATTTTTGCTGATAACCATATTCTTCTCAAGGAATTCTTGAAAATTAATATGTTGTCAGCCAATCCAATGCTTTCCCATAGGAAAGTATTGGCCACAAGTGAATATGCACTGCAAAATGCTGCACCAATCACATAGTCCCTCTGAGACCATGTGATAGAAATAGAGTTTTACAGCCAGAGGGCAACCCACGACAGAGCAAACAACACACCTAGACTTCCGTAGCAGGGGAGAGCCATACCACCCACAAGACTATGCTACACTCTTCCCCCTCCCCCTCTTTTGTTTATTTCTCTCTCAAACACTCGTGTCCTATACATCTTCCCACAATCTTACCCCTCAAAGCCACCCTTCCCAGCTACCCCTTCCCACCGACCTCCCCAACTGAACACCAATTTGAACGCAATTGCTCACCTACAGCCCAAATACACCTACTAAATGATGGCCATAATGTATAACCTAAGACCAAATCAGAGGCACGCGAAATATAGCGTGACTCAGATACTAAGCTCTGTAAAGCGCATCACTCCCTGTATCCACTGAACTAACAGCAAGATAGCATAATACATGTGACCAAAATTATAACATATGCTTTAAGTTTTCCTTTTCAATTTCTCTCCTATGTGAAAAAATAAAACAAAGATTGTCAAAAAAAAAAAAGCAATAGTTTTACTATATTTCCATGGAAGCCCCTCCAGTGGATGATTGACAGACCATAGAGGGATTTAAGCCCAGCAGTGAAAATATTGCCGTTCTACAAAAAAAAAAAAAAAAAAAAACCCCCCCACAAAATTGGCACTAATCATGCTTTTTAATGTAGCTTAAGAGGCGGCAGTCTCCTGTCTCTTAAAACAGTGTGACATAAAAGACGGGACGCTGTCCTGATACTTTAGGCAACAAAACCACTTCAGTAGCGGAGGGGATTATACTGCTCAGAGTAGTAATTCCAAAATTTTGCGCCAGAGTGCACAAATTGCAACACGAAACCAAATAAATTACCAGTGCCAACAATGCAATTAAATGGTTTTGGAAGGGTTTTTGTTGTTGTTCTTTTTTTTTTTTTTTTTATAAACTACTTCAAACAACTGTCTGACTAAGGCCATCAACTAATACATTAAAGAAATATAAAAAAAAAAACCCTCTGTTTAAAATAAAGGGTTTATTTACTAAAAAGTGAATTGAGGTAAATTGGAATGGGAATTGCAAAATCTAGTTGAAGTGAAAAAACTCCGATTAAACTCTTCTTCCTAAGCAGCTGCATTAGCCTTTAGCAATTTACTGGGTAATTCACATTTAAAGGGACACTATAGTCACCTGAACAACTTTAGCCTAATGAAGCAGTCAAGGTTGCAAGAAGAAAAAGCATAACATTGGATAGGTCATTTTAAAAGGCTTGCCAATGCAGTTCAGAACCAAGCCATGAGTTTGCAGTTGCACACGCACACTGAGATGTACGCAGGCACTCTGGAGAAATGTTATTCAGATAAGGCAATTTATTCGGTAAACTGTAATTCTAGAGCATCAGACAAAATTTAGTAAACGTGCACCATCCATGTGTGGAAAGTCCTGCTTCTACTCAATGCCCCTGGGCAGTAAAGCAAATTGTGATTTTAATCTACTCTCATTAACAGGATAAAAGAAAAATACCCGTTTCAACTCTTAACACTCCAATTACAAAGTTGTCTCCAATGAGTATATTGCAGAAAACGTGCAAGCAATTTCTGATGCACATGTCAAGATTATGTTTCAAATATATTTACTCTAGTAACTGCTGAATAAACAAATATAAATACACAAAAAGAAAAAGAAAAGGAAGTAGGGAAACAAATAACGTACCATTTGCACTTATTGTAGCAATCTTACAAGATGTGTCAATGTCTATATTGGGCAAATGAGGTGTTTGTTTGCGGTCTGCAAAACACATGGGTAACCAAGGAGAAAAGACAACCTCTAAAATGAAAGTACAAAACTAGCTGAATAATAATGTAACCTTCCTTTTCCGTTTCACATCAACATGAAATCCCAAGTACAATAAATATACTTCAAATGAAGCAACATATTGTGCTCATGCAGAATTTCTCCCTTAGAATTGAAAAAAAAGGGCCAACAATGGATGTTTAATTCTAAATAACAATTGGCTAATCGCGGGCTATCGGACAATCTGTCACCCAGCCTCCTGTTCTAGAAGCAATCCATCCAGAGGAAATTCAAAGTCTGCTATCTTAGAGCATAATCAATCACAAATTGAATTATCTGGAAATAAAATTAAAAAAATTAAAAAAAAAATACAAAAAGGCATCATTACATTAAAATGTTCTGTAAACAAAACTATAAATGTATACAGAAAACCTCTGATGGCATTAGTATTAATGTCAGACATGGGAGATTGCCAAATTTATGGAAAGTACCAGGAAGCGTGAGGCTTTTCCATTAAAAACAAAGTTAGTGAAGTAGGGATAATAGTGATGTCCCTTTCCACTCCTGGTCCTTTACATGCAGTGAGAAATTGTAACCAACAGGCCCACTGAGTAGTCATTCTTTTCTCAAACACTGGCAAATCAATGGTTAAAGAGGAAATATATTGCTAAAATAAGTTATCTTAAACTGGGTCCCCAGCTCAGTTACATTAAGCCCTGCCATCCATACTCCTATGAAATTAATAGTAGCAGACTGAAGCGAGAACAGACTGTTTAACAGAGCACACAGAGAGCTTCGGGGTATCAGAACTTGATGGAGATTTCTGTGAAGCCACAAACTTTTTGCACAGTAATACTCTGGATCAGAAGATAATGAGAAACTTAACTGAAGTAGCAATGGTGTGGCGAGATAAAGACCTACTTTGCTGAAGGGAGGTCTGATATTTGATAACAGAAGGGCAAAAAGGACAGTACTACCTTTCTCCACATATATTGGTGGAGTCTGGATAAGGACAAATGCGCTGGGTGAGGTGGTCAGGCTAGTTTTATTTATGCGCTCACTCCACTGCTTGTAGCCTTGTTCACCATATTCTTGAAGTATAAGCAATACCACTCTACATTTCCTTTGATTCTCTCTGGTCCCCCAGGATGAGATGGAATCTTCATGTGTAATACTGTATGCCAGAGTTAGAACTAAATTGTAGAGCACACAGATACTCAAGTCTCACCTATGCCAAATGAGCATGGACAGGTGGAGAATGTTCTGCCATCATAGACTACAGATGTTCCATGAAATCAGTCTGTTATTTAGAGTTTTCACCATGCTCGAATAATGACATAATGTACTGCACCTTGCTTGATTAAACGGCTACTGCCATAGCAATATGTCAGTACTACATTATATTGATTGGCATTTTAGCTATACATTTGATTTTGCTAGTCAACTTGCTATCAAATATATACTACTACATTCCCCAGAGTAAAGCAGTGATTTAGTGCTTTACTATGGGGGTTTCAACAACACAAGAGGTGCTTCCTGCAGTTTCATGGAGTTTGACTCCACATGAGGACGTCCAGTGTCATTTCACTGAGTCAATCTCTGTGAACCTGCAGGAAGTGCCTCTATTGGTGTTGAAAAACCCCATAGGAAAGCACTGAATCAATACGTTCCTATGGGGAAGGCCTAATACACACATGGTGCTCGTAGTGTATTAGGTTCCCCCCATTGGCCAACGTCTGAGTATGAGGAGCCTGACACAGTGCCAAGGGAAATGGACGCTGGAATCAGGTAAGAGTTTAAAGGCGTTTTCTTAACCCTTTACATTGGCCAGGCACAGAGGGCTTTGTATTCCTAAAAGTGAGAATGTTACATCTAAGTGTTTCGGGCACCTAACTGAAAGCTCTGGTAGGGTTTTTACAAAATGTTGCTGCTATAGCTCACTCTAGGAAATGTGAGCCGCTTTGGGTGCTCTAAGCAAGTTTATAGTTCATTACTTTTAAACTATAAAACAGGACCACATTACAGTGCCACATGCCACAACATACAACACGAGGTCACACTTGGCATCGCTGGAGGAAAAGGATACACACAGGCCCTCTGCAGCGGATATATAGAGGAGGAAGCCAACTTCATGAAAGTGCTATGGCAAGCAAAACTTGTGAAACATGTAGTAGTCATGTTTAATAAAAATGTTATTACTTTAAGGGGGAAAAAAATAAACACTAAACCAGGGAATGGGAATTAAGTCAGTCTCTTACTACACACTATACCGCAAATAAGCCAATGAGTTTCTACCCTATATATCCTAATGTAGCCGTAGTTTACAACTTATTCAAAATGTATATATATATAGCAAGTGTGCTTACGAAACAATGACTAGAGCCAAGTTTGGTATTTACTTAAGCAATTTACAAATGTTTTATAAAAGCGGTGTAACAGGACAGAGTTCAAAAAAAGTGGAAATTGATTAATGCAGCTAAAATATGCTTGTGGATATGAAAGAGCCTTATTACCCCACAAGTGTATGGTGAGGAGGAGGAGGGCATTGTACATAGAAATATTTATTGAAAGAGATCCAGCTGAACATGTTCTTTCTGAAAACAATACACAGTCAGTCAATCGTCGTATTGTGCAGCTGTCACAGACACACCCAAAAGACATCCCCCCCCCGAAAAATTGAATTCCAACACAACGAAGACCTTGCAGAGACCACTGTGCAGTTATACATAAACTGTTTTTAATAATCCTATGATAAAACCTTAGAAAAGGCAGAATTCTAACCTAGCAATAACGATTGTACACATGAGATGGGCGAGATGTCTGAAAAGTTATACAATCTAAACATTGTAGTGATTGCTAAACAAGTAAAATACAGATTTTAATTAAAGTTTCAGCATTATATCTTCTACTGACATTCTTGCCCTAGCCTATTAAACTTGCTAAACCAGAATTTCTCAATAGTTTCTCAAACCCAAAATAGGTCACTTTGGTGGGTAGCCGCAACTAAAAATGTAACCTGTCTACGGCAACCGCTCACATTAAAGGGGTCACTCCAGACCCCTAAACAATGTTAGCTTGCTGAAAAGCTTTGTGTGAAGTGTCGCTGCTCCCCCCCCTCCCCATTTTTCAAAAAGTGCAGATTTTAATAGAAATTGACATATTTGTAAATTATCCTGGTTACACCCCCTCGACTTTCAAGCAGACAAGAGGTAATATTACTTCCTGGTTTCGTTAGCTGAAAAGGAAGGCAGCAATTGCCCAGAGCACCTGACTTACAAAGACTTCTCAGTGAGCTGTATGGGGAAGTCTGTGATTGGACAGACACAAAGTCTGGGTGGAGTTAGAAAGGGGGAGTTTGCAAAGGCAGCAGACAAGAGAACTGCAGGTTTTGCAAACTGATTTTAGATATATCCCCATTGAAAAAAATACATAATTAAATGCATGCAAGTTTTCATTTTGGGGTGTATCTACTAAACAGTGATTTTGATTTGTATTGGACACTGGAGTGTCCCTTTAAGCTATGGAACACGCAAGGTCAGGTATTAGAGTGGAGCACAGCGCCTGGAGCTTTACCCGGCGCTGCATTTTTATTTAAGTTAAAACCTTTTTTCGCTTTATAGGGAGGGGCAACCTTGCTAGGTATGGTAAAATACCTGATGTGTGAAAAAGGTTTGGAGAAAGCCTTTAAATGTTTTGACTAGTTACTATGAAGGGCACCAGGGCACTCCTGCAACAGGCTGTAGTAGTTATGGTGCTTGGGATGTTCCTATACTAAAAAGGTGTAAGATGATTGGTTGTGATAGATTTAAAAAGGGCCCGGTCATGAGTTTGGGTCGAATCATTCTATATAACCCAAGAGCCACCAAGTGTTAATTACATATCTCAGAAGCAAAAACTAGATTTAATGAAATCGTTCTTCCTCAACTACATGTCACACATGCTCTTTAGCAGACATTCTCATCCAATATATATGGGGTGCTTTTGATTGGGCAGAAAGGTATTGCAATGCTTAGTGAAATGTGATGAGATTATATGTAGAGCATTTTTTTTTTTTAAAAATACTTTGAGAAACACTGCTCTGCATGATGCTGGTTTAGACAGCCTTGGGATAAAGAGTAGGAATACTCATGAGCAGCTGCTTAAAATTCCTGGCCTATAGCAGTTAACGCAGGAATTTTATCATTGTAATATATGTAGCCATGTAATGTATGTGGCCAAATAATCCTCAAAACGGGTCTGCATCTTCCATTTAATTTTGTAGTAACTGGTCAAAGGAAAAACTAAAAATTTAATATATAAATAAACATCTCAAATATAGGTGTATATGGCAAACAGATGTTACACTTATTGAATTACTCAAAAAGCAGTCTTCAATAATCTAGCAGGAAAGCCCCCCCTGCTTGGACAGACAACCCAACATAAACTGCCTCTCTGTGTATTTCTCATGTTCTGCCCAACAAGACCATGGTTTACTTATTTTTATTTTTTTATTGAAGGGGCTAGTGCATGGGTGCTGAAAAGGTAGATCCCCAGATGGTTTAAAACTACACCTTACAAGATGCTTTGTCATTCTAAAGGCATTTTAAATGCATGCAAAGCATCATGGGAGTTGTAGTTTTACAACATCTGGGGATCAACCTTTTAGGCACCCCTGATCTAGTGAGTTGACAATGGTGTTAGAAAACGTAGGCCAAACTAGAGTATGAAGAAAAAAAATAAAAAATATTCAGCTTCAAATAAATGTTATTCTCAATTATCTGTTAAGCATCAGTGCCAACAAACTATTAAAAGAATAACCCCCCTGCTATTCCAGAATCATACAAAAGGAGAAAAATTGGAGAGAATACACATTTTATATTTTAGTCACTTCAATTATTATATTGGTCTTAAACAAAAGTTTTACTTGGGCAGGGTAGGGGAGTGTGACATTACTTTTTATTCTCATCTACCTTTTTTTTTTTTTTTTTATTCAGTGGGAATTAAATATTTAGATCAATTCCCCTTTACTAGAGGATCAAAACCTTAACCAAGATACTCCTTGTACCAAATGTGAATTAAAATTGATATACGGTTATTTATTAATTAATTATATTACAAGTGACTCATTCTCAAATATGCTATCCATTTTTTTGCCTTTTGTATGATTCTGGAATAGTAGGGGGTTATTCTTTTAACAGTTTAACAATAAAGCTTAAAGGAACACAAACATGTATTCCTGATCCTATAGCAGTGATGGCTTACCTTGACACCATAAATTGTTTCTGGACTAAATTTCCCATGATGCTTAGCTAGCTTTTAGAGTCTAAAAGCAAACTGAGCATTAATGGGAAATGTAGTCCAGAAACAATTTATGGTGTCAAGGTTAGTCATCTCTGCCCTATAGTGTTAAAAGCACATATTAGGCCCCCGCCCTTACCTTAGATAAGTTAAAAACTAACCTTTATTCAAGTGTCACGTGGGTCAACAAGCGATGGCCATTTCCACCGTCTGCTTCCTTGGTTGACACCAGAATTGACGATCGCAGCCATTTTAATGTTTTCCCATGGGAAAGCATTGGATTGGCTGAGATGGTCGAATCTGATGAACTCAGCCAAGGAGGCAGATCAAGGTGGAGCCAAACGCAGCGCTGGCCGATCAGCATCTCCTCATACAGATGCATTAAATCAACGCATTTCTGTAAGGAATGTCCAGCATCTCCATACAAAGTGATTGTGCAGCACACAGGAAGCACTTCTAGTGGCCGTCTGAGTGACTGCCACTGGAATGTAAACATTGTCTTTTCTCTGAAAAATCATTGTTTACATAAAAAAAGCATGCAGGGGCATACTATAGTCACCAGAACAACTACATTAAGCTGTTCCTTTAATAGATAATAACAGGACTGAAACCCAGTTAGTCCCTCTGGTAGCTGGTTCTGGTGCCTATGGTGGCCCTTTAACCCTTTCATGCTGCCAATTGTAGATACACCTCCCATACACATTATCACACCGCCCCAGTCACTCCCCTCACTAAGCCACCATGTAAGTAGCCCCCACACTTACTCGTCATACACATTCACCCCCCCCCCCATCGTGTCACAGTGATGTTCATGCACAGACACCACCACACACAGTAACTCTCATGCTCATAGACACCCCTCACCATACACAACGTATACATCAAGATGACCTGCAGCACCCCACGTAGGCACATTGCTTGAAGCTCCCAACACACAGAGATAAGCACAGCTATACTCACAGATGTGCAATGATATTTAGTGCTAGGAACACACTATTAGGCACATACACACTACCAGACATACACACGCTGTGATTGTATTTCTATATCTGTCATTGTGTGAGTGTATGTGTATCTATCAATGAGGGCGATATGGTATAAGAAATGTCATGCTTATGTGGCAACAAGATAGATAGATAAGCAGACAGAGACAGACAGCAAATTTGATAGTGTATATGTGAGAGGATTATAGACCATGTCCCACCAACATATTTTTATTTCAATTAAATATGCATATTGAAACTAATAACATTTAAATATTACTTTCCAGTAATATTATGTTTGCGGAAATGTAGGAAGGGAAAATAGAGAGGGAGAAAAGCTGGTACATTAATAAGGAATGCTAGCAAAAAAACGAACAAAATTAAACGAGACAGAAAAGAGAAAAAAGTGAATAAGAATGGATCTCTGACTTTTGTTACTTTATTTTGGTGGAAGATTAGGCATTCAGGCTGAAAACATATCCCAGAGATGTATTTGAAAAAAAAAACAGAGAAAGTGCTCCTGTTATATTACGGTACCTTTACAGAGGATGGTGAACACATCTTCCAACCTCATCCTGCCTCATTATAGTAATAGAATATTGAATTAAACATTTTTATAATATTGAATTCTAACATTTTAACTAACTGCATTTCATCTATACTCTTGATCAACATGGGAATGCATATACCTAAGAGAATATCTAATGTAAACTAAAACAAACAAAAAAAACAAAAAAAATGTAAACAGTATTACAACCTTGATGTATAATCGTAAAGCACAGGGACATATGTTGCAGTTACAAAACGAATCTTCATATCATGACAATTAATTTGGAAATGGGCATTAAATAAAATCAGAACATTCTCTGTGGCTGACCATTCTGTAACAGAACATTACAAACCAACCGGAGAAGGCTTTAATCAATAACTGTAATCACTTCCTGCATACTATGTAAAATGAAGAGTTTAATAAATCCTTAGACTAGGTCTGGATATTCTGATACAATTTCATATCTTGTCTGACCCTCTTTACAGTGGGACCGGTTATCCCTCCAGCACCTGTTCTATCCTGTAACTCCCATCACCCTCAGCCAACTCGTGCTCCCGGGAGAGGGACGGTCCTCTAAAACCACATGTTGCTCAACTCTGCTTCCTAGAGAGCGGAGGGAGGGAGGGACACAGCCTGGCTGTGATAGTGAGTGTGAGATCCGCATCAAAGCCCACTCACCCTCCGCGCCGACTGACCGCCTCTCCCCTCCAGGTCCATACACCAGAGTCTGTGCCCGGACTACACCCTGCACCAGCTCCTCTCACTGTAGCCCGTCCGCCCCTCCTGTTGCTGCTGTTGCCGCCGCTCACTTCCGCATCGGAACCCGCAAACCTCGCGAGAACTCCCACGCCCTGCTCGCTGCGTGCCAAGCCTCGGTTTGGACTGCTGTCTGCGGTCAGAGGTGAAGAGTCGGCGTGAGTGCATGTCAGCCAATCTGGGTCACAATATTGGGGCTCCGTGTTAGTGGATCTGCAATGGCTGCAGCAGGCACATCGTTTTCATCAGTGCTACCGGTGGACCCACTGCTCAGTACTGTAACCACATTATCACTTTAACAGGGACCCTCTAAGCACCAAAACAACTTCAGTTTAAACCAGGGGCAGAGTCATGCTCCCACCACTACAGACCAGACATCCTCTGATACCTTTCAGCCACATGTACAATGTTTGCGCCACGGGACGGGGGCTTCGTTCAACTCGAGAACAGACTATTCGCTCGATTTATTGACTTCGCCACTTTGCTGGGCGTGTGGAGAACACAACACTGTTCCACACTTCATTACACTTCTCCCATACACATCACTCCTACTCCAGGATAGATAGGTTTTTAATACCCCTTAAAACTTAACCCTGGTTCACGCAAAACTCCATAGGGAATATCTAATGGTCTGGCAGACATTACCTTGACATTGACCTTGCCCAACGTCGCTCGACCATGGTACTGGCCCCTGAACCTGTTATTACTGCATGATATGATGGTGGTCAAAACTCTTAACAGTATTGGCTGCCCATAAAACAGTCATACTGGGACGCCTGATCTCATTAGCCTTAAAAATTAGAATTAAGGTATACAGCCACAATGGCAGAGCTGAAATATTTGGAAGAATTGCACAATAGGCTACCAACGGACTCACTACTGACCCAACTGACAGCCGTTCAAGACAAGCTTAAGTCCCTTACCATTACTGACACTTCAAAAGACATCGTGGATTAAGCAGATATTTTATGAAAAGATCAATAAGGCACACTCCATGCTGGCTAATTGCCTGACGTAGCCTCCAAATCACCAGTCATGCTAAAGCAGACCACCGGATTCTTGGCACCCCTGGCCTTCCCCTAAGCTATCTTCAGATCGACTGGCACCCCTGGCCCTTCCTAAGCTATCTTCAGATCGACTGATATAGAAATGGAGAAACTTAAAACAGCTTAACCCCTTAAGGACCAAACTTCTAGAATAAAAGGGAATCATGACATGTCACACATGTCATGTGTCCTTAACAAGCCTGTAAACCAAGCATGTCAAACTCAAAGTCTAGCAAGGGCCAAATAAACAAGGTTTAAGTTTATGTGGGCTGCAAAAAAAAACAAACAAGTTTATTTTGAAAAAAAACCAGCCTCCCCCTCTACTAAACCACAGCACCACCCTCTACTAAATCCCAGTTGTCGTCCCTCCCCCCCCTCTAAAAAATAAAGCCCAGCATCCCCCTCTAGCCAACAAGCAGACTCTACTCACATTGCTGCTGCCATAATGCGACTCCGGAGTCCGGCCTCTGGTACACCCCAAATGGCGCCGTCCGCACCCTGTGCCAAAGCGGATCCTCCCACTACTTCTTGAAACCCTGTGAAGGTGGAGCACGTCGACGTCACGTTGGAATGTGATGTGGCGATGCGTTTCTCCGTGCACCTTTCAGGTCCTCCACTGTCCAGCCGCGGCCATCGTAACACTGACCGACAGACAGACACACACACACATTTACACATTCTTGAACACACTCACATTATTGTATTTATCCTTGGGGTCCAGTTGGGATCTTCTATCAGGACCTCAGCCTTCCTGCTCCCTCGCGCGTAGTTTAGTGGTGCCGGAATATGACATCATATTCTGGTGCCCGACGTCACTACAGACGGCACATGCGAGGGAGCAGGAAGGCTGAGCTCCCTTGTTGCATCCACCTTCCTCTCCTCTGACCGGGTAAATGTTAGCAGAGTAGGCACCTGCAATGTGGGGAAAGCAGATGCCTACTCTGCTTGAAACACTAAGCATGTACTCGCGGCTCACCGGGCCGCAAAGATGTCCATTGACATGCTTGCTGTAAACCAAAAAGCCCAGGGACAATGTCTTCTCAGCCCTATCTTACAAAACATTTAGCCACCACCTACTCCCACATCTTTGCAGGGTATTTAATGCGAGGCCAGCCCCCCCACCAGAAATGGTCACTATCAACGCTGCCTTATTCCCAAACCAGTAAAAAAAACACTTGGATCCAGGACACTACTGCCCAATCTCCCTACTCAATTCGGACATCAAGCTCCTCACCAAGGCACTAGCAAATATACTGAACTCACCCTGGACCAAGTAGGGTTTACCCCACACAGATAAGCATCAGACAACACCAGAATGACCATAGACTCAACAGGCCCAACCTCACCGACTGCCAACAGCACTAATTTCCCTTGATACCGAAAATGCATTTGACCGACTTCTATGGCCATTTTTATTTCAGGTACTGACACACCTGGAATTCTCGACTGAATTTCTTTTTTTTATTCTTTATTTTCATAGTGCAAGGAAAGACATACAGACTTGTGATGCCACAACAGCAATGATAAGCTTATTGCAAACTCAGAGACATATACAATGTCATGGCATAGAGATGTCGCAAACATAAAATTTTCCGTTCGCATATGGCGAATGCGAATTTCCACAAATGTTCGCGAACCTCCATAGACTTCAATAGGCAGGCAAATTTTAAAACCCACAGGGACTCTTTCTGGCCACAATAGTGATGGAAAAGTTGTTTCCAAACACCTGGACTGTGACATGCCGGAGGGGGATCCATGGCAAAACTCCCATGGAAAATTACATAGTTGATGCAGAGTCTGGTTTTAATCCATAAAGGGCATAAATCACCTAACATTCCTAAATTGTTTGGAATAACCTGCTTTAAAACATCAGGTCTGATGTTGTATCGATCAGGTAGTGTAAGGGTTACGCCCGCTTCACAATGCCAGACCAAACTCCCTGTTTAACGCACCGCAAACAGTCCATTTGCACAACCACAAACTCCCCATTTGCACAAGGTTGGATATCAAGCCATGTCCTGTTCCTTGTCCTCACTGATGTCATTGAAGGTCTCTTCCTCCACCCAGCCACGTACAACACCAAGGGTCCCCGAAAGGTGACAAGAAGCCCCCTGGGACGCCTGCTGTGTTTGGTCTTCCACCTCCTCAAAGCCACCTTCCTCCTCTGACTCCTCTTCTTCAGACTCCTCTCTCTGCTTTGCCTCTCTCTGTGTTATTATAAGGTGTGTTAAGTAGTACTATTCCTATCAGTTTAATCCCTGTTACGTCCCCTATCAGGGGACGTGTATATGGCATCGATTTTAGGAACCGGGAGATGGAAAAAGATGCTTGGTTGGTCCTCCTACTTCAAATTTGGGGCACTGCGCGTGTAATCTAATGTGCCACCAGATAGGAGTGGTGTGTTAAGTAGTACTATTCTTATCAGTTTAATCCCTGTTACGTCCCCTATCAGGGGACGTGTATATGGCATCGATTTTAGGAACCAGGAGATGGAAAAAGATGCTTGGTAATGGAAATTTGTCAACGTGGTCGGTTTGTCGCTCTTTGTCAGGTCAGTAAGAGGGCGGATAGAGTTATTGTCTAGCACTGTCCCTAGTGTGAGATAAAGCATATCAGCTGGGTCCTGAAAATTTTGATAGGCTGCTGGTTGTAGGCCCGGAGGGAAGAGTGGGTTATGCGTAATTGGGTATAGAGGGGATGGGTGTGGGGAGATGTTCGGGAGTTCTCTTATTTGTGACCAAATCTTGAGTGTAGGGTGGATAGTGGGATGGGAGGCATGTTGGGTGAGTAACATGGTCATGTTTGTTCTTTGCCATGGGATTGTGTAGAGGGGTACCGTAAATACAGCGCTCTCTAGTTTTCCCCATTGTCTTGTTGGTTGACTAGTGGTCCATTCGTAGATCCTGGATAACATGTTGGCTTGGTAGTATCTTTCCATGTGTGGTAAGCCTAGGCCTCCGCTTGCTTTGTGTTTGGTGAGGACTTCGTAAGGGACTCTAGGACGTTTATGTGCCCAGATGAAGGTAGTGAAAAGTTGCCTTAATTTGGTGAAGTATGATTTGGGTATAGTGATGGGCAGGGTTTGTATCAGGTATAGTACCTTGGGGAGTACTGTCATCTTAAGGATGTTAATTCTACAGAGCCAATTAAATTGTGGTTTGTGCCAGTTGAGAAGATCCTTATTGAGGGATTGGATAAGGGGTTCGAAGTTTAGGCTGAATGTGGATTTCAGATCCGCTGGTAAGTGGACTCCCAAGTATGTGATGGCCTTGTTAGCCCAAACGAACTGGAACTGTTTTTGCAGGCGCTTTCGTGTAGAGGGTTCCAATCTGATAGGTAGAATCTCACTCTTAGAGAAATTTACTTTGAAATTGGACATTGTATTATAGAGTGAGATCTCGGCCAAGAGGGGCGCTAATGATGTGTCCGGGGATCGTAATGTAAAAAGCAGATCATCAGCGAATGCCGCGATTTTATATTCTGTTCGTTGTATTAGAATGCCCTGTATATCTGGGTTGTCCCTGATGCCATTTAAAAAGGGTTCTAAGGTGAGAATGAATAGGAGGGGAGAGAGGGGGCACCCCTGTCTCGTACCATTTCGTATGTGGACAGGGTCGGACAGTTGTCCGTTGATCCGTAATTTCGCCGTAGGGGTTGAATAAATGGCTTGTAGCCACCGGATCCAATTAGGTCCGATTCCCATCGTTTTCAGGGTCATCAGCAGCAGTTAAATGTCCCTATTTTTCTATCTCCAATTTGTTTTCTTCTAATTCTTCTCCTACATAACAGTCGCTATTGGTCTATTTTTTAACCCTTTTCCCTTCAACCCATATATACTTGTCGTTATAGGTCCCAAATTATAAAAAGGAGAACACACATAAATAATCCAAAAAGATATTTATTATTTTTTCTGTTTTTCTGCTTTTCATTTTACTTTTTATTCTTTGTTAGAAATATGTTTATTTACAGTTGATGCCAAGCAATGTACTAACTGATATTGTTACTTGAATGATTGATATTGATGCCGTGATTGTAATCACTCAAGTTCTACATCTTTTATATGTACAAATCAGTTTATTTATTTATTGATGATGCCAAGGAATATACTAATTGATATTGAGGCTGGAACACTTGATACTGATGCTGTCATGTGTAATTACCCGTGCTCTGTAATTCATTTAATTTATTTTATTTTATTCTATTTCATTTTATGTATACCATCTGTGTACAGTCTCAGATTTGCTACATCCGAAGTTTATAACTAAACTGTAACAAAATTACAGATGTCACAAAATGCTACATATCAGTGTAATACAATTTGAAGTTAGGAATATAACACTATTATGACCAGTTCGTTACTTTATGCTCGTTTTTTATTTATTTTAAGCTGATTGATGTCAATTAAGGATTTTGTATTTAAGTGTCTAGTAATAAGAGACAGTATATGCCTCTGATGAAGTAGGGCGACCCTACGAAACGCGTAAGGCGATCTATCTGTTTGCAACTGTGAGGAGGGATTCAAGTCTTCACTATTGCAGCCTGTTACGTTCCGGACCTGGTATCTGCACTATCTGCACTTTTCGACGTAAATTCCCAGCCCACCGCTCGATGTGAGGTCGGAGGTGGAGCAGCAAGGAACACACAAGCCGTCCTCACCGGCTACAAGGGAGAAGGAAGCTTCAAACAATCCACAACCATCCGGGTCTGGCTTACAGGTTTTTCACTTTTTTACAATCAAGACTTAACAGAACACCTACCTACCTCAGTATTGCACAGTTATTTTTTTCATAATTTCAATATTTTTTGTGGTCTTTTAAAACATTTGTATTATCAATAAAACTGCCTATTTTTTCATCAATCTAGCTTTAATCAAATATTTTCACAACAATTATTTTGTATCATTACTTTATTGCATACATTCAGAGCATTTAGTTTTACTTATACATATTTATTTTTGGGACTGCAGGTACATCTTTATATAAGAAAGTATATCAATGACATAGATACCATTAACCCCATATTGTCATTACATGTTGGGACTAGGTGATCTATGCAACATTCATTGAATATTTAACCTGGACACTAATTTTGGACATTCATTTCTACACCAATCAATAGTCATATTGGACTAGGAAAACCTATTGGTCATAATTTTATAAGTGATCCATTTCATATGCTATGTCATAAGCTTTTTATTCTTATCCTATATTATTTTAATTCATATAGAGATTACTTTTTAGCTCCTGGAGAAATTCACTTTTAAAGTGTCTATTTTTCTTCCAAAGATTGCATCCAGTCTATCGGAGATACTGCAAAAGGGAGCTGTGGAGTCTGCTGTTTGGCTTGGGGCTGGGCCTCGTGTCACAGGCACTGTGGTGTCCACCATCTTGGTTGGATTTGTCTCGCTCCGGGTGAGTATCAAGTTGGAGATTCCTCCACTACACTGACAGCGTGTTTCTCGCTAGGGTGGACCGGGATATCCCCCAGAGGGGCAGGTGGGGGGGAGGAGAGGTCTGGAATGCTACTGGTCCGAACCACAGACTCGAGGGCGAGGAGATCAGCCGCCTCTCCCCGTCTTCGTCCCCAGTAGGCCGCAGCTAGATTTGTCCAGCACCCGGCAGTGTAAACCTGCGGGAGGGTTGACAGCTTGCGGTAAAACTGAGGTAAATACTCTATTTTGGAGCAATTCTGCAGGAGCTCCTGTGCCACACGTCTAGTCAGCTTGAAGGTCAGGCTCTGCCCCACGACTGAATTTCTTAACATTCTAAAGATGCTATATACTGCACCAACCAAACGACTTTTACTACTAAATATCGAAGCACCATCATTTCAAATCTCCAATGGCACACACCAGGGATGCCCATTATCCTCCCTTCTATTCGTGCTGTCACTAAAACCACTTTTACAGGTCTTTCGTCTAAATAAATACGCAGTATGGAATACAAGGTTGCAGCCTACACCGACGATAGAAGGAAACACAGAGTGCGACGAGCCACAATGTATGTCCCTAAAACCTATGGAGGCTTACCTAACTTCATTTGTTATTATCATGCAGCCCAACTAGCTCAGGTACAACAGTGGCATGCACTAACGGAAGGGAAAAGCTGGGTGAACTTTGAGCATGCAATCCTGGGATAGGAACATCCTTCCCAGTACATGTGGATCCCGAGGAACCACCAAGCTCTCCCTCCACCAACCATCATCTACACCCTGGACCTGTGTGACAGTCTCAGGTTTAACCTCTTAAGGACACATGACATGTGTGACATGTCATAATTGCCTTTTATTCCAGAAGTTTGGTCCTTAAGGGGTTAAATATGAATTCACCTAACTCATCTCCCCTTTGGCACCCATACTTCGCAACAAATTATTCCTCCCAGGCCTGGACACTTGCCACTTTTGTAATTACAAGAAATGTGACAGCTACAGGCTTATGCACCTCTTTCGTAACTCTCAACCCATAGAATATGCCGACTTTCTGGACAGAGAAAAATAATTCTTCCTTTTTCTGCACTTACGCGATCTAGCCACCAAGCCTGCAGTCAAACAGGCTGGCACTGTACCACCCACAGTGTTTGAACGGCAATGCATGGATTCACCTGTTTATAAAGGTCAAATCTCTACTTTGTACACTTCCCTAACAATGCATACATTACAACTACAGCTACCATATATGGCAGCTTGGGAAAGTGACCTAGGACCCCCTGATGATCCAACTGACTCGGGAGACATCCGGGAAGCGACAAGCACCCTTTGTCAGGTTTACAGAATGATCCAGCACGTAGAATTGTGTATCACAGAGGACTGATAGGTAACGTATACCGTACCTTAGAATAGCCGGACTAACGTACCAAAGAATAGTCAGGAATAGCCGAGGTCAAGTAAAACAGAAAGAGACACAACGATAAGGAAAAGCCTCTAGGAATGCCAGAAAACAGGGAAGTCAAAAACAATGCCAAAGTCAAATAACCAGAATAACCAGAATTAATAACGCGCTCTCGGACAACCACAAGGGAAACCACGACAGGGCACTGAGCAGGATGAGAACTGGGCCTAAATACCCCTCCTCTAGATCTGATAGGCTGTAACCGGCCTTTGACCCCAAAGGGAGTTACCAGGTTCCCATTTGCATAATTGCTGCTCAGCATTAAACCTTCTGTGGATTTGGTTGCTGCTCGGCACAACTTTTCCTGTGTGGACAGTAAATGTCATTAACCCCTTAAGGACACATGACATGTCTGACACGTCATAATTCCCTTTTATTCCAGAAGTTTGGTCCTTAAGGGGTTAACCACATTTTTCTAAGCGGATGAATACGTGACATTAGCCCCTACCTGAATAACGCCCACCGGGCGGGCAGGACCAGGCTTGAGAGGAAATTTGGCGTGAAAATAGCTAATCTTGCGGCCAGCATGTATATCAGATGCCGGAACCCAAGAACGATCGGCTGGTCCATAACCTTTCCAATCCACCAAGTACTGTAAAGTGCCCCGAGAAAACCTGGAATCAGTTATGGAGGAGACCTCATACTCTTCCTGTCCAGAAACAACTAAGGGAGGAGGGGGGACACTTGAGACAGTATATTTATTGCAAACAAGAGGTTTGAGCAAGGACACATGAAAGGTATTAGGAATTTTTAAGGAGGCCGGAACGGCCAGAGAGTACGCAACAGGATTGATCCTACGAAGGACACGAAAAGGTCCAAGGAACCTAGGAGCAAATTTCATGCTAGGGACTTTGAGCCTGATGTTACGAGAAGATAACCAAACCCTCTCACCCACTTGGTAAACAGGGTTGGCACCTCGACGTGTATCAGCAAAATGCTTGAAACGGTCAGCAGCAGTACCCAGAGCAGATTGAACTTTCACGGATGGAAGCCAGATGGCCATCCAAAGCAGGAATAGCTGTATCAGAAAAACCAGACGGTAGGACAGTAGGATGCCGGCCATTATTAACAAAAAATGGACTATGCCCAGAGGAGTCATGGTCAGCATTGTTTCTAGCAAACTCCGCCCATGTTAATAATTCGGACCAATTGTCTTGAATGCTATTAACGAAACAACGCAAGTATTACTCCAAGGACTGGTTAGCCCTCTCAGCTGTACCATTAGTCTGGGGGTGGTAAGAGGATGAAAAAGACAATTCAATCCCCAATTGCTTATTGAAAGCCCTCCAAAACCGTGATACAAACTGAGAACCTCTGTCAGATACAATATTGTGAGGAATGCCATGCAGACGGACAATCTCACATGTAAAGATCAGTACCAGGTCTTGAGATGACGGTAATTTCTTGAGGGGGATGAAGTGAGCCATTTTAGAAAAATGGTCAACAACCATGAGAATAGTGGTATAACCATTAGAACAAGGAAGTTCTACAATGAAATCAATAGACAAGTGGGACCATGGGACCTCAGGAACGGGAAGAGGTTGTAACAAGCCACAAGGGAGTTTATGAGGTACTTTGGAAACCGCACAAACAGAACAAGCCTGCACATACTCCTTAACATCCTTCCTAAGGGAATCCCACCAGAATGAACTCTGATAGCAGAAGTGGATATATTAATACCTGGGTGACCAGCAGACACATTGTCGTGAAACACCTTCATGATATTAACCCTTTCCTCCAATGGAACGAACAATTTGCCCTGAGGTTTACCGCAGGGCGCCTGAGACTGAGCCTCCATGATGGAGCCAAGCAGCGGAGAGGACAATGAAAGGATAGTGGAAGCAATGATACATTCCGGGGGAATGATATGGGACTTTTCTTGCTCTTGTATAGACTCCGTATCAAACTGTCTGGATAAGGCGTCAGCCTTCACATTTTAGAACCAGGTCTATAAGTAATAAGAAAATTAAAGCGAGAAAGGAACAGAGACCACCTAGATTGTCTAGAAGACAATCGTTTAGCATCTCCTATGTAAGCCAGGTTTTTGCGATCAGTAATGATCAAAAGGGGGTCATGGAACCCTCTAAAAGATGTCGCCACTCCTTGAGAGCTAGAATAATGGCCAACAATTCCCTACTGCCAATATCATAATTGCGCTCGGCAGGAGACAACTTTCTAGAGATGTAACCACAAGGATGCAATAGAGTATCCTGGCTCTCCCTCTGGGAGAGAACTGCCCCTACCCCTGTCTATGATGCATCAACTTCCAGTATGAAAGGCTTACTGGTGTCAGGATGTATCAATATGTCGACGGAGGCAAACCGCTGTTTGAGAGTTTCAAAGGCTTCTATAGCCTCCTTAGACCATATCGTACTGCTAACCCCCTTGCGTGTCATATTGGTGATGGGGGCTATTACTGAAGAAAACAGGGAAGTCAAAAACAATGCCAAAGTCAAATAACCAGAATAACCAGAATCAATAACGCGCTCTCGGACAACCACAAGGGAAACCACGACAGGGCACTGAGCAGGATGAGAACTGGGCCTAAATACCCCTCCTCTAGATCTGATAGGCTGTAACCGGCATTTGACCCCAAAGGCAGTTACCAGTTTCCCATTTGCATAATTGCTGCTCAGCTTTAACCCTTCTGTGGATTTGGTTGCTGCTCGGCACAACTTTTCCTGTGTGGACAGTAAATGTCATTAACCACATTTTTATAAGCGGATGAATGTGTGACACCCTTACAATTTGTGTAAATCACAAGGAGCAGGCTTACAAAACGCTCTTCCGTTGGTATCTCACACCTCACAGATTACACAAAATGGGACGACCACCGACAGCGCACTGCTTGAAGCTTTGAGGCTCATACTTAAATTGCTGGTGGGCATACCCCAAGCTGAAGGAATTCTGGCTGGAGAAATTAGTGATAGGGAAACCATTTCCACTAAACCCATGGGTTCTGCTCTTTTCAAAGCCGACTGACCATGTGACTAGACACGAGAATAAACTGGCAGCATGCAAAACCTTCACAGCTTGTAGGGCCATTGGGGAACTGTGGGCTCACAGACGGATGCCCATCCTGGCCACAGTAAAACATAAAATCACTGAAACACTGGAAATGGATAGACTGTTCCAAAATTCATTATAAAGTGATAGGAGGAATAGGATTGGTATATAGAGAAAAATCCTCTCTCCCTGTTGATCTAGCTAGATAGGTTAAGGAGGCACCCTGGCGAAGGTGCACACGAGGCTGCACCAAACCACGCGTTGGGTGTCTCTGCCTTTAGATTTATTTTGGTATGGGCAAGTTAGTGTACAGTTTGTTTTTTACAAGTTTAAACATTATTATTTAAATAATTCTCTTACCTCTTTAACCTAGCTAAATCAACAAGGAGAGAGTCTTTTTCTCTATATACCTATCCTATTCCTCCTATCACTTTATAATGAATTTTGGAACACATTAAGTATGATGGAACTGTCTGCATAACCTATGTATGTGATTCCATAACCCCAACATAATGGCAAATTGATACTTTTTATCTCAATCAGGAATCTCAAGGATAGGAACATTGTAATACTTAATTTCTAGAGATCGTTTTAACCCTCTCACTGTTGAGCGAATACTAGACTTTTTCAGCAATATATTTTGGAGTATATCAACAGCCATTGATTTGTTGACAATATTGCTAAAATAGGCTTTGTCAATAAAGTCCTTTTTGCAATTTTAAAGCATAGAACTGATTCTCTTAGATACTTCCTAAATGGTTAAATTGGTGGTTAGGTTTAGGGGTAGTCTTATAAGGCTAGTCTCACAGTGATTAATATTTTTTTGGTATTTGATTTATTCTGATAGAGATCCTCTCCAGTCCAATTGATATCTTTTTCATACTCAGTGAAGGATGCAGAAAGAATCTTGCATTCTGTTGTAAATACCAACAACATACATATTAACCTATGCAAACCAGGTGCCAACTTTAAAAAGTTGGAGAAATTTAGAAAACTCAATATCAAGAAGACAGCTACTAAAGGCGTGTTAAACCTGAAAGACCAACTATGTTTTACATTGCAGGCTTGGACAGACTGGGGCCCTGCACCTCGGCCACTTCATTCAAATGAAGAGGTCTGGTGCCTTTAGGATCTGTTCAATAACATTATTAACTTGGCTTAAAATTGTTTCAATCTTTCAGTATAGTATCTGATTCCAATGATGTTTGAAAAATAATTTTGGCCTATATGATTTGCTTAATCTTCTACCAAGATGCTGATGAAGGTGTGATCAGTAGGTATGTAACCTGCAATTCTTTCCAATGTACTGTAAAATGTAAAAACTATCAACAGCGAGGTCAGGGTGGGCGTCATGACGTGTGGGCGTGAGTGCGTGCGTTCGCCGTGATGACGGAGTAGGAGGGGAGCCCGCCATGCCTCGCCGAGGTAGCCGCGCCTGAAACTCTCCCGCGCTGTGCAAGAGATCGATCATACAACCTGTTTATTTTCCCCTCAAGGAGTGTCCCCATGCTGGCCTTTGGTGTCGGAACGGAAGCAGAACCGAACAACAGTGCCAACGATAACCGCCGAAAACTGTGTGTCAACAGCCTCAGCTCAAGACTCGGAGTGCTGTCTCTCTAAAACATACTTCGTTTTGTGTCCACTTGGTTAACGTCTTGAAGCCCTGCTGGAAGTGTACTATGTATCCCTATTTTACATACGCTGGGAATAATACGGTGAAGTAGAACTTTATATACTTGAAACCCTTAAATTTTTTCTGCACTCCGTAGCAGCGAGTACAAACGCATATCTTAATTGCCTGATATTGAGTGTAAACTCAAAAGTGCTGACATTTATACCCTGAACTCTCTATACTCTGAGCTTAATCCAGCTCAATAAGTAAAAAAGGCAAAAGGAAAAATACGGGAAAAAACAAAAAAAGGAAAAATATATAAAAAATAGAAAAAAAAAAGGAGAATATATATAAAAAAAAAAAACAAGAGAGACACGATATCGCTATAAGCTCACAGGTTTTGTATTTGTTTTTTATTTTTTTTCTTTCTGGCTATGGCTGAGGCACCAATTACCGTGCAATAAGGGGCAAAGGCTGAAAGAACCCTGATCACAGTATACATATCAGGCAAATTCGACAATACATTTAAAAAGATTCTTAAAAGAAAGGACGAGAGGAGGGGAGCAGTGCTGGAAAAGGGGGGAAAAAAAAAGTTCACAGAAGGTTGTAGGTAGCAGGGAGCAAGAGAAAGTAAGAGAAAGTAAAAGAAAAGCAAAAGAAAAACTAAAAGGAAACGGAAAAGACTTAAGGAAGATCTAAGCAAGTCGCACCAAAGACTGAATAAAGATTGATTGGGGGGCTTGTTCTCTCCATAAGCTGTGAATTGCTATAACATGGCTACGAAAAAAACACATGAAACCAAACTCTCTTCTAGGAAAGACAAAAAAGACCTCTCCCAAGATAAATCTCAGGATAAATCACTCACAACATATTTTTCCCCCCAGCAACATAAGAACTCCAAACATAGATTAAATGAGATGGATGTGACCTTGGAAACTTTGGATCCAGGACCAATAAGTAATCCTGATAAAGAGTTAATAACCATTTCCTTGCTCCAAACTAGTTTTAAGACCAACCTGGATGAGTTCAAAGCAGAATTGGCTTCAACTGCCGCAGAAATCAAACTGGATATTAAAACTGAAATAAAAGTTCTCGCTGCAAAAATGGAAATTTTTGAAGACCATCTCAAACAACTAGACTCCCAAGTAAAAAATTTTACAGAAGATTACGATAAAACTCAGCGGGACATTCTAAATCTTCAAAACAAATTATCTGATCTAGAAGACCGCTCTAGACGGAAAAATCTACGCTTTAGAGATATTCCAGAAAAAGGCAGTCAAGAGGATGTTAAGCAATCCGTGACGGAGTACTTAATTATATTGGGTGTCCCCTTTAAATCTTCAGATTTGATAATAGAAAGATGCCATAGGACATTCAAACCACAAGCTATTCAAAATGATTCTCCTCGAGACATTATAGCATGGTTTTTTTCATTTGATTTCAAAGAAACCATCCTGAAACTTGCAAGAACCAACCCAGTCTCTGAAGGTCCTTTTCAGAAAGTCAAAGTATTTCAGGACTTATCCTTCAAAACTAGAACAAAACGAAAAACATTCAGCTTTGCCACTCGATCTCTGAGAAGCCACAATATAAAATACAAGTGGCTTTTCCCTCTAAAACTCAGCCTTTCCTTTGAAGGCAAGAGAGAAATATTTGAGACCAATGCATCTTTAATAGATTGGCTCAAAAACAATTAATTATTGCTGTAGATTTATAACCGTATAATATAGGGGGAAAAACGCCCTTAAGGGTGGTCAGAAAGTGGAATAAGAGAAATGTGATGAGAGAGAGAGAGGGAGGGGAGGGTATTTGAAAATTATATTAATTAAGGTAAATTTTTTTTTTTTTTTTTTAACAATTTAACACAGGAAAAAGCAACATTCACTTGTTTTCATTGGGTCTCTATAAATATACTAATTATCTTACTCTTTGATAATATAGACACTGCCCGGGCGCCCCCCACTAGATGGATATCCATGTGTAAATAACTCCAATATTATTCTACATGCACTAAAGTAAATCTTATTTGATTTAATTAATATGTCAAAAAAGGGGGTAACAAAAAGCAAAAAAAAAAGACAGGTAATGCTGTTCTCAATGCCCTAGGCGGTGGTATATTGTAGCGGAACGCAGTAAGCCTGTCCTGCAAAATGCCTGTGTGACTGTATTCCTTATATTTTTACCTATGTTGAAATTGCTATTCGCCTATTTAATATGTGAATTGTATGTTATTCGGTAGTTTCCATCCGTACTATATACTTATGGAAACTACCGAACGGAGAGACCACCCCGGAGAGAAGTGTGCCAGCAATTAAGGTTCACATTCTCTCCAAACCGCAAGTTAACCGGCTCATTAACAGTGTGTCTGGGTGGCCGCCATTCGGCATGCGTACACGTGGCGGCGGCCATCTTACGCATGAAAATCTCAGCGGTGTTTTGTCGTCGAGTGTCTGGAACTCAAATCGGACACTCAAACAACCAAACACCGCTGAGACCTCCAGAGCTCCGTAACTGCCGAACGGAGAGACCTAACGAATCCCCATTCGGTAGTTACAAAGTACCGAATGAGGGAATCACTATCTAGGTGAATTAAAGTATGGATGGCAATTATAAATGTCTGTTTTAACTGCCGAACGGAGACCGACCGCAGGGCCCATTCTCATGGAACCCTTTTCGGATACCAACTCGTGTGCGGTCGGTCAAACTTCACCTTCCTGTAACTGCCGAACCACTGGTCCGATCTGGGTGAATTTTGGATATTATATTCACCCAGATCAGGGCTACCTAGCGGTACCCTAATATTAAGGATATGTGATGGTTTAGGGGTACATCCAAGTTTGGGGTAAAGTACTGTACAAGTTAAGGGGATTATGACTCACTCTGAGGGGAGGAGATGTGTGGGAGGTAACAAGCACTGCATTGGTTACTGTCATAATTACTGTAGTTCCCTCCCTTGCATGGGAGCAGGCTTTATCAGAAACCTTGGAATAAACGATTGTCAGTTCTACTCCTGAAACTGTGTGTCGTCCAGTTATTGGGAGTGCTGTGGGGATTTTGCTGTACCTTTTTACCTGCTGGAAACTCTGCTGTGGATTTACTAATGACTTGTTCCTGAGCCCTCCTTGGATCTAAAGTGGAGAATAGCTGCGAGAAATCAGCTCTCCGCTACATTGGTTGGCAGCGGTGGGATCCAGACTCACAGAGGAACAAGGATTAATGGAGATTGACCTTTCTACGCTAAAGAGAACCACATTGAAAGACCTTCTGGAAGCGAAAGGTGTTTCTGCCAGCAGCAAATCCAAAGCAACGCTTATCACCGAAGTAATGGCAGAGTACAGAGCAGAAGAGGTCCAGGCCACGGAACAAAGACCTGAAACAGAACAGGAGGAATTCCAAAGGCATTTACAATTCAGACTGGCCTTTTATGGGGAAAACCCACCAACAGAGATCATCTCTAAAACAATGAC
This sequence comes from Pelobates fuscus, assembly GCF_036172605.1. Lineage (NCBI taxonomy): Eukaryota > Metazoa > Chordata > Amphibia > Anura > Pelobatidae > Pelobates > Pelobates fuscus. The sequence continues at coordinate 130,515,025 of NC_086317.1, forward strand.
AGAGGTGCAGGAGTTTGTGATGAGAAACAGGAGACCACAAACACCGGAAAGAAGTGCAGCAGGAGCTGTGACACAAGAGGGTAAGCCTAAAATTCCCTATCAAGCTTTTAAAACGTATGTGGAAGCAGAGGAGGATATAGATGCCTTCCTCCAAGACTTTGAGAGACTGTGTACGCTGCATAACATACCAAGGGAAGAGTGGGTACCCATATTAGCGGGACGGCTGTCAGGAAGGGCAGCTGAAGCTTACCGCACTGTGCCTGATATTGAAATTAGGAACTATAGCCGGGTAAAAGAAATTATCCTGGCCCGGTATGCAATAACACCAGAGGCATACCGGAGACGCTTCAGGGAATTGAAAAAGGCGGACAAAGATTCGCACGCAGAGTGGGCTTGCCGACTAGAAAGGGCAGCTCTTGGGTGGATGCAGTCGAGTAAAGCGCGGTCCATGGAGGACTTGTTACAAATGCTGCTGTTGGAGCAGTTTTATGAGGGGATATCCTCAGAACTACAGGAATGGGTGAGGGATCGTAACCCCACCACCCTCACCGAGGCTGCCAAAAAGGCAGATGATTTTATGGACGCTCGCAGACAAACCAAGGCAGTGAGTACCAAACCTGTCATGCGGCCACTAGGGGGGAATTCCTTCTCTCCTAACCCTCAACCCCCACCAAGACAACTCCCTCCACCAGCACCAGCAGCAGCGCAGCAGAGATACCGCACACCTGCTTCTGTGCAATGCCACCGATGCCAGAAGTGGGGACATTTCCAACGAGATTGTCCGCAGTCTAGAGACCGCACCACCTGGATCCGACCAGGGCCTCCACCACCACCACCGAGAGCAGCAGCGCATCACTACCAGGACGAGGTACCACTTCCCTACAGCTCTGCCGTTCCAGTCACGACTGTAGAACAGTGGGAAGTGCTGCATGAGGCCAACCCCTTACAAGCACAGGCGGATAATCGACAGCACCATAGGCAGACCGTGTATCTGGAAGGGAAGCCTATGCAGGGGCTCAGAGACTCGGGAGCCACCATCACCCTGGTGCAAAGTCATTTGGTTTCGGACAAAGCCAAACTGAATAAGACTGTGGCTGTCAGGGTTGCAGGGGGAGCCGTGTATCGGCTAGACACAGCCAGGGTACACTTGCATTGGGGTGCGGGGTTTGGGAATGTGGAAGTGGGACTAATGCCGCAATTACCTGCTGAGGTGGTCCTAGGGAATGATCTGGGCAAACTCACCTCCGCATTTGAACCACAAACTACTGAGGAAGCACACCCAGTAGTCACCAGGCAACAGGCCCGCACCCAACACAACAACGCACTGCCGGAGGTCCAGGTAAGAGATTCCTCCCCTTCCCTAGACTGTATCCCTTGGGCCCCTCCTGACGAGTTTGTAGCCGAGGTGATCACTGACCCTACCTTACAAGTATACCGAGACAAGGTCACCTCTATCCAACCGGGGGCGGAGGGGGAAAGATTTGTATGGGACAGGCAGTTATTATACCGGGAAACGAGTAAAGAGATAGCTGGGTCAGACCCCATTACTGCAAGACAGCTGGTGGTACCTCAGAGGTACCGAACCGAATTACTCCGGATAGCGCACGATATTCCGCTATCCGGACATTTGGGGGTCAGCCGTACCAGATATTGGCTGACCCAAAGTTTCTTCTGGCCAGGGATTAGCCAGGAGGTGCGCAGGTATTGTAATACCTGCGATACGTGCCAGAGGGTAGGAAAGAGAGGGGATAAGCGTAAGGCGAAGCTGCACCCCCTACCCATAATTGAGGAACCCTTTCATAGGGTTGCAGTAGACATTGTAGGCCCCTTCCGGAAGCCTAGCCCATCAGGCAAACGGTACATTTTGACCGTAGTGGACTACGCCACTCGCTACCCCGAGGCGGTAGCCTTAACTAATATACATGCAGAGACGGTGGCTGAGGCGCTGATGCAGATTTTCTCCCGGATGGGGTTACCCAGGGAGATCATCTCGGATCAGGGCACTCAGTTCACGGCAGAGGTCACCCAACAGCTCTGGAAGTTCTGTAAAATTAAGCCCATAATTAGTGCTCCGTACCACCCCCAGACTAATGGGCTCTGCGAACGGTTCAATGGCACCTTAAAACAGATGCTCCGAACCTTCGCAGAGACTCACCGAGACTGGGAAAAATTCCTGCCGCACTTACTGTTTGCTTACAGGGAGGTGCCGCAGGAATCTACGGGATTTTCCCCCTTTGAACTGCTATTCGGGAGGAGAGTAAGGGGGCCCCTGGACTTGATTAGAGAACACTGGGAGGGAGACCGTAGCGCTGACGGCACCCCTATTGTACCATATGTGTTGGCCCTCCGAGATCGCCTGGAAGCACTCACAAAGACGGTAAAGGAAAACCTACAGGCAGCTCAGACGCGTCAACGCACCTGGTACGATAGAGGCGCCAGGGACCGCAGTTTTCAGGTCGGACAGAAAGTTTTAATTTTAAAACCTGTCCGACACGATAAGCTACAGGCCGCCTGGCAAGGCCCTTATAAAGTGGTAGAACAACGATGTGACACCACTTATATAATTGGCCACTGCGCAGGGAATGGGGGGCGACGCATGATCCATGTGAACATGCTGAAGCCTTACCAAGAACGATCAGAGGAGGTGACCGCTATCTGCGCCCCCACCTCTGAAGAAGGCGACAGCCTACCCCTCCCCGATCTGTTAGAAGACGGACAGCTGGCTGGGGATTTAGGAGCAGTTGTACTGGGGGATCGGTTGAGCCCACAGGAGCGTATCGAGGTACAACAACTACTGCAAGAAAAGCAGGAGACCTTTTCTAATGTACCTGGATACACCCCTCTGGCTACCCACCGAGTAGAAACCCCTGGTCAACTTCCCATGCGCCAGACTCCGTACCGCATCCCTGAAGCGGTACGGGAGAATATGCGCAAAGAGATTGAAGAGATGATACAGTTAGGAGTCATTGAGCCCTCAGATAGCCCCTGGGCCTCTCCAGTAGTCCTCGTACCAAAGCGGGACGGCACGACCCGTTTTTGCGTGGACTACAGGAGATTGAATGAGAAGACCGTATCCGACGCATACCCGATGCCTAGGATAGATGAGTTGCTGGACCGGATGGCCAGGGGTCAATACCTTACCACTATTGATTTGTGTAAAGGGTATTGGCAGATTCCCTTGGCCCCGGACGCCATCCCTAAGTCCGCCTTTGTCACCCCATTCGGCCTGTACCAATTTAAGGTCATGCCGTTTGGGATGAAAAACGCGCCGGCTACCTTCCAGCGGATGGTGGACCGCCTCCTAGATGGGTTCCAAGACTATACCTGCGCATATCTCGATGATATTGCCATATTTAGCGATACCTGGCAGGAACACTTGGCCCAAATAGGAGCGGTTCTAGACAGGATCAGGGAGGCTGGTTTGACCCTAAAACCAGCGAAATGTAGCATTGGGATGGCCGAGGTACAGTCCCTGGGCCACAGAGTAGGCTGTGGTAAGCAAAAGCCGGAACCAGCCAAAGTAGAGGTAGTATCACAGTGGCCTACCCCGAAAACTAAAACCCAGGTGTTAGCCTTCCTAGGGACAGCAGGGTATTACCGGAAGTTTGTGCCCAATTATAGTGCCCTGGCCAAACCCCTCACTGACCTGACACGTAAAAACCTTCCCCGCCAAGTAACCTGGACCCCGGAGTGTGAGCAGGCATTCCAACACTTGAAAGATGCACTTGTTAATGCCCCTGTCTTGGCCGCTCCCAATCCAACTAAACGTTTTCTTGTTCACACAGACGCTTCTATGTTTGGATTGGGGGCAGTATTGAGCCAAGTCGGGGCCGATGGCGGAGAACATCCAGTGGCTTACATCAGTCGCAAACTTTTACCCCGGGAAGTAAGCTACGCCGCCATCGAGAAGGAATGCCTGGCTGTGGTGTGGGCCTTGAAGAAATTACAACCCTATTTGTATGGACAGGCTTTTTCTTTGCTCACGGATCACAACCCGTTGGTCTGGCTGAACCGGGTGGCTGGGGACAATGCCAGGCTGCTGCGCTGGAGTTTGGCGCTGCAGCCCTTTGACTTTAACATTCAATACCGCCCGGGTAAGCAAAATGGAAACGCCGACGGGTTGTCACGACAAACTGATCTGGAGAAATAATCCGTGAGCACCCCGGTCATCCCCAAGCCGATCCGTGTGGGATCAGACTGTGTATGCCGGCTTGTGGGCAAGGGGGAGCAGTGTAGCGGAACCCAGTAAGCCTGTCCTGCAAAATGCCTGTGTGACTGTATTCCTTATATTTTTACCTATGTTGAAATTGCTATTCGCCTATTTAATATGTGAATTGTATGTTATTCGGTAGTTTCCATCCGTACTATATACTTATGGAAACTACCGAACGGAGAGACCACCCCGGAGAGAAGTGTGCCAGCAATTAAGGTTCACATTCTCTCCAAACCGCAAGTTAACCGGCTCATTAACAGTGTGTCTGGGTGGCCGCCATTCGGCATGCGTACACGTGGCGGCGGCCATCTTACGCATGAAAATCTCAGCGGTGTTTTGTCGTCGAGTGTCTGGAACTCAAATCGGACACTCAAACAACCAAACACCGCTGAGACCTCCAGAGCTCCGTAACTGCCGAACGGAGAGACCTAACGAATCCCCATTCGGTAGTTACAAAGTACCGAATGAGGGAATCACTATCTAGGTGAATTAAAGTATGGATGGCAATTATAAATGTCTGTTTTAACTGCCGAACGGAGACCGACCGCAGGGCCCATTCTCATGGAACCCTTTTCGGATACCAACTCGTGTGCGGTCGGTCAAACTTCACCTTCCTGTAACTGCCGAACCACTGGTCCGATCTGGGTGAATTTTGGATATTATATTCACCCAGATCAGGACTACCTAGCGGTACCCTAATATTAAGGATATGTGATGGTTTAGGGGTACATCCAAGTTTGGGGTAAAGTACTGTACAAGTTAAGGGGATTATGACTCACTCTGAGGGGAGGAGATGTGTGGGAGGTAACAAGCACTGCATTGGTTACTGTCATAATTACTGTAGTTCCCTCCCTTGCATGGGAGCAGGCTTTATCAGAAACCTTGGAATAAACGATTGTCAGTTCTACTCCTGAAACTGTGTGTCGTCCAGTTATTGGGAGTGCTGTGGGGATTTTGCTGTACCTTTTTACCTGCTGGAAACTCTGCTGTGGATTTACTAATGACTTGTTCCTGAGCCCTCCTTGGATCTAAAGTGGAGAATAGCTGCGAGAAATCAGCTCTCCGCTACATATATATTATATATTTGTGAATGTATATACAAATTTAACATATTATATAGCAATTGCAAGAATAAATTAGACATATATTATAGGCATTAAGATTAAGGTATTGATAGATAAAAGAATGCTCTGCCTTTTTTTTTTTTTTTTATAATTTGTCCTTATTCTATATTCGTGGGTAAAACCACCCGGAAGGGGGAAGGAAGAGAAAAGGGGAAGAAAAAAGGAAAGAAAAGGGGGAAATAACATAGGATATCACTTTTTGCGCTCACATATTGCATAATGTATTAAAAATATAAATTAGTCACCATAGGTATCCTATAGGTGTTGTATTATAAGAAGGATACCCATGTCTAAGTAAATTCACTATCACTTTATAGGTCTTATGTAAAACTGCTGCTAATCAATTAACACTTTAAAAGCTAACACTAGGGAGTTGTCCCAAGTGAGATAATTCACCACAAATTCACCAATTTCTCCACAAGCTTAAGTCACTAGCAATTAACGTTTACACACAAAATATTCTTACTGTGTGCACTATGTATAAATAATGATAGAATAATTAAGATATTTATAAATTAAATAAAAATTTGGTGATATTTTTTTTTTTTCTTTCTCTCTTTCCCTCTCATTGTCTCTCTCCCCCTGCTATATAATGGGAGAGAAGCAACACAACAGAGGGAGGGCAATTCAGGGGCGGGTTTCTAACTCAGGCATGGTTCAGGGTTCCCCTCTTGTGTAGCTATGCTACTCGATTTTCATTGTACCTATATGGCTTTCAATGACTACAATAGCATTAGGTTTTTACCTAAACGGTTGAATGCAGATGGGGGGCTTATTCAGTGCCCTCCATCAGATGGTATACATGTTGGGTGTTGTATTCCTTTTTTTTATTTAAATGATAGTGTGACAAGTTATTTTTGGTTTTGTTTTTTTCAGGAAGTCAAAAAATATTGTCTATATGTATTTCTATGTTGAACTTTTTATCCCTGAATGTCCAGGGGCTTAATACAAATAAGAAAAGGCACAGACTGTATGATTCGTTGATGAAACTAAACATACAGGTAGCGTTTCTACAAGAAACGCACTGGCTTAAAGACACTAAACAAACTTGGGGTGGAGAAAATTTTGCAACGGTGATTCAGGCCTCACTAACAGAAAAAAAAAAAAGAGGTGTGGCAATTATATTCAGAAAAGATATTAACTTGGATATTCTCCATATTGAATTGGATTTAGAAGCGAGGTTCATTATTCTAGTATGTAAGATTGAAGATAGAGTTTTTACTCTGGTTAATGTTTATTTACCTAATGTCGATCCAATGACCAAATTTTCCCTGATAATGGATAAAGTCGATAAAATCTGCAGGGGACATTTGATCATTGCCGGGGACTTTAACTGTGTTAGTGATCCAGTTATGGATAGAACTTTTTTATCTTCCTTATCAAATAACAAAGGAGCTATTAAACAAGCAAAAAAATTGAATAATATTTGTAAACAATATAATCTATACGATATGTGGAGACTATTACACCCTTCTGAAAAAGATTTTTCCCATCTATCCGGGGTGTATGGCACTTACTCCCGGATAGATTTTTGCTTAACAAATGCCAACACCATTCCGCTCTTTAACCATATTAATCTAAGGGAAAACACTTAGTCAGATCACAGTTTCGTCCTATTTGATCTTGGGGATTCTCCCCCTCTACATCGTAATACTTGGAGACTAAATGATAACATTTTAAAAGACCCTAGTAATAGGGAAGACCTTACCAAATTATTGAAATATTTTTGGGCAGAAAACGACCCGGGAGATACCTCTCCGTTAATAAATTGGTGCACTCATAAATCGGTAATGAGGGGCTATCTAATTAAAATAGACCACTTTCTTAAGAAAAAGAACGGCACAATACTGCCTGACTTATATATCGAATTCTACTCATGTTCTAAAAAGAATAAATTACAATCTTCTCCGGAGTTGAGAACCCAATTAAAATTTTTACAAACTCAAATTAACTTAAAAGAAGAGGAAAAAATTAAGCAAAATATATATAAACTAAAATTAAATCATTACGTCTCGGGTAATAGAGCGAGTAAAGGTTTAACTAGGAGATTACGCAATCAACAAGCAAAAAACAGGGTAGAAAAGCTGGTGGTTGACCATATTGTATACTCCACTCCATCTGAGATTGGACAAAAGTTTAACCAGTTCTATCAAGACCTTTACAATCTAAGGCTATCCCCAGAAACCAAAGACATCAAGGAATATTTATTAAATTCCCAATTGCCGAGAATTTCTTCCCAGGATTTGACCAATTTAAATAGAAAGATTTCAACTGAAGAAGTACAATTTCAAATTGAGAGACTAGCTACAAATAAAACCCCTGGTCCCGATGGTTTTTCAAACTTATATTACAAATATATGAAATCCTATCTTTTAAAACCTCTTATGGAAATGTTTAATCAACTCGCAGAAAATGAGGCCATACCTAAGGAATTATTACAATCAAATATCGTCCCAATTTTAAAATCTGGAAAAGATAGTAGGGACCCAAGAAACTACAGACCGATCGCATTAATCAATGTAGATATGAAAATATATTCCGCCATTATTGCTTAGAGATTGAAAACGGTCATTACAAAACTGATCCACCCAGATCAAATAGGGTTCATCCCCGGAAGATGGGCATCAAATAATACTCGAAAGCTTATTGATATTATCGGTTCAGCAAAAGACCATAAGGAGCCCCTCCTGGCCCTGTCCCTGGACGCAGAAAAAGCGTTTGACAGGGTCGGGTGGGACTACCTTAGAGAACTCCTTAAGGCATACGGCTTTAAAGGTTGGATATATACTGCAATTATGGTACTGTACTCTTCCCCCTCAGCTAGAACTGTAGGTCCCAATATTATTTCGTCCTGGTTCGATCTTAAAAACGGAACAAGACAGGGGTGTCCCCTGTCACCGATTTTATATATTCTTTCTCTCGAACCTTTTGCGGTTAACATTAGAAACAACCATTTAATTAAGGGGGTCCCCACTAAAACTCAGGAGATAAAGATTGCACTATATGCTGACGATGCCTTGGTTATTCTCACATCTCCGGAGGAATCATTAGCCGCACTCATGAAAGAAATAGATACATTTTCTAATATTTCTAATTTCAAGTTAAATGTATCTAAATCCACAGCTTTAACCATCAATTTATCTTCGACACAGGTTGAAAGACTATCCCAAAAATACCAATTTATTTGGACTGACACAGAAATTAATTATCTGGGTCTTAGTTTTCCAGCAAATGCCTCTCATATAATGGAGAGGAATGTAATGCACTTAATGAAAGATATGAATCAAAATTTTAAAAAATGGAAAAACCTCGAGACCTTATGGACAGGTAGAATTAATATTATTAATTCCTATATTTTACCGAAATGGTTGTATCTGTTTTCAATGGTCCCTCTCAAAATCCCTAAAGGTTGGCTTTTAATGATCCAATCGGCTATTAATAAATTCATCTGGAATAATAAAAAGCCTAGAATAAGTCAAAAAAATATCTCAAGAAAACTGTCCCAGGGAGGGCTAAACTTCCCAAATATCATAAATCTTTATTATGCGAACATTATACGACATATTTACATTTTACAAGAACCACAATTTTTTACTGAACCCTGGTATAAAATGGAATCCGAAGCTATACACGCTTCTAGCCTTTATTCCTATATCTGGTCAGATACCGGTAAGCTCTCGAGAGTGCTACCGTACTCCCCAATATCGCTGGCCCACACTTTGGAAATATGGACAGAAATTAAGAAAATCTTGGGTTTAACCAATCGAATCCTTAGAACCTGCAAATTAAATATATTAGAAGCTAATGTAGAATATTTATCATTGAGACACTGGCCTAATAAGGACACTTTAACCATAGCGGATATTATGCAGGGTGATAATATTTTACCCTTTCAACAGTTAGTAGATAATTTGCATATTCCATCTAAAGAAATATTTACTTATTTTCGTATCAAACACTATATTCAGAAACATGTTGTTCAATCTACATTCCCATGCGTTAAAGAGCTGCAAACTCTATTCTCTTTTCAAACTGTCCCCAAGATTATCTCGGTTGCCAACTCGCTACTTAAAGGCTTAGATCCCTTCCCGCATAGACTGGTTAAAACATGGGAAAAGAAACTTAATCTAGTGATCTCCCCAAACGACTGGTTTTCCTCCTTAATTTGGGTAAACAAATTTGTTCATGGATTGAACCTGACTGAGTGCCACTTTAAGTTTTTATATAGGTGGTACTATACTCCAACAAGGTTGGCTAAAATGTATACTTCTCAACACTCAACTTGCTGGAGATGTGGCACCTATTCAGGCACATATATTCATATTTGGTGGTATTGCCCAGCACTTAAGCCATTATGGGCCTGGACCTTCAATATCTTTTCGGAAATATCACTGAATGAGGCTTCGTTTAATGATACAAACAAAAATCCAGCCTCGGCCCTCCTTCATCTGAATTGGCCTTTCAAATCAAGTAAATATAGATGTTTAGCTACTCACTGCTTTATTGCAGCCAAAGTTACCATTGCAAGACAATGGAAATCTTCCGAGCCTTTTCAGAAGGCCTCTCTAATTAAACAAGTTAAACTTCAATTAACAATGGAAAATGATATTCTTAATACCTGGTCACTGGCCTCAAACAAAAGAGACTGGTATTTACTTTGGTTAAACACCTGTTCCCTACTATATGGCAATTTATAAATTTTTCATGTGACGGGGGAGGGGACGGGGGTCTGATCATTCAGTAGATATACCTCTATGGACAATAGTTTCTTAGTTTGTGGTTATCTTCTAGGGATATACTCCCTATCATATTTCCACAGACTCTGGGTATATAATATAATAATGACTTCCTCAGTTAATTTTTTTTTTTTTTTTCTTCTCTTATTGGCTTGTTTTCTCTTAGTGTTTGCATGGGGGATGGCCTGTTGCACCTTAATTAACGCATTCTCTCTATATAGTAGGAACTATTTATATCATTTGGTGTAATATGCAATATGTATGTTTGTTATGTATGTATTTTTCGAATTGTACTGTAATATAAAATATGAAAAAAAATTTGAATAAAGAAGTATTAAAAAAAAAAAAAAACTATCAACAGCAATTTAAGTTTGTCAGCTAGATACTCTTCTGACATAAGTATTCGCTTGTAGGCAACTTTAAAATCTATTTTCACCCTCCAGTCTGATGCTAGTAATAAATCTCTCAGGTGATGAATACCCTCCATCTTAGCAGAGGATATGAGAACTCTGAGAACAGACAAAAGCTTAGAGAAACTCAATAGCTCGCCTTTCGGCAAATCATCGCTTAGGTCTTAAAATAGGTTTTGCACATTGCATAGTGAACCTATACCATTGCACATCAGACTGATCACACCCATAATGGAAGTGCAGAACAGAAATGCCGGCAAGTTCTCTCTGCATGTGTGGTGCAGCAACCCCAGATGATTTTTTTCTGCCTTATTTGGGCCTCCTATGTCTCACTGTCTGGGTTTGCTGTATCTCTCATGCTGAGAGAGCCGACCTGCATTTCGGATCTGGACGACTCTTTTGAGTGGGCTTAGTTTAATATGCAAATGGACTAGTTTCGCTTTATATAGGTGGTTCTCACTTTATGACTTACTTGTTTTACGATTCTTTGCACTTACGACCAGTTCTCTTGCGTGGGTATTCAAGGGATTCCCCACGTTAGAGAGCTGGTCTATTTTCGGGTAAATTTCCCCTAACATAGACAAGCACACCAGAGCAGGGAATCCCTCTAATCTATGATCAGGGAAATTTCCCTGAACATAAAAAAACGCACTAGAGCAGAGAATCCATCTAATCTATGTTCGGGGAACGTTCCCTCGAACATAGTTTTGAGGAATTCCCTGCTCCGCTGTGCTTGTCTATGTTCGGGGAAATTTCCCCGAACGTAAACCTGCACTGGTGTGCATGATCTGTAGCACATCATCACTTACTAACCAATTCGTTTTACACCGGGTTGTAAGAACGGAACCCAGTCGGTAAGTGAGGAGTATCTGTAATGGCACAAAAAAAAAAAAACAGCTTGAGATCTGAGAAGGTAACCACCGAGGGGGAAGCTTCTTGAGCTGTTGTCCATTCTTATTCTCTTGGATGTTTGCAATTTAAACAGATCTCACATTCCAGACTTTTCTGAAATGCTAAAGAACATTGTTGTCAGAACTGTGGGTTTTTCGTGCATACTTACCTACCTGACAAATTGCAGGTTCCCCTTATAAACTTCTTACTTCATGGATTAAAGTGGATCAGCCAAAAAAATGTTTGATTGTTTTCTAAAGATTACACAACCTTTATGAATTGCTCATAAAGACTTAATTGAAATGCCAATGCAGTCAAAATATATCCTAAGACAGAGTAGGGACTCATTTGTTACTGTAAAGCCTCAATTTAAAAAAAACTTGACAAAATATGGAGCTAGAAGTTTTGTAATTTCCCTCAGCTGTCGCTAGCGGTATGATAAGTCGGACGCTAGAGTACAAAAATAAGGGATAAGGTGTGAGGTGTGTGTGTGTGTAGGCTGCTTGTGTTGTTGTTCATGGCAGGGTAGGCTGCTATAGCTATAAAAAGCTATATTTTATACTTAAGGGGCACTCACCCTCTCTTTTTCCTTTCCCTGCTACTATTGTAGTCTTCAAAGGGTTAACCCCTATATGAGTGCATTCCCTTGCTTCCAATCTCCTTTTCTATTTAACAATCTTATAGAAATTATCAGCTAGAATAGAAATGCTTCGATAGCACTGAGTTTAAGAAGACAAATGAAAGGGACAGGAAAAAAGTTAAACACACTGTAGAACAGCTGAAATTCCTGCTATGCTATCAAAGCAGAAATAGGCACACTGAGAGATCACCAACCAGGAACCAACCAACACCACAGACAGGCAAAAACAAAAAGATAATTTCGATGTCAGACCATATCAGAAGCTTCAGTCCCACACCTGATTCTCTTTCACCTCTCACTGCGCCAAGTAGGTGCAGACTGTTTTGTGCGTTCTGTTGCCAAAAGCAGGAGGACCCGCGATGCGCACCCTCTTAGCCCTAGCCCCTACTTGGAGCCCTTGCCTTATGACCATGGATCCCCTCATACCAAATGGCTGGATCATAGGCCCACAGATTCTCTGGGATCTGGTCATCCCCATGGGTATATGGACAGAGGTGAGGAGGCAACTTCCAATGGGCACTGAGATGGTAGCGCAACTCATCTGTAGGCAGGTGAGGTATTTGCTCTAAGCGAGCCTCCGGCCCAATTGAGAAGTCATCTGTTGTGGGCACTTTTATAGCAAAAGGGGTAAGTTCCCGAGGTTGGTTGCTTATTTGCGGTATGAAGGTGAGCTTTGTAGGTCAGGAGATTGGACGCCAAACCCAGCTACTGATACCGGAGAAACTGACGGAAGCCAAGCACAGAGAGATGGACACAGGTTTCTTCAGGAAGGAAGAGATTCTTTATTCGATTCACCGATCGGGACTCAGAGGGACTAATGTCACCAAAATACAACAAGTTCTGAGCCCCGGACAATAGTGCAGGCTCCTTATATAGGCACATAACTCCTCCCATATTAAGCTCCACCCGCACATTCTCTTAACCAATCAAAACAAATAAGAATTAACTTCCTGCTTGACCGCATGGCTTGTCCAGCACAATGGAGGAGGGGAATACTACATCCGGTATTCTTGCACATGCTCCGTACACTACTGATCGTATCTTTACCACGTGCAACCAACCGACCGATACGTCAGCATATGCACGTACGCATGCCACGTGGTAATCTCGGCCTACTAAATTTATTTTTACCGAGATTCCACCACACTACTGGGCGCCACTCTCGGTTTTCCATTGGACCAAACATGGAAATTGGTGATCTGAATGGTGCGAAGCAGGCTTCAATAATTGCCCTACTCTGGGTAGACATCCCACGCTTGTTCAAATTGTGGAAATACAGTTTAAAATAGTTTTTTGGTGCCAGAGCCACTGAGAAACATGACCGGCCATCTTGAGAGTCAAACCCCACCCCCTACACCAATTTTAACATGGTAGATTCACATGCTAACTTGCAATACTTACAGCTTAAAATGCTTTCAGAGACCCCTCAATTTAGGTTTTCCTTAAGTCACCTACAAAGTGGTACCCTTTAATTGTATTTTGTATAGATTTTGGTTCTTTATGGCAGCACCACTGCTGAGAAATGCATGTTCCAGGTGTGCCCCCAATTCCCATTTTTTTCGGTGTAGACTTGAAATCCAGAACAGATAAAATGAGTAGTCTCTGGAAGCAGTTTTAGTGGCCAAATTGGAGTGGCTGTCACTAGTGGTGTTCCTAGGCAGCAGTATAAACACTGCCTTTTCTCTTAAAATGAAATGTTTACAGTGCTAACACTGCAGGGAAAGGCTATAGACACCAGAACCACTGCATTAAGGTGTAGTGGTTCTGGTGACCATAGTGTCCCTTTAAGATACAGAGGGCATAAGGAAAGGAAAACCAAAAGATACAACATGATAGGGTCCCTTTAGTTGGATACTGTAGTACAAACTGCTTATAACATAAAAATATTACTTGTAAAGATGAAAATAACATGACATTATTTTCATGACATTATGTGTTTTAAAATTGGTATGTTGGAGACATAAGGTGGCTGGGATGGACTGGTATACCAGTGTGCACTGGCCATGTGGATGTTGTATGGGGGAGAGCCTCATGATCCATCCCACACTCCATCTTATTTCCCTACTGTGTACTTCACTTTTCTCATTAGGGAGCAAAATTGAATGTGAATTAGAGCTGTGGAGAATTAAGATGGAGTGTGAGGATACCGGGTGAGATTCCCACAGTGTATTGTACCTTCCATGTTATCCTTCGATAGTGCCAATCCATCCTACCCACCCTCGACTGTACTGTGATACCCAACTACAAGCTATCCCATACTTCATAGCGCTCCCATTATACAATTTATTCCCCACAATTAAGACTATCAACTTTCCAGTGAAACTAAGGAGAAATAAGACAGAGGATAGGTCTTTAGCGCTTTGGACGTCTTCACAGTGCCACCCATACATTCACCTTTTTTTCCCCAACAGCTCTGCTTGGTCAAAGTCTGGCATAGTTCATTTCCCGAGATTGAGTTCTGGATCTGCACATGGTATAATAATGTGTGTAGATGACATGCTCTATTATGAAATATATATTTACTTTTAATTGCAAACATCTCTTTCCATAAGTTCCCCTTTGAAAACAAAAAATAATTGATTATAATAGAATATAATTTGTGGCGTAGATTTCTTTCAATGCACATTAGTTGCGGGTTGTACATAATAATTTCAATTGCAATAAAAATTATTGGCCACAGGAAGAGGGTTTAATGCCTCAGTGCCTTCATACTTACAAAAGCTGGGTGCAACATGCAAGGTTCTCAAATTTTTAAACTCAAGGGTCTCACAATAGACAACTTATCCATAGTTGCAAAAGCCAGAAGCCAAAGGGGTCGTCCTTCATTGCCTGAGAGTGTCAGCTCACCACTTGAAAATTGCACATAATTGATATTAGCCAGCCTGGAACTCTTGTTCTGGGCCTGCTGATGACACCCATATGGCACTACCAGAGGTTTGATTACACCTCCGGCAGTAGAGGGGTCAATCTCACTGAAATGCTGCACATATATGATCACTTAAAATCACTGAAAAGTCACCAAAACAACTTTAGCATAATGAAAGTTCTTGTATATAGGTGATGCCTCTGAAATTCCTCTGCTCAATACACTGCCATTTAGGAGTAAAATCAATTTTGTTTCTGTTGATGCAGCCCTAGTCACACCTTTCCTGGCTGTGATTGACAGTCTACATGAAAAAAATACTTTAATTTTCAATCCGATGTTAAAGGACCACTATAGTGCCAGGAAAACATACTTGTTTTCCTGGCACTATAGTGCCTGAGGGTGCCCCCACCCTCAGGGTCCCCCTCCCGCCGGGCTCTGGAAAGGGGAAAAGGGGTAAAACTTACCTTTTTCCAGCGCTGGGCGGGGAGCTCTCTGCCTCCGATCCTCCTCCGTTCCGCCCCGTCGGCTGAATGCGCACGCTCGGCAAGAGCTGCGCGCACATTCAGCCGGTCGCATAGGAAAGCATTTACAATGCTTTCCTATGGACGCTTGCGTGCTCTCACTGTGATTTTCACAGTGAGAATCACGCAAGCGCCTCTAGTGGCTGTCAATGAGACAGCCACTAGAGGATTTGGGGGAAGGCTTAACCCATTTATAAACATAGCAGTTTCTCTGAAACTGCTATGTTTATAAAAAAAATGGGTTAACCCTAGCTGGACCTGGCACCCAGACCACTTCATTAAGCTGAAGTGGTCTGGGTGCCTAGAGTGGTCCTTTAACTTGCTTTAGAAGTTTTTAAATCCTGGTCTGTAAATTGAACTTTAATCATATACCCTGGGGGCTCTGTGAGGCTCTAGAAATCTATTAACAAAGCAAGAGATATGAAATTCTAGATTAAACTGACTTTGCAATAAAGTAACCTAAATTATTTAGGTTTCTTTTCAGACAGTGTTTAGGAAGGCTATGTAAATCACATTCAAGGAGGTATAACTAGAGCAGTATAAACGAAGTGATTTATCTCCTAATGATTGGTTAACACAGGTTAAAGTGCTCCACACATTGAATACAGTTAAATGAATACTATAGTCACCAAAACAACTTTAGTTTTATTAACCAGTTTTGGTATACAGATCATGCCTCTGAAGTTTCACTGCTCAATTCTCTGTCATTTTGGAGTTAAATCACTTTTGTTTCTGTTTGTGCAGCCCTAACCACACCTCCCCTGGCCGTGATTGACATGGCCTGCATAAAACCAAAATGGTTTCACTTTTAGTCAGATGTAACTTATTTTAAAAGTTTTTATTTCTGGCTCTGTAAATTGAATTTGAATCACACACAGGAGGCTATTGCAGAGTCTAGCAAGCTATTAACAGATCAGAAGATAGATTCTGAATGAAACAGCATTTGCAATAAAGAAAGTATAACCATTAGATGACTGCTTACAAGAAGTTTTTAGGAAGGTTGTGCAAGTCACATGCAGGGAGGAGTGACCTGGGCTGCATAAACAAAGTGATTTAACTCCTAAATGGCAGAGAACTGAGTAGTGAGACTCCAGGGGCATGATCTATACACCAAAACTACTTCATTAAGCTACAGTTGTTTTGGTAACTATAGTGTCCCTTTAATGTAAACAAAGTCCCAGGGCCAGGTGGTATTCACCCACTCATGGTTATGGAGCTTAGTGAAGAATTATCCATACCACAGTTTTCAATTTTTCAGGATTCTTTTCTTTCAGGAATTGTATCAGTGGATTGGAGAAAAGTAGATGTGGTGCCTACATTTAAAAAGGGTTCAAACGCTTAACCTGGAAACTATAGATTTGTTAGCTTGACATATGTGATTGGGAAATGATTTTAAACGACCACTATAGGCACCCAGCCCACTTCAGCTTAATGAAGTGGTCTGGGTGCCTGGTCCAGCTAGGGTTAACCCTTTATTCTATAAACATAGCAGTTTCAGAGAAACTGCTATGTTTACACTGAGGGTTAATCCAGCCTCTAGTGGCTGTCTCGTTGACAGCTGCTAGAGGCGCTTGCATGCTTCTCACTGTGAAAATCGTATGAGACTGACTGAATGCGCGCTCGGCTCCTGCCGCGCATGTGCTTTTAGCCGATGACGTCGCTAGGAAGGAGGAGAGGAGGAGGAGGAAAGCTCCCCACCCGGCGCTGGAGAAAGGTAAGATTTTAACCCCTTCTTCTCTCCAGAGCCCGGCGGGAGGGAGAACCTGAGGGTGGGGGCACCCTCAGGGCACTATAGTGCCAGGAAAACGAGTATGTTTTCCTGGCACTATAGTGGTCCTTTAAGGGCTGTTAAAGGATAATATTCAAAAATTTTGAACAATAAAATAAATGGCAGGAATCTGTTGGTCTTTGGAGATTTTAATATGAATTGGCTGAATCCTAAAAATAATAGTTTTGCTAGCTGTTTGAGATTTTACAGCTAACGCAATTAATCTCCTCCCCAACTCGCATTAACATTAAAAGCCATAACCATACCCTGCTCGATTGGATTCTCCTTATAGAATACAGGAGGCAGGTGTTCTCCCTAACAGTTTCAGTGTCCACTGCTTAGTGTACTACATGCACAAAATAAAGGCTACAAAACCCTCTTCCAAGGTTAAAATCACCAGGTCCTTAAAAAAAAAATGTACTCTTGAATCCTTTCTTAGTGACATTAAGATCCTCCCATGGCACAGATTACACCTAATGCCAGATCTAAACTGTGCAGTTGAATTCTTTCAGTCCGAACTCCTACAAGTTTGGAATTTGCATGCCCCACTGCTTAAGGGGAGAGTAAAAGGGGCACATATGAATTGAATCCCAGCTGACCTTATTCAAATGTACCAGTTTCGGCACTCATTGTGGTTAAAGTTAAAGCGTACTGGCTCTATGAATGATTACTGTGCATATAGACAATGGCAAAATATATGCATTAAACCAGGGGTCCTCAAACTTTTTAAACAGGGGGCCAGTTCACTGTCCATCAGACACTGTTGGGGGCCAGACTATAGTTTGAGAAAAATTTTAACAAATTCTGATACATACTGAAACAGACACATAGACATATAAAGACACATACTAACATACATACAGACACAAACACGCATAAGGACATATATACACACACACACACACACACATACATACATACATACATACATACATACATACATACAGACAGACAGACATACTGACTTACATACAAACACACACAGACATGCTGAAATACATACATACATACTGAAATACAGATAGACATACAAACAAACACATACATCCACACACAAACACACACATACAAACAAACACACACACACATACATATACACAGACATACATAAAGACACATACTGACATACACACAGACATACATACTGAAATACATACAGACATACATACACACACAGACATACACACAAGCAGACATACAAACACACACACACACAGACTTACATACTGACATAAATACATACACACAGACAGAGACATACATACATACAAACATATACTGACATACATACATACACATATATGCACAGACATACAAATACATACAAACACATACATACAGACAATACACACACACACAGACATACATACTGAAATACATGCACACAGACATACATATACACACACACATACAGACATACTTACAGATAGAGACATACACACTGACATACATACTGATAGACACGGACACACACACACACACATACATACACATACTGACATACATACATACACAAACACAGCTAATTTTTCTTACTTTTTTTGCAGGAGGGTGGCTGTGGCTGATGGGAGTCGGCGTGGCTCTCCCGTCCTGTCTTTCTTTTTTTAAAGGGGCCCGGTCACGCTATTGCATGGCCGCAGCGCTGACCGGGCACCTGAAGATATAGGGCCCATTGGGTGGCCCTAAATGCTTGGACCGGGTTGAGGAGCCTGGTGGGCCGGATCTGGCCCGCGGGCCGTAGTTTGAGGACCCCTGCACTAAACAAACAAAATTAGCCAAGGCCCAATATTTCTGTGAAAATCTGAACACTAACATCTCTAGAAACTTAGAAAACACCCTAGAAACTTTTGGAAAGTCATAAATAACTTACAAACTCCCCCAATACACTCCCAACTCTCCACTGTCAATTTGGACAACCAAATCCTGCAACTTCCCTTAGAAGTAGCAAATGCCTTTAGCAATTTTGTCAGATGCTCCACCACCCTGATTGCCAAGCTAATAAATGACATATATCCTAAAACTACAAATGTGGATTAGGCCCCACTAAATTTGCAAAGACCCAATAGAGACAAGTTCAATTTTAGACCTGTATCTAAAGAAACACCTTAATAATCTAAAAATGAAAAACCAATCTGGTAGACATGTGCAATTCGTTTCGGTCCGAATATGAATTCGGACAAATTTCAGGCAATTCGGACATTCGGGTACTTCCGAATGTCCAAATTGCCGAAGTGCCGAATTGATGAGGTCCCGAAGTTCCAAAATTCCGAAATTACCGAAGTTCCAAAGCACAGTATTGCCTAAGTACTAATATACTTACCCAGTGAAAGAAGAAGAATGTTACATTGTATACAATTTTAAATAAAAAGTATACAAACATAGCCAGGATTCAGCTGTAAGCATTGGCAACATTTACAACAATCAAGTAACATACATTCATATAAAATGTAAGTTAATTAGCCAGTCAATGTAATGACAGGAATGAATAAGTAGATATTAGGGAGCTGCCTACTAAAAGGTTGAAAGACCTAAATTGGTCTTTCAGCCATATTTACTAATACTAAGTAAAGATTACTTAGTATTAGTAAATTATGCCCCTACTCGCTATACCGTTACTGTTAAAAAAAAACATAATAAAAATAAAAGGTCCCTCTTCCCGAGCCCACCTATTGCACCCCCCCGGTCCCCACCCCTGAGCGGTGTGTGGGGGCCCTATTGTAAAATAATGGGGGGCCCACCCCTGAGCGGCGGGTGGGGGCCCTAAATCAGAATAAGTGGGGGGACCTAATGTCCACCCCCCTGAGCGGTGGGTGGGGGCCCTAAATACTAATAAGGGGGGGGACGTAATGTAAAATAATGGGGGGCCCACCCCTGAGCGGCGGGTGGGGGCACTAAATCAGAATAAGGGGGGGGACCTAATGTCCTCCCCCCTGGCCCCCATCCCTGAGTGGTGGGTGGCGGCCCTTAATTATAATAAGGGGGTGGGACCTAATGTCCTCCCCTTCCCCCACCCCTGAGTGGCGGGTGGGGGCCCTAAATTGGAATAAGGGGGAGGACCTAATGTCATCCCCCTGGCCCCCACCCCTGAGTGGTGGGTGGGGGCCCTAAATACTAATAAGGGGGGACCTAATGTCCTCCCCCCCTGGCCCCCACTCCTGAGCGGTGGGTGGGGGCCCTAAATTGGAATAAGGGGGGGGGACCTAATGTCCTCCCCCCTGAGCAGCGGGTGGGGGCCCTAAATACTAATAAGCAGGGGGGGAACCTAATGTCCTCCCCCCTGGCCCCCACCCCTGAGCGGTGGGTGGGGGCCCTAAATACAGAGGCGGCTCTCTAATTAGGCGGTTTAGGCGGCCGCCTAAGGCCTCGCGCTGGCTGGGGCCTCGCGGCCGCCTAAACCGCCTGTTGGCAGAGTGTGTCAGGTCCTCGGTCACTGACCGAGGACCTGACACCAGGAGGGGGCCCGGCGGCTTGCCCGGTATGCCGCCGGGTGCGAGGCCCCTCCTTGCTGCCAGGCCGGCCACCGCAGACACTGGTCTGCAGCTCCGCAGTGTGCAGAGCTGCAGACCATGTGACTCGCGAGAATTGGCCAATCAGAGCGTTGCCGCGGGTTACCACGGCAACGCTCTGAATCTCGCGAGATTACACGGTCTGCAGCTCTGTGGAGCTGCAGACCGGGAGCAGGGGCCACCGGACCACCAGGGAGCCCACTGGACCACCAGGGAAAGTTAGGCTCTCCCTCCCCATCACCCCCCACCACACTCAGGCTCACCCCCGACCACCATCACCCCCCCACCACCCTTTGCCTCACCCACCACCATCACCATTACCCCTTCAGCCTCACCATCCCCCATAACCCCCCACCACCCTCAGCCTCACCCCACCCTCAGCTTCACCACCCCTCAGCATCACTCCCCCTCAGCATCACTCCCCCCACCACCTTCAGCATCACCCCCCTCACCCCCCTCAGCATCACCCCCCACCACCCTCAGCATCACCCCTCACCACCCTCAGCATCACCACCCTCAGCATAACCCTCCGTCACCACCCTCAGCTTGCCCCCACTCACCATCACCCCCTTCTCACTCTCACATCACCCCCTTCTCACTCTCACATCACCCCCTTCTCACTCTCACATCACCCCCTTCTCACTCTCACATCACCCCCTTCTCACTCTCACATTACCCCCTTCTCACTCTCACATTACCCCCTCTCACTCTCACATTAGCCCCCCCACTCTCACATTAGCCCCCCCCACTCACATTACCCCCCCACTCTCACATTACCTCACTCTCACATTACCCCCCTCTCACTCTCACATTACCCCCCTCTCACATTACCCCCCTCTCACTCTCACATTACATTACCCCCTCTCACTCTCACATTACCCCCCTCTCACTCTCACATTACCCCCTCTCACTCTCACATTACCCCTCTCACTCTCACATTACCCCCTCTCACTCTCACATTACCCCCTCTCACTCTCACATTACCCCCTCTCACTCTCACATTACCCCCCTCTCACATTACCCCCTCTCACTCTCACATTAACCCCCTCTCACTCTCACATTAACCCCCCTCACTCCCACATTAACCCCCCTCACTCTCACATTACCCCCTCACTCTCACATTACCCCCTCACTCTCACATTACCCCCTCTCACTCTCACATTACTATCACCCCCTGCTCCCTCTCACATTACCATCAACCCCCCGCTCCCTTTCACCATCACCGTCCACTCCCTCTCACCATCACACCCCCCGCTCCCTCTCACCATCAGCTACCCCATACACATAGGGTCTCAGACAAAAACACAAACATGCTCACAGAGACATACATTCGCACACACAAGGATACTCTCTGTCAGACACACTCTCAGGCACATACACAGGTAGACAGTGCGTCAATGTGTATATGTGACACTTTTTTGTTAGTGGGGCCTCATGTTTGCGTTTCGCCTAAGGCCTCATAAAGTCTAGAGCCGCCTCTGCCTAAATACCAATAGGGGGGGACACCTATTGTCCTCCACCCGCAGCCCCCACCCTTGAGCAGCAGGTGGGGGCCCTAAAAAAATGTTACCCCCAAAAGGTGACTAGGGGTCCCCAAACCCCTAGTCATCCCCCTCCCCCCACAAAAAATTAACCTCCTACCTACCCCCCTCACCCTAAAAATAATGAGGGGGGACCTTTAACTAAGTACCTGTAAAAAAAAAAACCTTACTGTTCAATGTTTTCTTTCTTCTAAAATCTTCTTTTTTCAGCCCCAAAAAAGGTCAAATAAAAATCCATAATAACCGACGCAATTAAAAAAAAAAAGTCAGCGCAGACTGAGCTCTGCAGGGCAGGGGAAGGCTTTTAAAGCCTTCTCCTGCCCTGAAATTAGGCTCAGAGCTGTCTGATTGGTGTGTTTAAGCGATCCAATCAGAGTGCTTTGACAGGTAAATGAAGAGACTGACAGGTAAGTCTCTACATTTACCTGTCACAGCACTCTGATTGGTTGGTCTTAAATCCACCAATCAGAGTGCTCTGTGTCATTCTACACAGCATGGGAAAGTTCCCACGCTCTGTAATTTGACTCATAACACTCTGATTGGTGGATTAAGTAACCATGCAAGGTCATGTATTTTGGAATAAGGAACCCACAAGCCACTTCTACATTAAATTGGGTTGAGTTAGGGATAACATCAAATTAAAAGGACTTGGGGACAATTATAGATCACCAACTAGGCAACAGTATGCAATGCCATTGCAAAAGCTGGTTAGGTGCTTTCATGTATTGATTCATGTGGTCAAAATATAATTTTGCCTCTATAAACCAACGGTAAAACCAGGGCCAGCGCTTGCTATAGGCAGACTAGGCGGTGGCCTAGGGCGCTGTGTGAGAGGGGGCGCCTGCTGGGGCTGTAATACAGTCTGAATCCCCCAAGAGATTGAGCAGGCAATGTTCACTCACCGAGAACACAGAGACCCCGCCTCCATTTGTGATGCCGCTGACGGTGCCCTCCCCTCATTGCTTCAGCCCTCCTTCTTGTATTTCAGATTAAAATGCTTTCAGCAGATAATAGGAGTTACAATTGTAACTCCGCCTCTCCCCACCCCCAAACACTTAACTCCACTCATCACATGACGAACTCCGCCTTTCCCCGCCCCAAACATTCTAACTCTGTCTCCAGTCTTCCTCTTCCTCTTAGTATTTAGGGCCCCCACCCACCGCTCAGGGGGCTGTACCCGGCAGCCAACAAAGGGCAGACTGAGCATGTGACAGACTGCTGCAGGTAATCTTTACTGTGTGTAAGTGTAAGAGAATGTGTAGTTTGTGTGTGTATGGGTCAGTGTGTGCCAGTGTGCAGTGTACATTGTTAATGTGCACTGTGTTTGAGTATGGGTCAGTATTAATGTGCAGTGTGTGTGTGTGTGTGTGTATGGGTCAGTGTTAGTGAATGTCAGTATGCAGTGTGTGTATGGGTCAGTGTGCTTCTGTATGGGTCAATGTATGAGTCATTGTTTTTGTGTATTGAGTCACTTTAGTCCCTTGGACAAGTAGATTGAAAAATAAAAATCCATACACCTGTATCTATAAAGCAGTGTGTGTGTGAGACAGTATGCATTACAGGTTTCTAATAATCATATTTTAATGTACTAATTAGGCAGTTTGTAAGTATGTATTTATAAAGCAGTTTGTGTGTGTGTGTGTGTGAGTATGAGGCAGTTTTTATGTTTTGGTTTATGCTTGTATTCGGAAGTTTCTGTGTGTGTGTGTGTTAGGCAGTCTGTGTGCATGTATGTATAAGGCACTTTCTATGTGTGTATGTAATTGGCAGTGTACCTGTGTGTATGAATTATGCAGTGTGTTTATATGTATAAGGCAGTTTGCTAATAGAGAGGAATACTCCACACACACACACACATTATTTCAACTTGCTGAAGTGCTTTATATGTCTGGAGTTTGTCATTTTTGTGACAGTTTATAAAAAGGCTGATTTCAATAGAAATCAGACCTTTTATAATTGGGGTAAAAACACAGCTAGTAAGGTTATCTTTCACTTCCTTTAGCACCACAGAGCTAACAGAAGAGGCAGACGTGCTGTACCAGAGTGCACCTGCCTTCTCCCTTTCTCAATGAGCTGAACGGGAAACATAGGAAAGCTGTGATTAGATGTGCATGTGCAAAACTGCAGCCCCAGAACAGAGGCTTCTCAATCAGAATCCTCTGATTGGAGGACTTGCAGAAAAAAAAAAAAGCATATTTTCTTTTGGGGTTTACGTACTAAATTGTTAAAGGAAATCTGTGGAATGTTTCCTCTTGGAGATCAATGCATAAACTTATGACACGATCTTATAAGGGAGCGACAAAATGGATCTTTGCCTAGGGCGGCAGAATTACTTGCACCGGCCCTGGGTAAAGCCCTGCCTTGAATATGCGGTACAATTTTAGGCACCAATTTTAAAGGATATCGCAGAACTAGAAATCGTGCAGCGGCAAACTACACAATTACTAAGGGAGGTGTTCTAAGGAAAAGCTAGAAAAACTGGATCACCCTCTGAAAAAGGGTGTCAGAGGGGATATGATAACGCTCTACAAATATATACAGGGTCAATAGAAACCACTATGTGCCAACCTGCTCATTAGCAGGAATATACAGCAGACAAGGTCACCCATTGAGACTGGAATAAAGGCGATTTTGCTTACATAAGAGGAAAGAGTTCTGGACAATAAAGATGAGAAGGTTGCCTGATCAGATTCTATAGATAAATAAAAAAAATAAAAAAAATAAAAAATATTTGGATGCTTTTTCTGCATAACCAGAATATTTATGGGTATAATCGATATGTATGTAAACAGGTTGTTAATCCAAGGAGAAATCGGATTGCCATTATGGAGTCAAGAAATAATTTTTTCCCTTTTAGTGGCATAATTGGAAATAGGAGCAACGGTTTGCCTTCTTTTGGACCAACAGCATAAATACCTAAATTTTTACTAAACGTAAATTCTTTTTTCTTTAATATGGTGGCAGTACATATGGGTTGTGCTTCCTAATTTGGACAGGCATCTGCAAGATAGGGGATTAAAAAAAGTCCCTCCCCTTTACCATATAAAGGGCTTCCCTGGCAAAACAACCTCAGTCGTAGCAAGAATACACACTTAAACCACATACTGTAAGACAAATTGTTATTTAGTGGGAGGAAGATTTGTACCGTCACCAGTAAGGAAAAAAGAATTTAAGGTGAGTAAAAATGTCAGTTTTTTCTGACATATGGTGGCAGTACGTGTGGTATATAACAAGATTCACAATTGGATGGGCCTTATGCCTAAACAGATTGAAGTACCTATGCCCGAACGCAATTTTAGAGGCAGAGAGTACATCTAGCCTGAAGTTTTGTAAGGTGCTATGAGCTGACCAAGAAGCAGCCATGCTGATTTCTTCGGGTGAAGCAAGAACTTTTCGCTGCCCACGAAGTGGCCATTGCCTTTGTGGAATGCGCTGTAAAAGACGCTGGCAAGTCAAAACTACTGAAGCATAGGCCATGTGATTGACGAAATAATGATAAATAGAATTGCGAGAGGCTTCATTTTTTCTTAAAACTTTCCTAGAAGTTGAGAACAGGTGATCTGATCTTCTGAATTCGGCTGATAATCATATGTACATCTGAAATGCTCTTTTTTAACTCTAGAATATGCCCTATAGTTCTAGCGGGAGGTGGCATAATTATAGAAGGATTAGCTGATTAGTGGCTCTAAAAGATAACTGAAAGAATTGAAGTTTTAGAACGAAACACAACTTTCACCCTGATGAAATATAAGAAATTCCACTGAAGAAGATATATCCTGAAGCTCGCTTACTCTCTTGGCAGAGGTAATGGCCACTAAGAATGCTGGTTAAGCTGTAGCATATTAAAAGGAACCACCTCCAAAGTAAAAGGGGACCTGAAAGACTGAATAAAGATCCCAGGAGGGAAACAGAACTTCCTCGGTGGCCTAAGAAACCTATTGCTTTAAAGAAACTTCAAACCAGTATATACAAAGACCAATAACTTCTCAGAAAGAACTTCGGGAATACAATTTGGTCTTAACGTGGAAACGCCCAACCGGTGGAAATCTCCTGCAGGAAGTGTAAATTTGAACCAACCCGACAAATGAACTAGAAGACAATGATGTTCCTTACAACAATGTAGACACTCTACCCTCATGTAAAGGTTAGAGACGGACCGACTAGAAGATTATACGCAACAAGTGAAGTGAAGGATTCACCATGCAGTGCCCTACCGTCAATAAGAACCTATTCAACACTTCCAGTAGAATATCCTGTGTCCCAAAAGTGTTTTTAAAATCCCCAAACTTGAAAGTCATCTCCACCAATGCCAAAAACTGGCTTGTGTTTGACCAGTACAGAAAGATTGGCAGAACCACTGCTCTGTCTTTGAAGAAGTCTTGGGAACAGTCTATAGGAGAAAAAATGTAAGACCAGAGAAATACCCTTAGATAATTCACGTTGAATAGTTGGTCTGTCTGTTCTGTACAGAGAGGCAAACCTGAGAATCTTCATGTTCTCCCTCTTTGCCATAAGTTCTATCCGGGCACTCCAAATCTCTCTGTAGACCCTTACTCTTGATCCCAATTTCTTGTGCTAAGGTTGTAGGTGACATTGTTGACACATAATGATTGGAATGGAGAGAGGACCTCCCAGAGATCCTGAGCCCTGTACACAGTTTTGGTACATAATGAAATACACACTACTGGAGCGCTTAAAATATAAACACTCTATAAAAGCCTATATAGAGCTATTTAATCGATATTCAAATATTTAGATATTTACTGTATGATCGCTACAACACTTCAAAGTGATCCCTTCACTTTGTCAAGTATTCTAAATAAAATATTAAGAAGTGGAGCGGTATTGAAATTGCAATAGGTCCCTCTCCCACATGCACCACAGTTTACAAGAGGAAAAGAAAGGTACTTATATTTTTCACTGAATGGTGTTCCAATTCATACTTGGCATGTAAGAAAAATACAAAACAAAAGAATCATAGAACAGATCTGTGAGGCTTACTTGAAGCTTCTTAAAAGATATTGAAAATACAGGTAGTGGCTTAATTATATGTAAAACTATTTATTACCAATATAATAATTATAGTTATGCAAAAATTAAAAGTAAACATAAAAATTTAATATAAAACAAAAGTGTGCAGCGTATCACTGCTTAGTTAGCAACCCTAAAGCAAGCGATTGCCCAATACACAGACAAAACAGATTACTGCTAAACAGATAGGACATAAGGCAGGTTGGCTGCTTACTAGATGGTGTGGTGAGTAAAACGGTGTATGTTCCCGTTACTTACAAACAGGCTTTCCCACACTGGGAGATGTATCCTGGGTTAGGGGGTCAATGGAGGTTCTTTCACTCTAGTCCGGGTGGTGTGCAAGCGATCAAAGAAGCTGCTGCTTTCGAAAATCCCGGCTGGTTGATAAGCTCCGCCCCTTCTCAAAGTACTTCCGTGTTCGTCTACGCGTTTCTCCGTTCACAGACGGCTTCGTCAGGACGTAATGTGCTAAGTCCCTCCTCGCTCTCAGGATTTTTATACGAAAAGTCTTTTCTCTCATTGGTGTGTTCCACCTTACTTCATTTGCATATGTGAGACGTTCAGAGAGCCTCCGGACCGGCAAGCTCAAAAGGTGTTTGCTTTACTTTTAAAATGGACAGTCCACATTTACAGTAGCAATCTGCATATTGTTATTCACAGATATATATATATACATATACAGAGTATTGGTGGCAACATTTTAAATATTGAAAATTAAAAAATAAAATTATAAAGTTAAAACATTTAAACAGTCAAAATATATATACATATGTATACAAATCCGAGTGTATCCACACTTATTTCCCTTTAGAAGCCTAATTGATAGGTACATATGAAAAGAAGAGAGAGAATACATGTTAGTATACATTTTTCTTATTCTCAATCATATACATATGTCTTATATTTTAAATATGCTTTAAGTGACATTTTTGAGTGACAAAGTGATGGTGACATTATATTGATCAAAGATAAATACAAGATCTGAGTGGATATTTGAATCTTATTTATAATATATGAATACTTAAAGGGGTAGTGATCCCCAAAAAACATTTTAAATTTTAAAATTTGAAAAAATAATAAAATAAAATAAAATAAAAATAAATATAAAAATAAAAATACAATAAAAATAAAAATAAAAACTAACTTAAAGAATCTTGAAACTTATAAAAAATTTATAAAAAATTCTAAATTTTTTTTATAAAAAATGGCAGATTTCGAAGTCGTTGTTCATTCCATTAGGAATGAGAGTATTCAGTTCAAATATCCATCTCATTTCTGTACGGCCTACATTTTCAATCATATTGCCTCCTCTCCAGTTCTTATTGATCTGTTGGATCCCTATAAAGTTTAAGAGGGAGGGGTCAGAGTTGTGAAACTCCTCAAAATGTAGGGAAACTTGATGTAATTGGTATTTTCTCTTAATATTGTATGCATGCTCACATATTCTTACTCGTAGTTGTCTAGTTGTACGGCCTATGTACCTCAAGCCACATGGACACATTAACATATAGATTACATTTTGTGTTTGGCAAGTTATCAGTTCTTTTATCTTATATATTTTCCCATTGGCTGAAAAATCTTTAGTGGTTTGTTTTCCACTGTTTGTGTTCCGACAGGCATTGCAGTATCCACATTTATAGAAACCCTTTAGTTGGTTAATGAAATTAGGTTTAATTTGATTTTTATTCGGGATATTATCTGTTAAAATTCTTTTTAAATTTTTTACCCCTCTGTGTACTATTTTTGGAATGGAAGGTAGAAATTTCGATAGGACGGGATCTTTTAGTAACCAATGCCAATGTTCAGAAATAATTTTTCTGACTTAGCTATTTTGTGGCCCTGAAAACTGACAGATAAAAGGGACATAATTCTCTTCTCTCTTATCTGTTCTCTGGGTTTTATATTTCAATAGATTGTTCCTACTTATACTCTGTGTATCCTCTACAGCTTTACATAGAATGTGATCGTGATAGCCTCTTTCTTTAAAGTCAGTCAAAACCCGTTGGCTTTGGTATACAAAAACACTCTGATCCGTACAATTCCTTTTTATTCTGGTTAGTTGCCCTTTCGGGATGTTAGTGAGCCAAGGGCTAAAGTGGCAACTACTCATTTCTATGTAACTATTTACATCGATGGACTTAAAAAAGGATTTGGTCTTAATGTCTCCTGCTTCTATATACAGAGTGAGGTCCAAAAAATTTACCTCTTTGTCACTATAGTCGAAGGATAGACTGATCCCCCATTGATTTGAATTGACATGTTTAATAAATGATTGGAGTAGTTCTTCTCCTCCTCGCCAAATAAAAAACAAATCATCGATGTAACGCCTGTACAGCACCAAGTTCGACTCCCAGCCACTCTCATCTCCAAAATGGAGGGATTCCCAGCGTGACATAAATAAATTCGCGTAGCTGGGAGCGAACTTGGTGCGAATAACAATATGCAGATTGCTGCTGTAAATGTGGACTGTCCATTTTAAAAGTAAAGCAAACACCTTTTGAGCTTGCCGGTCCGGAGGCTCTCTGAACGTCTCACATATGCAAATGAAGTAAGGTGGAACACACCAATGAGAGAAAAGACTTTTCGTATAAAAATCCTGAGAGCGAGGAGGGACTTAGCACATTACGTCCTGACGAAGCCGTCTGTGAACGGAGAAACGCGTAGACGAACACGGAAGTACTTTGAGAAGGGGCGGAGCTTATCAACCAGCCGGGATTTTCGAAAGCAGCAGCTTCTTTGATCGCTTGCACACCACCCGGACTAGAGTGAAAGAACCTCCATTGACCCCCTAACCCAGGAGACATCTCCCAGTGTGGGAAAGCCTGTTTGTGAGTAACGGGAACATATACCATTTTACTCACCACACCATCTAGTAAGCAGCCAACCTGCCTTATGTCCTATCTGTTTAGCAGTAATCTGTTTTGTCTGTGTATTGGGCAATCGCTTGCTTTGGAGTTGCTAACTAAGCAGTGATACGCTGTACACTTTTGTTTTATATTAAATTTTTATGTTTACTTTTATTTTTTGCATAATTATAATTGGTATATTGGTAATAAATTGTTTTACATATAATTAAGCCACTACCTGTATTTTCAATATCTTTTAAGAAGCTTCAAGTAAGCCTCACAGATCTGTTCTATGATTCTTTTGTTTTTGTATTTTTCTTACATGCCGAGTATGAATTGGAACACCATTCAGTGAACAATATAAGTACCTTTCTTTTCCTCTTGTAAACTGTGGTGCATGTGGGAGAGGGACCTATTGCAATTTCAATACCGCTCCACTTCTTAATATGTAATGTATAATATTTTATTTCGTTTTGGTACATAGCTGAAACAGACCTTGCCTCTGGCAACATCCTGTCTGTTGACGTGAGGGAAAGACTGCATTGTAATTGGTCCCTCAATCAACCAAGATCTGAATTGGTGTGGGGAGTGAAAAACTGCCTTAAAAGCTCTGAAATTAGTGAACTATTTTTCTTAGGACCAAGAACACTGGCACATTAGACAATTTAGACGAGCAAACTAAACTGTGTTAGATGCATTCTGTGGTGAAAATTACTCCTTTTAAAGGCAGAAAGGACAGCTTCGACTTTTTTCAAAGAGAGTCTAGGCAGAAATCCAAGATTTCCACACTTTGACCCAAAGAGGAGAATTTTCCACTGTAGCGGCCAAATCCAGATTTTGCCCAGTTGACCGCAGGAATTGAAGATAGGAACATAGAATGTGACGGCAGATAAGAACCATTCGGCCCATCTAGTCTGCCCAATTTTCTAAATACTTTAATTATCTTATAGTTAGGATAGCCTTATGCCTATCCCACGCATGCTTAAACTCCTGCACTGTGTTAACCTCTACCACTTCAGCTGGAAGGCTATTCCATGCATCCACTACCCTCTCAGTAAAGTAATACTTCCTGATATTTTTAAACCTTTGCCCCTCTATATTGAAAAGAATGAGATCTACCACAACAAGAGGACATAGTCTTAAATTAGTCTCCTCCTTTACTGTGTTGATTCCCTTTATGTATTTAAATGTTTCTATCATATCCCCCCCCGTCTCGTCTTTCCTCCAAGCTATATATGTCAGACATCCCAGCAATCTCATTTCCTGTCCTTATGGAGGAATTTTAGCTTTATTAATAAATTGGACCTTTCCTTTATGAGTGCAGTAGATGCAGAGGTAACGTTTTAAGGCTAACACAAACCTCAAAAAAAAAAAACTGTTTCCTGGAGAAGAAGAAAATACTTTATAGTCTCCGTATCCAACAGTGTTCCTGTAACACTCTGCTAGCTACCCGAACATACTTAAGGTGCAAACGTCCCAATAAGCAATAAGTAGCCAAACTCCCAAGTAGGGAATGCCTCGTTCCCTAAAATATGCTGTTATGGGAGCGTTTTAAAGAGCAATGTAATCTCTACAATCCACGTATTATGGTGTATTTTCAGAAAACTTCCTGTGGGACAACAATAGGGATATGTGGGAATATATCTCTGATCTATAAACACCATGAAATTCCTTTATGCAGAATCAGTTACAGAAGCAGAAGTTTCAATTCTGAACATCAGGAGAGGAACCAATTAATTTAAATTCATAACCGATTTAAAGGAATGATCAGAGTTTGATAACCAGGAGATTCCGGAGGAACCCAGCGAAATTCGTGGTTCACAGAACCATATCTCAAACTCCTTGAATCAAACAGAAACACTGTGGTGAAAGGGACCTGTTTGCCAGCCTCCTATGCTGTGACTACGGCCCCTGTGATAAACCTTGCTTAAAACCACTGTTTGTGCCTTTTAGACTTGTAACAGTAACACTTCGAATTCCCGAAATGGTTAGAAACAGCACTTCGAATTCCCGAACGGTCGAAGCAGCACTTTGAACATGTGCTGGCGACCATCTTAAGCCGCAAGCACAATGAGCAGTTTTTGGTCATCGAGTACATGGAACTTAAATCGACACTCGACGGCACAAACACCGCTAATTACTTACCTTCCACGGACGTTCTCCCAAAGCTATACGTTCGGTATTTTATATTTTACTTCAAATCCCCTATGTGACTTCCATAGAATTCCTGAACCGATCTGG
The DNA here is from genome assembly GCF_036172605.1 of Pelobates fuscus. Lineage (NCBI taxonomy): Eukaryota > Metazoa > Chordata > Amphibia > Anura > Pelobatidae > Pelobates > Pelobates fuscus. The sequence goes on from NC_086317.1 coordinate 130,547,359, forward strand.
GTGATTTTTGTTTTGAATATGTTTATTAGAGTCGCAAAAAAGTGTTGGCAGACATTTTACGAATTGGTAGAAATAACATTTGGTTGCCTGCGCAGAGGCATACAAGTCAGAATAAACAAGCAATAAAGTAAATTGTACTTAGACTTTGATATATCAAGGGCATTCGATAGGGATATTAACGCATTATGCAGGCTTTCTAGCCATCTGAGCAATACCTATGTCTAACTACGCGTGCGATGGCGCTTTCAGCATGGGTAGCCTTTTACGTAGTTAAATAAACATGCAATTAAGTAAATTAAGTGTACATAAACTTTGCAAGATTTGTTTTTGCTTTAGATAAAACCTAAAAATCTACGAAACTGCAGGTACGAATTATGCAACACATGTGACTGAATATTTACACAGGCTAATGTTCTTTCAAAACAAAACAATCCTCTTATAATGCACGGTCTGAGGTAGGCCGGTGCTAACGCTGCAATGCTGGTAAAAGGGTATACATACTACCACATAATTTAACATGCTGTACTCCTGTATATTTAACAGGAGAACTTTAAAGGACCACTATAGTGCCAGGAAAACACTCGTTTTCCTGGCACTATAGTGCCCTGAGGGTGCCCCCACCCTCAGGGACCACCTCCCGCCGGGCTCTGGGGAGAGGAAGGGGTTAAACACTTACCTTTCTCCAGCGCCGGGCGGGGAGCTCTCCTCGAGCTCTCCTCCTCCTCTCCGCCTCCGATCCTCCCTTTCGGCTGAATGCGCATGCGCAGCAAGAGCTGAGCGCGCATTCAGCCAGTCTCATATGGACGCTTGCGTGCTCTTACTGTGATTTTCACAGTGAGAATCACGCAAGCGCCTCTAGCGGCTGTCAGTGAGGCAGCCACTAGAGGATTTGGAGGCTAGATTAACCCTATTATAAACATAGCAGTGCTCTGCTGTGTTTATATTTAAAAAAAAAAAAAAAAAAAAAGGGTTACTCCTAGAGGGACCTGGCACCCAGACCACCTCATTAAGCTGAAGTGGTCTGGGTGCCTAGAGTGGTCCTTTAACTCTTTTGTGGCCGAAGCGGTGCATTTGTCTGGCATCGTGTGGCCATAGTAAATCATAGCTATTAGCATTATGACATTATGATAATGTTTCATTATTTGCACAACTGGGTGATTTTTGGATATGTTGGTCACCCAGACCAGGGGATGTAACATTTGTGGGGATATTGTGTGTTTTGGAGGTTTTATAAAAAAAATGTGTTTTTTCTGCCTGGGGATCATTTAGTTAATACAGTATCTGACTCCATTATCTTCCAGGCAAAGGGGAGGCATTGTATGCTATGTGTGGGAGAGTCATGCATTGTAACACTTATTATTGGTCTGTGACTTTGTATCGTAGTTCCCCACACTCCTGGCCGTCATTGTCAAATTTTATTAGTCAAACCTATATAAAATATGTGACAATCACAAATAAAAACTGACAAGCTGCTTATCAGGAGACAAATAACCTCCATTAACGATTGTAAACAAAGTTATAAGTTTTGGACACCGCTGCACCTGCCAGCAAAGAGCCATACCAAAACCGAGCACTCCGGAAAGATTGTCTGCAAGAGTGCTCAGCCTTTCTTACGACATTGTTTTTAAAGCAGCTACTTCTGACGAATTTTATGGATTCCCTGTGTACCTGGGGGTGTAACTATCCATTTGATGGTAAACCTATTAAAACTTCGGACAAGAAAGGCTTGTTACAGTGTTCTGCATATAAGAAAGACATGGGGTTTGAGGAACAGATATCCCTCATTAAAGTTTAGGAGATTTATCCTGCCCCATGACCGATTCACTAATGAACCATCTCAGTACATCAGGTGGGAACCAAGACATGTCTTAAGAAGAGGTAGATAAACATTCGCCAGACATTAGAAGTAATCAAAGGACGCTTCTCTTCCGTACCTGCAGAACATCTCAGGCAGAGCAGCGGATACACTATTTGATTCTCTATGAGAATTCAAAGATAGGAATGGATTGCATATTCTCGGCTTAATTTTAACCAAGAAATTGCACCACCTTGGTCATATCTATAAACCCCAGAACTATATTAAGGTGAGTAGCACAGATACAATGAGCAAAAGCCGTGTATGGCAGAGGCACGGTGTACGAACAGTCCATTTTGCACATACAGTCCACTTTCTGCAAAACAATTCCATCCATAACTTGCAACTTTAATAAGAACAGATTTTCAAGGCAAACCCCTTGAAAACCTCTGAGCCGTGTCAGGGGGTTGGAGACACAGGAAACCCTTCTGACAAGCTTCCTGCTGCCAGAGAGAACAGCACGCCGCACTTGGCAGTTCCCCATATGTTTTGGTTTGCGCAAGCGCAAAAATCGCACCCAGAGCTTCATTGGAACGCAACACCACCCGGACGTGTGTTCCACTGCTGCGCACAGGCACGTGGTCTGAAACATAGTGAAGGCGTCCCCCGGCCCAACCATACTCACCAAGCCGGAACATACTCTGCGCAAAGTTAAACAGAGAGGGATGCTTGGCCTACCACCCAGGCGGCTATCTGGCTTCCTCCCCCCGACAGCAACCTGTGCCTTACCTCAATGGACGCTTGATCTGTCCCATGCAGGGACAAGGAAGAACTGAGGTGGGTTTGACAGGGAAGCCCTTTATAGGGTAAAGAGGAGGGACTTTTCTTAACCCCTTAAAGACACAACTTCTGGAATAAAATGGAATCATGACGGAATATTTCCATCATGTGTCTTTAAGGAGTTAATCACCTATCTTGCAGATGCTTGCCCCAATTAGGAAGCACAACCCATACCTACTGCCACCATATGGGGGGGAAAAAAAAAATGGCCTTCATGATTGAACTTGAGTCTTTCCCCATTCAACCTCGGAAATTGCATAACTATCTTGACACTAAACCTCCTTCATTACACTAAAGTTGTTTTGGTGCCTATAGTGCTGTACTTTTAATTTCTTTATTTTTTGTTAAAAACCTGTTTGGGTGCTGAGAAATTTTTTGGTCAGGCTTGTTTCAGAGACCTCCACTACCTCAATCTCATGGATAATGACAAGGTGCCTAGTTGTTACTACAGCAGAGCTGGAGATTTCCACCCCCCAGCTATTTTCAATTAGATTTTTATTTCATCACAATTCTTTGTTTAGAGAGTCAACTCCAAAAAAAAGCAGTCCGTGCAATGGACGGGTTCATTATGTAAATATTGGATGGATTGTTTAGTTCAGACTTGGATTAACAGGAATTTTATTTCTTTGGATTTGTTCACAAGTCTAGTGTGTGCATTATAATTAAAAGGACACTATAAGCATCCAGACCACTACATCTCATTGAAGTGGTCTGGGCGCACTCTGTCCCACCTAGACGCGCAATCTACCAGACTGTCACTATTGACATTTCCAGTAGCTTCACAGACTTTGATGCCTTGCATGAGGTCGTCCAACGTCTTCTAAAAGCCCATTGGAAAGCACTTTTGATTTCTAACCATCGCTAGCTAAAATTATAGTAAATTATATATGTAATATTTAGTAGATTGGGCCCTACACTGATTGCTTTGCGAGCAAATTCTTAGGGTTTACAAGCCTTCACTGACAAGAAAAGCCAAGGCTTGTCACCACTGCAATTGTCTTCCAAGGCCTCAGTGCCGATACGGGCATGCACTGCTGCAGCAGAGGATCAATGGTCACCAACAGCAAAGAACATAGACAAGCTGTCACAGCAATTCTATTTAGTTTCACTGACTTAAGCAGTTACTGGAAGTCTCAGTGCGGAGGCTTCCAGTAACTGCATTCATGCCGCAGCAAGAACATCTATATCTGGAGGTGCAAACAATTGCTGCCACAGATAGGCATGCAGTTACTGGGGACAGCTAATCTTTGCATGAACAGTCCTTACAGTTATTGAATATATTTCTCATACATTGCTATTTTCCCCAATGAAACTGAAAATAGAAAGGACTATGGCCCCATAACTTTTTCCAAAACTACATTTTAATTTTATCTGGGACTTTTGCAGTATGTTTGGAACATGTCAACTAATTAAGTAAATTCTCCTCTGTTCACACACCAATTGGTTTCACCTGCTTCCTCTGCAGACTTTCCAATTTATGCTCTCTGGTTGGCTTCATCCTTTAATAAACGCAGTCTCATTATGTAGTGCTATAAACAGATGCATGCAACAAAAATAAAAAAAATTAAAATTCCAAATCTATTTTCATTGTTCCAATGGCTTTTGAAATGCATGCAATTGTTTCTACTGCATCAAAAATTGTTCTGGATTGAGTGATCAGTTTTATACCCACTAAGATACTGTGCGAGTCTAGTGACAGCATCTGTTTTGCTGAATAAATAAGTGTGTTCCACTAGATATGGGAAGGTCCCACCTGAGCTTATAATGCCAAATGCCTAACTGGATGTGCATTTTTAAAGTGCTATAGCCTGCTTACCCAAACTCCGGCCCTCCAGATGTTGCTGAACTACAACTCTCAGCCTATTTTATTCATAGAATCATGGGAGTTGTAGTTCAGCAACATCTGGAGGGTTGGGGAAGCCTGTGCCATCCGGAATGGTTTATTTGTAATCCTATAGCAGTCTACTTCAATGTGCAGTGAATAGTAAAATGTATTCAGATCAATCTGTGAAATATTTAGGCTTGTAAGACTGAAAAACACCTTTCCATGCACAGTGAGCAAGAGGGCACAAAAAAAAGCAACTTATTTCAAAATTAATTGGTAAAACTTTATTCTATTTCATTTTTTGCCATTAAACAAAAAAAAAAAAATTGGAGCCAAGTTTATTTTTTTTATTTTTGTTTTTACAAAGGTGTCTCCAACAAAAGAACCCCTAAATACGAATAGAGGTTAAAACAAAAAAACCTCTTTCCTCAGTCCAAAGAAAATCTTTCTGGTTTAAAATACTTTAAATTGTGTTTTCTTGCTTGATAGTTGAGGCAGGGGGAGTAACAGGGAAAAACAAAAACCAAAACATAAATAATGGCAAGAAAGTATGAAGAAAAAAAACAAAAAAAAAAAAAAAAAAAACTTTCTATAGTTACCTTGATGCGAATATCAATATAGCTATTAAAAAGCTTAAAGAATTTCAGTACAAGTGGTTGCAGTAAATGAAGAAAAAAAGAAAAAAAAAAAAAGTAGAAAACCCATCCCCCAAATATTCAGGCACATTTTTTTTTCCTTTTTTGAATTGATGAACATTTATAAGCGCTGCAGTGTCAAAGCAGCAAAGAAAAAAAATCAAAACTGTGCGCTCTTATATATATTTAAATTCATAGTGATGGCACGTTACCTGTGCAGAATTCTGCACCTCCAAAGTCACTTAAAGATAAAATTCAAGCAAACAAAGTGCTTTGGAATTGCTTTATTTAATTAAAAACTAAAAATAAAAAACCTTTTGTTTTGGGGGAGGAAAAGAAAACTCCTTTAGTTGGATCCAAAAAGGGCTTCACAAGCATTTGTGTTTTAAGAAACGCTTGGATAGCATATACTCCACCATTAATGCATGGTCCACTAGATGGGAATATATATAAAAAAAAAAAAGTCTTTAATAAAAATGAAAAGTTACAGTAAGTCAGAGGCAAAGTAAAAACCAGATTTGCAATATTGGAGGTAGAATATATGCTAAACCGTGTGAAGTGCAGAATTCTGGAAAGGTTAAATCACGCTTTGTTACCATAACAGACCAAAAAAAAAAAAAAGGGATTCGTCTGTTACTGCTGTAGGATGCACCATTCAAAACAAAGCTTCTTAAAGAAAAGAAAAAAAATCCATACTATAAGGCTTCAATGTTTAACTCCTCACTTGCAAGTGTGCATTATTTAAAAAGGGTATATTTCTCTGAATGTTTCCTGGCTTGAACACAAGATGTTAAAATGAGTGTAATCGTTACACAGAATAAGAGTCAAAAGAATTTATATGGGCAGCAAAGAGATGTTGTTTAATCATGTTTGATTAGGTAATGTGCTTCTGCTGATGGAAATCAGTCAATAACACCAGCTTGACGGATCTTTCTTTCGGTGACAAATCCCTGCATAGAAAGAAAATAAAATATACATATTAAAAAAAAAAAAAAAGTCTGTTAAGCTCAAATACCTCCCCAAAAGTAGCTTTAGTTAGAGTGAACAATGCCATAAATTTAGATTAACCCCCAAACCTGTAGTATATTTAAAACAAGGTTCCAGCCATTTTGCAGGCAGGTTCTACATTAAGGGGAACTATCAATTTTCTGGAATTTATTCTATTGAATAGAACATTGAAAGTAATCTATAATACCTGTTCCCCTCCCCACCTTTAAATGTATGTAAAGATTTAACAAATGAGAATCCCGTTCAGAGAAGGCAGAGCAAGGGCACAAACTGGGGAGGGGAGGTCTCTATTTGCTGTATACTTTGTCTATGCCAACTGCCAGGTTGAAAGAACAAAGCTTATAACAACGATTAAAGGCATACTATAGCCATCAAAATAAGCTATTTATACTCTCCTTTCCCCTACTTTCTATACTTCCCCATCACCAATATGGTTTAAGAGAGATCTGCCGATTTCATGGCTTAAAATAACCCTATTCTTCACTGTGGATACACCTTAAACAGATTAACCTGTAACAAACCTATTGTATTTGGTAATTCTCTGTAGGTTCTTGTACAGACTGTATGACAATATTCATATACTCAGTATTGATGTATTGTCTCTGCCTTGAATACATGACTGATCTTTAATAAACATTGAATTATAAAACACTTTAGCTTATTTAAGCTGTTTGAGTGTATAGATCCAAGCACCGGCAGTCTAACTCATAAGTGACAGAACCAAGAAATTAAATGACTTGTTTCTATGCAGCCCTAGCCAGGGTGTGACACACTTTCAATCAGATGTTAACTTGCTTTAGAAGTTATTCTGCTCTGTAAAATGAACGTTAATCACACACAGGAGGCTACTGCAGGCTCTAGTCAGCTATTAACAGATCAGGATAAAACAATTCTAGATTAAATAGACTGTGCAATAAAAGGAACAGGAAATGTTTATGAAGGCTGTGCAAGTCACATGCAAGTAGGTGTAAGTTTGAGCAGGGTCCTCTTCAACCTATTGTTCCTGTAAGTTTTCTTGTAAATTGTCCTATTTATAGTTACATCCCTACTCTCATAATATTGTAAAGCGCTACAGAATCTGTTGGCTCTAGATAAATGGCAATAATAATAATAATAATAATAATTATTAGAGATGTATAAAGCAAATTGACTTTTAAATGCCAGAAGTGAGCAGCTAGACTGCAGGGGCATGATCTATACACCAAAATCACTTCATTAAGCCAATGTTTTGGCAACTATAACATCCCTTTAATAGGGAGCAGATTTCTGCATTTAAAAAACTTTTTTTACAAATACAAATGACAGGGATAAGTAAACCTAATGTTAAAGAGAACACTTTCCAAGATTTCTAAGGGTTTGTGGTGCTCCATGCTCTTCTAAAGCCTCTCTGCTACAGCTATAACACGTCGTAAGTGATAAATGCGATACCGCGAACAGTTTAGCATACACAAGTTATATAAAAGCCAGATTTACCTTTGTGTTATCCGGGCCTTTAGGCTGACGTAGAACGATGAGACGGGGTGCACTGGCATCATCCAGGGTTATGCTCTTTAAACGACTCACTAACCTATCAGGTCGAGGGGCTGCCACCATTTCAGGACCTTTACTGTAAGAAAACAGGTTAACTTTTAGTATAAAAACTGTATATGAAGCAAGCATATATTATATGGTGGCATGGCTAGCTGATCACTTCATAAGATGTGTTTGAGTGGGGCTCCAGCTGAGCACACGGCTACAATTGTATGGCAGCTTGGTATTTATTTTTATTTATTTATTTTTACAGACTTATAACTATAAATATAACTACGACCCTGAAATCGTACAAGCACCGTGAATTAACCGACTGAGGGCTCCAACCTGCCTTATATTCAGTGGTCATTTGATAGGCAGCGGCAGAGGGTGTGAGAAAACCCACTTTGGAGCTATGTTGTGTAACATATGAAAGGATGCAAATATAAAACTTATAAAATTTACCTCAGAAGTGTAACATTACAGCCACTGCATTTCCCAGTACGCTGATTCAAGATCACAGAGAACTCCACTTCATCCCCTGCCTGCAGCTCAACCCCATCTTGAATCTCCTTCACATGGAAGAAAAGCTTCTTGCTATCACCTACTTCATAATTAATAAAGCCAAACTGAAAGACACAAGATATAAAACACACTGGTTATTCAAAACATTGAGACATCAATCTTGACATGGCAATAGACGAAATATGGCTGCAGGTAAGTAGTTTTAAAAGGTACTAACCTGATCTTTCACGCACTCCACTGTACCTCTGCGGAGGGGCTCGATGTTGCAAGCCATTGTCTGACCATTCTGACCCAGAACGCAAAGCTGGAACTTTACCATTTCTCCCTTTTGGAGGCAATCTGCTTTATTGATCATTCCCACTATGCCAAACGGGATAAGTTGTCCTTTCATGCTAGCTAAAATGTTAGAAATAATTATCAGCTGATTATTATTAGTATTTATGTACCGCCAACATATTCCACAGAGCTTTACAATGATAGAAACGGTAAGAGGTGAAGACCTGCGCAAATTAACTGGCAATCAATGAGGATCAAGGTAGGCAAATCTAGGTCATTCAGTAGACTAGAAAAACGGGCGGCACTCCAGGATACAAGTTGTCAGTCTATTAAAGGGTTAGGAGCCTCAGTAGTGCAACGTTTCGGCTCCTTCGAGCCTTAACCATGCTCTAAGGAGCCGAAACTTGCACTACAGAGGTTACTTACCCTCTAATAAACTGACAACTTGTATCCTGGAGTGCTGCCCGTTTTTCTACTCTTTTTGGTGCTGGGAAGGATTGGTGTTGTCTGCTGGTGCCGACCGCCTCATGGGAGTGTGGCCAGATCGACAGGTGGAACCATTGTGTGGGGTGGTTTGTTTCCTAGAACATTCAGTGTCTTGCCCATTGGACACTTACTGGTGGTGTGTTCTGACTGGAATTTGAACCAGGCTCAAAGCAGTTGCAACTACCATAACTAGCGGATATACAGTTTAAACTAGGTTAAAGTAATGCTCCCATCCAGCCACAATGTTGCTTTGTAGCCCACATGCAGATACAACGTATTAGTAGCCCTTTGGTATTTTATATTCTAGCACCAATACAGGTTGCACTGAATGCGGCACACATTCCTTACTGGTTCCACCTATAGGACTTAAAGAGCCACTCTAGGCATCACAGCTACATTTTATTAAAAATGTTATGGTGCAGTCATCTCCTGGTGTCATCCCACTTTCGAACCATTTATCATTGACTGAGGGTCCCCAAGTACCGGCAGCCTGGCCCTTCTGATGCTCAAGTATAGTGTAGGAGAAGAGTGCAACAAACTTTTTGTGGGTATTCTCTGCATTTCCAGGAGGGTAAGATCCAATAAGAAATGTTAGCACTATCATGGGATCAATTGTAAATAGTGTCCGACAAAATTAGGTTAATTCACATAATCGGTAGATACAACCAGTATTCAAGAAAATGGTCTTTATTTATCTTACCTGGCTTGTTCACTTCGGTGTCATCCTCTTCTAAATCCTCAGTTTCCTCGGGAGTTTCTTCTGTGATCTTCTGCTTATCTTCAACTAAATAGGAAAGTTAGGTTGGCATAAATAATTGCATATTTTAACATCGTCGCAAGAATAAATAAGTAGCAGAGAGAAAAAAAAATAAATAAAAAAATAGACAACTTTAGATATTCGTTCAAATATCCAGGTCTTTTGCACAGTACTAGAATGTGTTCAGTCAAACAATAAAAGGGCCAGATCAAAATATCAAGATCAGTTCAAGTGTTACCTTTACAATACGACACAGTTTGTGCCCTTGTTCTCTTATGTTGAAATAAAGGTAACATTGGAACTTCTCCTGCGAGGAAGCTTTGTAACAGTGTTACTGCTAAAGGGTCTGGTCTATCGTGCTTTAATCATTGAAGATGTCTCGCAAGCCTGTTTCAAAAGGCATTTACTTCACTATGGTGCAATACTTTCAGTATTTAATACATTTTATAATTATTCTCCAAACAACGTTTTATTGGCCAATATCACATTCTCTGAAGCCCATTTCTTTTAATCTGTAGTCATGATTTAGGTCTCATGTGATGCAATACCCAGAAAGTTTTAATAGTGGTAATACAAGCAAAATCGACTACAGCTTGCCTATATTGCCAACGGGCAAAAAACACTGCAAACATCTTCAGCTACTTGAGAATAGGTTGGTAAACCTTTGGTAAAATTAGACACATACATACCCTCTTCTAGAAGCTCTATCATTCCTTGGTATTCAGTCTGTGTTGGATCTACACTTCGCAAGGGTCTGATAACTTTACCCCAATACAATGTTGGATCCACTTCATCATTTGATCCGTTAACTAGATAGCAAAAAACAACAGTTGGGAGATTGTGCACGGTTTACCAGGAGAAGCAAAACATATGGATGCAATACATTCTCTCCCCCCTCCCCCAAAACAACCAAAAAAAAAAAAACACCCTCAAAAGAATGGCAATTGGTTAAGACTATTCCAAACTGAAATTAAAAGTAAAGTCTAGCTATAGCTTATATTTAATATGCACTTGATCCCCCCTTACTTTACCAAGACTCAAACAAATGTAGAAATCTACCCTGCTGTATTTACGGCTACGCTGAACAATTTCAAATTTTCTCCATGCCAACCATAGCATAGCTTTCTATTTTGTGTTTCCTATAGTTATTGCTTCTCTTTTTCCCTTACAAACTTAAACTTTATGATGTTTATATATAATGGGCTCAGTCTTGCTACTTTCAGCAGTTCGATTGAGCAAAGTATGTGGGGTTTAGCAACCATATCCACAGTGGCACTTTTTCCTCATGTGAGGCGTGTACCCAATCAGAAACCTAACAATGTAACAGTTCTATTTTCCTAGCTGTTTTTCCTACCTTTTTACTAATGAACACCAAGTTACTCTACTTCTGCAACCCAGTGTCTGCAGAAGACTTACAGTAAAACTATCACTATACACTTGCAAAAGATGCAAGTCTAAAATATGAATTCTGTGGTATAAACACTGCCAGATTCTGGAGAGAAATGGAAAACTAGTAAGACAATAGTTACCTTGATGGACCTTTGTGACCCTCTCAGCGCTGACCTTGTTTCCTTTTCCTTTTGACAAACAATATTCCACCATATCTCCCAAGTCAAGCTTATCCACATCTCCAGAATACTCGCTTTAGAAAAAAAGACAAATCAGCATCCTTTTAAGCTACTGCATAACAAATTATATTTCCAGTTTTCTATTCCCAGGCAGTGTTTGGCAAGATGGTCTCATCAAACCCAGAAGCAACTAAGTCAACGAAGATGATCCCTTTATATAGCATCACTAAACTCCTACAATATACAACACTACGGCCACAGCAGGAGCTGTACAGGTATGAATATAGAAAAGCAGCAGTAACAGGAATACTCTAAACATCAAGAGAAATCATTTGCTTGCAGTCGCACTACGCAGTTTTGTCATTTAACAGTTAAATTACACCTCCCCTGACAGAGAGACAGACTTCAAAAAAGTTTAACTTTCAATCAGATCTTTAAAGTTCTATTAAAGCTGCAGATAAGTACTTCTAGTCATACATACAAAGCTATTGTAGGCTCTAAAAGCCTAATAGAGAGCAGCAGAAATAAAATATATCTAAATTAACCATGCTGTGCAAAGAGAAAATGCAACGTTTACAGTGCTGCCTAGGGACACTTCCAGTCACTCAGGTGGCCACTAGATGTGCTTCCTGGGTCAGTGCCGCATAACCTGCATCACTGACGTTCAGACTCTGAACTTAGCGTCCCCATAGAGATGGGTTGATTTCATAAATCTAAGAAGAGATGTTGATTGGCCAGTGGGTCGTTTGGCTCTGCCCCAACTGGCTATACATGAGAAACCAATGGATTGGCAGAGATTATCGATTCGGATGTCCACCTAGGAGGCAGATCAGGGGCGGAGCGCTGAAATAAAAGGTGAGTAAACAATTTAAGTGGGACACGGTGGGCCAGAGGGCTAAAATGTGCTTTTAACACTGCAGATTCACTAATACAAGTTTGTATTTCTGACCCTATAGTGTTCCTTTAAGTTACACAAATGGTAAATCTAGAGTGGTCAAATAAAATGAGATTAGTTTCTATGACTCTTAGTCTTTTACATAACTTCTTCAGTGTCAAGAGACTAAAGAAACGGATGATCAGAAAGATTTTAAGAGTTGCGAGGGTTGAGGTAACCTAGCCCAGCTATCACTAGCATCAAAACAGACACAAGGCTGTAAGAGTGCTCATTATCTTAGTGGAAAAAAATAGGGTGTGGCTTTGAGGTCAACCAAGGACCCCACGCACCATAATCAACACAATCCGTAGTTTTTCAATTGCTTAGAATAGCTCATAATCAAGGGTTTACAAACAAACTCTAAAAACTTGTCTTGTTTATAACCTTGTGTATCAAGACCGTTGCCTGCTATAATATTGCTTTAAACATACTGTATATACTGTACAGTAAATGTCTGCAATTACCTGTAGTGAAAAAAAATTTCTTTGTCGTGATTTGCAGTTTCAATGAATCCAAAATTATCTTTTAGTGTGGCAACATAACCAATGAATCTTTTGCCGTTAGAATTGCGTCCCATCACCTTCATGGACACTGCACTCTGCTGGCCAGTCCTTTTCGCTTCACAAATGCTGAACTCAACCTGAAAAAAAATTCATTTAAAGGCAAATGCACAGAGACTTTACCCAGTATTAAAGCCCATCAACATTTACTCCACATGCAGTATGCAGCCAATTCTTTTAAAGCTATGTTTGCTCTTCCCACATCTCGTTCAAGTCATTGGTAAGCCAAAATTGTATACAAGAACTAAAAAGGCAGCATATAGGGAGAAAACTCGGGAATAGGCAGTGTTCTTTGACCTCTTCAGGACGGAGTCAATAGTGCATGTTCTGCTCAAAACAAAACGTAAACAAAAACTGGAATTTGCGCTACATGCCTGTTCAACCGTAATTCACCGCTGTCACATTAAGTGCGCCTACACTTATATATAATTTTGTTCAGGAGAAACAGGGCTTTAATTTATCATTAACTATTCATATATGGAACATAATTTATTATGAATAAAATAAAAGGGAGAAAAGATTTTTTTTTTTTTTTTAAATTGTATTTCCGTCTGACAGTTTAGCCGTGAATGTCTTAATACGGTTAGGTTTTACTGCAAAAAATGCACATATTTGTAATCAGCGATGTCTCACGAGTACAACAGTACCCCCCCATTAACAGGTTTTATGGTGTTTTGGAAAGTTACAGGGTCAAGTATAGAACGTTCCATTTTCAAATAGAAATTTGCCAGATTGGTAATGTTACCTTTGAGACGGTGTGGTAGCCCAGCAATGAGAATTACCCCCATAATGGCATACCATTTGAAAAAGTAGACAACCAAAGGTATTGAAAGTGGGGTGTTTAGGCAACCGAGAGAGACAGTCGCATGGAGCATGAGCTCCGACTCAACTAGGCCCAAACTGAGCAAAACCCAGCAATTGGCAACGCCTAAACGGTACTACCATAGCCTACTGAAGCGCCAGGTACCGGACCATCACAATGGGGCGGAAATCAAAGAAGGCCAAGCAAGAGAACCCGAGACCGGGCCCTAACATAGCCGAGCTGCTCCGCCAAACACCGGGGACGTCCAGGCCCAAAATGGCCGCCTATCCGGAAACTTACTCCGAATTCTCCGATGACTTTTCCACGGGAGAGGACGAAGCAGACCCCCCGGCGGAGCCGACACCAAAACCGGTTCCTCAAAAGGCGGATGCCTCGCCGGTAACGACGGCGGTGTTGAAAGCACTGCTCGCTGATCTCCAACGCGCCCTCCAATCAGATGTAGCGTCCCTACGGGCCGACATCCAAGGACTAACCGGGAGAATGGGAGCACTAGAAACGGAATCTAATAACCAAGCCACGCAACTAGCAGAGCTGCAAACGGAGGTACAGGGTCTCAAAAACCAGAATGAGAGACATGAGCACCGGTTCGCGGCACTCGAAGATGCAAAGCGGGCAAATAACTTAAAAATCCGAGGCATCCCGGAGAATACCCCAACAGACGAATTACCGCACATGCTAAGGCGCTTGCTGACAGCCCTACTCTCGCCACGACAGGCTAAAACACCACAACTGGATGGCTTCTTCAGAGCCCCAAAGCCAGCTACAGCACCTACCGAAACACCCAGAGACCTAATCATAAAATTTCAGCGCCACAAGGATAAAATGGCGGTCGTGGCGGCAACTAGGGGAAGCTCACCCTATCAGTTTGAAGCGATGGATCTAACATTTTATGCGGACTTAACTGGCAGCACACTCGCCTGGAGACGGTCCCTCAGACCATTCACCATGCTGCTGAGGCTGAAAAATATACCCTACAAGTGGCTGATGACCCGAGCCCTATGGATCCAGAAAGGTGACACCAGACACACAGTAAGCACCCTCACAGAAGCAATGGCGCTATTACCTGCCCTGGGGCTGCCGACGGACTCACTACGCCACGCTGAAACCCAAAGTACTACCACCTCGACACACACATGGAACCCTGACCGGGTGACCCCCTTCGTCCCACGAGGTCCAACTCGGGAACAACATGACCCAGCAACAACCTGAACTCACAGGCGAGAACCATCACTCTAAGGACTTTACACTAAAGCATGATTTTTTTTCTTTGTTCTTGCTCTCTCTATAATTTCTCTGATTGCCATGTTTACTAATGTTTAACTATTTACAAGTTGCCAAAACGACTGATCACACTCTCGACACACCTGACTAGACGGCCGAAGGGCCATGAATCACTAACCGCCCCCTCGCCTGGCAGAACTTACACAGGGAACCCGCAACCAGACCCAACAGAGGCAGGCAAACACACCAAGCAAGGCACTGAGCGGCATATCATCCCGCTACAGGGAATATGCCATTTAAATGCACCACTCACTATAAATTTCCCGGGTTATACCACGCACGCCAAACAGATCGGACACAGACACTCACATATATGCCTACAAGCAGCACACACCGCTTATCTCCCGCAAACCGCACTTAGCAAAGGGTCCGACGGAGACAACAAGCTCACACAGGATACCGGGAATGCAATCCCAAGCAATAGAGACCGCTATATATATATAAAACGACCAAAAACCAAAATGTGTATGATATAACAAGCCACGCAATGTTACCATTGTATGATATAACAAGCCACGCAACTGTTTATTGTTTACTGTTCCCAGTCGCACAGCTGTTGTGGCACTGTGACTTTATATGTTACTCTACGCACAACCAAAATAAAGAATTTAAAAAAAAAAAAGAAAGTGGGGTGTTTAGTCTTTCTAGTAGCCACAAACACTGGCCAAAGTTAGCGTTCATATTGTTTTTTGTGTGAAAAAAAGCAAAAAACGAATATTTGGCCAGTGTTTGTGACTAAGTGGCTACTAAGAAAGACTGGACATACCCCACTTGCAATACCTTGGGTTGTCTACTTTTGCAAATGGTATGCCATCATGGGGGTAATTCTCATTCCTGGGCTACCATACGTCTCAAAGGCAACATAACCAATCGGGCAAATTTCAATGTCACAAAAATGAAATGCAAGCCTTATATGTGACTCTCTAACTTTCCAAAACACCATAAAACCTGTACATGGGGGGTACTGTTATTCTCGGGAGATTTCACTAAACACAAATATTAGTGTTTTAAAACAGTACAACATATCACAACAATAATAGCCCATAAAAGTGCTGTTCGTTTGTAAAAAAAAAAAAAAAAAAAAAAACTTCACTTTTACTTAACCCCTTAAGGACCGGACTGTTTTTGCGATGTTGTACATTTGCGACCAGGCATCTTTTTACACTTTTGTGGTGTTTGTGTTTAGCTGTAATTTTCCTCTCTCTCATTTACTGTTCCCATACAAAATTATATATTGTTTTTTTCAGGACAAAAGGGGCTTTCTTTACATACCATTATTTATATAATCTCATGTAATTTAATTTTAAAAAAATGAAAAAATATGATGAAAAATTGGAAAAAAAAACACGTTTTTTGAATTTTATGTGAAAAATCTTTTACTCATCTACAAAAGCGAATGAAAAAACTGCTAAATAGATTCAAAATGTTGTCCTGAGTTCAAAAATACCCAGTGTTTATTTTTTTGCATGTTATAGGGCTATAAGTACAAGTAGGATGTTGCGGTTTCAAAACATACATTTTTAAAATGTATCAATAGTGACATTGTAACACTATTATCTGTCATAAATTGCTAAATAACACCCCACATGTACATATTTTTTTAAAAGTAGACAGCCCAGGGTATTCAATATGGGGTATGTCCAGACTTTTTTAGTAGCCACTTAGTCGCAAACACTGGCCAAAGTTAGCGTTCATATTTGTTTGTGTGTGAAAAAAGTAAAAAACTAAATTGAACGCTAATTTTGGCCAGTGTTTGTGACTAAGTGGTTACTAAAAAAGACAGGACATACCCCATTTGCAATACCTTGGGTTGTCTTCTTTTGCAAATGGTATGCCATCATGGGGGTAATTCTCATTCCTGGGCTACCATACGCTCTCAAAGGCAACGTAACCAACCTGGCCATTTTCAATGTAAAAATATTTGACCCATATATTTGACCCTGTAACTTTCAAAAACGCTATAAAACCTGTACATGGGGGGTCCTGTTCTACTCAGGAGACTTTGCTGAACACAAATATTAGTGTTTAAAAACTGGAAAATGTATCACAACAATTATATCATCAGTAAAAGTGCTGTTTGTGTGTGAAAAATGCAAAACAAAGTCACTTTCACTGACAATATCATCGCTGTGATAGGTTTTACTGTTTTGAATCACTAATATTTGGGTTCAGCGAAGTCTCCCGAGTAAAACAGTACCTCCCATGTACAGGTTTTAGGGTGTCGTAGAACGTTACAGGGTAAAATACAGTGATAGCAAATTAAATTCTCTGTACTTTCGGCCTGGGTTGGCAGGCAGGTCCCTTAAATTGCAATCAATAAACAACTTCATTATGTAAAAATATTAAATAAATACGCACGTAGAATTTAAATATATATGCATTTTTATATATTTGAAGTCTACGTGTATATTTATATAATTATTTATGTAATTTTGTATATGGACAGATGAATAGTTCGTATTCTTTTTATTTATTTATATATACATAGATATATATACAATTTCATTCTAAGTGTATTTTGATATAAATATAGATTAATATCAAAATACAGTTAGAATAAAATTTCGTATAGATATAATTTTTATTATTATTTTTAATTTTTTAAATTTAATTTAAATTATTTATTATTCGTATTTTATAATAATATATATACTATATATAGTTATTATATATATTATATAGATATACGTGTGTAAATTAATTTTAAGTGTATTTTTATATTAAAATATGTACATATTAATATAAAAATACACTTAGCATGACATTATATATATGATATATAGACATATTATATAGGTATAATATATGTCTATATATCATATATACACATATATAATATTTTTTTTTTATTAACTATAACTTTAATTTTTTTTTTGATTTTACACTGATTTTACAGTTGCAGGGAGACTGCCTGTCAGCACAGACAGTCCCCCTGCAGGCAGAGACTAGGACACCTATTGTGACCATGTGGTCGCCCTGTTGGGCGATCACATGGCCACATGGGTCCTAAACCGCCATGGGGAGACTGTCTGGGCTGCAGGCAGTCTCCCCACACCGGGAGCACCGCCGATCGCCGCCGGAACGACGGCGATCGGGTAAGTACATTGGACGGTTAGGACAGTTCAGGACCGTCACCGGTCGGCAACGCAAAAATGCCGATGACGGTCCTGAACCGTCCTCCGTCCTTAAGGGGTTAAAATATCATCGTTGTAATACAATTTACCAGTTTGAAACACTAATATTTGAGTTCAGTGAAGTCTCCCGAGTAAAACAGTACCCCCTATGTACAGGTTTTATGGTGTCTTGGAGAGTTACAGGGTCAAATATAGTGCTTGCGAATTAAATTCTCTGCACTTGATCCCTGTGTTGTCAGGCATGTCAAATTTTAATTAATCAAATCACATAATTTTGTTAAAAGTTTAAATATACATGTAGAATTTTAATATATATGCATTTATAGGTATTTAAATTCTACGTGTATACTAATGTAATCTTTTATGTAATTATATGTATTTATCTATATATTTGAGTTTTTATATATAGATATATATAGAATGTCATTCTAAGTATTTTGTTACCTATATAAACAAAATACAGTTAGAATGAAATTACATATGAATATATAATTTATATTAAATTCTTTACTGTCAGGCAGCCCTCCAGAAGAGGATCGCGGCGGAGGTGAGTACACAGGACCTCCAGGGGATGCAAGCCGTTACGGCGTTCTATGCCGCAGCAACGGCTTTAAAGCCCTTTTAATGCAGGATGGCATAGAACGCCGTAATGGCGTTAAACACCTGTAAAAATGAGTGGAGGGGGGGGGGGGGTCATTACATCCTAAACTAAACTTATTAAAGATGTCACTCAGACACATTCACAGAATTAGTGTAACTATAGTATCTGCCTGTTTGTACTGTAATTTTACAATGAGGGGTGGGGGGGGGGAGAGAAGGGGAATAAATCTTACCTTATCGCCAGGTTGAGGAGCTGATCCTTCCAGATCTTTCAGATGATATGGCACGGTCAGCCTAATACCACAATCTTCATAGGAGATTATTCCTTCTTCGCCTTCCTATTACAGAAAATTAACACTGTTTTAGTATGAACACACACACAAAGATTGACCAGTGTCTTAAGACATTAACCACATTATTAGCCAGTCACCTTTCTGTCCACTACCACAATCTTATCTGGGACCAGGCCAGCTGTTGTCTATTAAAATAGAGATGTGGATAAGAGACTTCGTCTAAACAGCCGGTGGTTTGCTAAAAGGTATAGTATAGGACGCATGGTACTAAGATGCTTAACAAATGTGGTGGTTACAATTAGTTAATAAAGTGGAACTTTCACTTATCTGGTGGAGACAGGTCCTTGTTAGTTATATCATCCAAGCAAACACTGAATTTGCTGCCCTATGTTGTCTTGGGCACAAGTCAATTGCATTCCTTCAGTAGTGCCGAGTTCATGCATAGACTATTAATACAGTATTCCCAGGAATTAACCAATTTAGCATGTTGTGCTCAAAAAGATTAAGACTTAAATATTGGTTGTGCCATTTAATGGTTTAATTATTTAACCGTGCAAAAAACCTCACATAAATCGTACTGCTTTAATGATCAAATGGTGTCAAACAACCTTTGATCATATTCTGTATTTTACGTCTTTATCTAATCATTGTATCAAAGTTTTATATGAGCCACATGAAATACATAAATGTTGCCATTCCAGCTATTGTACTGCATTACCCAAATAAGATGCAAGGAGGCTTTCTAGGAGAGCATCGTTAAGCAGGATTTTTATATTCCACAGACTGAACTTCATCTGCTATAATGCACACACACACAAAACCTTTTACCTGCAACATTCAGTCACTAACTTGGAACATATTTCAAAGAAATTGAGTTTAGAGACAAACTCTCAATGCCTACATGTTTATATTTTATCTAAGTGGCTTCTGCTTTTATACTCTGGGCCAGGGGTTTCCAACCCAGTACTCAATGCACACCAGCTATGCATATTTTGTCTGCAAACCTATAGGAACTGATCTGGGAAATGCTCAAATCCTTGGCTGTCGGAAAAGAATGGACCTATAGCACATTTTATGCAATATTCTTCTGGCTTCACAATAAAGTATAATTTTGATCTGTTTATCTAGAGCTCCTAAATTTAGATTTTGTATTCCATAAATTCAATTTTCCCTGGGACTTATTAGAATATAGACTTGGGGCAAAGGTCCATGCCACTAAGATGATTAATAAACCAGTTATGAAACAAGTTGCAACACATAAAAACGAATGAGCAGCAAATCAGGAAAAGGATGTCAGGAGCATGCTGGTAAATCTCGTTCCAAACACAAGGTTTTGTTTTTTGTTTGTTTAAATTGGATATGATGAAATATTCACTTCCCACTATTTTTTTTTCTTCATTTCACACCATTAAATTAAAACAAAGGTCCTTTTAGATTCCTCTAGGACAGAGCGTTTATAACCCTAATAACTGTCTTAAGCAAGATGCAACCTACATATTCGATAAGAGATGACAGAGGCAGAATGAAGGAGGACGAGAAAAGTATGGACCAAACAAAAACACAGCGAACACACTTTAGTTTATTAAAAGCCACAAAGACAATGGCTCTCAACTCACATCATGCTTAAACAGCTTACCTTCTCCTTTTTCTGGAGAATGGCCAGAACGTAAAGTACATGTAGGTTAAATTAAGAAAACCATAAATTACTAAAAAATAAAATAAAAAAAATTGAAAGTCTAAAAGTTATTCAACACTGCAACGGAAACTAAAAATCATGTTAAGCAGTACTGACAAGCGTTTGTTTTGGAGTCTACATTTTTATACACTGTGTCCTCAGCAGCTTTCAACTCGGCCAACACAAGGTTGGGATCTTAAATGATACACTCAAGACACTTTTGGACAAAGATCTTGCTATAATTGAAAAGGCACTGCCAGAGCAAGGGTGGGATTAGACAAAGGAAAATCTTGTGAAAATACCCTGGAGTAACAAAAGTATGTCTGAGCTCTATGACAAAAAAACCCTTGAAAAGTGTGTTACCTTATCCTTTCCTTTGTTGGGGCTGTTTGACTTCGCACTGGCTGGGATTGCTTCTTTTTCCACAATTCCAACAAAACGGTGATCTGATTGTGTGTGAAACGAGACTGTCCCCTTTGGAAGTTTTTTAATTCTTATGGCATGATTTCTTTGAGCAGACAACATGTCCTAGAACAGAAACACAAGCTTAAGACTTAGATATGAATAGTTACATGAACACTTTAACAAAGTAAAAGTGATGGTCCACTATGGCTCATTACAATACAGCACGTATCTCCATTGTTGGTGATCTCCTGCAAAGTCCAAAATAAAGACACAAAACAGTCCACATGCAAGGGCACATCTAAATACCAGGACAAGAATTCCAATGGAGAAGTAATTGGTTTTTGGTTTATGTTTGGGGAAGAATCATTTAAAATGCTACAAGACTGGCGGCTTACGGAATGTTAACGGGCACTATTAGACTCCGTATTAAGAATGTTTACTCACAGGGACAACAGTAAACTCAACTTCATCAGAAATGTGGAGCTGGTTTCCATCCAGGACTTCACTGAAGTGAAAGAACATTCGGGCATCCCGATCAACACATTTTATAAAACCAAACCCATCCCTCATTGCTGCAATCACACCCTGTGAAAGGGAAACAGCAGTATGAGTACATCATGTAGCTCCACAGCTGCTCACAGTGCAGAACTTTACCGGCATCAGGGTCATGCAAACTATTCGAGCAAGTACTACTCAGATTAACTGCAAGTACTTACAGGGATGGTGCTGGTTTATAAGTTGGGGGTGGGGAGGGGGGGGGGGATAATTTATTAAACTTTAAAGCATCATGGTACACCTCTGTTCGGATTATACAACATTGTGTAGTAACAAGTTATTAAGTGTTTAATTCTTTTAGAAAATGTGTGGCTGAATTCATACAAAACATTTGAGGATGGCTGTTTTATGGTGCATTATTTTTGTCCTTATTACAACTTTGGTACAGAGAACAGAAGTTTCCCATTCAAAAAC
Source organism: Pelobates fuscus (assembly GCF_036172605.1). Lineage (NCBI taxonomy): Eukaryota > Metazoa > Chordata > Amphibia > Anura > Pelobatidae > Pelobates > Pelobates fuscus. Next base: position 130,569,257 of record NC_086317.1, read on the forward strand.
TAAGCCTTCAGACCTTTACTGAACCTCCAATGAAGTCAACTATAGTGATGCACAGGGCAAAGCACAGACTATCTTAATCCTTGATATCTGGTTCTAAAATTGTTACTTTGTACTAGCAGTATGAACAGTCTATTCAGACTATATTTTCCTTTAAACCAAGTGATGAGACATGAGGTTTTCTTTATCAGTAACAAGCTACATGAGATGTGCCCTGCTTTGGCTCAAAATTACCCATATTTCTTAGACTGTAATTTAAATCTATTCTAACAACGTTTTAGAAAATTGCCAAACGTTTTCATGAGGTGCTACAGCGCAGAAACGGGAAAAAAAAAAATATATATATATATATATATAGAATAAAAAAAATATATAAAGAGTCGAAAGTTAAATTTACCATATAGTACATTTTCTGCAGTTGAAAGTGAACCTGTCATGACAGTTCCACTTTAATGTAAATCTCTCCCAGATGCATTGAATGCATCATACCGTGGTTGCATGATGTACTTCAGGTCAAACATGGAGATATTCACTCACCTTACCTTCGATCCAGCACCGCCATTTCATCAGTTTCGATGGTGCAACTTCTATAATACTAATCCTTAACTTCTCCTGCATGCTTCTTTAAATCACCCTACTTCGAATGCTTTCCCAAATGGGACAAGCTTCCTCTGACTTTGCTGCCACCATCTGAATGGATTGATGTGCAGTCACATTTGTTCCTATACTCCATATCCAACACTTGCAACCACTAGGGAGTTACCATAGCGCATGAGCGGTGGTTGCTTTGTGGAGAGCAGAAGGATCATCTGTGGGAGGTCTTTTCTGCTCTCCCTTGGCACTGAATTCTGGCAGAGTCTACACTGAAGAATGACAAGTGGGAGAAAGGCCTATTTTAAATAGGTTCACACCAATCTATACAATTGCTAGCAAAATGTATAGATCAAATTGTATGTTCATTAAAACATAAATAAATAAGAAGCATACATTGTAGGCACAGTGACATGTACCCTTTAAAACTATATGAACATAATTCTAAACTCCCCCACCCCCTAATCAGAAGTATAAAGACTTTGTCAATAACTTCATATGAATGTGATGTTACTTGGATATTCATGACATGTGCAAGCACTTCACATGGATCTTTACCTAGACTGGCAAAGGTATGAATAATTAACGTCTCCAAAGAACTACTTCTCTACACACTGAACTGGTTTAGTGTATTTTCTATTAGTAAGCATATTCAGTGGTTAACTACCATATACAGGTTTATTACTGGAAAACAGAACAAACAAGAGTCACAATTCAAAAGATAAGAGAAATATGAAACCTCTTGCATTTTAAATCATTCCTGTAAAGAGTGTATATAGAGAATATAAATTAGTGCAGATATAGAAAGACAAATGGATACTAACCATCTCTCTGGACTCGTCTGTGAATTCAAACGTATCGTGGAGTACTTCAATATTAGTGGCACGTTCCAGTTTGTCCCTTCGATCAGTGGAAATGTTGAATCGCACATGATCACCTTCCAGCAGGGTCACTTTGGATTTTGTGTCTTTATCACCGAAAGGGAGTTCTTTAGGAATTACAAAATCAACTTTGATGCGGCCTGGTAGAGGATCATTCTAAAGGGAAAGGAGAAAGAGTAAAGTGCTTATATGTTTATACTGCATGAAGATAAATTACAATAATGTTTATAAGCTCTTTTTTTTAATACAGAGAGGAAACTACAGAGACTAAGGTTACTACTACCATTTGCATGTAGGTGTGTACCTCAGATATACATAGGCTATGTAACTTCAGTTGAAGGACAGCTTGAAATTAACAATTCAATACGTTTTTTGGGAGTGACACTTAACATATAAGCAAAATATAAGGAAATGAAGAATGAGCGGTTACCTGGGTCTTGTTGGGTACTTTAGGGATAACTTTGGTTACAGTTCCTTCAAAGTGTTCAATGCTGATATCTTCAAAAATAACAGTTCCTTGAGGCAGCAATCTCACATCAGTTGCCACCTCTTTGCCCTGTAGTACATAAAAATTAGAATAAACGCCCCATAAATAAATACCGTAAAAACAGATATGAGAGCAGTATAGGCAGTCGGTCAAACCTACATTTCGATCCTTTATTGTAAATTCAACATCGTCACCAGGTTGTAAGGCTTCAAGGTCACCTTTAAATTCGCTGTAGTGAAAAAATATTTCCTTGACCACGTCACCTCTTTCAATGAACCCAAAGGCTTCCTGCAAACCAAAGAGAGGTTAAAGTATATCCATACAGCATATATTGTGGGTAAGAATGCTTATATAGGTGCCTAACAAAGCAAGTTCCCATTCACTTTAGCAATCTGCTCCTATTAAGTAGCACTTAAATTTTATACATAGTTTTTCCATACACACCTTACACAGTACAAACACACTGAGCACTGATCTAGATCTATATAAGAAGGCAAAATACTAGAGCAGGGATAGGCAACCTTCGACACTCCAGATGTTATGACTACATCTCCCTAATGCTCTTACAGCTATAATGCTGGCAAAGCATCAATGGAGATTTAGTCCATAACATCTGGAGTGCCTGAGGTTGCCTACCTCTGTACTAGAGTATTGCATTACGAAGGATCTATTTTTTTATTGGACCAACACAATACTTAACAGACAAGCTTTTGAGAGTTTTCCTCTCCTCCTCAGGTCTGAAACAATACTGATAGGTCGTAGTTTAACACTTAAAGAACTGATGCTGTTATAGAACGGGAGAACGTGTGTCGTAAAAAGCAGATGTGCCCGAGAGTTAAAAAAAACAAAAAAAAAAACAGGAGAAACCATATCTTTAGCAGTTCCAGTGGATATTTAATACTCACCTTCATGGCACAGACAACTCCCTGACAGCGCATTTGCTTCCTTTTCATCAGCAGCACAATGTTGCGAGCGCTGACAGCACCAGTACTAGGAGTGAAAACAGGCACACAATCACTGTAGCGATCCTTATTTTACATCTACTAAAACCACAAATACCAACATCAACAATTCTTATTAAAGACAACACTACTGCACAGACATATGGTGGAGGTACAGTGCTCAAATACATGAATTCACAGAGCAGATGTACAGTAAAGTTCAACTAATCCAAACATTAAGCCATTTGACAAAACCCTCACACAAAGAAACACTCACTGTTTGTTGGTTTCAATAATAAAGTTTATTTTATCTCCAGTTTCCAGCTGAACATTGCCGTCTACATCTTCTGGGGTATAAGTCAGATAAAACACCTCCTATAAAAGAGGAAAACAGATATAAGTTTTTCAAGAATTACAATTAAATTATGTACAGGTACATCGCAAAATGGCAACAAATTAAGATATACCCCATTGCGTTCGTAGCATACACTTCCTGAGGGACTTTGGCCTGGAGCAGCTGGTGACTTGCTTTCCAAGTTATGAGGCACGGCGCACACAACCTGTAAGTTACAAATTTAGAAATAAACAATGAAATTGCTTATACTGACATTACACATAAAAACACCATGAAAACACAATGTATTTACTTAAGTTTTTTTTTTTTACTCTATAGGACAAGCACTACTATACAGCAATATTCCAGCTCAAAAAGGTGATAACCCTAGAACAGTCTATTAGTAGAATAAGTGTATATACTGTAAGGAATATACAAGATTCAATAAGTGTACTAAAGATATACTAGTCACCAAAACCATTCCAGCTTAATGTAGTTTTTTTGTGTTTATAGTTCGTCCTTGCAGGCTTTTCAATGTAAACACTGCCTTTCCAGAGATAAAGGCAGTGTTCACAATGGTGTCTAGTGACACACCTAGTGACAGTCACTCAGACTCCGACCACGTAAGGTGCTTCCTGGGTCAGTGCTTCAGTGTGCAGCACTAGCATTCAGTATCTCCATCCCTGACACTAGTATTCATTAAATCTCACTTGTTCTCAGACTAGAATTCCACTCCTGCTACAGACAAGACAAAAGACCATTGGTTGGTAAGAAAAGCAATGAAAATAGAAGCTGGAAACAAAGAAGATTGCTCCCTATTAAAGCCCACTGTAATCATATATATTCTCACTCCTATAAATCTGCCAGCTGATGTGTTCCAGCAGTAAAGGCAAAATGAAGATAAAAAGGTTTTAAAGAGAGCACAGAGTACATATCTTACATAAATCACTGATTTGTATGTTATATTAAAGTAAAGGGGAGGAATGGTGCACAGAACGAGACATATATACAACAGTCTAAAAAGCAACATTAATATTAATGAAAGTCACTCACCTGACCACTGATTCTTTCTTCTGGCAAGATCTCAGTTTTTATCTTTACCAGTTTAACAGCAATTGGTTTGCCAGTTCTGCGGTCTGAGGAAACTTCAAATTCAACATCATCTGGAGAAAAAGCAGCAAGAACATTGTAGAGATCCTATTTGTAAATACACTAGATAGCCTAGAAGTCAGTTCTAAACATCAGTTTTAGTTCCTTATTAGAACAACTTTTAGCATGCACTTTGATATGGATTCCAAATGTGCCATGTAAAAAAAAAAAAAAGAAAAAAAAAATAGGGGGGGGGGGGGGGAGAGAAATGGGACAATTTTTTTTTTCCCCAGTTGGTCAGTTGCCAGTGTCATAGCACTATTCGTACACATTATATACATGTATGTAATCATAGTACAAATTAGTCATTTGATGGGACTTTTGAGTCAGTGGCAATTACAGTAGCCATAATTTGTGAAGAGGACTGTTTGTATTGTAAGTGTCACAGATGCAGGTGTTGTGGATATGTTTAAGCAATGGCCTTGATTGACTATTAAAGTGGCTGTGTCACCCTCCCTCTCTTTAAAATCATTTTAAAAGTTTACTCAAAATATTAAATGCCTAGTTTTTTTTCCTCTGCGTAATCCCAATGTTGATATCCTCTTGATGCAAAATGATATATTCCTTTCAGGGGCCAGATCAAAAGTAAAAAGTTAAAGCACTAGCATACAATGTTTACAATCTCATTAAGGTTGTACAAGAGGAAACAACCTTTTGGGATAAGCGTGATGTAATTGCCCCCAAAAAGGTCCTAACTTAATGAGAGCACTCCTTACCTCCCACTTTAAGCTCCTGCAGGTTTCCATTATACTGTGAGCAGTGGAAGAAGAGTCTAGCTTGGCGTTCAGAACACTGAATAAATCCATAGGATGTCAGCAGTTTCTCAATAACACCCGTTTCACGTAATGCTGTACCATTGGGGTACCCATTGTGTCCATTGTTGTGGAGAAGGTTTGGGTCAAAACTCATCTGGTTTAAAAAGAGAACACAAGTTAAGAAAATCTGAAGAAATCAGGACAGGAATGCAAACAAAAATATACAGGACTTGGTTAAAAACAGTAATGCTATGGGCTTTGTACTCAACACCATGCTCATTCACTGAAACAAAACAGAAAGGTTACGTGAAAACTTATGTACTAAAATGAAATGGCAAAGAAGATGCAGAACAACAAAGCAAAACTTTAAAAACGAGTGTTGAGACAATTGTGTGGGTATGGAGAGAGCAAATGAGAAAATGTTTGCAGGAGTTCATTACCAGAAAATAGTCAAATATCAATATTTTCAGAAGTCTAGCAAACGGATATCAGAACAAAATCTAAAACAAGTCAATTACGTCAGAAGATGTCAAGCAAGTGTGCCACTTCCACTATTAATATGGAAAAAGTTAATATGGCTTCAGTTTCAATGTCCAAATATATCAGCTTATTTATGAAGAACCAAAACAATAGAGGAAGGTATTAAAAGAGGACCATCTGATCAATTCAGTTTAGTAAAGTGTGTGTGTGTATTTAAGACAAATCATTTTAAAATGGCACCAGTGAAAATAAATAGATCACTGCTGTATATTTAAGGTTTCGCATGAACATTCTGACAGTGGAGAGCATGTACATAGCATACATGCACTAATAGCTTAAAGAATTAGAGGGGAGAAAAAAAAAAATTAAAACAAAGTGGTATCAATTAATTCAGTGATGCAAATCCAGACACCTTAGTATGGTTATTCACAAAACCGTGCAAAGCTCTTGCCCAACAATGTTGGGCCAACTGATGAGATGCACACGGCTTCCCTGACTTACAGATCTTTGATACAAAGGGGTCCTCTTCTGCTTTTTAGACCCACATGCTGAAGAGGTGTGAGTGGGAAGACCAGCTGCAGATGGGCTGAGGGGCTCTGCTGGTACATTATATAGCTTCTCCATCACATAGAGCTGTGATAATAATTCAAGGTTAGAGGTCTGTATGTTGAACGTTTTTAAATATTGCACACCAGAAAAAGAACAGAATCACACACACACCAAAAGGCTTTGCGACACAAACAAACAATTATCCAACTGGCATGGTGTATAAAAAGTAAGCAAGCAGTTAAGGTTTTGACATCAGGTAGGATGGGAAGGGCAGTCACTGCAAGAATATGACAATATGGGAAATAAGGCTACACAACTTTTTCAATCAGTTTTTTGAATGACTAAAATGTATAGGGGATTTACATGTGGCCAAATAAAGGTAAGAATGCAGAAAATAAGTTGCTTCAGGCTCCAAGTTGGAAATCCGTTTAATGGAGCAATAAGCACCAAAACCACAATATCTTAATGTAGTTGTTTAGGTGCCTTGAGGTTGTCCATGCAGTCTCACAAACGCAAAGTTTAATGTAGTAGTTCTGCTGTCTATAGTTCGTTCCTGCAGACCTTTTGCTGTAAACATTGCCTTTACAGATAAAATGCAGTGTTTACATTACAGCCTAGGGGACACCTTCAGTGGCCACTCCTCACTCATAGACAGCCACAAGAGCCGATTCCTGGGTCAGTGCTGCAGTGTGCAGACATTCTGCATGGAGACACTAAACTTTACCCTCATGATGCATTCATTCAATGCATCTCTAGAGGATATGCTGATTGGCCAGGTTGATGTTTGCCCCTGCCCCGCCTTCTTGACAATCTCAAGTCATTCCAATGGCACGTTTTAACACTTTCTAAGAGGGTGGTTTTAACACTATAGTGCTCCTTTACTCTTTGCAGTTTGTGAGAATCTGTAATTTGACACTTTTAGTAAATTTACATCTGCTACTGGTGGAACCTTCAATTACCACAAGTCTTTATGTTAAGTATAACTGAACATTGTTATTGCTTCTCAGAAAACCACTGGATTAATGGTGCGCCTCTCACAAATGCTCAGAAGGAATTTTGTTTTCCCACAAGCATGACCACTTCAGTGATTTGAAGTGGTCATGGAGTTGCAGGGTTTCTGCTTGAAACACAGCATGTCCAGATATTTGCAGGCTGGAGCTTGTTACACCCCCAGGACACATTACTTTTGCAGCCATGAATTCTGTCAGTTCTGTGCATATTTTACATCTGTCAGCACACCAGAAACAGACACAACTAAGTGCGCAAAACAGTCCAACCACTGGCTTCTCTATGATAGGTCTTGGACTGAACCATGATGCCGGATTACATTTAATGGGGGGGAAAAAAAAAAAAAAAACACACACATGACACATTAAAGCTTCCCCACACAAAAATATTGCATCAATACTTTCCTATGGGGAATTTATAGATATAAGACGTCCTCATGCAAAGTGTCACATTTCACAGACTGAAACTCTTATCGACCAGAAGAGCCACGAGAGGCAGATGTTATCCCTGCAATGTAATCATTGCAGTTTCTGGAAAACTGCAGTGTTTTATATGGCAGGGTTAAACAAACAGGGGCACTTCACCCAGAACACTAAAGTGACATGAAGTGGCATGGGTGTTTATATTGCCCCTTTTAAATGTCTAGCTAAAAAGGAACAGCATCTATGCACCAAAACTACATTAAAACAAAATAGTAAAGAGGTTTGTGGCTTAGTGTCCCTTAATACAAATTATTAGTGTGCATCAACTCTCTGCAAAGCTCCAAACAGTCCCATATAATGAGAAAATTATTTTGAACTAGACCCCACAAAAATATGACGCCCCCTCCCCCCCATATAATTTAAGCAATATTAGCTTGTAATAATGTTTATAGCTTGCATCATTTAGGTAATAGCACGTAAGAACTATGCAACACTGACAATATTGTACCAGTCCGTTTACGAACACGGAAAAGATTTCAATATTTATCAAAAATTGCTTAGTAATAGAGTCTGCATGGATATTGCAATTGAAAAACAGAAGTCACCCTCTGACATTACTAGATATTATGAACAATCAAAATTGGGAGGCTTAGCGTAACACTGACACTTCCATTTTCCCCGTAGAGATTGATTAAAAAGTTCAACATGACAGGAACACAAAACAAAAAAATTACTGTGCAGTTTGTCTAACTGAACACATCACTTTAGAAGGCTTTTGTGCCTTGTCATTCCCAATCAGCTGACCATTGTGATGGTCCATAAAACATGCATCTTCTCACATGATGCACAGCAGACAATCTCATTTGATGTAAGGGAGATTTTACAGGCCACAGTTTAATGCTGGGAACCAACGAGCATAAATGATGGTACTAAGGAGAGACCCAGCAGTTAAATCATTTGACAAATGTATATATCTAAAGTGCTTAATCGCAATAATCATTTGTTAACCACTTTGCAAAGATCAAAACAGAAATAGTAAGCTATGGAGGAGAATGTGTGACCGTAATTATAACCAAACTACTTGATCAACCGACAGTCTATAGAATTCTTATCTTATGTTACTTTTAGCAGGTAAATGGGGATTTGTACATTTATTTTTTTATGCTGTCCTGGTGTTTTCCTATACGTGAATATTCATTGCATTCCAAGCATTAAAATATTCCTTGAAAAGATCTTAATGACACTGTAGGATCGACATGTTGAATTGCACCGTGTGTGTCATGTTTGGAGTTTGGCACAATAAATCAAATGTGTTAGTATTTGTACACAGAAAAGGCACTAAGAGGAAAATTACATAGAATTACGCGAACAAGTGAAAATGTATGCAACAATTCACATATATAAACCAATATTTTTATGGATCAGATTTCTAAAAACAAACCAATCGGCATGATTATTTAATTTGCTTCCACATCAAACGTTCACTTAAAAAAAAAAAAAAAAAAAAAAAAAAAAAGTGTTTAGGTGGAGTCACATTCCCCTCCCCCCGATATTATGGTCATTAAAATGGACACAAAGCAAATGTGCATTTAGCTTCATGAAATTGTTTTGGTGTACATATTATGCACTCTCATTTCTCTATTCTCTGCATTTTAGGAGTTAAAGCACCTAGGCAGTCCTAGACACACCTCCAGAGGTGTCAGCTTCTTTACACAAATCACGGGGAGCGCACACATACACATGCCCCCAAAATATTATCTTTTGCACAAAACCGTATGTCAGGATATGGTCCAGTGACAGCTTTAAACAAGTATATAACAAATATCCACCACAAAAGCCAAAAACTACTACACACACATCCAGGCCTACGCAAAGAATACAGGAAAAAAAATAAAATACTCATAGAATCTTAGATTTAAAGTAAAAATAAACAAAACAAAAAACCTTGTGCAAGCAGGTCGAATCCACTGCAACATTACTTAAAGGATCACTAGTGACACTATAGCATCCTTACGACCCCCCACTAGACTGAAGGGATTAAAACTCCTTCATCCACTTACCTTTATGCAGCGCCGGGCTCCCTCGGCGCTGGTGACCTCTCCTCCTCAGCCATCAGCTCCCAAATGGAGTTGAATGCACATGCGCGGCAAGAGCTGCGCACGCAAACAGTCCATAGGAAAGCATTTCTCAATGCTTTCCTATGGACATTCTGCACGCTGGATGTGAATTTCACATCCAGCGTCGCAGAAGTGCCTCTAGTGGCTGTCAGGAAGACAGCCACTAGAGGTTGGATTAACCCTGCAATGTAAACATAGTTTATCTGAAACTTCTTTGTTTACATCTGAAGGGTTAAAACCTGGCACCCAGGTGGCTTGCCGGTGCATGGAGTGAGACGTGTTTTTCGGAGCTCCGCGAACTCGACCCACATAGCCCCTATTATTAGCAGAACCACGCAGGCGAAATGGGGAGAACTAAGCGCCAGGGCACCCCTGGACCATCGGGCACTAGCCCATCGAGAAAACAGGCCGGCCCGATGGATGATTTTCTCTCCACGCCAGACGCTTACCGTGCCACGAGGCAGGCAGACAAAATGGCGGCTGCATCCCCTAGTACTGAGAGCGGAGCGGGCTCGGAGCCAAGCCCAGCCAGAGGGGAAACTTTGACACAAATCACGGCGGAACTGACAGCCATATCTGCTAATATGCTCACCAAGCAAGATAAGACTGCCATGGTAGCGGAACTGAGGGCGGCGATCCGTGAGGAGATTCTGGAGGTGCGCAGGGACCTCTCGGCCTTGGAAGAGCGTGTCACAGAGCTAGAGCATGAAAACTTGCAGGCGATTCAACACTCCCAGGCAGCTGACCATGCCACGGCCAGGCAGGGCTCAGTACTCCTAGACCTCCGCAGACAGGTGGAGGATCTGGACAACAGGGGCAGGCGGAATAATATCAGGATCAGGGGCATGCCCGAGGCTGAATCTGAGGACCTGGGTACTGCCCTCGCACAGCTTTTCACCCGTATACTGGGCGACGGTGCTCAAGATGACTACCACATTGAACGTGCACACAGGGCCCTGCGGCCCCCGAGAAGGGATGGCCTGCCCCGAGATGTGATCTGCTGCCTCCTCTCCTTTCAGCTCAAAGAAGCCATTATGAGGGCAGCCCGCACACAGACAGTCACCTATCTGGACGCCCCGATTTCCTTATACCAAGACCTCTCTGCCCTCACTTTAGATGCACGAAGAGCCCTACGACCCTTGACAGGCATCCTACAGGAAAAGCGCATCCCATACAAGTGGGGCTTCCCCTTTAGCCTGCAGGCTAAGAAGGGCAACACGTGGTGCTCCCTACGTTGGCCTAACGATATACCCGGCTTTCTGAGGGCCCTCGATCTACCGCCAGTCACGGTCCGCAACTGGATCCTGGACCAGCCTCCACCGCGACCAGCTCACCCCGAGGTCCCTGAGGCTCTCCGTAACCAACCTAGGAGAGATGCGCAACCCGCCCGCTGGGGGGGCCCGGAAGGCCCCGAAGAATAACACTCGGTCCCTAGATAAGCATATTGTCGTCTTGGTCCCGTGGCAGCAGGAGACGGCCTGAGGAGGCCTCCCCAGGCGACCTCGCTAACAGATAAGTTGACTTGACTATTTTTACACTTGCACACTTAGCTTGTAATATGGGTGGGAACCGGGACTAACCGCCGGCAGGGCCCCCCTACACACTTGTTGCGATGTGAACAGTGGCGGTTTCCCCAAAGCCACATTTAGGCCCTTGCCGAATTTGGGTGGGGTATGGGTAAATGCCATCTCCTTCTTGTTTTTTGGGACATTTGGGACTCCATACACCCTGACACCCTATGCGGGCCGGCCCAGCACGACTGATAATACTACTCCGCCTGGGGAGCGGCCAATTTACCCTATGGCAGCAGTTGCAGGACCAGTTTGAGAACCACCCCTATGCGCTGCCTACGGGGGCCGGCCAGCCTGAACTATTGGCACATATTTGGCGAAGGGGCAGCCACGGGGCAGAAGAGTCTTGCTGTAAATGTACTTGGGCAATTTATGTATATTGTTGGAGGGCGGGGGGCTGGTACTGTACCATGATGTGTCGCCTTATCTGACTTAGTAGCTCGTGCCGCCCCACGGCGGGCGGTAGGCCGCTAGGCCGGCGCCTGCAGTCTGGCGGTACGGAACGACGACCTGGATTGGTCTTGTGTTTATTACGGCTGGTGCGGCCCGGGGGCCGCGCTGAATCGCTCGCACCACGTGCTTTCCACACAATTAAACTGTATGTGGTCTCCCTACCACGCCGTGGCGGGCGGTTTGGGGTGCGGCCCCGGGGTCGCTCCCCCCCCCGACTCACAGGGCCCTTAGCGGTTAATGGCTGTCGACAGTTATGATGTATTCCAACAGTTATGTTTGGTTCCTTGTAGTTTTATTACGTTATAGATAACCTTGATGTAAGCAACCTGCATAGGGTTTTCGGGGTATGCTGATGACGCGAGGTGACACCGCTTTCACAATGGGTACCCAGACTCCCCACCAGGACGGTACCACACCCCCTGCCCGGTTCCCGGGTTGGCCCTGGCGCTCCGCCACGTGCTTCACACTCCCCCGACGACTAATAGCCGAGACATACGCCCCACAACGTGGGTCGAGGGAGAGCGGACACCGCTCTCTCTGAACGAACTTATCCTACCGGACTTTCTCACCCCCCTGCAACCGACCCACCTGTAGATCAGGTCACCCTTACACGACCTAGGGTCTTAGTTGCCTAACCCCCCCGTAGCCCTAGACGGGCCCGAACCCACGGACAGGGACAGTACCCCTACCTTTCCCTCCCCTACTCCCTTCCTTCTCCCCACCCCGCCCCGAACAGCCATGGCGACCACTTTCACCCCCGCCTCCCTGACACTGTTCTCACATAATATTCGAGGTCTTAATGCCCCCGAAAAACGGCGACAATTACTGAGAACTTTGTGGTCACATAGGGCCTCGATAGCGTTTCTGCAGGAAACGCACCTTAAAGGCAACGAGGCCCCCCAGATACGGGATAGACGGTACCCGCTGGGATTTTACGCTAACAACCCAGACGCCAAACGCGCAGGCGTGGCCATTGTTTTCGCTAATAATGTCCCGATCGAGGACACTACCTCACAAGCTGACCCCCAGGGGAGGTTTTTATTTGTGAAGGGGGCAATTGCAGCACATAGGTACACATTCGCCACGATCTATTGCCCCAATAAGGGACAGCATCGATTTCTGATGAAAACATTGGCACAACTGGAGAAGTTCCGAGAGGGAACCCTGATACTAGCCGGCGATCTTAATATTCCGCTGGACCCCCGGATGGATACGTCCGTGGGCACCAGTACCATTCCCGCACACTGCTTAAGGCAAGCCAAACAAGCTCTGGGTAAATCGGGCCTAGTCGACTGTTGGAGGGTGGCGCATCCCGACGCTAAAGATTACACATGCTACTCCGCAGTACACAATAGATATAGCCGGATAGACTATGTCTTCCTTGCCCAAGAATACCTCCCCTTCCTCCTCGCATCCGACATCGGAATACAACGAGACTCGGACCATGCCCCAGTTCTCATCACACTTAAATCCCCACTCTTCAAACCCAGGGAACGCTGTTGGAAACTCAATGAAAGTGTACTGGGAGACACTACCTTCACCACTCAAATAGCACAGACCTTGACACATTATTTTACTGACAACGACGACACCGACGTGGCCCCCCTCACGGTGTGGGAAGCACATAAATGTGTGATAAGGGGACAGCTTATCAAACTTTGCACCCAACGCAAGAAAGACCATGCCACACGGATACAGACACTGACACGAACAATAGCGGACTTGGAGACGCAACACAAACAAGACCACACGGACGATGCCTACCGCCTTCTCACCGACCAACGTAGACAACTCAGGGACTTGCTCTCACAGAATCTGTTACATACAATACGGAAGTCTAATAGACACTTTTACGAATTCTCCAACAAATGCGGGAAAATGTTGGCCCGCACCCTGACACAGAGGCATAGACAGCAGCATGTGCACCAGATAAGGGGCAGGGATGGGACGGTGAAACGGGCACCCCCGGACATCCTACAAGCATTTAGGCATTTTTACGCAGATCTGTACAACATCGACGCATCCTCACACCGCGCGGACACCTCCCTACATCAACATAGGATAGAGACGTTCCTCTCTGAGTACGTGGGGTGCAAGGTCCCGGCGGATGTAGCCGAGGACTTGGACCGCCCGATAACTGAGGAGGAACTAGCCGCAGCCCTTAAACAATCTAAGTCCAACAAAGCGCCAGGCCCTGATGGCCTACCGACCTCGTACCTACGCAAATTCAAAAATATACTGCTGCCTCATTTGCTACAGGGTCTCAACTCCCTGATAGATGGTGGCAGGTTCCCTGTTGACACATTACACGCGACGGTGACGGTAATACCCAAGGACGGTAAGGACCCCTCTGACTGCGGGAGTTATAGACCGATATCGCTACTCAACGCGGATCTAAAATTATTTGCCAAGACCATGGCCCTGAGACTCTCCCGCATACTCCCCGCGCTGATACACCCGGACCAGGTGGGCTTTGTCCCCGGTAGGGAGGCGCGGGACAATACCATCCGAGCCCTCAATCTGATCCACTCCGCCCGGTCGACCGGCAAAAATTTGGTTCTGGTCTCCACGGACGCAGAGAAGGCCTTTGACCGGGTGGATTGGAAGTACCTGGAAGCCACCCTGCGCCATATGCAGTTCGGGCCCAATATCCGCGCTTGGGTCTTAGCTTTGTACACTAACCCCACGGCTCGAATCCGGATTAACGGAGCGCTCTCGGCCCCATTCAACATACGCAACGGCACCAGGCAAGGCTGTCCCCTGTCCCCCCTCCTGTTCGCCCTCACCCTGGAGCCCTTCCTGGAGGCGGTCAGACGGGACGGGGGTATTACGGGGTACAGCATGCATCGAGTGGAGCATAAGGTGGCGGCATACGCCGACGACATGCTGTTTTTCATAGACAACCCCATAGTGTCATTCCCCAACTTGCTTCGGGCCTTCAGGGAGTTTGGGGGCATCTCCAATCTCAAGCTAAACATGACTAAATCGGAGGCCCTGCCAATCTCACTCCCAGCGGCGGGGATCGCTCACCTGCACTCACAATTCCGCTTTTCATGGTGTCCCGACAAGCTCAAATACCTAGGGATCTGGCTACCTACTGATTTGACCCTATTGTACCAGTTAAACTTCCTCCCCATCCTTACGGCTTTACTGAACGACCTCCGCCGCTGGAGGGGCCTTTATGTCTCTTGGTTCGGCCGGATCAACGTGATTAAAATGAATGTGCTGCCCCGCCTGCTATTTTTGTTCCAGGCCATCCCCGTTTCGCTGCCAAGATCCTTTTTTCAAACGATCTCAGCAGCGGTGAGAGAATTTGTTTGGAACGGGAGAAAGAGTAGGGTCAGCAAGGCTATATTAGAACGCCCAAAAACGAGAGGAGGCGCAGGGCTCCCGTCATTCCTAAGATACTATCAAGCAGCCCATCTACTCAGGCTAGTGGACTGGCATGCCCGCCCAACCACCAAGCTGTGGGTCCCCATGGAACTCGAGCAGACGGGTGGCGTTCTTCCCTCACGCCTATGGTTAAGCACCCTAACTCTGGGAGCCTTGCGAACTGGCAACCCCCTGATTGACGCCACACTGCAAATCTGGTGCACATTGCGATACTCACACCAACTTACGACCACGGACAGTCCTCACACGCCCATAACGCACAACCCGGGAGTAGGTGGGGGACTAACGCCCGCAGACCTTAGCACATACACCGACACCGACTGGCTCAGCTTTCAGCATCTCACACTAGGGAACCGACTTAAACCCTTGGCTGACATTTTAGGGGACAAGGTACCCACGGGACTAGACACCTTCCATTACATGCAAATTCGAGCATATTACAAGACTTTCCCAGTCAAACAATGCCTACACAGAGCCCTCACACAATTTGAAACTCTCTGCTCAGCCAGGTCACACCCAGTTAAGGGGGTATCTAGGCTCTACGCCCATCTTCTAGCTAGCGAACACCAGTCACACCCGATATATGTCACCAGGTGGGAAAGGGATACGGGGACCACACTCACTGACCAGGAGTGGGAAAAGATTTTCATACTGTCACATAAGTGCTCCATCAGCTCCAAATTCCAAGAGACGAACTTTAAGATCCTTACGCACTGGTACAGGACACCGGACACTCTGCACCGCATGGACGCAGAGATTCCCGGAGACTGTTGGAGGTGCGGAGCCTCAGACGGCTCCTACCTGCACATTTGGTGGAGCTGCCCCGAGATTATACCCTTTTGGTCAGCGGTCAGGGATTCCATTCAACAGATCACGGATATTACACTACCGCTCCAACCCCTCTCCATGCTCCTTCACCACACAGACATGACGCTTGCTGCCTATAAAAAATCCCTGATAAAACACTTGCTAACGGCAGCCACATCACTGATCCCCACAATGTGGAAGCAGCGGGATGCGCCTACACTCCGGCAGTGGATGGACAGGGTGGGGGATATATATACGATGGAGTCCCTTACGGCGGCCCTACAGGAGAGACAAGAAAAATGTACTCAAGTCTGGACGCCATGGCTGTGGCATTTATCGGCCGCCGGTGCGGGGAGCGGGAGACAGGCATCCCGACCCTCCCTACCCTCACCCTCCCTCTCTCCATCCTCCCATCCCCTTAGCCCCGACAGTCAGACTCCTTAACTCCCCCGTAGAGACTACCCCCCTGATTGCCGCACCATATTGTACCATACTTGGTACGAACTATAAGCGCTCTCGACCGTCCCGAGGGACGGACTCACAGACACGTCAATGTGTAGACATCCTCACCCCCACCGACTTGACTTACTACCACTTACTGTCATGTTTCAGCCCCCATGGACCGGATAAAGATACCCTTCTGACGCTCATCTTCATGAAGGCCCCATGTCACTGAGAAGCTGGCACGTAGATTGACTACAGATACACGGATAGTCCCACATGTTACTGGGGGGAACTACTGGTGTGAATTGTGACACCGAATCAAAGTGAAATAGGCTGAGAGCCGCATGCGGCTTCATAACGGTATAACATTGTATCATAAACCTTGCATAGAAACCCAGATAGCCTGAAATACTTCGCAGGGAATTCCGGCAAGAGCTCTACAAAAACCCAACCATCTTGACTGTACTAGGGGTTAGCAAGCTATGTATAAACAGCCGTGAATATATCGCGCACTCAATATCTTATGCTGTCCCCTATTAACTAAAACTTCCTACCCTTGGAATTTCCGACATACCCCTGTTCTAAGACTGGTGAAGTGTACTCATGTTCTGTTCTTGCTTGTTATAACTTTGTATCACTACCATTGCGCAGACACCCTAATAGCCTGGAATATCTCGCAGGGGACTCCGGCAAAAGCTCTACGAAAGCCCTACCACCTTGACTGTACTAGGGGTTAACAAGTTATGTATAAGCAGCAGTGCGTATATGGCACACGTAATATCTTATGAAGTCTCCCATTAACTAAATCTTCCTACCCTGGACTTTCTGATGTACACCCGTTATAAGTTTGGTGAACTGTACTCATGTCATGTTTTTACTTGCTATGGTTGTAATACCTCTTGCTATGCTATCCAAAACAAAATAAAAATAAAGATTGTCAAAAAAAAAAAAAAAAACCTGGCACCCAGACCACTTCATTGAGCTGAAGTTTTCTGTGTGACTATAGTGTCCCTTTAAATAAGAAACCAATCCTTGGTTTGCAAGACAGGGTATACTACAGTCAACTACACAGGAAATCATGTTATAACCACTGTATTAGAAAACATTAACATGGATAATAGTGAAATTATAACTAGTCTGTTCTCAAACATTAATGTTAACCCTCATTCTTTTGTTACCATTACGATAATTTTATTTTTGCAATATAATATGGGTCTGCATTAAACAAACTCTTCATTGATTAACGTTGTTCTGCATGCTACAGCAGCACAGCTAATTGGATGCCTGTTGGAAACAGACCATGCGTTTTGCAGTTTTATTAGAAAGGGGTTTAGTTGAACAGTAGGTCATGTTGGTCTACATAGGTTTAAAACTCCCCTTGTATTTTTAGTCAGTGGTGGCACAATTTGTTTATTTAAGAGGTAAAGCAAACAAACAAGAGTTTGGTATTCACAAGTCGAGTTTAGGAGATCCCATAAGCAATGGCATTATGTGGGGGGGGGAGAAAAAAAAAAAAAAAATATATATATATATACATATATACATATATACATATATACATATATACATATATACATATATACATATATACATATATACATATATACATATATACATATATACATATATACATATATACATATATACATATATATACACATACATATATACATATATATACACACACACTAGTTTTTTATATGTAATGCAGCACTTCAGTGGATAGCAAAAAAAAAATTTTAAAAAAAGGATGGAGAGATTTTATTAAGTTAGTAAAAATATTAAAATGAAGATGGGCAGGGCAAAAAAAATACATGAAAATCCAAGGCCATGTTTGAGCAGGGCACAGATCTTGTTATGCACTAGAGTCAGGGATTAATGTAGCAGATTTCTAATAGGGTGAAATAACTTACTGATCGGCCATAAGGTGATAAAGTCAGTCCGACAGGAGATGCATTGCCCAGGTTGGCACTAACGTATGCAGTAGGGGGAGAAGACGGCATGGAAAATTCAACAAATTCTTTCCAGGTGCTTGCCATATTTCTACTCCTGTTTCAACTTAATTTTACAATGCTGCATATAACAAAATCAAAACAAGACAACCTGATCAATTCACGTGTGGCTGGAAACGACAAGCTCATTTGCAAGATGCCGTAGGATATGATACTGGTTAGGTCCCAATAATGAGTAGGAAGCCAAGTCGATGAGAACCCAATTCACTTTTCTCTCAAATCACGGTTATGGGAGGACACAAGGTTAAAGGAAGAGCGCAAAGCAGAGGACAGAAAGAATATGAAAACACTTATATGTATAAAAAAAAAAAAAAAAATTAAAATATGATTTTTCGGTTTAAAACCATATAAGTCACAAAAACAATACATACAGAAACAAGGAATGATTGTATTGGAGGGGAAAAAGTTAAATATGCAGAATCAGTTTAGGTTTACAAAAAATAAAATTAAAAACAACGTTAAGAGTAAACAGTGTGTTAAGCATTATTTTGTTATGCATGTAATGGACATGTCCTTTAACCATTTAATTCCAGGACTGAAAACTTAAGAAACCGTTCACATTAGAAGTCACCAGAACCTCAATGAGAATGCTCTGAAATAAGGAGATCCTCAACATGTGTAAATTGTACTTGCATCAATTTCAAGTCAAAAGTTCTGAGTAAGCTACTTGGTGACTTGTAGCAGACTAAATTGTTCCTCTGTCTGGAAACCAATGACAATTTAAGTTTTGTGATTTATTTAGACACGAGGTTTACACATGCTGACTGCACAGACACAAACAATAAACAGAGGAAAAATAAGCAATGTTGTTAGCACTATATATT
This sequence comes from Pelobates fuscus, assembly GCF_036172605.1. NCBI lineage: Eukaryota > Metazoa > Chordata > Amphibia > Anura > Pelobatidae > Pelobates > Pelobates fuscus. The sequence continues at coordinate 130,588,472 of NC_086317.1, forward strand.
TTATGATGGAATACTATGAGGTTAAAGAATTTGTAATCTAGCATCACGACCACATGCTGTCTTTTACCAGAGTTTCCTCAGACTAACATATGCATTGTCCCTTCCTTATTAGAGCTGTGATTTCCTAAAACTGCTGCATGCATGGTCTTTACACCAATATAAAAAAAGATTGTATTGCAGTTAAGGTCACAAGTAGTCCAAGTTCAAGAAAACGTGCAGAATAGCTATAAACTACTTGTGACAGATAGCTACTAGGGATCTACCGATATTGATTTTTTTAGAGCAGATACCTTTAAAGGACCACTGTAGGCACCCAGACCACTTCAGCTTAATGAAGTGGTCTGGGTGCCAGGTCCAGCTAGGTTTAACCCTTTTTTTACATAAACATAGCAGTTTCAGAGAAACTGCTATGTTTATATAAGGGTTAAGCCAGCCTCTAAATCCTCTAGTGGCTGTCTCACTGACAGCCACTAGAGGCGCTTGCGTGATTCTCACTGTGAAAGTCACAGTCCGCGCATGCGCATTCAGCCGAATGGGAGGAGAGGAGGCGGAGAGGAGGAGAGCTCCCCGCCCGGCACTGGAATAAAGGTAAGTTTTAACCCTTTCCTCTCCCCAGAGCCAGGCGGGAAGGGGTCCCTGAGGGTGGGGCCACCCTCAGGGCACTATAGTGCTCCTTTAAAGGGAATCTCCAGTGCCAAGAAAACAATCCGTTTTCCTGGCACTGGAGGGTCCCTCTCCCTCCCACCCCCCAATACCCGGTTACCGAAGGGGTAAAAAACCCCTTCAGTGACTTACCTGAGGCAGCGGCTATGTCCCTCGCCGCTGTCTCCGCGACGCTCCTCCTATCCATTGCGTCAGCCGGTGGGCGAGACTGATCTCGCCCACCGGCCGAGGGGACCTAATGCGCATACGCGGCAATGCTGCGCATGCGCATTACGTCTCCCCATAGGAAAGCATTGAAAAATCATTTCAATGCTTTCCTATGGGGTTTTGAATGACGCTGTGCTAGAAACCAGGAAGTTCCCTCTAGTGGCTGTCTAATAGACAGCCACTAGAGGTGGAGTTAACCCTGAAAGGTAATTATTGCAGTTTATAAAAAACTGCAATAATTACACTTGCAGGGTTAAGAGTAGTGGGAGCAGAAGTGGTCTGGGTGCCTAGAGTGTCCCTTTAATCTGTGAACTTTCAGGCCGATAACTGTATTCTGTAAATTTACCATTTTTAAAAAATAAACAATTTCTAAAGGTAAATACACAAAATATACATGCCACGTGTAGTCGATGCAGTATGTATATAACGAATGCAGGGTGTGTTTGTGTGCATACATACATAGTAGATGCAGAGTGTGTGTGTTTCTGAAGGGATGTAAAATATGGGGGGGGGGGGGCATTTTTCATTTTATTTGTAATATTTATATGCTTTCCTTTTTTGTCTCCCCTCCCTGCTTCTTACTTGGCCAGGGAGGGGGGCTATGGCATTCCTTGGTGGTCCAGTGGCATGTACTGAGCAGTGGGGGCCCGCAGCAAGCGGTTACCTTCCCAGCAGCTCCCTGTCTAAATCTCGTGGTCTGTGTGCGACACGGAGCGTTGCCTTGGTAACCTGTGGCAACGCTCTGAAGGCTGCGGGACTCGCAAGATTTACACAGGGAGCTGCTTGGAAGCTAAGTAACAGCTTGCTGCGGGCCCCCCCCAAGACCACCGAGCTTGTAATGGGCCCGGTGGTCCTGCTATGCGTTGTCGGAATTTTTATTGGCAGATACCGATATTGTCGAAAATAACGAATATCGGTAAAACCGATAAATCGGTCGATCCCTAATAGCTACTTATACAACCTGAATTGTCCAGATGATTACAGATTTGCACAGCACCTCAATTTAAACAATGGAATGATGAGGAGAGAACTAGGATTTTGACCCATTCTGATCTCTGCATACCCTAGAGCAGGCATAGGCAACCTTCAGCACTCCAGATGTTTAGGACTACACCTCATGATGTAAGAGCATAAGGGATGTAATCAACACCATCTGGAGTGCCAAAGGTTTCCTATCCTTGCCCTAGGGATTAGCACTAAAGGACATTCTGAAGTGGGCTCTTTTGTTTGCAAAGTAGCCTTCATCTTGTACAGTGCATGGCATAGGAAATTGTTCTTCTAAATGTCCAATGATACTCTGCACACACAGTTATCTGGAAATAAAGATTGCAATACACAAGAACCACCTCACAGCACACAGTTCATAAGGTAGAGGAATGTTAAAAAGTGTGTGTGTATAATATATATACATATACACACACACACACTTTTTTTAACCCCTTAAGGACACACGACATGTGTGACATGTCACGATTCCCTTTTATTCCAGAAGTTTGGTCATTAAGGCATTAAATAAATAAAAAAAATAAAAAAAAAAAAAAACTTTATGAATAGGGAACTAGTGATTGCCTTAGAGAATCACAACATGCCCAATATAAGCCAATCAATGGCGCCCCTGACCGGCGGCACACTGCACATCTTCAGAAAACAAGCAGTGCTTAGCTCAGTGGAGTTGTTGCTCCACAGGATGCTGTGACCAGATCCAGTGGTCCCCAGCCAGGTTGTCAACCCATTCATAAATCATAAATAGCTTTAATACTTACCATGGGAGAGTAACCACAACAGCAGGCTGTATTTGCTATGGTGCCTTGAGTGTTCATTTATGAATGATTAATCAGGAGTATGGGTACCAAGGTTCACAAAAGCACGAATGACAGGGAATACCAAGCCAGTTAATATGGCAATTGAAACCACCAGAGCGTTCTCATTTGGTACCAGCCTGAAGCACTTGCAGCAAGCTTTTAGACTGGGAAGTGGCACTCACGTTCCCCTATTTTCTGTGGGAGAGTTGTACAAGTTTCATAAGGAATTAATGTGCATGTCTTCATAATGTGTTGAAGATAAGCTTTCATTTGAAAGCTTTACAACCACTAGTCAAAATTCATGAACTGCATGAAACCATCTGTTACGGTAATAGTATAGCTATTAGCAAAGCTGCAGCTTCATTAATGGATTTTATCTAAGTCACTGTATGGACTCCTCTTCACAGTTTCCTCTGCACTGGATCATGCTTTTCCAACGTCAGCCGTGGGCGAAACACTTAATATGCATGCGTGCCCATTAGACCTTCCCCATAGGAAACCATTGCCTTACTGCTTTCCTATGGGGATTTTCTAGACACTGGATGTGTGAGAACGTCCAGTGTCGTTTCACAGTCCAACTGAAACTGCAGGATGTTACACAGCCACAAAAGGCATTCTTAATACTGCAATGTTTACACTGCATGTTTCAAGCAACAGGGACACTGCATCCAAACCACTTTAATGAGATTAAGTTATCTGGTTGCCTGTAATGTCCCTTTAATGACCAGACGACTTTGCAATCATTCAATGTAGAGTTTTAATGCCGTTGAAGGCATAGACGGTCATACAGTAAACATATCTAAATCCCTGCTGGTACCAAGAAAGTACCTTTCAATACTTTTGAGTCTCTTCCCTATTGGGGCAACGGACTGACCGAATAAATGTGAGCGCTACTCATAGCCCTTTAAAATGGATTTACATATGTTGGCTGAGGGTTGCCCTGGTAGATAAACCCATGTCAAGTAGACCCCATGGTCTGAAAATACTCTGGTGAGGTCCCCTGCTGCAAGATCGGTGCTGGGCTTTGCCTAGTGCCCAGCAGCAGTCTCTGTGTGCTGGAGCTACAGGATGAGTGGATATTTCCATCTCACACTGCAATGACAATACAGAGTGCACTATCAAGCAGAGAAGCCACAATGTCATGTATGGTTAAGGCATGTTGGTTGAAATGTATATTTGAGTCCCTGTCTTTAATAAACCTAGATGATGCAATTTACCTGTTGAACCTGTGGATTAGCTACTTGAGATGACTGAGGATGTGGGCCTTCATCACAGAGTACCAAATAGTGTAGGAACCAGTGTATAAAATAATATGATCTAGGTTTGTGATAAAAATGGTTAAAAGAAGTGTTAAAATGCTCTGGGGAACATACTTTCTACAAATATATACTTTTGTGTAGCAGTTTTGGATTCTGAGATTAACCATAACTCACTCCTTACAGGATGGGTTCTATAACTTATAAAAACCAAATGAAGTCCTAAACATACAGGACCAATTAGTGAATCCAATTTGAGATGGTTTTCTTTATTTGCACTAGTGTGTACAAATTAAATATAAAAAAAACTTGGATTTTTTTATAGCTTATACATGAAGGGTAACAAAAGAAAGCCCATTTCTCATATAAAGTGTTCAATTTAATGTTAACAGGAGCACTTAAACAGAAAAGGGGGACATTATGGTAGAATGAACACATAATAAAGTGCCAAAAAAGCCTTGGTCCTTAAGGGGTTAGAAGAGGAGTATAAATATGTTTACATTTTCACATGATTAATATACTAGCCATAGTGGAACTAAAAATGTGGGGTCACTCCCTGCATAATGTGACTCTTTAAAGAATACTTTTTCAAAAACGTAATTTTGTGAAAAATGTGTCACCCAATTACTCAAATATTTGAGTATATGACTACCCAGAAAGAATTATATAAAAGTACTCCAACACTATTAACCCCTTAAGGACCAAACTCACACATGTCATGTGTCCTTAAGGGGTTAAAGAGAAAAAACAATTCCATAATCCCACCAGTTACTTTTCATCTTCAAATACAACTAAACTATGGAATGTCTTGTTTCTGACAGTTCAGTTGTCATCTACTGTGGAGAGCTTGTGGTTGAACTCTTACTCCAGGAATGCCAACTGTGCCAAAGACTTATTCGAAATGTATTAGCCCTAATCCTCCCCTGCACCCAAACATGGATAAAAGTCTGTCAAGTTACTGACTTCTAAGACTGTAAGCGCCTCTGCATGCCCAACGTTATCAACCACATACACTTTGGCATAGTAGGGAGAAAGGGATAACCTAAAACCTTACGCGTTCCCTGCCACAGATGTAATCTCTAAAGCAGTGGTTCTTAGACATTTAGCTAGGACAACTGGGTTCCCATTATTGGAACAAGCACTTGCAAGTTGGGCACCAGACAACTGCTCATCTACTATAGTGATACTGTCTTTCCCAGTACGGGTGGGGGAGAACATACTCCTGCTATATGCCTCCAGTTCCCACGCCTATTGCTCTGAAGATAAAATTTGGCAATGGCTGGAAAATGAGCTCCGCCAGTCTATTTGTGCAGAAAAGACCTCAGTTTAACAAACACACTTTTGGTAGCCAATAACATGGAAGAGCAAGACTTTATTTGTGACTGACATTTGGTGAGGGATGAAGAACAAAATATTTTTTTAATACAAATAAGTGAAACTACATTTATCCACCTTATCGTGGATTAAGAGAGCAGTATGGCTAATTGTAGGTGAACACTTTCCAGTCTAAAACCCAGTCTATGCGCATCGGATAGTAGAGAATGGATAGATGAACAGGGTGTCAATCCATGAAACAAGTTGCAGAGCATGTGTAAAAAGCCAAATTCAATGGTTTAAAGAGTGCAAAGAAAATGCACTTTATTGCAGCTCAAGACATTTGCAACTGAACTATTCAAATGGTTAAAGGACCACTAATAGTGCTAGGAAAACCAGGCACTATAGGGTCTTTAGGTCCCCTCCCCACCCTCAGGGTCCCACACCCGCTGGGCTCAAGGGGGCTGTAGAGGTTAAACACTTCCCTTTCTCCAGCGCTGGGCTCCCTCGGCGCTAGGGAACTCTCCTCCCGACGTCAGTGCTGAATGCGTGGCAAGAGCTGCGCGCATTCAAACAGTCCATAGGAAAGTATTTCTCAACGCTTTCCTATGGACGCCCAGAAAATCACAGTGAGAAGAGTCCCTCAGTGAGAGCCACTAGAGGCTGGATTAACCCTAGTGTAAGCATAGCAGTTTCTCTGAAACAGCTATGTTTACAGCTGCAGGGTTAAAACCTGGGGGACATGGCACCCAGACCACTTCATTGAGCTGAAGTGGCCTGGGTGCCTTTAGTGGTCCTTTAATATATATGACCTCTAATGGTGTTCAGTATACTTCCTTGGCTGTAGGCATGAGAGTCATGTATTTCATAACAACGTTTTTGTAAAACTAGGTTATTCCTAAGTAATTCTGTGCTCAATAATCATGATGGTGTTAGTGCAAGTAATTAGAATAAAAATTACTCAAATATGTACTAGGGATTAACCACCACACACTGAGAAATATGAAAATACACCCACCTTGATGAGATATTCAGGTATTGCACTTTCAGTAGTATTTAAACAATTTTTTTTTGCTTTTTTCTTTTTTCGGACAGCGCAGGCTTCAGAAGGTTTTCGGTTGCTAGTATTAAAAGATAGCTAGAGAAAATGATCTATCGAGCTAAGAAAGACAACTCCCGCTGCACTAGGCGGTGGCAAAGTGCAGCACTGAGAATAAAACAAAGACTAATAGCAGCGTTGGGAAGTGCTCTTGTGTAGCTGTTGAGTAGGCACAAACTTCTTGTTTCAGATCAAGCGTTGTGTCTTCAGCGCAAGTTCTCTTCTTTGGTCTTGTTGGGTACTATTGTGGCAGGTGTTCCTTGACTGATCTGAACTTGAAGCAGCAGTTTCAGGTGGTAGTTTCTGGTCTGTTACACTTCATACTAAAAAAATGAAAAAAAAATGATATATTAGGAACTATCTAGTAGAAAAGAAGTTAACGCATCTAATAACAATGCATTCTACAATCTTTAAAGAGAAAATGCATTGGCAGTACAAATTACTTGCGCTAGTCAGGACAGCATGCACACTTTAAAGTCGATAATTTGTTTTTATGCTGGGTATTACACATACAGACCCACTCATTTTTTTGATATTCTAAAAAAAAGTCAATCCACAGCCTAGACTCCAGGGGGTCCTAAAGAATGGCATGACTGTGCACTCTTGCTTTTCAGGGCACAATAGGACCCTGGGAAATGCTTCTTTAGCATCATCAGGACAGATCCCAATCAGGAGGTGGAAGATTAATGTATCAACAGATAACAGAAGGAATCCAATGACACTAAATTTGAATACATGCTGCACCTGAACTTCTGAATTAAAGGAACACTTTAGGGTCAGGACAAATATAGTAAAAACTTACCTTAATTCCAGTCTGCCGGTGCTTGGTTCTGCCCCTGATCTGTCTACTTGGCTGACATCAGAAGTGCTGATCTGAACCAACCACAATGCTTTCACATATGAAAGCATTTGATTTGCCAAGACTGTCAAGGAGACAGATCAGAGCTAGCTCAAGCCAAACACCACTGGCCAATCAGCGTCTCCTCATAGAGATGACTTGAATCAATGCATCTCCATGAGGAAAGTTGTGTCTCCATGCAGAGGAAGAACCTCTAGTAGCCATCTGAGAAGTGTCTAGTGAAAGGGGTCTCTAGGCTGTAATGTAAACAGTGACTCTTGAAAAGCCAAGTGTTTACTGCAAAAAGATTGAAGGGACTGATTCTACTCCCCAGAACAAATACAATATGCTGTAGTTGTTCTGGAGACTATAGTGTCCCTTTAAGTCATGGCTCTGGCAACAAATGAGAAAGCCTCAAAAAATAGATCTATTTGTGTTCTCCTGGAACAACCCCACCTCCCCAATTGTGTGATCAAAACAATACAAATGCAGTAGAAGAGGAAAATAAATCCATCCCTTGGTGGTATCTTCTCATAAAGTACTAATGTGTAGAAATATTTTAGATCTTACCATCATGTGCGACTTGCCATCAAAGATCACGTGGTCATATTTCCTATGCCTGACACTTCAACACTGGGCAAAGCTACCACTATCCAGAAGGGTCAATTACAAAAGGCAGGCAGGGAATTTGCTTTATCTATAGATCCACCAGATATCTTGATGATGTAGTCTTGCCCATTGCAAGAGATCATCAGCGACATCGGTTCCTGGTGCTGAAGTTAACCGCTGAGTGAAAAATGGCACCACTTGCAAGAGACAGGTTCAGTTACGTAAATCTCATCTTAGCCTGCCTCCCTGCCCAGGCGACATCACAGTGGTCTTTGCTAATTCTGCAAAGATCACAGACTATGAACACCACACAGGGACAAGTTGTCACCATTTAACTTGTCCCTGTGTGGTGTACAAAGTAAAAACTGTAAGTGTACTAAAATATGCTCCAAGGAAATAGAAAGCTCTTGGGGAGTAAACAATGCAGACTGGGGAAGCTTTTCAGCTTGCCAATCACCAAAATCCCTTCACATGGCAAATACTGCAAAATCTGCAAGTCATGGTCTCAGAATACAGAAGCCAGAGCGCTTGTACGAAATACTCAAATCTGCAGCTATTAATAGGCACTGGAGCAGTCCGCTATAACAGCTGCATGAGAATTCCTTCAGAGACCTAAATGTGCGCAGCTGTTAGGAACAGGATTGTCGTATTAAAAAAAAAATTAAAATAACCCACACAGATGTATAAAAAGGGCCTAAATGAACGTCATGTAATTTCACAAAAAAAAAACCCAAAACAAACATTAGGATACAGACAAATGTAAAACACTTATCAATGTTCGGGCTCCCATTTAAACATTAACCATATTAATATATTGACTAGAAAAAAAAGTGGGTAATTCCATAAAAAGGGTGTTCAGAAATGTAGTGCAGAAATGGTGTTGGCAGGGGGGGGGGGGGGGGAGGACCCGCTTAGGGAGGCCTGTCTTGACGTTGGCAGGTGGGCATTCCCTCCAATGACCTCCATTTGTCTAAATATAGATAGGGATTAAGGAGAGAGCGCAGGTAACTTTCTTTTCTTTGGTTTAAGCCAAAAGTACTGCTTAAATTTTACTGCTTCAACAGTAGCACCCCACACAGTTGAGATTTGATTTGATACATAGTGAGATGGAAGAACGTTGTGCTATAGACAAAAAATGCTGGATAGCAAAATTCTGGTCTAGAATACATAAACTGGTACAAACGATCCTGAAGGTCACGATACCATTCCCCCCCCCCCCCCCCCCCCAACACTTTATCCTCACTACACCGCCAAAGGGTCTACCAAAATTTCAGACCCTTCTCTTTAACCACTTAATTGGGGCAGCGACTCAACTCATTCCTAAATACTGGAAACAGCCACAAACTCCCACAATAAGAGAATGGATTCTAAGAGTCAAGGGCATCAAACAGATGGAAGAACTAACTTACGCTAAATCAAAAAAATTACGCTAAGTACACACGAATTTGGGAACCGTGGCATGCATTCATTCACGTCACCCGAGCTAGACCCAAACAACGGTACTAGGCTGTGACGTGAATCAAGTAGTACACATTGACATATGACAGCGCGAAGGGACCTTCCTCCTCCCTTCGCCCCCCTTACCTCTCCCCCTCCTCCTCCACCCCCTCTCCCTCTTCAGAGAACCCCAACAGACATCTAATTCCAAGTATTCTAGGGATCGGATGCGACCCTTCGACACGATGCCTATCCAAGTATCTACTCCCCACCAGGACCGCGATAGGTAACCTTTAGTATGCGTACATGTTGTCTATATGACTCTACAGTCACCATTACTCAGAATTGCATACAGTCATTATTGTAACCACTATCACTATCAGTGTACGATATAACGTGACCTTGTATTGTTTAAATCTTACGCTCATACCGAAATTCAATGTTATTTGTATTACCAATCGATACCATGTATATTGCATAATATATATATAATCGTCTGTTTAATCATTATTCAACAATGTACTGCTTCATACATACCTTGAAAATAATAAAAAATTGAAAAAAAAATAAAAAATGCTGGATCTCCAACAAATTGGGTTTTCTGATTTTGGATGGTATCACAAGGTGTCTGCGCCCTAACCAGGGACCATTCCATTATAGAAGCAAATTTTTTATTTCCTGCAGCAATATAAGGCCATGTAATTTCCCCACAACATTCTCGAATACCGGAATCAAGTTTTAAAAAAAAAAAAAAAAAAAAAACCCACACAACATTTGTCACCTAAAAAAATCAGCTTGGATCTTACCATCACAAGATCAGAGTTATTCCACCATCCCTCTCAGGAGTGTGCTACAGAGACTGAATTTTACTATCACAATTGGAGTTTGCCAGTCTTAAAGGGACATTATATGCTCACAGACCACTTCCACTCATTGAAGTAGTCTGGGTGCTGTGTCCTATGTCCTTAACTCTGCAAATGCAATTATTGCAGTTTAAGAAATTGCAATAATTACCTTTGAGGGTTAACTCCACCTCAAGTAGTGGTCTACTCGATAGCAACTAGAGGGACTTCTGGGTAGTATGGCGACTTTTGGTTGCCTGACACTGGACATTCTATGCACGATGAAATCCAGCAAGCCCAAATCCCTATTGTACATGCTTTCCTATGGGAGAAGTACTAATGCGAGCACTGCGTCTGAGGGCGGGGGAGGAACGGAAGCAAAGTCTGAACCAGTGCTGAGGTTTTTAATCCCTTATGCAACCAACTACAAATTACTCAAGTTGAAAACACAATACTACACAAGTCTGCAGTAGAACCGAAATGTTATACAAGGGTCCTGGTTAGGCTACTTTCACGCAGATTTGCTTGGGGAGTAGAGGGTGTATTCCCTATGTGGCACGTATGATGTTAAGTGCCTTAATGAGAGATGTATAATTTATTTTCTCACCCCTAATTGTTTTTCCTGGGAAGCTAAAGGTTTTGTGCAGCATCTTAGATGTTGCTAAAACTGCACTCTTCTGGACAGTGATCCCTGGAATCTGTTAAAGCCAAGCCCCAAGTGCTCCGATCACAAAACTGGACTACCACCACTGCCACATCTTTTCAAGCTCCTTTTTCAGTCCTTGGTATTTGTCCACCTCATGTTCTTCCTTCTTGATGTTCTTGTCACTGGCTTTTGCCACATCAACCACCACCACGATGTTAAGCTGGTTTGCCAAAACAAGTGTCTGTATCTGAAAGTCCCACAGGATCTTAGCCCTGTAATTTTCAATTACCCTTCGGCAAGTCCAGCACACAATCCCAGCAATTTAGATGGGACGCTCAGTGTATGCTGTTCCTGCTAATATCTTGTACCTGGCTACTATGTGCTGGATTGTTGCAGAGGCCTCTCTGCACAGTCTGCACCTTGGTTTTGTGACCCCAGCTTCTATAGTGCTTGCGCCAAGTGTATTCCTATGCTGCTAGGATTAGTGCCTCAGTGCAGTCTGTGTCCTGCAATAATGTGAGGCACATCCACCATCTGCCAGTTGTACACCCCACGGAGAGGTTTGTCTTGCCATAGAACCACATTTTCTGCATCCTGTTTCAGACATTCCCTTAGTTGTTCATCTTTGTCATTTACTCGTTGATGCTCTGGGTTTCATCCAGGTCTGTGGCCATGACACTCAGTCCCTGATCTCCTTGCTTTCGGAAGGTGCACACTACCTGGATGGAATCCTCCATTCATAGTGAGTAGTTTCTGGATTTTGACATCCATGGTGACCAGCTCTTCTCTTGGCCAGGTTATTATTCTAGCTGGGTACCAGATGACTGGATCTTGTTCTTGCCATTGAAAAGGGACTTCAGGACCTGTGACATTGATGTGTGACTGAGGTTACCTGTCTTTTCCTCATGGTTGCCTTGTGTTTAAGGTACCATGAGGTCCTTGTAGACATTCAATGTGTCTCATATTTGACCTTCTGTCCTGATCATCTTGCCTCTTTTGACCTCACCCACACTTCTCTAGTCGCAACGAGATTCTGATGTCCTGCTGTATATCCAAGTTAGGAGGATTAGGGAGTCAATGCCCCCACTCACTCTTGGCAAACAGTGTTTTGTCATCTTTACCCAGTAGGTGTGGGTCATAGTAGGTCCTGGTCTAAACAAATCTTTAAGTGGGCTATTCATGGTTAGATATCTTCCAATGTGATGTGACAGGTTCTTTTTCTGAAAGCATGCAGTAGTCTGCTTTCAGTTCTAGTAGCCACAGAGTCTTGGTGGCAAGTGATGCTTCTCTCCCCCATATGTTCAATCTTTGGCTGGATAAGTGGTAACCCTGCAGTTGTGCATACACCATGAATGGATAAAGTACCCTTAGTGTCACTATACCACACTCCCTCCACCTATCTGTTCCTGTACGTTCAGTTGTCTGGTTTCAATTATATGTCTGTTAGTCCACCCATTGTACAGCGCTATATAAATAAAACAGAGCATGAATTTTCTCAGCCTCTGCTTCTCTGGTTATCTGCTCAGTCTGGTTGCCAGTGCAGTCAGCCACTGCTTAGCAGTTTCCAGTGCCTCTGGTACATGCATACCCTTGTATTTGCCCAGTAGGTAAGGTCTATCTGATCGTTCCACCTCTGAAGTTGATATAGCTTACTAACTACTTACGTGTTGCCTTTGTGGTGGGCATTTTTTGTCCCTTCAGCCTGATCTTTTAGTCAGACTAATGTTGTGGCATACGATCTTGTTGGTCTTTGATGGTGTTGGCATTGTGGACAGTGCCTCAGCCAGCATATTGTCTGGTGACAGTTTCCCCAGCGTTTTTATGATATCTTGTACGGTGGTCAAGGACTGCTAGCTTTTCTATGATCATCTTATACCCATTATGCCATCTTGAGCAAGAGATTCAGGTTAAGAACCCTCTTAAGGTATCGGAATACACCAAACCTCATACATGAGGAGGAAGAAATTCTATCTAATTTTAGTTGTGACACTAGCTTCCTCTTGACAATGTTCAAATGTTGTGTAACTAGCTGTTTTGGTGTTAAGGTAGATGAAGGTCTCTAATTCATCCATAGTTCCCTTCCAAAATATATGTTTCATGTACCCCCTCATTGGGTTTGCTGTTGTACTAGCATTCAAGCATGTCTAGGTTTTCACTGTGTCCAGAACGACAACTTAGTTACTATAATAAACACATATCCATCTCTGATATACCGATACGCCTGATGTCTGTCAATAGAAGCGTTATTAGCCAAACGGGTATGCTCCGTAGTATAATTATTTAACAAATATTTCACTATTTGTAACCAAGGTTTTCAAAGCCAGCAGACGTGCGAGGAGTTACATTCCTCCCACTTAGAAAAGACTACTTTCCTGTTAGAAGTATAGACAAAGAACTGTGTATGCCAAGCCTGCCAAGTTAAAATTCCTGTTTTTTTTTATTCTCTTTCAATATATTTAATGTATATTATTTTTAAAATATTTTACCAGGAAAGATACATTGAGATTTCTCTCGTTTTCAAGTATGTCCTGGGTATATTCAACAGCTTAACGTGTAGAATCTCAGAACCAGTATTGACTGCTTTTCCTCTATTGAAATAATGACGTGCTCCTATACTTCCACTATTCCGGCATCGGATTGGTTCACTGGAAACTGCTTTTCAGATGGCTATATGGCTAACACCTACAGAAGGAAAACCAAAAATTTGCTTTGGAAGAAATAGCTCCCATGATCCCATGCCAGGATGTCACTCTAAAAAGGATATGTACTGAATGATGGTGCCTTTGAGGTAAAACAGTGTATAGAAAAATACAAAATGTATGTTTCAGCATTTTTAGAGATCACAGTGCTTTAAGTTTAAACAACCCAACCATAAGGTAAGCTGTATAATTTAAGAAAATATACCACATAGTAAAATAAGACCTGGTTATTACTTTAGTCAGACACATGGCAGGTTTACAGAGCACACCCCTCCACCATTTATGGTTTATGCATAAAGACATGCTCGGTCCACATGGTCAACCTGCAATGAAGATAAACAAGCAAAGCCTTTTCACTATGAAGTTTCAAAACTATATGCAGCAAAGCTATTGCAATGGTGAAAGCTAATCTAATGTTAGCATGCATCCACCAGAAGTATAGAAAATGTATAAAACTTATCCTTTAAAAATAGAAAAAATACACATACCTCCCATATTACAAAATGGGCTAATAAACGACAAAGCTGTATTTACACCTTTTTTGATAAAATAATGGATATCACTTTCTTAGATGCAATATTCTAAGCACTGTAACTGTGTCAAAAGGGCACTTTTTGATGGATTTTGCCCTATGCATGTCCATTTGGACAGTATCCCAAAGCCCACACAAGCACAAAACCAAAAACAATTCCAACCACCAGGTTTTAATTGTATGCATTAGGGGAGGGGCAGTCCTATTATGGACCTCCAGCTGTTTATAACACCTCCTGCCAGCCAACAAAATGTTTACATTAAATAAGAAAAAAAAATAAAAAAAATAATAATATATATATATATATATATATATATATATATATAAATAAATCTGTTTTCAGCTACACTAGCTTTAAAAAAAAAATGAAAATACCAAAAACATTGATGCAGTTGCACGGGAAATGCAGTTGCACGTGTCTTACATGTTTCCTTCCCCTTAAGAGAGAGATGAGCTATGATGAGACAGTGCTATCCAGATCCACCATTTTTCCCTGGACACATTAACACGTGCTGGTGAGCAGCCCTGGAGCATGTGTTAATATGTTACTAGGAGCAGTCATTTAAACAGTTTGCCAGATTCACTGATTTCCTTCCTGTGTATAGACTGCACACACTGCAGGCCAGCACTTCATGTACAGCCCTCCAACAATCACATCAGCTGGTTTCCAATCAGTTTATAAGCCCTAAAACTAAAGGCCGTAAAATGCACCAAGGAAAACACACACCGAAAAAAAAAAACCAGCACACCGGTCATGTGAGTTAATATTGCGACACCATGGAGAGGGAAACAAAAAACCCAGCATGAAAGGAAGCACATTCCCAGATCAGCCCGGTGCTTGCAGGGATTTGTAGTTCTCCCAACAAGTCCCAGTCCAACTGAACACGCCAAGGCGGACTACAACTCCCAGCGTGCCGCATCACGGGCCCAGGAAGGTCGTGGCCTGGCCAGCGCGAGCCGCGGATTGAGTCTGCGCCCTCCCATTGGCCGTGCCTGCCCGAGACCCAGCCCTCCGGCACCGCATTGTGTGCACCCCTATTGTCCGCTACTCCCCACCACAGTGACTGGCAGCCTCGCCATCAATACACAGCCATTAGCACGGCGAGCTGCCGCGGACTACGCTTCCCATGATGACTAGCCAGCCGGAGAGCCGGCCGAGCATCACGGGAAACGTAGTCCACACGAGCTCCCGCGCCAAAGGCTGGCCATTACGATGCAATAAGGCGCAACACTAAGGGCCGACTAGCCAGCAGCAGATACCCTCTCCGACCCCCCACCATCACTGCACTCCCCCGCGGCATGCCAGCCCTTCCCGACACCCTCACCGCCTCAGCCAGCCATGTGCTAAGACAATGCTGGGGTCTGAGGGCAAGATACCCGCTCACAAAGACAAACTCACCCCAACAGCTCACAGCACCATCACCAGCGCCGCCATAAGCAGCACGGCACATTACGTAGGAATAAAACACGGAGTTCTCGCGAGAGCTTGTAAAGCCGCGGGATGGGGAGGGGAGGGGGGTGGCTGGCGCGTGCGCGGTGTGGAATGCGGCGCTGGCGCCGAGCCTTGGCGCATGCGCAGTAGCGCTGACACGGAAACATGGCAAGGGTGATGTCATGCTGTTTGGCTGCAGACAAGGGTTTCGCAACCTTCTTCTTTCTTCAGACTCATAAAACTGTAGGACAGGGATTGTAAACAAAATGCTAGGATCCAAGACTTTTGCAGAACTAGAACTCATATGATGGCTTGCCAGCCTGTAAGGGACACCCCCCATATGTAGATATAATAAAAAGAAATGACACATTACTACAGTCCCTGCAAACAGGCCGCGCAGCTTATACAGTGATGGCTTCCCAGGCCTGGAAGTGGTTCAGCCAATCCGGAGGATCGTGTATTGTCATTGAGTCGACTCTCACCCTGTCTCCACTTCTTCAAAAAAAAAAATTTCTTTAGGAAAGCATATCAATGAAACCAGACATCTCAACGTGCAAAAATGCATTTCAGGGTGGTGGCTTCACCAACTACTATGCCACCCTCCCTCCCCCCCCCCCCCCCCCACACACACAAACATGCACTATTATATATATTCACACACACACAATCAGATACACACTGACACATTGAAATACACACTGGCACATACACTCAGATACACAGTGACACAAAGATAGAGACACTGGCACGTACACCACGACACACACAGGCATACACAAACAATGATACACACACTGGCATATACATTCAGATCAGGGTGACCAGACATCCCAGTTTTCACCTGTTTGTCCCAGCGTCCCGAGAATCATAACGCATAAATGTCTCAGTTTCTGCAGAGCCGGCTCCTTTCCCCATGTGCTGAGGTTGACAACGGAGATCCTTTTATCTTCCCTGCCGGCCTCATGCAGAGCAGGCTCTGCTATATGCCTTCCTGGGCCGTTGGGGAGATCAAAGATCTTCCTCAGCGGCCCCAAGGCACTTTGCTGCTACAGCAGAGGGAGGGAGGAAGGGAGCTAGGGCCTGGGAAGCAACATGCTCCTCCCACGAGCAGGCAGGTCGGAGCGTTGCTACGCGTTACCATGGCAACGCTCCAACATTGCACTGTACTCGCAGGATGAGAGAGTAGTCAGCTTGCAGCCAGAGGAGCTGCAGGCTGAACTGTGCGTGCCACCACTGGACCACCTGGGATTCTCAAGTCCTCCCTCCCTGGCTTAAGGTAAGAAGAAGGGTGGGGAGGGTGATATAAATTGACTAATTGAACCCCTACACACACAGCACACCTATTCACACTACACCCCCTCCACACACACATATTGAACCCCTACACAGGGGCGGATCCAGAACCAAATCTCGGGAGGTGCACTGGTGGTGACTAAATGTTATGACTACACCTACCTGGAGGTCCCTCACCGCGTCTCAGTCCATGGCTGCGGCGGTTTACTCTCGGGGCACGCCGAGGACTCCAGTGTGCTCAGCCGTAGGGACAGGCAGCCGGCATCCCTGTGGCACATAAGAAATCTATTCATGAATAGGACTTTACATACGACATAAGGTCAGTTATGTAACCATGTAATTTTCTTTATATACACTGCTCAAAAAAATAAAGGGAACACTTAAACAACACAATGTGACTCCAAGTCAATCACACTTCTGTGAAATCAAACTGTCCACTTAGGAAGCAACACTGAGTGACAATCAATTTCACATGCTGTTGTGCAAATGGGATAGAAAACAGGTGGAAATTATAGGCAATTAGCAAGACACCCCCAATAAAGGAGTGGTTCTGCAGGTGGTGACCACAGACCACTTCTCAGTTCCTATGCTTCCTGGCTGTTGTTTTGGTCACTTTTGAATGCTGGTGGTGCTTTCACTCTAGTGGTAGCATGATACGGAGTCTGCAACCCACACAAGTGGCTCAGGTAGTGCAGCTCATCTAGGATGGCACATCAATGCGAGCTGTGGCAAGAAGGTTTGCTGTGTCTTTCAGCGTAGTGTCCAGAGCATGGAGGCGCTACCAGGAGACAGGCCAGTACATCAGGAGACATAGAGGAGGCCGTAGAAGGGCAATAACCCAGCAGCAGGACCGCTACCTCCGCCTTTGTGCAAGGAGGAACAGGAGGAGCATTGCCAGAGCCCTGCAAAATGACCTCCAGCAGGCCACAAATGTGCATGTGTCAGAAACAGACTCCATGAGGGCCCGACGTCCACAGGTGGGGGTTGTGCTTACAGCCCAACACCGTGCAGGACGTTTGGCATTTGCCAGAAAACACCAAGATTGGCAAATTCGCCACTGGCGCCCTGTGCTCTTCACAGATGAAAGCAGGTTAACACTGAGCACATGTGACAGACGTGACAGAGTCTGGAGACGCCGTGGAGAACATTCTGCTGCCTGCAACATCCTCCAGCATGACCGGTTTGGCAGTGGGTAAGTAATGGTGTGGGGTGGCATTTCTTTGGGGAGCCGCACAGCCCTCCATGTGCTTTCCAGAGGTAGCCTGACTGCCATTAGGTACCGAGATGAGATCCTCAGACCCCTTGTGAGACCATATGCTGGTGCGGTTGGCCCTGGGTTCCTCCCCATTTTTTTATTTTTGTGTGATTTTGTTGTCAGCACATTCAACTATGTAAAGAACAAAGTATTGGGGGCTTGATATCCAAGCGGAGCAGTCACATGTCTGACAAGCTCCTGCTTTAAGCATTGATTTGAGGCACTAAAAGGCCATCAACCTGCAGATCAAACCGTGCAAAACTAAAAGCATGATTAAGGGCATCCTGGCGAACCTGCTAATGACAAGCTACTGACGATACTCACCGGATTGCCCGAGCCCGGACATTGCGGTCTACAGGCGAACCTGGCGCCGGAGGGATGGCCGCTCTCCCGCCACTCTAGATTGCCAAACAGACCTATTGTATTTGATCTCAATCCCCCCCCTTTTCTGGACTGGTGGGGGATATCACGGCCCCCACCAGGGTACACCGCCACACCTCCCAAACATAGCAGCTTACACTCACTTTAACGACAATTGGTGAGTAGTGTGCCCAAGATTGCTGCTGCACCGACCAACCACATGCCCAACTGGGAGCAAAAGTTCCAGGCGGCTTTCGACACCCTGTGTGAAGCGTTCTGGACCCGGACCGAGGCCCGCCAGCGGCAACCCACACTCACATCAGTCAAGCCCACGGAGGCTCCAAGCGTGGAACCGACCCCCTGCATTTCCACAAGGCCGGGAGCCAAGAAGAGCAAGTACCCTCCGCAGCATACGCCTGGTGTAAAGCGTCCCTGCAATGCCCCAACATGGAGACATGCTCCCAGACGGGGACCTCGGCGACCTCGCCTGCCTGCACACGGCCCACGCACTCAGGCAGCCCAACACCCTCCAGCATCAATAGGACGCAGTCTGACTGTAGTGAGCAGAGCGCATAGCAGTAAACGCTGGCTGGAAGTAGCGAGATACACAGCCTACGACGTTCCTGAAGACACAGACCACCTGCCCCAGCCTGGATTGCTGGCTAAGGGCATTGGATGACCACGGAACTCTGAGCTCAGGCTTTACTCACAGCTCTCTTATTGTTTTTCTAAGGTTTCTCTAATGTCTCTCTCACCTCCTAACATTATGCTAAAGTCTAAACACATGCGGTAGCCTCTCGGTGGTAAAATATCTTATCAGCATGCCTCCACTACAATACATGATATAGCAAATGTGCATCTAACTATCTCTCTAAGTTTAATTATTTTGACTCTGCTAATGTTAATTTGGTCAGGCCAGTTTAGCTTGTTTAACTCATGCTTTGTAAATCAAACTAATATGCTTTAAACTCGACACTCCTGTACTTAAATATCAAATTAGTGCACTGTTATAACATACCCCACTGTTCTTATTGATATGCTATCACTGTTTTGAACTAGGCATGCGGACTGCCTTTGGGGTACCACATGCCTGTATGTTATCCTCATACGCACCGCAAAATATTTTTTTTCAAAAAATAAAAAAGTAATCGATAATTTTATTTGGCAACATAAAAGACAGAGTGGCACGTAACATTTTATATCATCCTAAATCATCATACGACCTTGGTTTATCACATTTACATTACTAATTCCTAGGGGCATAACTAAAAGTTGTTTTTTTTCTTTATATATATATATATATACACCATTTATATAATTTTTCTTGCTTCCGCAAGTCCAAATTTGTCGGTATTGAAATATAATTTGAATTTGCAAAGATAGCCATAACTTTTTAGATCACTTTTGGAACACTATAATAAATACAATCAAAATAGTGATGCAATTTAACTGTCATTTTTTAGAACACGTTGATAAATATGCCCCATATGTAGAGAATTGAACATTCCCATCATATCTAGTAAAAGGCTATAGTTTTCTTATACACATATCCACATCAAAATATTAGGAGGCCACAATGACTTGAATGCATGTGAAATATATATTTTTCATATACTTTTTTCCTTTTGTTTTCCAGTATCTCTAGTATTTGTAGAACACATGCAAGTACATACAGTTGCAAGAAAAAGTATGTGAACCCTTTGGAATGATATGGATTTCTGCACAAATTGGTCATAAAATGTGATCTAATCATCATCTAAGTCACAACAATAGACAACCACAGTCTGCTTAAACTAATAACACACAAAGAATGAAATGTTGCCATGTTTTTATTGAACACACCATGTAAACATTCACAGTGCAGGTGGAAAAAATATGTGAACCCTTGGATTTAATAACTGGTTGAACCTCCTTTGGCAGCAATAACTTCAACCAAACGTTTCCTGTATTTGCAGATCAGACGTGCACAACAGTCAGGAGTAATTCTTGACCATTCCTCTTTACAGAACTGTTTCAGTTCAGCAATATTCTTGGGATGTCTGGTGTGAATCGCTTTCTTGAGGTCATGCCACAGCTTCTCAATCGGGTTGAGGTCAGGACTCTAACTAGGCCACTTCAGAAGGCCTATTTTCTTCTGTTTAAGCCATTCTGTTGTTGATTTACTTCTATGCTTTGGGTCATTGTCCTGTTGCAACACACATCTTCTGTTGAGCTTCAGCTGGTAGACAGATGGCCTTAAGTTCTCCTGCAAAATGTCTTGATAAACTTGGGAATTCATTTTTCCTTCGATGATAGCAATCCGTCCAGGCCCTGACGCAGCAAAGCAGCCCCCAAACCATGATGCCCCCACCACCATACTTCACATTTGGGATGAAGTTTTGATGTTGGTGTGCTGTGCCTCTTTTTCACCACACATAGTGTTGTGTGTTTCTTCCAAACAACTCAACTTTGGTTTCATCTGTTGAATATAAACACAGTATTTTCACAGCCTGAGAGAAATCAAGCAAAAAAAAAATACAAAAACGGGTTACAGGGGTACAGACAGGGCTTAACCATAAACTATACAAAGGATACAACATTCAAGGAGATGAGGGAGAAACTTTCCAAAACAGAAAGTAAATCCCATCAAGACCAGTACCCCTATGGAGCACTATATACACCTTATGAAAATGTATCACAGACAGTGTGCAAACAACACAGAAAAAATAATGAAGTTTTATTGGTAATAAGTTAAAATCAGCACCAAATGCCTCGAATACATTAGACTGTTAAATCAGTCAATGTGGAAAAAATGCAGAAAAAGATATAAACTCCAGCTTAATTAAATGTAACTAAATTATATTATAATAAAGTAGATACTATGCAAATAAATCACTCAGAATAGCAGAGCGGCTAAAAAATAGCAACAAAAGTGGCAAATAGTATAAACTTATGTGTAGGAAAGAAGCTGGAATGTATCTAATTAAATCCAAATGAATGGAATCAATAACATATAAGAACCCAAAGATCCCTTAATAAAGCCAGATCCTATAGCAGGGGTAGGCAACCTTTTAGCAGCACTGTGCCGATATAGGATTGTGAGGTCCCGTAGCGTGCCGGTCCTATTTTTTAAAATTTAGGTGTGTATGCTGCCGTATTCTGCGTGTTATTTTTACTGCAGTTGCTTTGCATCATTGTATTTGTGCGTATATGAGTTATTATATTGTATATGTTCATTAGTAGTTTATGGTATCGTGTATGATACATATGAATGTGGGCTGTGTATGAGGTCTGCTTGTGGAATTGTGTGTGGATGGATATGTCACATTGTGTGTTTGGTAGTGTGTGTGGGCTGTTTGGGGTATTGCATGTGAAAGGCTGCATGTGGGGTTTGTGTGCATGTATGTGGATTGTTAGTGGGTTACGATTGTGCAGGTAGTGTGTGTGGGCTGTTCGTATTATTTGTATAAGGGGAGGGTTATTCTTCATTTCTGTGTTATGAATGTAAATTAGTGATAGTAAAAATGTCTATTTACTGTGTATACCTGTATTCATTATCTACTCAAAATGGCTGCTAGAGCACCCGCTCCCACCGACTAACTACCTCGTATAACAAGATGGCGCCTACATCCGGAGTAAAATCCCGGGATGATGGTGACATCACGCCTCGTAGGATGTGCATTAGATAAGACACTTAACACCTAACCAATTAGAGATGTATTCTCTCTGTTATCTACATTTTTGTATATGATGTATTTTAGCCTTTATACGGGGCTTGCCGCCCCCTGAGTAAACATTACGAAGTTTTTCATTAACCTGATACCTGTGTCTCAGTGTAATTTACTTCAAAACGTGCACGCATTTATTTTAACAATTTGGAAAGGAGCAGATACGCAGATAAACACTTGGTTTGATCCACAATATCTGTGTATATCTAGCAGTATGGTTGGCTTCCCTGGGTTCCAGTGGGGACCAGGCTGGCCTGGTACAGGTCAAAGACAGGAGCTGCAACAGCAGCTGCAGGCTGCTATACTACGTTGTGGATTCCCATTCACAAGTGCTTGGAGGAAGTGATCTGAGATCATTTCCTCTATGTGCTGCAATGTTTAAATTGAGGATTGTCCTTCACCATCTTTTCGTATTAGCAGATATTTGAAGTTTTACTGGGACTCCTGATAGGCCAGAGCCTGTTTGGCTCTAGCAGCCTTGAGTGCCGTGCAAAGACACCTCGAGTGCCGTGCACGGCACTAGTGCCGTAGGTTGCCTACCTCTGTCCTATAGTATAAATCAAAGTCCTGTACCCTAATACAACTACTCGGATTAAACTAGCCCTATAAGCATCACAAACTGTGAAGAAATCGAAAGGACAGAGAGGAGTAAATATAGTGGAAAAAAAGGTTAGGAAAAATAAGGGTTCTTATTGCTCCATTTAGACTGTATGAAGTAGAGAGCAGGAATTCAGCCGGCAAAAAGAGAGAGAGAATCCCTGCTTAGATAATGCGTATAAAGTGGTAACCAGCTACCTGGAAACAGTCTGCAAAATAGTGAAAAAACACACACCCAGAGCCCAACGCACATTTCGGCGATAGTATTTGCCTTTCTCAAGGGCACAAATATCAAGGGATGATCCAGTTGAGCTTCAGCTGGTAGACAGATGGCCTTAAGTTCTCCTGCAAAATGTCTTGATAAACTTGGGAATTCATTTTTCCTTCGATGATAGCAATCCGCCCAGGCCCTAACACAGCAAAGCAGCCCCAAACCATGATGCCCCCACCACCATACTTCGCAGTTGGGATGAGGTTTTGATGTTGGTGTGCTGTGCCTCTTTTTCACCACACCAAGTGTTGTGTGTTTCTTCCAAACAACTCAACTTTGGTTTCATCTATCCACAGAATATTTTGCCAGTACTGCTGGCTCCAGGTGCTCTTGTGCAAACTGTAAACGTGCAGCAATGTTTTGTTTGGACAGCAGTGGCTTCCTCTGTGGTATCCTCCCATGAAATCCATTCTTGTTTAGTGTTTTACGTATTGTAGATTTGCTAACAGGGATGTTAGCATTTGCCAGTGACTTTTGTAAGTCTTTAGCTGACACTCTAGGATTCTTCTTCACCTCGTTGAGCAGTCTGCGCTGTGCTCTTGCAGTCATCTTTACAGGACGGCCACTCCTAGGGAGAGTAGCAGCAGTGCTGAACTTTCTCCATTTATAGACAATTTGTCTTACCGTGGACTGATGAACAGCAAGGCTTTTGGAGATACTTTTATAACCCTTTCCAGCTTTATGCAAGTCAACAATTCTTAATCATAGGTCTTCTGAGAGCTCTTTTGTGCGAGGCATCATTCACATCAGGCAATGCTTCTTCTGAAATGCAAACCCAGAACTGGTGTGTGTTTTTTATAGGGAAGAGCAGCTGTAACCAACACCTCCAATCTCATCTCATTGATTGGACTCCAGTTGGCTGACATCTCACTCCAATTAGCTCTTGGAGATGTCATTAGTCTAGGGGTTCACATACTTTTTCCACCTGCACTGTGAATGTTTACATGGTGTGTTCAATAAAAACATGGCAACTGTAATAAGTGGGGGGATGTGATTAACAGCCAAACTGTATGCCAATGAAGTGTTATTGCGTTCTAATACAGGGATTCAAGCCCCCATTCTACCCTTAGGCAATAATGGATTCCTCTGTGAAGCACATGACCTTTCACCAGCAAAATCAGTTGGGTTGTTGATAAACTCCTCCTCCATTCCCTTCCAATGCAACCCCCCTTCCCCCAGGAGGCACTCTGGTTCTGTTACATCCTAAAGGATTGACTAAGGGAGGTGTGTCCAGCAGAAGGAGGGGCTAACCTGTTTAAAGCCCTGTGAATAGCACATTTTCTGTCTCTTTTGAATTACCTCTCTTCACCTTCTCTCTCTCTCTTCCCTCTCCCCACTATACACACCCTCTCTCTCTTACTCTCAGCTGCTGATCGATGGAGTGGTAACTGTATCACGTGTCTATGTCTGTTATACTATGTTAGTTTAGCCTACTTTCTATTCAGTCAATGATTAGTTTTAGTAGCAACATATACTAGCCTATTTCTAATGTATATGTATTGTTTATTTGTTTAATTAGCCTTTCTTAATAAATATTATTGAATTGCCGAAAGCAAGGAGTGTGACTTTACACTCGGTTTTTAAGTTATTATTTTAAGTTATTATTTTTAGTTATTAATGTTATTATTAATTCCAAGTTTATTCCAACTTTCAAGTTAAACGTTTATTACAGCAACATTTCATTCTTTGTGTGTTATTAGTTTAAGCAGACTGTGATTGTCTATTGCTGTGACTTAGATGATGATCAGATCACTTTGTATGACCAATTTGTGCAGAAATCCATATCATTCCAAAGGGTTCACATACTTTTTCTTGCAACTGTATACCATGACTTCGTGGTAGAGTAAATCTATTTAAAAAGTGAGGTTTCCCAAACTGCTCTATCCCCTGCAAGCCCTCCCACTTATGCTCTCTAAAAAGAATAAACTAGATTTAATTAAAATTATTTTTAAAAAAAGTTTGTCATTTTATATATGGAACTACTCCTCTGCACCCATAAGTCTAACCAACCTGAATCAATTAAAATTGAACCTGCTTAATGCACACAAGATGGGAGCTCCTACTCTATATACATACACAGATTGAGAAACCACTGTAGTACATCCTATCGATTTAACAGCATTACTACACATCCCTTAACAGTTATTACTGTTTCATAAAGGCCTATAGTAGACCTACTGAATCATCACCAAAAATGTTTTAGTAAAATAATTTTAGCAGCCCATAAGACTTTTTTTTCTAAATGGTGGGATTCTATGGTCATTTACTTGTTGCCAAATATTCCCTTTCTATATAAAAGTTCTGCAAAATGTGTTGGCACTATTTAAAGGACCACTCTAGGCACTCAGACCACTTCAGCTTAATGAAGTGGTCTGGGTGCCAGGTCCAGCTAGGGTTAACCCAATTTTTTATAAACATAGCAGTTTCAGAGAAACTGCTATGTTTATAAATTGGTTAAGCCTTCCCCCTAATCCTCTAGTGGCTGTCTCATTGACAGCCGCTAGAGGCGCTTGAGTGATTCTCATTGTGAAAATCACAGTGAGAGCACGCAAGCGTCCATAGGAAAGCATTGTAAATTCAGCCGACGGGGCGGAGAGGAGGAGGAGAGCTCCCCGCCCAACGCTGGAAAAAGGTAAGTTTTACCCCTTTTCCCCTTTCCAGAGCCGGGCGGGAGGGGGTCCCTGAGGGTGGGGGCACGCTCAGGGCACTCTAGTGCCAGGAAAACGAGTATGTTTTCCTGGCACTAGAGTGGTCCTTTAAACCCTAATAATAATAATAATAATAATAATAATAATAAATGCCCTGTATTATCACAATTAAATAAGGTATTTATAAATAAATAACACATTTATAAAAATGTGTTTATAAATGATTCTGCTAACCACTGGCTACATCCCCATGCATACCTCTAAAATGAAAGTGTCCCTCTTTGTCCATTTGAAATGTTGTGTGGTACATTTTAATTAACCAGATGTGCCTTTTAAAATGCTTTTGTTTGTATTTGGGAATGATGCTCTCAGTCAACAAATGCATTTCACTCCACTTGCACAGTCATATGATCTACCCTAATAAAAATGACTGGGCACGTCTCCTGGTTACTCTCACAACACAAGACAACTGCCAATTGCTTCTAGAAAGTAAACACAGTCATGTGAAACAGCTCTAAATGTAGCCTATGTCCTATGACAGTTCAGAATTGTGTTGTCCTGCAGTACACTCTTCCAGACAAAATTAAGAACCACTAAATGTTTATAACAAGTGCAATGAATGGTAAAGGGGAACACAAGAAAGGGTAGATCTTGTTGAGGAGCTTACAGTGAGAGAAACATGGTAGGCTACACACAGAGACAGAAGGAAAAATGTGTATGTTATAAATTGGGAGGTGGGGGGGGGGGGGAGTTTGTATTTTATTTTTCTTTATTTTGGCAAGTAGTCTAAAAAAAAGATTCTAAATTTACTGTAACAATTGGTTGCAGGGTGTTTTGGAAAATCAATCACTATGATTTTAGAAAGAGATTCTTTAGAACGATGCCTTTTAACAGGCAAGTTTTGGCTCAACATTAACAGTAGATAGTTTTCAAAAAGGGCTCTTTCTTCAGAATAGACTTACTAGCGCAGTCACCAAAGTCACATGATGTTTCTGCTGTCCAGATCACAAGGCAAACTGTGTTGAGATACAATCAGTTTAGGCCTGACCTATGCTTTGTGCATTCTATCTGGAGAAACATCTATAGATAGAACCAGCTTCTAACACTTGCTGTTTATAATGGTTTGCTTTCCATTTGTCTTGAGGGGGATGACCTGCGCTTTTGGCATTTGTGTTTCTTCTAATTCCACAATCTTGATCACAAATTAAAGTTGAGCTTTGAGATGTTAGCCCTTGAATTAACCTCCAGGTACTTTCTACAAAGAAATATAGCTAATGCACAGCTTTTTATCTCCTCTATGTTAAAGAAACTAGCATGTATTCTTTTTTTTTGTGAACACGAAGGCTTTTCGATTCCTTTGCCTGTGATCGCCCTATATGGGGAGAGCAAGAGGGAGGTCAAACAGAGGGGCAATACAACCAGTTAAAAGTAGTCTGGAGGGGGCGGGGCCTGACTGCAGAGTGGAGCAGACGCATGTCGCTGCTGCTCCCACATCTAAACTCACCTGCCGCCAATTCTCGATGAACGGAGGCTGTGAACCGACATCTAGTTGCTCCCAAGCGATAGGGGACATCGAGACCGACATGATGATACCACGCAAGTGGATCTCTTTACCGGATCCGACCCACCCAGGATTACGGCCTACAAGCATGGCGGCGGTGGGGGAGACGGCCACTCTCCCACGGCTGATACACACGGCAAGGCGAAGTTGGAACCCCCGTTCCCCCCCTATGGACCGGCGGGGGTTATCCTGGTCCCCACCAAAGCGACACATATGGCTGCATGGACTGCACCTGCCCACTCAG
The DNA here is from genome assembly GCF_036172605.1 of Pelobates fuscus. NCBI lineage: Eukaryota > Metazoa > Chordata > Amphibia > Anura > Pelobatidae > Pelobates > Pelobates fuscus. Next base: position 130,615,784 of record NC_086317.1, read on the forward strand.
GTTGGGGCACCGGATGCTCCGGGCCCAGCAGTATGGCGGAAGCCCCGTACTATATGGAACCTGTACACACGCAACCCACAAGCCTGGATTTGATATTCCAGCAATTTATGGAAAAGCTGGACCGACTCTTCGCAAAACCCCCTATGACAAACGGAGGTACAGCACGGGGGCCGGGGAAGCAGAGGCGGAACGGGCCTACTAAGGGCAAAACAAACCCTCTAGCGCCAATGTCGAGCACCGACTGCACACCCAGGCCGAGGGTCACCAGGAGGCTAACTCCTCAGCATCGGCCACATCGCCGGAAGCCTCACCGCCGCTGGCGGCGACGGAACACCAGGGCTCTCCGAAGTGCCCCTGCAGGGAAAAACTTGGCCTCTAGTAGCACCCGAGTTTGTGGCGCCAAGATGCAGACGGCACACAGAGCCTGGGGCAAAGAGGAGGCCTGGCCGCCCTCGCACCTCTCCCGCATTCGACGAACTCTCAAAGTACCGACACCCACAATGAAAACACAGCTTCCCGCCGGCAGCAGACACGGATGGGGAGCCCCCTCAGGGCCTACTAGAGAGGACGTATTACCGAGGCATCCATCCGACCACTGTGCATGGCCCAACTGTCCAGCGCTCAGAGCCGGCATAGGCTGAACAAAACGGACTGAAATTATGACTGCCTATAACCCTGCAGACCTAATTGCGGAGGAGCAACAAGTTTCCGTCATGCAATTTATTGTTTAACACTTCGTATACAGTATAGCGCTAGTATGTTTAAGCATTTTGTTTTGCTCTACTTTATTCTAACCTAGCTAAATTCAATCACCATTAAGCAGGCATTGCTAGTGCTAGCCTCCAAATGTATACTCTGCTATGTCTTTGACTAATGTTCTGATACATTTCAATATACCTTCGCACCTTTATGTCCATCTAATCGAATACGGTAATCTGACGTTATTGGTTTACCTTGCTAGCTTTTGATACTAGACTGTGACAGCTGTAGAAAATATAAGAAATACCTAAACCTATAAAACAAAAGAAAATACGCTCATAGGGGATTAACGTCAAAACATAAATTGCCCCTTAATAATAGGTCTCACTCACAAAATTGAAGTGGTTTTCAGGCACATCAAATGTGTGGATCTTCACGTCTTCCTCACAGTAAGAATGATGAGTATATCATGAAAAAGATAAAAGATGGCATAGTATAGCACTGTCTTAAAGTAAAAAATTATGCTTTTAATGTTTGCACTTACAATGTAAAAGGTATAAAAAGGCCCATCAGTACAAATCTGTTTGTTCCATCGCTGTAGAGTATAGTAACCCTCAAGTAAATATCCAGCAGGAAAAAACAGGTACACAATAAAATAAAATAAATAAATAAAATACAGTGACAAATAAACAGCTCACTCTACGCGTTTCGTCTGTCCTCCAGACTTCCTCAGGAGTGATGAGATGCTTCAACTGTTCTGTGGACTCCATCTTCTTTTTATGGGGCTTCCCGCCGGTTTTTCGGATCAATTTCCTCTCTCAGCTGATTCCGATCAGCTGTGTTTTCAAAGGTCCGTTTTCATTGTCCATATATGGAGTTCCGGAAAACGTCAGTGGAACGCATATGCGTTCCACCAACCCGGAAGTGTCCTTCTTGTCGGTCATGCGGAAGTCCCATACATATCGCTGGAACGCAAATGCGTTCCACTTCGTTCATCGCAGATCCCGCAGGAACCACAAAGTCCCCGGAGTGGAGAGCATACATGAGCACATGAAATAAAATAAAATAATACAGAATCAGGGTATATAAAAAACTATCTCTCTATACATTCCTTGGACAATGTTATATGATGAATTAAATGGCAATATATATCAGGATCGGAGTGGAACGCAAGATACAGGATGGGAGCCTATATGTTGCGTCCACATACAGTCCCCAATGTATAAACATATCCCTCATATGTATTACAGGGTGAATATGTGGGTAAAAGGCTAACAAAAGGAATACCATCATAAACCCATTGGATGATAAAGAGTGGCAAAAAAAGTGACAAAAAAAGGGGGGGGGGGGGGGAGAGAGAGATGTACTAGAAATAAGAGGGTGAACAAAGAGAAGGATTCTGGATCAAAAAATGTATAAAATAAATAGCAAAAATAAGAAACTGTTATAAAAAAGTATAAAACCTACTAAAAAAGAAGAAGAATATTTATAAAAAACAAATTAAATCAAAATCCACATTCAAACCAAACGGTTGAAGGGTTTTGAGTCTGTGGATCCAGAATCCCTCCCTTTGTCGAAGTTTAGTGGTGATGTCCCCACCTCTTGCATCTAGATACACCTGCTCAATGATGGTCCATGATAAATTGCATATTTTAAATTTAGGGCACGAATTACAATGTGTAGGAACTGAATGGTTCTGGATGCCTTTTCTTATATTATTAAGATGTTCTAGAAAGCGAACCTTCGCTTTCCGTCCTGTTCTACCCACATATTGGGCCCCGCATCCACACATGAGTAAGTATACTACATTGGTGGATAGGCATGTGGTGCATCCTTTGATTTTAAACTCCTCACCAGTTGTTGTACTTTTGAAACCCTGTATATGGCTCGGCATCAATCTGCATGCCTTGCACTTTCCGCAGGTGTAAAATCCCTTTCTCTTATTATTCACCCCACTCTTATTCAATGTTCGGAATAAACTGGGCGCAAGGTGGGTCGATAGATTTCTCCCCTTTCTATATATAATCTTGGGCATATCCGGCAACCTACATCCCAAAAATTCATCTTGTTGCAGGATTGACCAATGTTTCTTGATTATTTTATTGATTGAAAAGGCTTTAGAATTATATTGTGTGTTAAATGAATATTCAAATGGGTTCTTCGATCCCATTGGTTGTCTGGGTTTATCAATCAGAAGGTCCCCTCTGTTGATGTCCTTAATTTTTTGGGCCTCCAATTCTAGTTGGTTTCTCTTATACCCCTTATCTATAAACTTTTTTGTTAGAAGGTCTGCTTGCTCGACATATAATTCCTTATTTGAACAGTTCCGTCTCAATCTCGTATATTGGCTTTTTGGAACTCCTGCGAGCCATTTGGGATGGTGACCACTGTCGGATTGGATGAAACTGTTCATATCCGTAGGTTTGAAAAAAGTTTTAGTCTTGATTTTTGAATCCTCAATAAAAATTGTTAGATCCAAAAAGTCTATAGTTATGGAATTGAAGGCTGGTGTGAATACCAATGAGAGTGTGTTGTTATTTAAATAAGAAAAAAAGGCCTCTAGTTGTTCATCAGACCCTTTCCAGATCACAAGGATGTCATCAATGTACCGACGCCAGAGCACCAGGTTTGCCCCAAATGGACCGTCTGCCCAGACAAAAGTCCGTTCCCAACTGTCCATAAAGATGTTAGCGTAACTTGGGGCAAACCTGGTGCCCATGGCCGTACCTTTGATCTGTAGGAAAAACTCATCATTGAACATAAAGAAATTATGTGTCAGAATGAACCGGATGGCTTTAAGAAGAAAGGATCTAAAAGTGGGATCTAAGGTGTCGTCTCCCTCAAGTTGTTTTCTTACTGCCTCTAACCCTTGGTTATGATCTATAACAGAATACAATGAACTCACATCTAGCGTTATCCAGATGTAATCTTCTTGCCACTCTATTGAATCTAGTTCTTGTAGTAGATGTTTCGTGTCCTTTAAATAGGATTTAGCGGCTTGTGCATACTTTTGCAATGAGTGGTCGATAAATTGGGATAATTTACATGTGAGTGAGTCTATTCCACTTATTATAGGCCTTCCAGGTGGACTCGTCTTAGACTTATGTACTTTCGGAAGAAAGTAGAAAGTCGGAGTCCTAGGGTGTTCTTGGAAGAGAAATTTGTAAATGTTAGTATCAATGATATTATTAGTTAGGGCTTCTTCTAATAAGTCTTTTAGTTCACTCTTAAACTGTATATTTGGATTATTCATCAGTTTAGTGTAAGTAGTACTATCCCCTAGCAGTCTATAGGCCTCTCCCAGGTAGAATTCTGTAGACATGACCACTATACCCCCCCCTTTGTCTGAATTTTTGATGATAATATCATCTCTTTTTTTCAGATCATTCAGGGTTTGTATTTCTTTTTTCGTCATGTTATTACAAAACTCTTTTTTGCTTGTTAGTTTTTCTAGATCTTTTGCCACCATTTTGTTGAATACTTCTATTTGGCTTCCCTTATCATAGGGGCAGAAAGTTGATCTGGGTCTAAATTTCTTAAGGGGATCTTCTTCATATTTAGGTTCGGTTTTCTGTCCTAATGGATCCTCCAATTCTTTTTTGATGAAAAATCTCTTTATGCTAAGTTTCCTAGTGAATTTCTGGAGATCTATGTACACTTGAAATGGGTCCGGGGGGATATTAGGTGTATATTTGAGACCTTTTCGTAGTATCGAACATTCCTCCTCGGTCAAATGTACCTTCTCTTATTATTCACCCCACTCTTATTCAATGTTCGGAATAAACTGGGCGCAAGGTGGGTCGATAGATTTCTCCCCTTTCTATATATAATCTTGGGCATATCCGGCAACCTACATCCCAAAAATTCATCTTGTTGCAGGATTGACCAATGTTTCTTGATTATTTTATTGATTGAAAAGGCTTTAGAATTATATTGTGTGTTAAATGAATATTCAAATGGGTTCTTCGATCCCATTGGTTGTCTGGGTTTATCAATCAGAAGGTCCCCTCTGTTGATGTCCTTAATTTTTTGGGCCTCCAATTCTAGTTGGTTTCTCTTATACCCCTTATCTATAAACTTTTTTGTTAGAAGGTCTGCTTGCTCGACATATAATTCCTTATTTGAACAGTTCCGTCTCAATCTCGTATATTGGCTTTTTGGAACTCCTGCGAGCCATTTGGGATGGTGACCACTGTCGGATTGGATGAAACTGTTCATATCCGTAGGTTTGAAAAAAGTTGTATGTACAATCAACAATCAAAATGGAAAACGAGAACACATGATGAATTTAGATTAGACAGAGCAGAGGTTCATTTGGAAAGGGAGACCCCACAGAATAGAGATTTTTTAGAGAGGGGGCAAGACCAAAGAGTAAAAAAGAAAAAAGAGATTACACAATACTTTGCTCCAAAACAGAACAGGGTAGAACTAACCAATCGATTTACCCCACTAACAAATCAGGAGACCCCAGGGAAGAGAAGGAGGGTGAGCCCAGAGAGGGAAACATAATTATTGAACAACAGGAAAAGGAGGAATCTATGGGAATTTTTAATATCTCCAAGGTACATTTGACCGAGGAGGAATGTTCGATACTACGAAAAGGTCTCAAATATACACCTAATATCCCCCCGGACCCATTTCAAGTGTACATAGATCTCCAGAAATTCACTAGGAAACTTAGCATAAAGAGATTTTTCATCAAAAAAGAATTGGAGGATCCATTAGGACAGAAAACCGAACCTAAATATGAAGAAGATCCCCTTAAGAAATTTAGACCCAGATCAACTTTCTGCCCCTATGATAAGGGAAGCCAAATAGAAGTATTCAACAAAATGGTGGCAAAAGATCTAGAAAAACTAACAAGCAAAAAAGAGTTTTGTAATAACATGACGAAAAAAGAAATACAAACCCTGAATGATCTGAAAAAAAGAGATGATATTATCATCAAAAATTCAGACAAAGGGGGGGGTATAGTGGTCATGTCTACAGAATTCTACCTGGGAGAGGCCTATAGACTGCTAGGGGATAGTACTACTTACACTAAACTGATGAATAATCCAAATATACAGTTTAAGAGTGAACTAAAAGACTTATTAGAAGAAGCCCTAACTAATAATATCATTGATACTAACATTTACAAATTTCTCTTCCAAGAACACCCTAGGACTCCGACTTTCTACTTTCTTCCGAAAGTACATAAGTCTAAGACGAGTCCACCTGGAAGGCCTATAATAAGTGGAATAGACTCACTCACATGTAAATTATCCCAATTTATCGACCACTCATTGCAAAAGTATGCACAAGCCGCTAAATCCTATTTAAAGGACACGAAACATCTACTACAAGAACTAGATTCAATAGAGTGGCAAGAAGATTACATCTGGATAACGCTAGATGTGAGTTCATTGTATTCTGTTATAGATCATAACCAAGGGTTAGAGGCAGTAAGAAAACAACTTGAGGGAGACGACACCTTAGATCCCACTTTTAGATCCTTTCTTCTTAAAGCCATCCGGTTCATTCTGACACATAATTTCTTTATGTTCAATGATGAGTTTTTCCTACAGATCAAAGGTACGGCCATGGGCACCAGGTTTGCCCCAAGTTACGCTAACATCTTTATGGACAGTTGGGAACGGACTTTTGTCTGGGCAGACGGTCCATTTGGGGCAAACCTGGTGCTCTGGCGTCGGTACATTGATGACATCCTTGTGATCTGGAAAGGGTCTGATGAACAACTAGAGGCCTTTTTTTCTTATTTAAATAACAACACACTCTCATTGGTATTCACACCAGCCTTCAATTCCATAACTATAGACTTTTTGGATCTAACAATTTTTATTGAGGATTCAAAAATCAAGACTAAAACTTTTTTCAAACCTACGGATATGAACAGTTTCATCCAATCCGACAGTGGTCACCATCCCAAATGGCTCGCAGGAGTTCCAAAAAGCCAATATACGAGATTGAGACGGAACTGTTCAAATAAGGAATTATATGTCGAGCAAGCAGACCTTCTAACAAAAAAGTTTATAGATAAGGGGTATAAGAGAAACCAACTAGAATTGGAGGCCCAAAAAATTAAGGACATCAACAGAGGGGACCTTCTGATTGATAAACCCAGACAACCAATGGGATCGAAGAACCCATTTGAATATTCATTTAACACACAATATAATTCTAAAGCCTTTTCAATCAATAAAATAATCAAGAAACATTGGTCAATCCTGCAACAAGATGAATTTTTGGGATGTAGGTTGCCGGATATGCCCAAGATTATATATAGAAAGGGGAGAAATCTATCGACCCACCTTGCGCCCAGTTTATTCCGAACATTGAATAAGAGTGGGGTGAATAATAAGAGAAAGGGATTTTACACCTGCGGAAAGTGCAAGGCATGCAGATTGATGCCGAGCCATATACAGGGTTTCAAAAGTACAACAACTGGTGAGGAGTTTAAAATCAAAGGATGCACCACATGCCTATCCACCAATGTAGTATACTTACTCATGTGTGGATGCGGGGCCCAATATGTGGGTAGAACAGGACGGAAAGCGAAGGTTCGCTTTCTAGAACATCTTAATAATATAAGAAAAGGCATCCAGAACCATTCAGTTCCTACACATTGTAATTCGTGCCCTAAATTTAAAATATGCAATTTATCATGGACCATCATTGAGCAGGTGTATCTAGATGCAAGAGGTGGGGACATCACCACTAAACTTCGACAAAGGGAGGGATTCTGGATCCACAGACTCAAAACCCTTCAACCGTTTGGTTTGAATGTGGATTTTGATTTAATTTGTTTTTTATAAATATTCTTCTTCTTTTTTAGTAGGTTTTATACTTTTTTATAACAGTTTCTTATTTTTGCTATTTATTTTATACATTTTTTGATCCAGAATCCTTCTCTTTGTTCACCCTCTTATTTCTAGTACATCTCTCTCTCCCCCCCCCCCCCCTTTTTTTGTCACTTTTTTTGCCACTCTTTATCATCCAATGGGTTTATGATGGTATTCCTTTTGTTAGCCTTTTACCCACATATTCACCCTGTAATACATATGAGGGATATGTTTATACATTGGGGACTGTATGTGGACGCAACATATAGGCTCCCATCCTGTATCTTGCGTTCCACTCCGATCCTGATATATATTGCCATTTAATTCATCATATAACATTGTCCAAGGAATGTATAGAGAGATAGTTTTTTATATACCCTGATTCTGTATTATTTTATTTTATTTCATGTGCTCATGTATGCTCTCCACTCCGGGGACTTTGTGGTTCCTGCGGGATCTGCGATGAACGAAGTGGAACGCATTTGCGTTCCAGCGATATGTATGGGACTTCCGCATGACCGACAAGAAGGACACTTCCGGGTTGGTGGAACGCATATGCGTTCCACTGACGTTTTCCGGAACTCCATATATGGACAATGAAAACGGACCTTTGAAAACACAGCTGATCGGAATCAGCTGAGAGAGGAAATTGATCCGAAAAACCGGCGGGAAGCCCCATAAAAAGAAGATGGAGTCCACAGAACAGTTGAAGCATCTCATCACTCCTGAGGAAGTCTGGAGGACAGACGAAACGCGTAGAGTGAGCTGTTTATTTGTCACTGTATTTTATTTATTTATTTTATTTTATTGTGTACCTGTTTTTTCCTGCTGGATATTTACTTGAGGGTTACTATACTCTACAGCGATGGAACAAACAGATTTGTACTGATGGGCCTTTTTATACCTTTTACATTGTAAGTGCAAACATTAAAAGCATAATTTTTTACTTTAAGACAGTGCTATACTATGCCATCTTTTATCTTTTTCATGATATACTCATCATTCTTACTGTGAGGAAGACGTGAAGATCCACACATTTGATGTGCCTGAAAACCACTTCAATTTTGTGAGTGAGACCTATTATTAAGGGGCAATTTATGTTTTGACGTTAATCCCCTATGAGCGTATTTTCTTTTGTTTTATAGGTTTAGGTATTTCTTATATTTTCTAAAGTTGTTTTGAGGATTGAGAGGAATCCTTTTGCTATACCTACACCTAACGAAAGGGAAGTAATTACTACATTTATTTTGTATACTGCACCTGGGTGGTCTAAAACCTATATCACTGTGACAGCTGTACCTGCTCGTATCTATATGTTTAATGTTGATTGTGCCTAACATATACCCCAAACGTCTGTCCTTAGCACAACATGGCAGCATAGCATGATGGGCAGCGATAGGGCTGTAGACTGACCTAATGAGTAGTGTATATACCCCAACGACAATGACAGCACATGTGCTAGGCTAAGCAGACCGGGAAGTAACGAAAAAGCAACTTTATACGACATAGCATGACAGAGAGGCACTGGACACATTGAATGAACCACGCTTGACTCCTTGACTCTCACTTTAGCCTGCTGATAATATGATACAGTTAATCGACGCACAAATATAAAAAATGAGGCATTACTGTTCTGGTAATGTATATGACCACTGCTTGCAATGTTTTTGACCCTATTTTGTAAATCTCTTACGCATTTCCTGTTCTTTATTCTGTACCCCTCAAATATGCCTTAATAAAAGAAAGATTGACAAAAAAAAAAAGTAGTCTGGAATAATCAAAATGTACACCCCTCTCTTAAATATGCACAGTTTTCCTGGCTTGTGAGCAGAGAAGCAAAATACTACTTCCATCCAAAGAGTTATTGCATCGGATCACTTTAACCATCTGCAAAACCTAGAGGTTACAGATGAAACCCAGTAAGTTGGCAAGGATTCTCATGTCTTTGTTTGTGACTGCCAGGATATTTCAGATTGATTCGGTAAGATTGGATAAATGAATTGGAAAGATAAGTGGGAAGAAGTACTCACAAATCTAGTCAAGTTGGATGTTTCCATTTAGGTGAGGACTTTGTGATGCCTTGGTAACTATTTTACCATGTGCTGTACAAGTAGTTTTTCGGTGTTTACGGTGGAGCAGTAACAATGCAATGAGCGCTCCCTCCCAATTGCTCTTAACCTTTTTTTTTTACAGTGATCAAATAAGAATCCTGGCACAAAATTCTTCAATGATAAAAATTCAGTCTGTGACCCATTCTTCAGCTGTAAAATATGTAGTAACAATTCTTCAAAACACCAAGGGATTACCAATGCTGCTACAACAATATATTTATTTTGTACAGCTGTCTGACACCTGACAAATATATAATGCGTCTGTTCCTTCAATTGGTGATTCAAATATGGGTTTGGAATCCGTGCCCTATCACACATTTTTGGTAATTATCTTTATTACAGTAGATTACTAACAGTACATTATTTTACCATTTGTTGAGCCAGTAAATTAAGGTAGCATTGGGGGCTGGGGGACATGAAGGCACACATAAGATAATTTCATTATTTCTATATAATAACTAGTACTACTTTTTATAACATTATTTGTTAGCAGTACTATTCATTTAGGAATCATCTACACATAATTGCTTATTAGTTGATTTGTTTTTCTCTTAGAAAACTTTGTCATTTCCATAATCTAGTTATATCTATTTTGGATGGTGAGCATACAATTATGTCCAAAAATATTTGGACTGATATAATTATGCTGGTTTTCCAAATATTGACTGCATTGAATGAACGAGTAAAATGGTTGGAAAATGAAAAGGTGACTAGAAATTTGTATTATTTTTTTTAAAGTGTGTGTATGTGTATCTCACAGTGAGAGTATAGGTCTGGCAGTTTATATATGTGAATGCAAAGTGTGTCTGCATGTCTGTAAATGCAGTATATCTGTATGTATGTGCACACAATAGGATATCAATCCAATTCCCACCACCAATATCTAAAATACTGGTGTGGAGTAAATGACAGCTTCCCCAATGAGCTTTCCCAGTTAATCTCCTTCCTATATGACTGTGATGAGACCAATCTCGCCACTGTGCATTGGAGGAGCCTGGTTGCCCGCCTGCTGCCTTTAGACTATGGCATCATGTTGAAACGCTTGATTTTCCCCTGCAAAGACATGAAAGCCGGGAAATTCGGTGCTTGCCCTGTTTGAGCGGTGATACCCCAGATAGCTATGCCATTGAGCCCATTCGTATAATGAAAGACTATGGGAAAGACTTTGGCTCCATGGCAATTGAACTGTATGTGTGTGGTCTGAGCGCCATTCAGTAATAATGTGTGCTCAGACCTAAGCTATCTGGGGATATGTTGCATGTCTGTATTTTATGGAATAAATGTAACCTTGTGTATTTTACTGTCTTTTTACTGCCATGTGCTTAATGAAGTTTTGCCTCTGTCCTTGGAGATAATTGGATTACTTCCCAATTATATCCAGGATAGAAGACTCTGTGGAACTGGTTTTGGGCAGAAAAGCCATGCTTAATTTGGTCACAAAGGACTACGATCTATCTGTTGAACCACTGGACCAATTTGTATGATTTTGACGTATGTTTGTATTTGGAGTATGCTGATTCTGAAAATGTAAGTTTTATGTGAATGTGATGCATACTTTTATGAATAATGCGGAAAAACTGTATTTCTCTGTCTGTGATAATTACATTACCCATTGTGTAAGGTAATTGTATCTCAGGCAGAGGGGAGGATTTTGTGTGGGAGTGTATTGTACGTGTTTATAGGTTGTTTTCCAAAACCCTGTGGGTGGTACTAATGTGTATATAAAAACATTAAACACACAGCTCTGTCTGTTCACTGCTTGACCCTCAACATGAGCTTTGTCTCGTTCTTTGGGGGATTTACTGTATGCTGTTCCAGTTTGACTACTAGGAGTGTAAACCGCTTGGGGGCTTTTCCTGTTCAGCTGCTAGCAGCTATTCGTGAGGTTCCAGTTCGGAAGTTTGGAGTGCTACTTGGTATCCTGTTCGGGAGTTTGGGGTTCTGCAGAAGCTATGCCTGTGTCTCTGGAAGGGTAAGATCTACTAAACGGCGGTTTAACCCTTTTATGCCTGGGGGTGCCGTTACATTGACAATACAATATACCAAGTTTGTGGGAAACCAGCTGAACCTATAACAAAGTGGAACATAACAGTGTGATACAGTTGATTTACACAATTAAAAGGACACTATAGTCACCAGAACAACTACAGCTTATTGAATTTGTTCTGGTGAGTTGAATCATTACCATCAGGCTTTTTGCTGTAAACACGGTCTTTTCAGAGAAAATGCAGTGTTTACATTACAGCCTAGTGATAACTTCACTGGCCACTCCTTAGATGGCTGTTAGAGATCCTTCCTGGCTCATGGCTGCCTAAAATGCATCCAAACATTCAGAGTCTCCATCCTCTGTATGCAGACACTGAACTTTCTTCATAGAGATTCATTGATTCAATTCATCTCTATGAGGAGATGCTGATTGGCCAGGGCTGTGTTTGAATCATGCTGGCTCTGCCCCTGATCTGCCTCTTTGTCATTCTCAGCCAATCCTATGGGGAAGCATTGTGATTGGATCAGGCTACCACTTCTGCTGATGTCAGCAGGCAGTGGGCAGGTCTAAAGGAAACAGGCACAAAGCATGCAGCTGCAGACTTGAATACAAGTAAGATTTACTATATTTAGGGAGGCATGAGGGGACCAGGGTGGCTAGATGGTGGTTTTAACGCTATAGGGTCAGGAATACATGTTTGTGTTCCTGGCCCTATACTGCTCCTTTAAGTGCTTGTTTTAGTAAAACTCGTAAGATAAAGATGTTTAAAAGCATCCAATCTGCCTCCACCGAAGTTTGGGGGTCCAAAATCTCTTCCAAACTGTATTACACTATGTTATTATCCCCACATTTTTGGTAGCTTGTATCTGTATGTATGGCTGTGTGTGGAAATGCAGTGTGCATCTATGTGCATGGCAGTGCATGTGTGTGTTTGTCTGGGATGTCTGATTTATATCTTGGAGTGTGTGTATGTGTGTGTGTACGTACGTGACTACTACAGTGTGACAGGGGGCGGATGCAGTGGATTTATTAAGAGTCCCAAAATGTTTGATGGTAGCTTATGCAGTCAATTTAAGTTAATCAGGCCACAATTAGACTGAAATAAGCAAACAAAAAAAACTAAACGCACATATCAAAAACATTAGGAGTGGCCAAATAAACAATTTAGTACATTTCTGAAAAGGAAGAATGCACTGGTTAGCTCAGTAACACCAAAATGTTTGTACAACCATGGAAGACAACTGCAGTGGATGATCACAAAATTATTTCCTTCACAACATCTAGCCAAGAAAATTCTCCAGAAGTTAGACATATTATTAAAGTCTACAATCAAGAGAAGATTTCATGAAAGTTAATAGAGATGGTTTACCACAGGGACCAAACCTCTGATCACTAAAATCAGCTAGTACTAGTATGAAGGGAAGAGAAGAGTATACAAAAGAGAAGGAATGGTTCATGAACTGAAGCATATCAATTCATGAATAGAACATGAGAAAGGCAGTGTTATAGGATGGGCACATGGACGAATTTTCTCGTAAGGCCACTGAGGCCAAGGCTGAGGGGCGGCAAAACAGTTGGGTTGTTTAGAGATCTCCCTCACCAGCCAGCCCATTCTCTTGCCAGTATGGAAATAAATTCTGATTCCCTATGGAACTATGTTACAGCAATTGCTTGTCTGCAGTCCCTTGAGTGCGCGGTTTCCTAGTTATCAGCATCTGCGCGTAGCATGCTGGGAGTTGTAGTCCCAATGCTCTTCTATTACAATTAGTTATATATATATATACAGGGAGTGCAGAATTATTAGGCAAATGAGTATTTTGACCACATCATCCTCTTTATGCATGTTGTCTTACTCCAAGCTGTATAGGCTCGAAAGCCTACTACCAATTAAGCATATTAGGTGATGTGCATCTCTGTAATGAGAAGGCGTGTGGTCTAATGACATCAACACCCTATATCAGGTGTGCATAATTATTAGGCAACTTCCTTTCCTTTGGCAAAATGGGTCAAAAGAAAGACTTGACAGGCTCAGAAAAGTCAAAAATAGTTAGATATCTTGCAGAGGGATGCAGCACTCTTAAAATTGCAAAGCTTCTGAAGCGTGATCATCGAACAATCAAGCGTTTCATTCAAAATAGTCAACAGGGTCGCAAGAAGCGTGTGGAGAAACCAAGGCGCAAAATAACGGCCCATGAACTGAGAAAAGTCAAGCGTGCAGCTGCCAAGATGCCACTTGCCACCAGTTTGGCCATATTTCAGAGCTGCAACATCACTGGAGTGCCCAAAAGCACAAGGTGTGCAATACTCAGAGACATGGCCAAGGTAAGAAAGGCTGAAAGACGACCACCACTGAACAAGACACACAAGCTGAAACGTCAAGACTGGGCCAAGAAATATCTCAAGACTGATTTTTCTAAGGTTTTATGGACTGATAAAATGAGAGTGAGTCTTGATGGGCCAGATGGATGGGCCCGTGGCTGGATTGGTAAAGGGCAGAGAGCTCCAGTCCGACTCAGATGCCAGCAAGGTGGAGGTGGAGTACTGGTTTGGGCTGGTATCATCAAAGATGAGCTTGTGGGGCCTTTTCGGGTTGAGGATGGAGTCAAGCTCAACTCCCAGTCCTACTGCCAGTTTCTGGAAGACACCTTCTTCAAGCAGTGGTACAGGAAGAAGTCTGCATCCTTCAAGAAAAACATGATTTTCATGCAGGACAATGCTTCATCACACGCGTCCAAGTACTCCACAGCGTGGCTGGCAAGAAAGGGTATAAAAGAAGAAAATCTAATGACATGGCCTCCTTGTTCACCTGATCTGAACCCCATTGAGAACCTGTGGTCCATCATCAAATGTGAGATTTACAAGGAGGGAAAACAGTACACCTCTCTGAACAGTGTCTGGGAGGCTGTGGTTGCTGCTGCACGCAATGTTGATGGTGAACAGATCAAAACACTGACAGAATCCATGGATGGCAGGCTTTTGAGTGTCCTTGCAAAGAAAGGTGGCTATATTGGTCACTGATTTGTTTTTGTTATGTTTTTGAATGTCAGAAATGTATATTTGTGAATGTTGAGATGTTATATTGGTTTCACTGGTAAAAATAAATTATTGAAATGGGTATATATTTGTTTTTTGTTAAGTTGCCTAATAATTATGCACAGTAATAGTCACCTGCACACACAGATATCCCCCTAAAATAGCTATAACTAAAAACAAACTAAAAACTACTTCCAAAAATATTCAGCTTTGATATTAATGAGTTTTTTGGGTTCATTGAGAACATGGTTGTTGTTCAATAATAAAATTAATCCTCAAAAATACAACTTGCCTAATAATTCTGCACTCCCTGTATTGTGCAGTGTTGTACAATAGGTGTGCGCTTGGAGGCGTTAGTGGGGAGATGTGATGTTTCTCATTAACATTTTTGTCATTGCTTTTTTTCTGGATTGTGTTTAGATACAGTCGAGTCAGGATACCTATATTACAAAAAAAATTGTGAGGAACCCATTCAAAATTTGTATAATCGAAGTGTTCAGTAAAATGTAGAATCCGGCTATTGTGTGCGGTTGTGTTTAGTAAAATGAAGGCTAACTGCCCCGTTTAGTTTAACCCTGGACGTCAACATCAGTTGTACAAGTTGTGATCAAAATGTAAACAAAACCTGGAATTTGCGCTATATGTCTGTTCAACCATTATTCAACTCTTTCATATTAAGTACACCCACACATATTATATATCATTATGCATATCATATTTATATATGAAACATAATTTGATATGAATAAAATAAAAAAAACTGAGAAATTAAGAAACTTTATTTTTCAAGTTCTGCATGGCATTTTAACTTAATTTCATAATACTGTTAGTTTTTACTGCAATAAAGTATACATATTTGTTTTCAGCGATGTCTCACAAGTACAAAAGTACCCAGTATGTGCAGGTTTTATGGTGTTTTGGAGAGTTACACGGTCAACTATAGGGCTTTTTTTTTTTTTTTTTACACATTGAAATTTGCCAGGTTGGTTTGCTGGGCCTATGCTGCCTTTGGGACTATATAGCAGTCCAGGAATGAAAATCAACCCATGCATGCATACCCAGGGCCGCCATCAGGGCATGACAACCGTGACAATTGTCACGGGCGCGGCGGCCCTGGGGGGCCCGGGCCCCACGTGTTTTAGCGGAACTGCCGCTGGTGCATCTGCACCGGGGCCCACACGCTGATGGGGCCCATCAGGTGGCCCAAGCATTTAGGGCCACCCAATGGGCCCTATTATCTTCAGGGGCCCGGTCAGCGCTGTAATAGCGCGACTGGGCCCCTTTAAAAAAAATAATAATGCAGCCGGAAGCAAGTGCTGCTGGGAGGAAGTGACGTATACCAGTGTGTGTATGTATGCCAGTGTATGTATGTATGCCAGTGTGTGCATGTATGCCAGTGTGTGTGTATGCCAGTGTGTGTATGCCAGTGTATGTATGCCAGTGTATGTATGTATGTATGCCAGTGTATGTATGTATGTATGTATGCCAGTATATGTATGCCAGTGTGTGTATATATGCTAGTGTATGTGTGTATGCCAGTGTATGTATGTATGCCAGTGTGTGTATGTATGCCAGTATAAAACAAGATTATTTACACAATAAAGTGCAAATCACACAAGGTGTCAGAGTGGTATCAGATGTATAGGTGCAACTCCCCAGTGTTTTAAAACCACTTATAAACACTAATACAAATATAGATTAAAACAGAGATAGAGGGGGGGGGCGGGGCCTGACTGCGGAACGGAGCAGTCGCATGTCGCTGCTGCTCCGGTTTTCAACCGTGCTCACTGCCGAATACCGACAGATTGAGGCTGTAAATCACACTACAGCAGCTCCCAAACGACTGGGGCCACCGTGACCTACACGTAGACACCCGGAAAGCTGAACTTACCACCGATCCCGACTCACACGAGGATGCGGCCTACGAGCATGGCGGCGGAGGGAGAGACGGCCGCTCTCTCGCCGCTGAAACAAGCTACGGGACAAGGTCTGTGCCTCCGTTCCCCCCCCTATGGACCGGCGGGGGTTATCCCGGTCCCCACCAACGGGACATACGCGAAATTAGAAACTGCAACCTCCCACCTAAGACGGGACTCCGGAGGTTCTGGGCCCAGACATTTAACGGGCACCTCAAAGAGCACACTCCTTAAGCCGCCCAGAGACGCACTAGAGTTCCTAAACCAGTTAGGCACACGCATGTGGGGAGGACACATGCCCAAGGGACTGCCTTACAAACGAGAGTTCAGAGCACTGGCGACCTGGATTCGCCCGGCCGTCCGGCGCCAAATGAGGGTACTCCCCACACGAGCAGCCAAGGCGGTATCCCAGCGGAACCACGGCCTAAGCGAAGCCTCTCCAAAACAAGCCGGCAAACACGGGGCGGATGCAAGACCCGACTCATGCGAGCTCCTGAGTGCTTTCCAAGCAAACCGCCAAACGCACCCAGCCACTAAAGGGGCCACACGCTCTTCTTCCGAGCTGGGGGTTCATCAAGAGGTAACCCTCCCAAGCCACCCATACACCCGAGGAGACAGCCGAGCACCGGCAAGCCCTTGGGCCCACGACCCTGTTGATGGGGTCAATGGAACTGTGGCAAGAACCCCTACTAAGGCCTCGGGCCGAGGACACATGGTCCCCAGACACCAAGCAACAGGACAGAGCGAGCAGAGAGCGGGGAATCAGAAGACACTAGGCAGACACGATGCCGAGAGTACCGTCTCTATGGAACAACCTTCCTGGCTACTGGGCCTTTATCCGACGGGCATGGGCTGAACCATAGACTTTCCGCAACCTACCAGCCACAATGACTAGACTTCCACGGACATACCAAATCTTTTCCGAACAGCGGTATTTCTCACTCTTAACATGTTTTCGATATGCTACCTAAATTTTACGGGCCTTGCATGCATGTATAACTTACCCATTGATTGCCCCACGCTAATACATATGAGAATCTTTACCTAATGTGGCCCACGTGAGAGGAGGGCTGATGTGAGACTAATCCCGACACCAGCTAATCGGACTCGGCAAATCCACCAGCCCAGGTTGAGAAGCAAGTTATTTAAGTGTTCTAAGTTATACCATACTGACTGTCTCACCTACTTTATGCCTTTTATTTTTTATTTTTCTGTTCGTGTGTCACACATGTCAGCCAATGCCGGTGAACTAACACACACACAACTATCATCCTACCACTAGGGTACCACATAAATGAGCTGTGCATTATATATACACATATTGAGAGCAACAACACTCACCTATAGAGTCCCCAGTGTATATAGAGTCCCCATGCATGTACAACAGGTTACGAGTTCTGAGCACCTTGCGTTAGTTAACGCTCTCACGACTAATAGTTCCCAGTGGTTTTATAGTATGTTTTATATTCTGTTAGCTATATTTTGTCAGTGCAAATTATATATAGGTGTCTATGTATACTCCCTCACGTATAGGAGAGACTGGAAGCCTGCTGCGATTAATCATAACGTGGTAACTCATATTTTCTAGCACTCAATATCTGACCTACAGCAACTGTTATACTTACTTTGCCAAACTATCCATACTTATGTTTAGTCAAAGCTCTCAATTTCATGTTTTACGCTTGATTATATAATATAAAACGAGGCTGTTAACTCTATAAAAATTTTAAAAACGAAGCATCGCCATCCTAGAAATGTAATAGTTTAAAGATGATAATGTTTTAACCCTCTACTGTATTCAAACTATACGTTTCCCCCCTTCTCTTCTGTACCCCATCAACAATGCTTCAATAAAAGAAAGATTGACAAAAAAAAACAGAGATAGAGGAGTGCAGAAAAAAAACGGAATAATATACTTATTCACATTCGGTCATCTTATTGGTTTCACCTACATAAGAGAGTGAAAACATAGCATAATACTGTTTGACAAAGCGATATACAATGGAGAGGTATGATTTACACTCACACTTTGCAGAGCCACGTATAGTAGGCTCTGACTATTCAGGTTCTTTAGAGAAAATCCCTTTCTTATTATCTTTACTCCTCTGCTCCTCCGGATCACTCCACTGGTACCAGGAACAACAGTAGATACAAATAATTCCAGAAGAGTGGGGGATATTTTAGAAAAATGTAATGTTATACAAATCAAACAGGGATTTAAAAAAAGGATAGCAGCACTGACGCGTTTCGACTCTCTGAAGTCTTTTTCAAAGTGCATGTTGTATGAGTCCCACTTCTTTGTATATATACCATTCTGATCTTCAAATTTGGCGCTCAATTCTTCTCTCTTTCCGTTCTTTCCTTTCCTGTTTCCGCTTGACGGCACTTTTCTTTTCTCCGCCCATTTTTGCGTCCATTTGCGTCTGACGTCAGACGTACTTTTCCGATACCGGAAATAGTATGTGCACTATTTCCGAAGTAGAACCCGCCATATTAGAAAGTCTTTATTTACATATACCATGTGGGACTATCCTGGCAAATTTCGATATATAATTATAAACATTTGTTTATTCAACTATACATTTTATACACATAACTTACGTATATAGAAATTAACTTTACAAATTACTAAAACATATACTTATATCTCAGAACTGTATATTAACATTTAGTGTGTTAATATATGTCCTATAAAAAACTATAATTAAAATAGGAGAAAGGTCTGAAAAAAAAGGGTAAAAGAGACCATTAATAAGATCTTATACAAAACTTTATATATGTTTTGATAAAACCAATTTTACAAAAGTTTTTAGAGAGGGGGCGGGGCCGGGCCGCCGAGCTGAGCGGCTGCCGTCCATGCCGGCTCCGGCTCTGGGCTGCATAAACATGCCAAATCCCACAACAATAAGGCACCAAAAACCCACCTGGAGCAGGGGAGAGGCACAGGAGCAAAACGCAGGGACACCTGCTCAGCCACCGCCGCGCAATCCGCTTAACCTGAGCAAGTTGAGCCCATGAGGCCTACACACACACGGCAACGGCAGGAGCCACGAGACCAGATGGCTGAGGGAGAGAGGGGGAACCGGACTCGGCCCCGCTCCCCCCCCCCCCTTGGGCCGGCGGGGGTGATCCCGGCCCATGAGGCTAATCTCCAGAGACTGGAGGCAGAAGGGCTGCAGATTGAGGGGAGCCCTTCCCCACACCAAGATGGCCGCCGAAAGCGCACGCCGCAGGGAGGTACGCGGGGTCACCTGGGCCCTCGGTGCGACGGATCCCACGGATGGACCCCCCCAGGCGGCAGAACGGACGGCGCGGAGCCGGCCCTTATCCCAGGATTTGGTGGTGGTCCAGGGAAGGATGCCCCCAACTTTGCGAGCCCTGTGTCGCCGGGGCGAGCTGGACCTCTGGCGGACCGGTGGCCGGAGAGGCGAGCACCGGCGACAAGTGTGAGACCAGAGAAGGGTGAGGCACCATGGGGCTGGAGCTCTGACGGGGAACTGTGGAAGTTGGGGAGGTGCAGGGGACAAGGGGACGAAGACTTTTCAGGGGTGGGAGTCTGCCGGACTACCGACATCCCTGAGTGCCCACAACACTGCAGTGTTCCCGATTGCACGGCCAGAGCAGGCCTGGAGGGGAAAAGAGGGGGACAGATGCATCAGAGGTGCTAGGGTGACCTTGCACTGACCGACCAACGGGACGAATAGGGGCACACTTGGCATCAGCATTCCAGAGGCCACAGTAGAGAGCAGCCTGCACAGCTACAACCTATCTCGCCAGGCACTGCTCTGCCACCTCCAGCGGAGAGGCTCAATTAATGCCGCTATACAACTCCACTTCGCCTAAGCACTGTCCCAAGCAAAGGATAAATAAAACAATGAAGGACAGACAAAGCTAATGGGACTGTTTCATGACACTCCGTTTGTGAAACCGATCTTTCCGCAATTTTAATTTCTAGTTCTTACTTGCATTGGTTATTTGATACTACTTCTCTTTAATGTGGGAGCCCTTGTGCTATATCTATATAATTGTCTGCATACATGTTCCTTTACCAGCACTGCATCATTAGCTACAGCTTACACCAGACTGTGCATTATTGAATGAACCCTTTTAAAGTTGCACCAGCCTGTTTCTCTATATATCTCTTTACCTGTATTACATAACTAGTCATAACCTGCACCAGATTAAAAGGCTGTTAATTAAAACAAAACAAATAGCGCATTAGCTCGGTCTATACAGCTTTTGTTGTGATGCCCACAAGTGAATCCTTACAAAGTTTAGTAGGTGTTTAAGTATATGTTTTGACCAATATGCCTCTGCACAGGCGATAGTCCGCATATTTCCCTATACGCTAATGATTAAGCCTCTACATAGGCGACTGTTCAACTTAATGTATGGTATAAACTACTGCTTAAGCTCCTGTGTGGGCAACCGCTTGCCTTTTTCGAACCAGTTTGCAATATGCATTTTTATGTGAAACAATAAAAAATATTCAACACAAAAGTTTTTAGAACCAGATTGTCACGATACCTTACCTGTCATCCTCGGACCCACGCAGTACAGCATCCTCCTTCACTGAGCGGCACGGCACCTCTGACGCCGGCCGCTCACTCAGAGCGGAATTTCTAAGTTCGGCGCATGCGCGCCACTGCCGTCGGCTGGCAGCCGACAAGATCATGACGCAACCACGCACCCGGACCTTTTGGGGGCGTGGTTTTAAAGCAAAACACACCACACTATAAAAGGGCTGTCTTGACAGCAGTAAGACGCCCTAGTGTGGTTCTTGCTGGTTCCCATAGTGCTCTTTATGTAATATTGGTATTCTCTCCTGGTATTTGACTTTTGGCTACTCTATTTGACTATTCTACTCTCTGGTTCCCTGTACTTTGGCTTGTTAATCGTTATTCCGTCTTCTGTTATCCCTTGACCTCTGGCTATCCCATTTGACTACTCTAACGTGAGCCCGGCTATTCTAAGGTCCGGTATACGTTCTATAGTTAGGTTGCACTCTGCGTGAAGGGGTCACTGTCGTGACATTACACTAGGGCCATGGACCCTGCAGGTGTTAACAGTCTTGGGCTTGGTGCGGACAATAGGTTTGAGGAGCTGGACCATCGTATGGACCAGATCGCCCTCGCCGTACAGACATTAATCAACCGCACTGCTTATCTCCAGCCGGAGGAGCAGACTCCTAGTCTGAGACCCCAAGAACATCCCATGGAAGTGCTACCTACAGGCACTTCCAATCAGGCTACAGCACCTCTCAGGTATGGGGGTGATCCTAACGGATGCAGGGGGTTCCTAAATCAGATAAGCATATATTTTGAACTCCATCCTAGAGCTTACCCTACCGATAGAGCTAAGATTGGGTATATTATCACCCTGTTAGTAGATAAGGCTTTAACCTGGGCTAATCCCTTGTGGGAGAATGACAACCCCATAGTCTTTAATTACACTAACTTTGTTGCAGCTTTCAGGAGAACTTTTGATACCCCAGGCAGAAAGACTAACGCTGCCAAATCCTTATTGCGTCTAAGACAAAATACCCGTTCTCTAGTAGATTATGCCTTGGAATTCCGTACTTTAGCTGCAGAAGTCAGATGGAACGAACAAGCATTCGTAGATGTGTTCCTGAATGGAGTGTCTGATAGAATCCTAGATGAAGTGGCCACAAGAGATTTACCAGATACTCTAGAGGAGCTAATAACATATTTAGCTCATATTGATGAACGTCTTAGGTATAGGCAGAATACCAGAGAGAGACCTAGGAGAGTACCGGAACGTCTTGCTCTAACCTATCCCTCGTCCGAAACCCCTCCAGAACCCATGCAATTAGGGGCTACAAGATTGTCTGAGACAGAGAGACAATACCGTAGGAGGGAAGGTTTATGTTTGTATTGTGGCAGGAAGGGACATACACGAGTGAATTGTCCTAACCGTCCGGAAAACTCTCGCACCTAAGTTCACAAGGGGGACAGGCCTTGGGTGTTATGTGTATGTCCTCCTTCAATGATAAAAAAGATCTCCGGCTTCTTCTACCTATTACTTTAGAATGGGAGGGAAAGAAAGTATCCACCCTTGCTTTAATTGATTCTGGGGCTGCTGAGAATTTTGTAGATCTCTCATTCGGGCAGAAAAATACCCTTCCATTCCAAAAAAGATCGGCACCCTTGGCCGTTGAGGCCATAGATGGTAGACCATTATCGATACCTCTTATTACCCAGGAGACCATTCCTCTAGTATTATCTACAGGTCTTCTTCATCGGGAGGTTATCATTCTGCAACAGATAACATCTCCTATTTTTCCTGTAATACTTGGGTTTCCTTGGTTAGTCCAGCATAATCCGTCGATTGACTGGGAAAAGAAGGAGATCATTAAGTGGGGAGATTCTTGTCACAGTAAATGCATTACTCCGATTAAACCAGTAGGCTTAATCAATATACCTACTATGGAACCATTGACCACCCAAATACCCAACCAATATATTGATCTTAAAGATGTATTTGAACCTAAAGAGGCAGAAAAATTACCTCCCCATCGTCCCTATGATTGTCCTATTGAATTGTTGCCTGGTACTATGCCTCCACGAGGTACGGTTTATCCCCTGTCGATGGCCGAGAATAAAGTATTAGAGGAGTACATTGCCGAGAATTTAAAGAAAGGGTTTATCACTAAATCTTCATCGCCCGCGGGTGCTGGGTTTTTCTTTGTATCTAAGAAAGAAGGGGATTTAAGACCCTGTATTGATTACAGAGGTTTGAATAAGATTACTATCCGTAATGCTTATCCTATTCCCTTAGTGACTGAACTATTTGACAGGTTAAAAGGAGCTACTGTCTTTTCTAAACTAGATTTGCGGGGAGCATATAATTTAATCAGAATAAAAGAAGGGCATGAATGGAAGACTGCTTTTAATACTCGTTATGGTCATTATGAGTATCGAGTTATGCCCTTCGGCTTATGCAACGCCCCAGCAGTCTTTCAGGACTTCATTAATGATGTGTTGCGAGACTTTTTACAAATGTTTGTAATCGTATATTTGGATGATATCCTGATTTACTCTAAAAACATGAACGAACACTATGAACATGTCAGATTGGTTCTTTCAAGGTTATTAGAGAATGGTCTCTATTGTAAATTGGAGAAATGTTTGTTCCACAAGGAAGAAGTGCATTTCCTGGGATATATCATTTCTAGTACGGGTTTCCAAATGGAGCCGAAAAAGTTAGAAGCCATTCAGCAATGGCCCTTACCAGTTGGACTTAAAGCAATCCAACGCTTCTTGGGGTTTGCCAATTACTATAGAAAATTCATAAAAGGATTCTCTTCAATAACAGCCCCTATTACTGCTATGACTAAGAAGGGAAGAAATCACAGGGAATGGTGTACTGAAGCTAAAAGAGCTTTTGATTTATTGAAAGAAGCCTTTTCCTCAGCACCAGTATTAAGACACCCTGATCCTTCTCGTCCTTTCATACTGGAAGTAGATGCATCCGAGTCAGGGATAGGAGCAATACTATCTCAAAGACCTTCGGATGATCAACCATTGCATCCTTGTGGGTTTTTTTCTAAAAAATTAACGGAAACTGAGAAGAGATACGATATAGGGGAGAGAGAGTTGTTGGCAATTATTTCTGCCCTTAAAGAATGGCGATACTTGCTTGAAGGGTCACCCATCCCTGTTACCATTTTTACAGATCATAAAAACCTCTCTTACTTCAGTGAAGCCAAGAAAATGTCTGACAGACAAGTACGTTGGTCTTTATACCTCAATCGTTTCAATTATGTTGTTACATACAGGCCAGGGTCAAAAAATACTAAGGCTGATGCTCTATCCCGCCAATATGAACCTGTTACTTCCTCCAATGAAGTTATGTCCTCTTTAATCCCTCATAATCGTATTGTAGCAACTGTCTATGCAAAAGTCTCATCGGGATTAATAGAGGAGATCTCTACATTCCAAGATCGTACTACCTTGACTGTTCCACAAGGAAAACTATATGTGCCATTAACCTATCGGAATAGAGTACTATCCCTCATGCATGACTCCAAAATGGCAGGGCATCAAGGGATACATAAAACCACATCATTGCTGGCGGAACGGTTCTGGTGGCCTTCCTACAAGAAGGATGTGCGTGAGTTTGTCCTTGCTTGTAATATTTGTTCCACTACAAAATCGCCTAAGGGTCGTCCTATAGGACTCCTCATGCCCTTACCTATTCCAGAGACTCCATGGTCAAGTATTGCTATGGATTTCGTAGTAGACCTACCCCCTTCTAAGAACTACACTGTCGTATTAACGATAATTGACAGATTCTCCAAGATGTCTCATTTGGTTCCTCTTTATAAATTACCTACATCATCTGAACTGGCGTATATATTTATAAGAGAAGTGGTCCGTTTACATGGGGTACCCCATGATATTGTCTCTGATAGAGGGCCTCAATTTATTTCTCGTTTCTGGAAATCATTTTGTGGACAGTTAGGTATCAACCTTAACCTTTCCTCTTCTTATCATCCCCAATCTAATGGGGTTACAGAAAGGATGAACCAATGCCTGGAACAATACATCCGTTGTTTCACTTCGGTTCATCAAGATGACTGGGCGGACTTGTTACCATGGGCAGAATTTGCTCACAATCATCATGTCCATGAATCCACTTTACACAGCCCGTTTTTTTATAAATTATGGGTTTAATCCTACAACTTTACCGAGTTCCATTCATTCTACCGGTGTGCCAAGTGTAGATGACACCGTTAGGAACATGAGGGAGACTTGGTTAGGGGTTAAACAAATATTGACTCAAAGGGCTAGTGTGTACAAAGCCAATGCGGATAGGCATCGGAAACCTGCTCCCACGTTCATGATCGGGGATAAAGTGTGGTTAAGTACCCGTAACATTAGACTTAAGGTCCCATCTATGAAATTCGCTCCCAGATTCATTGGTCCATTTCAGGTTCTCAAACGTATCAACCCTGTTTGTTACAGTCTTCGTTTGCCCTCTAATATGAAAATACCGAATTCGTTCCATGTCTCACTTCTCAAACCATTAATTTGTAATCGGTTTACTCGTAATACCCCTCCTCCTCTTCCTGAAGTTGTGGAGGGACAAAACGAATATGAGGTGAGGTCTATTTTGGATTCTCGTTTTTCTAGGGGTAAACTTCAATACCCTTTAGACTGGAAGGGTTATGGTCCTGAGGATCGTTCGTGGGTGGACGCTTCTGATGTGCACGCCTCCCGCCTGATTCGTTTATTTGAAAGGAGGCGTTCTAACCGCCCTGGGGGCGGTCCTTGTGGGGGGGGTACTGTCACGATACCTTACCTGTCATCCTCGGACCCACGCAGTACAGCATCCTCCTTCACTGAGCGGCACGGCACCTCTGACGCCGGCCGCTCACTCAGAGCGGAATTTCTAAGTTCGGCGCATGCGCGCCACTGCCGTCGGCTGGAAGCCGACAAGATCATGACGCAACCACGCACCCGGACCTTTTGGGGGCGTGGTTTTAAAGCAAAACACACCACACTATAAAAGGGCTGTCTTGACAGCAGTAAGACGCCCTAGTGTGGTTCTTGCTGGTTCCCATAGTGCTCTTTATGTAATATTGGTATTCTCTCCTGGTATTTGACTTTTGGCTACTCTATTTGACTATTCTACTCTCTGGTTCCCTGTACTTTGGCTTGTTAATCGTTATTCCGTCTTCTGTTATCCCTTGACCTCTGGCTATCCCATTTGACTACTCTAACGTGAGCCCGGCCATTCTAAGGTCCGGTATACGTTCTATAGTTAGGTTGCACTCTGCGTGAAGGGGTCACTGTCGTGACACAGATAGATAAAAACAATTAATTCTTAAATTAGCACATTCATCTCGAACTCCATATTGAGACCTTTGGGGGATAGTGTATCCAAGTAAAAAATCCACCCCATTTCACTCACATCTACTTAAAATTGAGTTCAAATCGCCTCCTCTCCAATGTTTAGTTACATTTTGGATCCCATAAAACTTGATCCCACTTGGATCTTGGTTATGGTATTCCAAAAAATGTAGAGAGACACTATGGGCTTTAAACCCTCTTTTTATGTTATATATGTGTTCTTGTACCCTCGTGGCCATACATCTAGATGTTTTACCCACATATTGTAGGCCACAGGGGCACTCCAACACATATATAACATTCTTAGTTTTACATGTGATACATTTTTCTATTTTATATTCTTTAAAATTGGCATTGGAATGAAAAGACACAATCTTTTTCTCTCTTATTTTTGATGTTCGGCACCCCATGCAATTCCCACAATAATTAAAACCTTTAAATATTTTTTCTGATGAAGTGATTGTTGATTGACTATATAAATTAGCATAATACTCATTGAATGCTTTCCCTATGTGTTCTGGGAGAAGGGAGATGCTATCGTTATTATTTTGTCGACCTTATTTGATATATTTTTTTTTTTCAACATGTTCGACATGATTTTGTCTGCTCTATTAGATTTATGATAATATTTAATTTTAAGTTTATGCATATTTATTTTGATTTTTTCATAAATTTTTTCCTGTATCTCGGATTTAATCTTCTCTATTTTTAGCTGATTCTCCTTACTTGGTTTTACATTGTTTGTTTTATTTAAATTGTATAATTCGATGTAGAGATCTTGTACATTTACACCTTTTTTTTTTTTCTTTAATTTATTAAGCATTATGCAATGTCCCCTTATTACTGCCTTAAATGAACACCATAAAGTATCATTCTCCACTTGTCCGTTATTATTTTCTTCAAAGTAGCAAGTAGTCATTTTATCTATATAGTCTTTATATTCTTTTTCTGCCAGTATTGATTCATCTAACCTCCAGGTTGTATTCTTACAGCACTTAGATCTTTTTCTATTTAATTCCAGGCACACGCTATTATGGTCTGACCATATTACTGTTTTGTTTTCTATTTTATGTATTCTTTCTATCAGTTTTAAATCCCCAAAAATAAGATCTATTCGAGAATACGAATCGTGGGGCCAGGAGTAAAATGTAAACTCTTTTACTGCGGGATTATTGAGTCTCCATATATCAAATAAACCTTCTCTTTTTATCAAATTACTAAAGTTCCTTACGTTTTTTAATACTTGTTTATCCCAATTATTATTATTTTTTTCAGAGAACTTATCTAATAATGGATCTTGTATACTATTAAAATCTCCTGCATATATCTTTATTCCCACTGCTACTTTCTCAACCTTATTTACTATTTTTCTCAATAGGCATACGGGATTTTTATTAGGCAAGTATACATTGATTAGGGTGAAAAGTTCATCTTCTATTGTGATTACTAAAATAATATATCTCCCCTCCAGGTCTGTTTCCATATATTTTATATTTATTTTTAGATCTTTTGCAAAGAATATTGCTACTCCTCCTTTTTTTCCCTCCTCTCTAGAGGAACAGATTTTTAAGGGGAATGACCTGCTATTCCATCGTTTTTCATCCTGTTTACGCCAGTGTGTCTCTTGTATCATTGCAATTTGAACCTGTTCTTTTTTTAAGTAATCTTGGAAAGCTTGTCTTTTTTGGGGGATATTTAAACCTTGAATATTTAATGTAATTATTTTAACCATTTTCCAAAGTTTTTTTGTTTTAATTAACCTACTGAGCTCTCGTGAACAATACAAACACTTGACATTACAATACATAACTAAAATATCTACAAGTATCTTCAACACTTGGAGTATATTTCCACTCATTCCAAGACTCTAAAAAGAGTCAAAAAACACTTTTCTAAGTGGATCTTACTATCCACTAATAACCTTTTCCAGGTTACAGCAGGGAAGGCTGTTTCTCGGGTTTGGAGGAGCCCACCTAAGACTTTTCATTTTCCCTTTTCCTCTCTCTTCTCAACTCTCATCATCCCTCTCCTCCTCCTACTCTCTAAAGTATTTACTTTTACTCTGCTTCCTTTCCTTGAGGAGAGAGATAAGGGGTCGAAAGAGGAGGAGGGGAGAGAAGAAGAAAAAAAAAAAAAAAAAAAAAGAACGCTCTGGAGATTATCTTACTTTTTCTTACTATATTATTTCCTATTTCCCTCTTTTACCTTATTTTCCTACTAATCTAGAGAAACTCATCTCTTTGTTTCTTTAGTCGATTGGACCCTTTTAATTTATCACTATTGTTCTTATATCCTTTAAACAAAACAACACTTCTATATTGCTATTCTTCTCTTCTATTCCCATTCCCCTCTCCTTCCCTCTTCTATCTACATTTAATTTACACACCTCTCATTTCTTTTTTTTTTTTCCCTTCCTTTCTCCACCTTATATTGTGTTTCAATACTCTTTTAATTGGTATATATCTTTTGTGATTTAAAGTGCCTCATTAATTTTAATTCTTTCTAATTGTTTTTGTGCAGATTATATATCTGAGTATTCCTTTTCCTCTTCGTTAACTTTAATGTTTCTTATTTAATATCGTGTGTGTTACCTTGCGTAAACCTTAATTTAGTGAAAAAAAAAAAAAAGTGACCATTTGTAATTTCTGTCCATTTGTAATTTCTCTTCCCTTTACTTTTCCCTCTCTTCACTTTCCCTTTTAGCTGTGGTTTCCATCTTATGCTATCCCAGTGTATATCGCAATATTTTTATCATTAATTTTATTTCTTTCTATCAATGTGGAAATTGTATTTCTAAGTGCACCCTTTTCTCTTCGTAAACTTTGATATGTCATACTTAATATCATGTGCTTATCCTTGCTAAAAAAAATAAAAAAAAAAAAAATAAAAAAAAAGGTTTAAGTCTAGAAGTTTTTTTTTTTTTCTTTCTAGTTGATTTCTTCTTTTTGGGTAGAGTCTATTTTGTGCTTTTAAATATTATGTTTTTAAATATTTCAGTGTCCTTTAGAAGTTTCTAGATGTCTTTGGGTCGATTGATTTTCTTTTTTTTTTTTGATCTTTTCCTCTTCTTCTGTTGATCTCCAGCAGCTTCCCTCTTCCCTCTCACTCCTCCTCGTCTCTCTTCCCTTCTTTTTCTTCTTCTTTCCCTTTTTATTAAGTTATTTCTCTTTCTTCTTTATCCATTCTTCAATCTGGGATGGAGTCGTGAATATCTCGGTTATTCCTTCTGTGATAATTTTTATTTTACAGGGGTAGATCCAGGAGTATTTGATGTTTGAGTTTCTTAGTGTATTTGTAACTGACATGAATTTCTTTCTTTGTTGTCTAGTGTAGAAAGATAGGTCCTGAAATATCTTGATATCACCAAACTTTTCTATATTAATCTGTTTTTTCCTAAATGCATATAATATTGCTTCCTTAAACTGGAAGGACTGAAAATGGATTATTATATCTCTCGGTGATTGTTGAGGAGCTGTTCTAGCTTTGTTTAAACGATGATATCTCTCCATTTTAGTATTAAGGGTCGGCAAATCTAGATTGAGTGTTGCCCATAGAGTATCCAAATACTCAGGTATTTTATCTTGTGCTACTGCTTCTGAGACATTTCTTAATCTCAAATTGTTTCTTCTTGAACGGTCTTCTAAGTCTCCTAGTTTTCCTTCTATTTGTCTCACTTGCTTATTCAGCTGATCATTTTGTTCTTTGTATGTTCTGCTTTCAAATTCTAGGGCAGTGATTTTGTCTTCACTTTGCTTTAATTGTTCCAATATTTCTACAAATAGTTTTTTTGTCTCGGCTGTATTTTTATTAAATTCAGCTGTTATTGCTACCAATTGCTCTTCTAAGCACTGTTTTAGAAAATCTGCAGTAATGTAATTTTCTGTTTGACTGGACAGGCTTTGAATTGATTCTTCATCTTTTGATGAATATATATTTGAGATATCAAGATTTTTTTCTTCATTCGGTTTTTGTCCTGGTGAGAAAAAGTTTATGGAGGCCTTTTTTTTTTTTTCTAGTTGTAGATCTTGTTTTGCCGCTTTTTTGATGGCAGCTTTTCCTGTTGGCTTAGTTGCCATGCTCTCTCTGCCTTTGTTTCACTCTTCACTTATTTCACTTATTTCTTTTCTTCTCCTTTCCTTTTCTATTTCTTCTTTTTTTTTTTTGAAGTTTTTCAACTAGAGATTATTCAAAACTTTTCCTTTCCTCTGATGATTCTAATTTATTAGTTAACTCTGTGGTTTGATAAATAAAGTTTTTTTTTTAAGTTTTTCTTTCCTTCACCCCCTTTTCTCTCCCCTTATTCCGTCTTAAATAATAGTAAAAAATATTTTCGATGTCAGTTTTTCCTCCTCTCTTGATCTTCTGTCGGTTCTACCCCCCGTTCTACAGTTATATAAAGAAAGAGGAAGTACTTAGCTTGTCTTCTTTTTCGTTCTTTTTAAAGCCGGTTGTATGCGGTTAATTTTCTCGGCGTCCTTTAACTCTTAAGGCATCCTGGGGTGCTGCTCCTGTTCACGCTCACACTGATCGGACCGGTAAGTCTGTACCCTCTCCCACGAACTCACGGACTCACAATCGCAATCGGTCTGTTTGCTGTCTGTCAGCACTCTGTTCGCTCTCCTGCACCGGACTCGACCTGTTTTCTTGCGACTCCCACGACCCTTACAAACGGAGTACCTTGCTTCTATCGCTGCCGCAGAACGCTGCGTTATTCCTCCATTACGAGTTCAGCCTCCCCGCCTCAGGATGCGTGCGTACCACCGCCCACTTCTACATCATCACGCAAACATCACCAAAGAAATTGGTAGTATGATGAGCTCTCGTGAGGGAGGGGGGGAAGTCTTTGTGTCTATGTGTATGAATATTTTTTATAGATATTGTGTATGAATGTTTTTATGTACTTTTCTGTAAAAGATTTATGGTGATAAACCCAATAAAAAGAATTTAAAAAAAAACAAAAAAAAACCTTTAAATATGCTTTTTTGACTGTTTAAAAAATTCGTATCTGTTTTTTCAATAAAACTAGATGTTAAAATTTGCTTGAGATTTTGAGCTCCTCTATATATAATTTTGGGTTTCTCTCCTACATAGGGTGCAATATCTTCGTCTTGTTTCAATAAATTTCAATTATTATTGAGAATACGTCTTAACTGGGAGTGATTCCTATTAAAATTAAATATTAACAGGATAACACCCTTGTTATCCTCTTCTTTCTTTTGTTTATATTTTAATATGTCTTCTCAATTTAGTTCACCAATTTCCTGAATTGTATCGTTAAGGGCTCCTTCTTCATAGCCCTTCTCTACAAATTGTTTTTTAAGCGAGGTAGCTTGAAAGTTATATTTGTCTATTTCTGAGCAGTTCCTCCTAAGCCTTAAAAACTGGCCCCTTGGTATATTATCCAACCAGGGACGGAAATGGCAGCTTTCTTTCTCAATGAAGCTGTTTACATCGACTTGTTTGAAAAATGTGCATGTCTCAATTTTATCCTCTGTTATATAAATATTTAGGTCTAAAAAGTCAATTGTTTGGTTATTAACCATATGGGTAAGTTTAATATTCCACTGGTTGGCATTAAGATAATTTAAAAAGTTTAAAACTGATGGTTTATCCCCCTTCCAAATAAAAAAGATATCATCAATATATCTTCTATAGAGGACCAGGTTCGCAACCCAGTCATGCTGGGAAAAGACAAACGTCTCTTCCCAATATGCCATAAATAAATTAGCATAACTGGGAGCGAACCTGGTCCCCATAGCTGTCCCTCTACATTGCAGATAAAATTCACCTTCAAACCAAAACAAATTGTTATTTAAAATAAGTTGAATGGATTCAAGAATAAAATCTATTTGTTCCCTATGATATATTTCAGAAGTCTGCAGGAAATACTTAACTGCCTCACAGCCTTTGTCATGCTCAATGCATGTATAAAGACTAGCTACATCACATGTAACTAGTAAAAAATCATCCTTCCATTCAACATTCTTTAAAACTTGTAAAAGGCTCATAAAGTCTTTAAGAAAGGAGGGGCATGTTTTAACAATCGGTTGTAAAAACGTGTCTACATATTTGGATAGAGGTGGTAGCAGGGACCCTATCCCTGATACTATGGGCCTTCCGGGTGGGTTATGTATATCTTTGTGCAACTTGGGTAGGACATATATAACAGGTATTCTTGGGAATTCTGTATTCAGAAATTTGTATTCCCTAGAGGTCAGGATCCCTTCTACAAGACCTCTATCCAACATGTGTATATATTTTTTCTTAATCTCAATGGATGGGTCACCTTTTAATTTTCTGTAGGTTTCCTGATCATCTAATTGTCGTTTTATTTCTGCCAAGTATGTTTCTTTGTTTAAAACTACAACTCCTCCCCCCTTGTCAGCAGGTTTAATGACTATATTAATGTTTTTTTTAAATCTATCATAGCTTTCTTTTCTTTTATAGTCAAATTATTTTGGTATTTTTTGTTTTTAATTTTTATCTCTTTTATCTCTTTAATACATGCTTTTTCAAATACTTTCATTTCCTTTAATTTAAGGTGAACTGGATAAAATTTCGATTGAGGCTTTAGCTCAGTATGTTGAAACTCATTAGTTTCATCATCTTGATGTCTTATCTCATTAGTATCTTTTTCTTTAAAAAAAAAATTCAGACATAGTTTCCTTGTAAATCTATTCAAATCTGTGTACGCTTCAAATTTGTTAATTGGACAACTAGGGACAAACTTAAAGCCCTTCCTTAACACTTTAATATGATTTTCGTCTAAACATTTTTCTGCTAAATGAAAAATCTTTATTTGCGCCTCATTTTCCCCTCTGGTCTCCTCATTTATCTTATTTCTGTCTCTTCTCCTATTTCTCCCTCCTCGTATTCTCTGTACCTTCTTTTTTTGTGGAAAATGGTTTATCTGGCGTCTGTCTCTTTGGCCTCTCCCTAAAAAAAGGTCTGAATTTGCTTCCTCATTCCTCTCTAATGGCTCATACCTATTGTATGTTGTAATAGGTCTTCTTTGTGGTAATGGGGCCCTATATTGATCTCTTTCTTTCTCATTTCTTTTGTATCCTCTGTTATCAATTTTTTGGGGGGTCCTTTTCCTTTTTACTTCCACCCACTCATTAGTCCTGATTCTATCTGGATATTGTTTTTGCTCATTTCTGAGTGTATCTTCCCTATCCCTCTCTTGGATCGTTCTATTTTCATACTTTCTCTCAAACTTCTTGTTAGTTCTAGGTTTTTTCCTGACATTGTTGGTAGCATAATCATTTAGATCTCTCTGAAATTTCCGTTTTTTATTTGAAATTAGTGATGTTTCTAATTTTTCTAGTTTTAAACTGATTTGGTTAGTTAATGATACAAAATCTTCAGTCCCTATAAACGGTTCCAATTTATTTTGAATAATTTTTATTTTGGTATCTATTTCTTCCAGATTAATGTTTCTTTGATCAATAATGATTTGCATCATAGTTTTTGAAAAAGACTCTAAGGCTCCCTCCCAAATACCCATAAATCTCATATCGCCTTGATCAAATGTTGGGTATTTGGTGAACCTTAGTCCCCGAGGTGAAATCTCTTCTTTCAAATATTTTCCTATAGTGTACACCTCCCATTTAATTTTTAACTCACTAATGAGTAATTTCTCAAGTAGGTTACACTTTTCATCAAGATTATCACTTATATTAAATTCATCCTGTGATATATCAATTTGGCTTTCACATTTTTCATTCACCATATGGTACCAATTTGCTCTATTTTCAAATATAGCCATAGTATCCGACCACCACCACCTTTAAGTGGTTAACAAACAAATATAAAACAAGATTATTTACACCATAAAGTGCAAATCACACAAGGTGTCAGAGTGGTATCAGAGGTATAGGTGCAACTCCCCAGTGTTTTAAAACCACTTAAAAAACACTAATACAAAAATAGATTAAAACAGAGATAGAGGAGTGCAGAAAAAAAACGGAATAATATACTTATTCACATTCGGTCATCTTATTGGTTTCACCTACATAAGAGAGTGAAAACATAGCATAATACTGTTTGACAAAGCGATATACAATGGAGAGGTATGATTTACACTCACACTTTGCAGAGCCACGTATAGTAGGCTCTGACTATTCAGGTTCTTTAGAGAAAATCCCTTTCTTATTATCTTTACTCCTCTGCTCCTCCGGATCACTCCACTGGTACCAGGAACAACAGTAGATACAAATAATTCCAGAAGAGTGGGGATATTTTAGAAAAATGTAATGTTATACAAATCAAACAGGGATTTAAAAAAAGGATAGCAGCACTGACGCGTTTCGACTCTCTGAAGTCTTTTTCAAAGTGCATGTTGTATGAGTCCCACTTCTTTGTATATATACCATTCTGATCTTCAAATTTGGCGCTCAATTCTAACCACTTGGTCACAAACCCTGGCCAAAGTTAGCAATTTCATTGATTATATCATTGTCATTATACATTTTACTGCTCTAAAACACTCATATTTGTGTTCAGCGATGTTTCATGAATAAAACAGTACCCCGCATGTATAGGTTTTATTGGGTTTTGGAAAGTTACAGGGTCAAATATAAGGCTTGAGTATTTAACTTTTTAGACATTCACATTTGCCAGATTGGCTATGCAGCCTTTGAGACTGTATGGCAGCCCAGGAATGAGATTTACCCCCATCATGGCATACCATTTGCCAGAGTAGACAACCCAGGGTTTTCAAAAAGGGATATGTCCAGTATTTTTTAAGTAGCCACTTAGTCACAAACCCTGGCCAAAATTAGCATTCATGTTTGATTTTTTGCATTTTTCACAAAAATAAATGCCCTTTTACTGATAATATCATTGTCATTTTAAGTTTTACTGCTCTAAAACACTCATATTTGTGTTCAGCGATGTCTCACGAGGAAAACAGTAACCCCCCATGTACAGGTTTTATGGGGTTTTGGAAGGTTACAGACATAGGCGTGCGCAGCCTATTGCATAATGGTGTGCACACTAAAGCACAAACACACACACAGTGTATATATATATATATATATATATATACACACACACACACACACACTGCTGTGTGTGTGTGAGGGTGCTGTGTGTGGGTGCTGTGTGTGGGCACTGTGTGTGTGTAAGGGTGCTGTGTTTGTGAGGGTGGTGTGTGTGTGTGTGCTGTGTGTGTAAGGGTGCTGTGCTGTGTGTGTGAGTGTGTGCACTGTGTGTATGTGTGAGGGTGCTGTGTGTGTGTGTGAGAGGGTGCTGTTAGTGTGTGTGTGAGGGTGCTGTGTGTGTAAGGGTGCTGTTAGTGTGAGGGTGCTGTCAGTGTGTGTGTGCTGTGTGTGTATGTGTGAGGGTGCTGTGTGTGTAAGGGTGCTGTTAGTGTGAGGGTGCTGTTAGTGTGTGTGTGTGCTGTGTGTGTGTAAGGGTGCTGTGTGTGAGGGTGCTGTATGTGTGTAAGAGTGCTGTGTGTATGAGGGTGCTGTATGTGTGAGGGTGCTGTTTGTTTGTATTTGTTTGGAGGGACTGTGGGGGGGACCATTTAGGAAATAGCCCCCCGCCCTTCTTACTTTTTGTAGGGAAGGGGGGACCATGATGCTGCCATCCCTGGTGGTCCAGTGGGGAGTGAACTCTAGCATGCAAGGCTAGAGTTCACTCTTGCGAGATCTGAGCGTTGCCGTGGCTGTGTGTGTGTGTGTAAGGGTGTTGTGTGTGTAAGGGTGCTGTGTGTGTGAGGGTGCAGTTAGTGTGTGTGTGTAAGGGTGCTGTATGTGTGAGGGCGCTGTGTGTGTGTAAGGGTGCTGTGTGTCTGTGTGCTGCGTGTGTGTATGTGTAAGGGTGCTGTGTGTGTGTGCTGTGTGAGGGTGTTGTATGCATGAGAATGCTGTTAGTGTGTGTGTATGTTCTGTGTGTGTGTGTATGTGTAAGGGTGCAGTGTGTGGGGGGTGCTCTTAGTGTGTGTGTGATGTGTGCGCTGTTAGTGTGTGTGTGAGGGTGCTGTTAGTGTGAGTTTGCTGTTAATGTGTGTGTGTGGTGCGATGTGTTTATGTGTGAGGGTGCTGTTAGTGTGTGTATGTGTAAGGGTGCTGTGTGTGTGAGGGTGCTTTTAGTGTGTATGTGTAAGGGTGTTGTGTTTGTGAGGGTGCTGTGTGTGTGAGGGTGCTGTTTGTGTGTATTTGTTTGGAGCCACTGTGGGGTGCTGTGTGTGTGTGTCTGTGTGTGAGGGTGCGGTTAGTGTGCGTGTGCTGTTAGTGTGTGTACTGTGTGTGTGTGTAAGGGTGCTGTATGTGTGTGGGTGCTGTGTGGGTGAGGGTGCTGTGTGGGTGAGGGTGCTTAGTGTGTGTGGGTGCTGTGTGTTAATGTGCTGTTTGTGTGCATTTGTTTGGAGGGACTGTGGGGGGGACCATTTAGGAAATAGCCCCCCTCCCTTCTAACCTTTTGTAGGGAGGGGGGACCGTGCTGCTGCCATCCCTGGTGGTCCAGTGGTGAGTTAACTCTAGCCGCGGCAACGCTCCGACCTCGCAAGAGAAACCCGGCGGAGCTGCTGGCTAGAGCTCCCCGGGTCCTCTCCTGCCTCCCTCCCTGCTGTGTGTGTTTAAGGGTGCTGTGTATGTGTGTGTTTGTGAGGGTAGTGTGTGTAAGGGTGCTGTGTGTGTGAGGGTGGTGTATGTGCTGTGTGTGTGGGGGGGGAGGTGCTGTTAGTATGTGTGTGTAAGGGTGCTGTGTGTGTGCTGTTAGTGTGTGTGTGTGCTGTGTGAGGGTGCTGTGTGTGTGCGCTGTGTGTGCGCGTTGTGTGTGCATATGTGTAAGGGTGCAGCTGCCATCCATGGTTGTCCAGTGGTGAGTGAACTCTAGATTGCGGGGCTAGAGTTCACTCTTGCAAGATCTGAGCAATACCATGGCAACGCTCCGACCTCGCGAGAGGAACCCAGAAGAGCTGCTGCCTCCCTGCCTGTGGGCCAGTGAGGAAGATCTTAGATCTCCCTCACCGGCCCATGGAGGCACATAACGCGGGACGGACGGAGGGATTAGGGTGTGCACACCCGGCACAACCCATGCGCACACCTATGGTTACAAGTAGACAAATATAGGGCTTTCCAATTTCAATTTGCCAGATAGGTTTGCTGAGCCTATGTTGCCTTTGAGACCATATGGCAGCAAAGGAATGAGAAATACCCCCATCATGGCATACCATTCACAAAAGTAGACAACCCAGGGTATTCAGAATTGGGTCACTTATTCAGAAACACCAGCCAAAGTTAGTCAGTTTTCATAGTTTTTTGTGTGGCATTTTTCACACAAAAACTGCACTTTCACTGATATCATCATCATCATCATCATTACAAGTTTAAGTGTTTTAAAACACTCATATTTGCATTCAGCGAAGCCTCGTGAGTACAACAGTACCCCACATGTACAGGTTTTATGGTATTATGGAAAGTTACAGGGTTAAAGGGACTCTCCAGTGCCAGGAAAACATATCCGTTTTCCTGGCACTGCAGAATCCTGCAGTGCCCCTCTCCCTAACACCCCCCATCCCATATTAATTATGTAAATATAGTAGATAAATATACACATTGAATATATATCCTGATGAAAGTCCTCAAGTAGGACTGAAACGTTGATTGATTTTTTTAACAAGACTGATTAAAAGTTATATTTTATGGAATCCGTGAGTCCAGCCTTCTATTACAATCATATATATATATATATATAAAACCAGGGGGCTGCACACACCTGAACATGCATAAATGGGGTGCTGCTGGGAGCCAATTTATGCAATACATAAGATCCAGCGCACTCACTTGCCCACAGCATCTTCAAAGTTGACAGATTGTATTCGTTTTTTTTTCAAACACCTAATCTAGGCAAAAATAATGGGGGTTTAGTTACATTATATGATCATACATTGCATAAGCCTGCCACAACGTCAATGTACCCCATCTTTGGCAGGTCCTACTCTAACAGCCTAGTGTCTGCTCTTATGAGATTAACCCACTTACTTGATTCCATCTGGGGCTCTCTGCATTACAAGGGTCAATAGGGCGCTGGGATGAGACACCTGTGACAGGGAGGGGTGCAAATATATATAAATGAAACCGGGGGGCTGTTCTCACCTGAACATGCATACATTGGGTGCCAATTTATACACTATGCAAGATCCAGTGCACTCACTTATCCACTAAAAAGCAACTTCAATGTTGACAGATTGTATTATTAGATTGTAGAACACCTAATCTAGGCAGAAATAATGGGGGTTTAGATACATATGAAGGCGTAGCCTGTAACTGTGGGAGGAATTATCCAGCTACAAAAATTCGGGCCCCCTCCATGACAGGACCAACACCGCTGGGTTCATTCATTCACTTCTGACTTCCGGTTCCGGTCCACTCACCAGGACTCCGCTCCACTCACCAAGACTCCGCTCACCAGGACTTCGCTCCCACGCTCATCAGGACAAGTTCTCCCTGCTATAGTACACGATACCCGGCCGAATACATATACCCGGGTGCCTTACCTTACTCCGGCTAGGCCTCTCCTTGATCCACCAGCGAGGCTTCCAGGTCTCCCTCTCCGATGCCGCCTCTCCACCACCTGCACCGCCATGTCCGTTATCCCACCAACAGAATTGAACCGCCGAACTCTCACCCACTAACGACTTCCGGGTTACAGCTCTCTGGGTCCCATTCGTATAAATGAACCGTGAGTTTTCCCGAAAGGGTTCCCATTCACACGGCATTCATGCCAAACACTCAGCATTTACTCATACGAATTTGTTCATTCGGGACCATTCATACCACGCATGTGTACACACCTTTTTCGTGATACGTTTTGTACGCTGTTCGGCAAGCCGGTCGTTCGACAGTTTCATACGAACAAGTCACTCTAGGCAACAAATCACAATGCCCACGATTGCTCACCTACGACCCCTAGCGGCCAAAGTACATTATGTCAGGGTTTAAAAATACTACTCTTTATGAACTCTTATAGGGATAGGCAACCTTCGGCACTCCAGATGTTGTGGACTACATCCCCCAGAATGCACTTACACCCATAATGATAGCAAAGTATCATGGGAGGTGTAGTCCAAAACATCTGGAGTGCCGAAGGTTGCCTATGCATGAACTATTGTATTTACCTGTATTCTCTTGTTTAAATAAAGCGTATTTTATTCATATTATGATTTCTGTTGTCAGGTTACTGTTAATATTGGTAATACGTTAGAATAATGTATAAACATCTGACATATAAAGTAGTTAAATCCTGGTTAGCCATTAGAATACTATTTTATCCATTTGATCTGTTATGTTATACAGTATAAAGTTTACGTCTTATGTTCTTGGAAAATTACCTAAACTCTCCAATTACCTGTCCCCCATGCGAGGTATTTATCAAAAAACGTATAACTCCTCGCTGTCTCATTCGACTGCCTTCAGTTCACCAAAATACCCATTAGAGACGTATGTCTTTCCCAATCTTACGGTATGTATAATCGTGTTTTCTTTAGCAAATCATTATTATTTTCATATGAATACCCATTGTGTCACCTATCCAATAAAATTCTCTACATACGGCACTTTATCCATAGCCACATCTGTTCCAACGCACTGTTACTACTTGTTGCTACAATGGCTATTCACTGGCCACACTCCTATGAAATGGCAGGCTCCTACACCCCTTCAGAAAGGAGATAGCGTGATCCGTAGGCATGGGTAGGGTGATATTTCTACAAAAATTCAAGGTGATATTTCTACAAAACCCTGCATACACAGCAGGTTCTCCACAATGGTATCCAGTGTATGTTACACTTGCTAACTTTATCAAGTGTGAGAACCAGCTAGTAGTCTATCTTTAGACTAGTAATTGCTCTGTTCCAATAGCCATCATTTGAGCTCTGCATACGGAGGTGGATCTCCACAGATAGATCCATCACACTGTGCACTAGCTCACTGCATGAAGTGGCAGGGATACAGTAGAAATTACTTAAGTTAGTTGCTATTTAAAGATCCACTCTCCCTACTTGGAGCCTTGGATTTACCCTGCGGCTGTGAAACAGTTTGAGATACTCATACAGCTACTTTTTACGCAGGCTTCCTTCAGACTCCATAAGCATTACTACCTTTTGATCTGGTATACGCCCACAAAGTATATCGTCCTTCCCACCCCATTATTTTACCTTTAGTGGTGATGGTGCATTAAGTTTTATTTTCATTTTCAGGGATCATCAAGTCTATGATACCCACAATAAAAGTTATTTTTTAAGATTGGTAATTAAGGCAGAACAACATCTGCAGAACTACCCCTTAGCGCTCCCAAGGCTACCCATGCCTACGGATCACGCTATCTCCTTTCTGAAGGGGTGTAGGAGCCTGCCATTTCTATAGTCTATGTACATACACAAGGGTTATCCCCTATCAGTTCTGCAGACACACTCCTGTTCCCACTAGTTGGGAACTTCAGCACTTCGGTGCTTCCTTTTTCCTACACCCCTTCCCCTAATTTTTTGCAAATTCCCAAGTATACTGAAAACCATTTTAGCACACTCAGGCTTATTCTTTGCAATAATGTCTGATTTTCTCCATGTATTTACTTTAACACGCATGAGAGTTACCACATGTTCCTTCACGTTCTTGTGCATACTCTATTATATACTTTACTGAATTATTAGAGGATAACTGTAGTTTTATACCCAGATAACCACTACTAACAATTCCCTAAGAATCA
Source organism: Pelobates fuscus (assembly GCF_036172605.1). Lineage (NCBI taxonomy): Eukaryota > Metazoa > Chordata > Amphibia > Anura > Pelobatidae > Pelobates > Pelobates fuscus. The sequence continues at coordinate 130,656,962 of NC_086317.1, forward strand.
CTGTCATCGTTCCACAGGTGAGTTTCACTCACAATACGGTGTTAAAAAAATTAGGCCCAACTCCAACATTCCACATTTGCCATTTTTAGGTCCTCAAGTATTCATCCTTGTCTGTAAAGAATCTTAACTATTTCATAAAACTAGGTACGTCTCCACTTTTACATCCTACTCCTATCCCCCCATAGGCTCGGATTGGTCAACTGGCTTTTTGTTACTAGCATTCGTCCCTAGCTTACTGTAATTATTCTACTCCCGTGAGGCCAACACCCATCCTCATTGGCAGTATACGCCTCTCGGTCTAACGCATAGTTAGAGCCTCACATTAACCACCGTTGGTTATTAGTCAGGGCCACACCAAGTCACCCTGAATTATATTGTGTCTTGTTACAGTCACCGAGAAGCCAACATTCCCACCTCATCATTTAGTGGTTGTTTTGAAAGCCAGAGACCCCAGACTCAACCGAAAACTTACCATACCTGGATTTGTCCTTGCCTTTGGCCTTTATCGTGACGTAATTTGCTCCACTTCCCCTCACCGTAGGGAAGAGTTTGTACATGCATAAGTTGGTGGACCTAGGACACAAGCACAGTGGTTTCTCGTTTTATGACTATCATAAATCTTTTTCAGCAAAAGCAGCGGCATCTCTCACCCAATTTAATACCTACACTGACTCGAGTAGGCTTGATACAGAATTGTTCTGTCGCCATTTTGCCAATCAAAAACCACCATCCTGTGCCTTATGTGCTTCCGTCTCACACTCCACCAACTTGTGCCCAGTGGATCCAAGCCTCCCTACCACTAATCATGCTTCCTTTGGTTCTTCCACTGCAGAACACAGAGGCCTTAAAGACAAATTGGGTAGACCCATAGTATATTTAGGGAAAACTCAAATCTGCAACAATGTAAATTCTGGCAGTTGCGGATTTAGCTCGTGCAGATTGTTGCACGTCTGCTCAATTTGTTTCAGGGCACACAAAAAAACTATGTGTCCTAATCGTCTGTACCCAAAACAATGACTAACCGAAGTCTGCATTGACAACCTGGCATAATACCTCCAGGCACACCCTTCTCATCACTTAGTCGACTTCCTGGTTAATGGGCTCACCGACAGTTTTCACACTGGCCTTGTCTCACTCCCCACTGGTATTTACGTATGTCCTAACTTACAGTCTGCCCTCCTTGACCCCGTCAGCACAGAGGTGCTGCTCATGAAAGAATTGAACAATGGGTTCATAATAGGCCCGTTCTCAAGACCCCCCTTTTCCAGCTGGCGTAACCAACCCCATAGGTATAAAGCCAAAGAAAAAGGAAAAAAGCCAAAAGCAATTCACCTCAGGAGTGGAGAGTTTAGTGAATGGATTGGACACCTACCCTATGAATGGGTGATTAGGTCTTATCTTAACGGTAACGCATATGTTACATCCAATTCAGATACATGTATGCATGAAAAACACAGAAGAGAAAATAATAGTGTAAATCCATATAGCTGTTTTCATCGGGAAATAGTCTTAAGAATTGTCCACTCACATGTATAGGAGCCATATGTAGGATAGGCTCAAATCTCTTTTGTTTATGTGCCGTCTGGTGGCACTTCCCCCTTTGAATAGGTATCGCTTTCTTCCTCAATGTAGGGAGACAAAAGGTGACACAGTAGAAAGCAATCTGGTGTAGTATGTACGGAAATATGTTTGAGAGTGTATACCTTTAAAGGATTGCACACCTTGTCCAGAGCCTAAGTACCTGGCTCTGGGTTAAAATAGCTTAGGTGTCTGTAAAGAGGACACCTCCCTTCTTGGAGCAGATTCAGAGGTTCAGGAACAGACTTGGTAAAACACAAATTTATTTGGTAAATAAAAACAAATTCCAAATTTTAGATTTACACTATTATTTTCTCTTCTGTGTTTTTCATGCATACATGTACCTGAATTGGATGTAACATATGCGTTACCGTTAAGATAAGACCAAATCACCCATTCATAGGGTAGGTGTCCAATCCATTCACTAAACGCTCCACTCCTGAGGTGAATTGCTTTTGGCTTTTTTCTTTGGCTTTGTAAGTTCAAGGTGGATGAGAGGGACTCCCACCAGAGTGTTGTAGCATCTCTTTACTCATAACAACTCATTAGTTAAGCGCCTCTATCACACAGTTCTTTGTCGCAATCCCATAGGTATAGCCACTGAGAAATTCAACAATAAAAAGAGGCTAATTTATGATTTATCGGCTCCACATTCTTTGTCTACTCCTAGCATCAACACATTAATTCCCTCAGAGGAATTCTCTCTGCAATATGCCACAGTGGATGATGCTATTCATGCCATAGTAAGGGAGCCTGGTTAGGAAAAACCGACGTTTCCAACGCATTCAAGCTCCTACCCATACATCCATCCCTGTGGCATGTGCATGGTATACGTTGGAAGCACAAATACTATTTTGCAACACGTTGTATGGCAAAAATTAGTCCTAAATTATTTGACATATATGCTGACACGTTATGTTGGCTACTCCTCATCACTGCCGAATGTCCATCAGTCATACATTATCTAGATGACTTTCTTACTATAGAATCTCCTCAATCCACTCCCGTCAGTATTTTCAGAACAATTGCTCTATTCTCAGCTATAGGTGTTCCACTATCTCCAGAAAAAATTGTAGGCCCCACAACTAACCTAACTTTCGAGGGACACAATATTTTTACAAGCCAGTTTATCTATGGAGAAGGTACGGCACATCGGAAAGTCAGTGGAAGGTTTTCTGGCTAAGGACACTTGTATCAGAGCGGACCTACAATCCTTACTGGGCACGATGAACTTCTCCATGAGCATTATTCCACAGGGCCGTGCCTTTATTTCCAGATTGCTGTGCCTTCTTCCTCTTCTCAATACCGACAAAAGTACTGTGGTTATAGATACACACGCCAAGGCTGACCTATGTGTGTGGCTTAGATTTCTTTCACAATGGAAAAGGAAAGCGACATTCCTTCCACCCATCTCTGAATCTTCCCCAGTCATATAGACACAGATATTACACCATTAACAGCCACATTAACCCCTCAAAAGCCCCCCTTCCAAGCAGGCAAATCTACAAGCAGCCTCCCCTGAACTTTACTTTAAAAGTTCTTTATATTTTGCAACACCATAAGTAGCCCACACACACACACACACACACACACACACAATGTCCCCAACAACATACAAAACCAAATGTAGACTACCCACATACAAGCAGCCTCCACACACCTTCTTCCAGTTCTGTCCCACTTATCATCCACCCACCCACAGTCACATTCCACATCCAATTATATGCCAAACTAGTCTCATTCATGCATCCATGTACTCCAAATCCACATATCCCAAACTAGTTGTATTAACCAATCAAATCACATTCAAACATACAAAATTAAGTCCAGCACTCACACTCACATTTCTCCTGGGCGCCAGCAATGTCTATAGTGCACATAGCCTTAATACACAAAATAAAAACCAGAGCTTAAAATTTACTCGTGCAGAATTCCAAATCCCTATACATATTTAAATAGATTTAGCTTAGCATTTGACAAAGCGCTGAGGGGCAGGGTGAAACGCATTATGCAAAGGAGGATGTTCCTGTTCTGAAGGAAGTGGCTACAGCGGTCTGAGCAGTTCGTACTGGAGACTTTTAGCTGAACAAACACTGGATCGTGTAATTACATGGCTTTATCTTCCCTGGTTTTATGAACTTTTATCTGTTTTAATATGAGGTCTAAATAAATAAATTACCTAAGAAAGAATGGTTCGCATTTCCAGTTCAGTACAATTAATTTGCTTCATCGCACACAAGGTGCTGATCCTTCCAACGCTTTTAAAGTGAGAGTGGCACTTTAAAAGGAACACAAACATGTATTCCTAACTCTATAGTGTTAAGACACTATCTAGAACCCCTTGCCCTTCTTTGCCCCCCTAACTATAGTAACATCTTACCTTTATCCCAGTCTGCTAGTACTGGCTCTGAAACCGATCTGTCTCCTTGGCTGACATCAAAAGTGATGATCTCAGCCAATCACAATACTTTCTCATAGGAAAGCATTGGATTGGCCGAGATTGTCAATTCTGATGATCACAGCTAGAGGCTCATTAATAAACTGCAATCTTTAAGTTTGGATTCCAATATTGTTGAATGGGTGAGGCAGTGGCTGAGTGACAGGCAACAGAGGGTTGTAGTCAATGGAGTATATTTGAAGCTTGGGCTTGTCACCAGTGGGGTACATCAGGGATCTGTACTTGGACCCATTCTCTTTAATATTTTTATTAGTGATATTGCAGAAGGTCTTGATGGTAAGGTGTGTATTTTTGCTGATGATACTAAGATATGTAACAGGGTTGATGTTCCAGGAGGGATAAGCCAAATGGCAAATGATTTAGGTAAACTAGAAAAATGGTCAGAGTTGTGGCAACTGACATTTAATGTGGATAAGTGCAAGATAATGCATCTTGGACGTAAAAACCCAAGGGCAGAGTACAGAATATTTTATAGAGTCCTAACCTCAACATCTGAGGAAAGGGATTTAGGGGTGATTATTTCTGATGACATAAAGGTAGGCAGACAATGTAATAGAGCAGCAGTAAATGCTAGCAGAATTCTTGGTTGTATAGGGAGAGGTATTAGCAGTAGAAAGAGGGAAGTGCTCATGCCATTGTACAGAACACTGGTGAGACCTCACTTGGAGTATTGTACGCAGTACAGGAGACCGTATCTTCAGAAGGATATTGATACCTTAGAGAGAGTTCAGAGAAGGGCTACTAAACTGGTTCATGGATTGCAGGATAAAACTTACCAGGAAAGGTTAAAGGATCTTAACATGTATAGCTTGGAGGAAAGACGAGACGGGGGGGGGGGGGGGGGGGTATGATAGAAGGGAATCAACACAGTAAAGGAGGAGACTATATTTAAAAGAAGAAAAACTACCACAACAAGAGGACATAGTCTTAAATTAGAGGGACAAAGGTTTAAAAATAATATCAGGAAGTATTACTTTACTGAGAGGGTAGTGGATGCATGGAATAGCCTTCCAGCTGAAGTGGTAGAGGTTAACACAGTAAAGGAGTTTAAGCATGCATGGGATAGGCATAAGGCTATCCTAACTATAAGATAAGGCCAGGGACTAATGAAAGTATTTAGAAAATTGGGCAGACTAGATGGGCCGAATGGTTCTTATCTGCCGTCACATTCTATGTTTCTGTTTCTAGAGGCTGGCCGGGAATTGAGCCAAATGCTGCCCTTTCCAATCAGCATCTCCTCAAATAACTGAAGGTTTTTTAGTATCACTTCAATAGCCATTAAATTGTAAGCTCACGTGCCATGCCAAAGCAACACCTCTTAGGAGAGTCCTACACAGAAAATCCACCTGGCTGCTTTTAGCTAAAAAAGAGTTCCCTAATAAGACATACAGGGGTATTCTAAATTCAAATATTCCTCCCGGTCTCATTAGAAATTTTGCCTTTTAGCTGAGAGCAGCAAGGTGAGTTTTTAGTATAGGACTCAGTTAAGATGTTTTGCTTTGATGTGGCACGTGAACTTATAATTTAATGGCAATTGGAGTGATACTAATAATCCAACCACATTCACCAAACATTTTGCATGTGTATTGAAGAAACTGGCCTCTGCCAATGTGCATGTATAGCTACCAAAGGAACTGGGTCACTTGTATGATGGGATTTGAATTTTCCAGCGTATAGGGCTATACTATTTGCTCAAACTCAGACAAATGCTGCACAACTGATAGGGTGGTTTTTCAAAGTACAGATAGAGAATAGCCCAAAACATACTTCAAAAGCAAACAAAATGTATTTCATGGCAAAGCAGTGGAATATTCAAACAACCACCGACTAAAGGAACTCACCAAAACAACTAGCTTAATGAAACAGTTTTGGTGTATGATTATGCCTCCTCAGTCTTACTGCTCAATTCATTGCAATTTAGGAGCTAAATCCCATTGTTTATGCAGCCTCAGCCACACCTCCCCAGGCAAGTGTGACTTGCACAGCCTCCAGGAAAAAAGTGATAATTTATTTGCCAAGATAGGTGATTTTAGGTAGCGAAATGTAAAACTGTATTTTTGTTTGTGTGTCCGCTATTCCTTTAACTGTGTTTTGTAAATATTTTTTTATTTACAGCAGCAACACTGCCTAGAAATGCATGTTCTGGGTGTGCCCCCCCAGTGTCCATTTTTTCTGTTGTGATAAGAAATTCTGAATTAAACACACTGTGCAATATGGGGAGTTAAAAAAAAATTTATGCTCTTTCAAGAAGATTTATAATGCGTCGGTTGATTGTGTAGCTAAGGCTGCATAAACTAAGTGATTTCACCCCTAAACGACAGAGAACTGAGCATTGAGGGGCATGATCTCACCTCATAAAACCACGGTTGCTTTGGTGCTTAAAGTGTCTCTTTTAGACAGTTGCAGTAAAGTCCTGGCAAAGCATCCATAGGAAATACAGACTTAGTAATGTTTTTTTTTGTTATTGTTATTTTGTTCCATTACATTAAGTCCCATAAATCGGAGTGGAATTCTGTATAATAAAAAAATTCAGAAATTCTTAACACTTCATACAACATTTTTGTTAAAACCCTTGAATTAATGCTGACACACTGCACTTCAATTACATCTTGATTGCTTCATTCCATACCCTCTGTATTAATAATAATAATAATAATAATAATAATAATAATAATAATAAAAAAAAAAAGCCATTATGAACATTACAGGTAATGGATACTCTCATAAGCTAAATAAACCATTTAAAGAGAAACATACATATACAAATATACATATATATTTATACATACATACAAAAGAAAAATGCCCTAGTTTGAAGCGAATATTCTCTCAATCCCAACACACCTTACACAGTATTAGACCATTTCCCCACTGGGAAATTCACATTTTACACAGTATTAGACCATTTCCCCACTGGGAAATTCTCATCTTTCAATGAACGTAAGCTTGTTATGAACTAATCACAATGGAAGAGACTGGGAATACACAGATTGACTTTCAACATCTCCAAAAAAAGAAGTGCAATGCAGCTCCAGGGTATTTTCTAGTCACAATTAATTATGAGTGTTTCTATGGTTTCCACTGTTAGATTTAATGAAAAATGGGTACGCTATGGATCTCTCGTGTCCAATTATAGCATTTCCATTAGAAAATAAAAACTATGGAGCTTTTCCCAAAGATATTAACAAAGGGTAGGCTTCTCCAGTTTGCGTAAACAACTATATTCAATTGCTGGATTACAGATGGCATCAAAATCTAAAGGATTTACAAGATATTGATAGGTCTTCAGATTTAATTTGTGAACAATGAATAGCTTGAAACCCAATACGGTCTCCCAGCTCCATCTAAAAAGGTTACAGGGGTACTCTAAGGACCATAAATACAATCTTTTGTAAAATGTTGAGTGGCTGTACATGTATGCATAAAATCAAAATAAATTAATGAAATTTGACCTGCTGTATGTGTACCATATAGCAATTTATTTTTATTTTTACCCCCTAATGTAAGTACCCACATGCCTAACATAGGGGTGCACAAAACAAGAATAAAAGAGTTCTGTAACATTTCAACCATTCTGATACTGGCCAAGTGTTTTCCAGATCTTTTAATTCTGCTCAACTTGTCATAGTGGAAACCAAACACATACCCCAAAAAGGAGGCGAGTACTCAGTCAAGAGATACCTTAATAGTATTGGAAGACTCAACACCAGCATGTGACTTTGGTGGTCATGTGATAAGATGGACACATTTTCTTCAATTGTCCATATGGACACACATCTTGTAATTTAGAGTTATTCGCTAAAGTGAGAATTCAAAGTGAATTTTAAGTTTAAGGTCAAAAAAGCTTAATTGGAAATGTTTTCTAAGTCAGCTATGCTTTATATTTAGCTGATCTGGCCCTTAATTTGAAATTCACCTTGATTTCTCCCTTTAGTGACTAACCCTGTATATATTAGCTGTATTGGGTCTCTGCAGAGTGATTTGACAAAGACTGTTTGATTGGTCGAAACTTTGCCAATTTGTATGCTGCTGCCTTAATAAATGGAGATCTCATACCTGTAGTACTAGACCATCATTTATTTTATCTTAGTGGATTGCAGACAACCTCTGTTAAAGCTTAACTAGCAGGATTTGCATTTCAGCTCATTTATAAATAAAAGGGTTAAGAAAACAAAACATCTGAACAGTTCAATGTTACAATTTACTTTATTTATATACATCTATATATTTAAATAAAGAATTATTAATGTTTTCTGACTGTATGGTCTATAAGCAATGGATTCCAAGTCCTTTTACAAACAAAATAGTTTCTCTTGAAATCTTCATCATCTTGTGGTGGTGCACCTATAAAACAGATGCACCCCACAGATGCAAAACACACCTCATTTCAACTCACAGCTCTGTTCCAACATTTAAAAACAGTGAAGTAATCAGAGGTTATGTGATGTTTTGCAGGGAATTGCCGGGACTCCAGTGAATATTTCAAATGTAGCTTGAGCTTTTTCTTGGCATAGAACATATATTTATTGGATTTTCTCTGATTCATTCCACTCAGATTCCTTTTTTGCTGAACGTAGAGACTCTTTGCTCACAGAGAGAATTTCCCGAAGTGCCTTATTTTCAACCTGTGAAAATCAGAAGTAAACAAATCAAAAACATACCTACCTACCATAAGGTAGTGAACAATGCTTTTTTTTTTTTTTTTTAAACCCCTTAAGGACACATGACATGTCATGATTCCCTTTTATTCCAGAAGTTTGGTCCTTAAGTGGTTAAAAGGGCCACTAAAGGCACCCAGATCACTTTATCTCAATGAGATAAAAGAGCTTTTTAGCCTCCAATGCTCCTCTATGAGAAACATTGGATTGGATTGTTTGATGCGTTGGAGACAGGATGAGCAACTGCAGGGACTTGATCTCAGCGCTGGAAAAATGTTGAGTAATACTCCTATCTTTATTCATAAACCGTAAAAAAAATTAAAAATAGGGATATGTTTGGCACTCTACCTTTCAATAGACAAAATATGTATATACATACCAGGGTGCAAAACCAGCGAAGAAATATATAGTGAGGATAACAAGGTGCACTCCGGGATTTGAAAAAGTGTTCAGTTTAATGGGTCCATGTGACGAAGTGCCCTTCGCCACTTGTGCCTGGAGAGGACTAATAGCCAGCCTCCTGCCATGTGACTATGGTCTCTGGGAGACTTTGCCAGTTAAAAAGACTATTTGGGCTTATTGGCTTTTAAAAGACTGCTTCTGCCCTTTGATTCCATTGGAGCATGTGTCTCTTCCCCTCCCCCTCCCCCTCTAATACCTATACCATTGTTCTCCAGCAGGGCGTTGTCCCAGGGACACTGCCAAACCAGTTGAAACTAGCTGTTTTGTCCCAAATAGGACTTTTACCTAACTTTTGAACTACTGGAGGGAATTGTATGATTTTTGGGTATGTTTATAATTAAAGTGTGCAGAGTTCGAATATGTGATTTTTATGTTTGTGGCATGTATATTTTGGAAGTTATTAATATGTTGCATAAAGTGTATTTTTCCTGCCTGTGAAATTACATTAACCCATTGTGTTCAGTAATTAAATCACAGGCAGAGGGGAGGGATTGCTATAGGCTTTCATTCTCCCAAGTATAGCTGCTTATTAACGTATTCTTTTAGTCAAATAATTAAAATCTTCCTGTCTGGGAGGTTAAATTCTTGCTATAATCTGGCACAGGGTTTTATATTATTCTCGTCAATATCATCTGTTGTACATATGCCTATTTATTGCCAACACTCCAGGGTTTATATTTAATAAATAATATCTATTGTATTTCTACAAATAACTATTATCCAATCTTTATTAAATCTTCTCCCAATTATCAATTGAATTAGAGATACATTTGGTTAACCTGTACTTGCCTTTTTCCCCTCCACCACCTCCAATTTTTATTTAGATTTAGGGGACCCCGAATCAAAATAAAGAGAACACTACAGCGTTAATAATACAGGTTTGTATATCTGACACTATAGTGTTCCTTTAATAAAGTATGCATCTCTGATAGAATTTGTGCTACCTTGTCTGTGTAAGGTAGGCAGAGCAATGTGAAAAGGCAATTATACACAAATCAAATGGTATATTATTCTTCTACATGTATAAATGTTCTCATATTAAGTTTAAACTGAATGTATTGTGATGGATACCAGTCAATGTGTAAGATATTTACCTCAAGTTGGGCAAGTCTTTCTTGAATATTATACACATGGTCTTCATCCACTTGAACAGCCTTTTTCATCACTTCCCCCATTGTACAGATCCTATTAATCTGACCCTCTATTTCCTGCAGAAAAAAAATATTCCATTCAAGTACATTACAAACCTCCCTATAGCCCCCCCCCCCCCAGTCAAATTCTAATGTTCTATAATATGGATAACCCTTGCCCATCACCTTAAAGAATCACTAAAGCATTGGAATAGTAATGCATTTAGGTAACTGGCCAGTGCTGCCAGTGTTAAAAATAAATGAAAAAAATGTAGTTAAGGGGGAGCGGAGCTAGCGGAGCAACACAGAGGTCGCCATCTACAACTGCTCCGATAGACTAGCGCAAAAACAAGCGAAAATAATCGCGCAGACAGACCATCAGCAAAAAAGAGTTACAGGAACTAATCCCCGACACCCGGCGGCACCCGCAGATGCCTTTCTTTCAGACATCGGGCACGAAACGCCGCACCAAAGGATCTGGGGCCTACCGCACACGCGACCAGTACCAGACCAGGGAGCGGTCGTCGTGGCTCGGGGCAAGCTTCCAATACACAGAGGAAGATTTCTACACTTCAGAAGAAATGGGATGGAGATCCCTCAAACAGACCTCGAACGCCCCCAAACCGCACCGGTACATAGGCAGCATGCTTCAATCCCCCCCTCCTGCACGGACCCGAGCCGCTGAGGCGGTCTCGCCTGAGAGGTCAGAAACAGATATATATTTTAGCCAGTACCGAGGGTACCCTGTACCACCTATTCACGATGTTGTAATGTATTAGTTATATTTAAACAGTGAATTTATTAACATAATTGAATTTAAAAAACAAAAACAAAAACATTTGTCTCTCTATTACGATATTTGTGTCATGTTCAAATTTTCCTAAAGCTTTGATGGTAACAGGCGCCACACATAGCATGGCTGCGGCAGGTACTGACACCGCACACACACAAACCACTACTGAATCACAACCGGCAACTAAGCAGGACATACAGAACATGCTGGCCGGACTCCAACAGAACCTACAACTGATGTGGCAAGCTGACCTGAAGGGGCTAGCAGCGGAGGTACAAGCGGTGTCGGCCCGCACCCAAGCCGCAGAAAAGGAGGTGAGAGACCTACGCCAAGATCTCACCTCCCTTAAAAACACGGTCACTCAGATGCAAACGGCGCAAGCTACCACCAGCAGACAAATTTCCATACTAGACGACAGGGGCAGGAGAAAAAACATTAAGATCAGGGGAATAGCAGAAGCGGTGCCACTGGACGAATTGCCTCACTTTATAAGGCGCTTAGTGGCCTCACTCCTCCCCAACAAGCAGGCGAAATACTTCACATTTGACGGTGTATACAGCACCGCCAAACCCCAGCAAGCACCAAAGGCAGCCCCACGCGACATCATCTTGAGATACCAATCCTTGACGGATAAAATTGCCCTAATGACAGCAGTCAAAGGAAAATCACCATATGACTTTGAAACGCACCAACTTACCTTTTTCCAGGACTTGAGCAAAGATACTCTCTTGTGGCGCAAGAGCTTGCAACCCCTCACTGCCACCCTGCAAACAACAGGCATCACGTACAATTGGGCAACCTCAAGAATACTGTGGGTGACCAAGAATGACCAACACTACAAGATCTCCACTCTGAAAGAAGGCCCAGCCTTACTGACCACGCTGGGAATACCCACTGACGCCACAGTGCCAACCACTGCCCACCCGGGGCCTACACCCTGACACCCATACGAACTATACTACTAGCTTAACAGTAATGTCATTACCATTGTTTATTTTGTTTGGCTTCATTTGTTTACGGCCACGCTAAGTTACCCACGACCTCAAGGAACCTAGTCCCAACCATTCCGGTGGGCATTAGTTACACAGTCACATAGCAATAGGAAAATTACTTATAGACCAAAATACGGACGTCCGCCGCCCCCCCCCATATGCCTGAGGTTAAAAGTCCACACCCTGTACCAGGGTCCCAACACTGCTTAAGTGTCCCATCGGGATAACACTAGACATACCCGCCTCACTCACCACAGGTACAGCAAGAAACCTCACTAGAACTACACAGCCCTTGTTTAAAAAAAAAAAAATAAAAAAAAAAAAAATAATTTGGTGCAAAGCTGAACATGGCCCAACAAATACAACAACTAAACTGTGATTGTACCAAATGCATACGCTGTTGTGGCGTCTTTGACCATGTATGTATTACTGCAAAAGCACCAAAAATAAAGATTTACAAAAAAAAAAAAGTTTAGTTAACTCACCTTTGTTCCCTCACCGGTAGCCCCACTCAAGTTCTGACTCTTTGGTTAGATCATGGAGATCGATTATCTCTGTTAATCCAATGCTTTCATATTGTTTTACAGAAGTGCCTCTAGTGGCTGTCATACTCACACCAACTAGAGGCAATAAATAATTTAACTGCCAGGTTAAATGTGGTGGTGGTGAGGGGTGGCAAGGAAATCAGAACACTACATTGAGATGAAGTGGTCTGGGTGCCTATAGCGTCCCTTTAATAAATTTGAGGCCAGTATAATTACTAAGGAAAAATATATTTAAAAAAAAAAAAAAAAAAAATGAATAAAAATCAGATATAACTTTATAAGAATGAATTTTCTTGTGTGAAAATAAAATAATGTAATTTAAATAAACAATTAAAGGAATACTATAGGCATAAAAAACCCACACTTTAGTTTAATGCAGCAGTTCAATTCTCAATTCCTCTGACATTAAAGGACCACTCTAGTGCCAGGAAAACACTCGTTTTCCTGGCACTAGAGTGCCCTGAGGGTGCCCCCACCCTCAGGGTCCCACTCCCGCCAGGCTCTGGGGGGAGGAAGGGGTTAAACTTACCTCTTTCTCCAGCGCCGGGCGGGGAGCTTTCCTCCTCCTCTCCTCCTTCCTTGCGACGTCATCGGCTGAATGCGCATGCGCGGCAGGAGCCGCGCTCGCATTCAGCCGGTCGCATAGGAAATCATTTACAATGCTTTCCTATGGACGCTTGCGTGCTCTCACTGTGATTTTCACAGTGAGAAGCACGCAAGCGCCTCTAGCGGCTGTCAGTGAGACAGCCACTAGAGGATTTGGAGGCTGGATTAACCCTCAGTATAAACATAGCAGTTTCTCTGAAACTGCTATGTTTATAAAAAAAAAAAGGGTTAATCCTAGAGGGACCTGGCACCCAGACCACCTCATTAAGCTGAAGTGGTCTGGGTGCCTAGAGTGGTCCTTTAAGGAATTACATCACTTTTGTTTTCTGTTTATGCAACCCCAGCCACACCTTGCCTGGCTTTAAGGGGGAAAAAAAAAGAGAGTAAATTTTAAAATCAGATGTTAACTTGTTTTAGAAGGTTTTATCTCTTGCTCTGTAAACTGAACTTTAATCACACAGGAGGCTCTTGTAGGGTCTAAAAGGCTTTTAATTGAGTAGGAGATAAATGAAGTTTAAACATTAGATCTATGTGTTTAGGAAGGTTGTGTAAGTCACATGCAGGGAGGTGTGACTAGGGCTGTATAAACAAAGCGATTTAACTCCTAAATGGCAGAGAATTGAATAGTAAGACTGCAATGGCATGATCTATTGCAGCTTCATTAAGTTGCTGTTTGGTGACTATAGTTTCCTTTTAAATAACAAAGTAAAAATCTACTTTTCATCCATGCACACGTGGCTAGCTTTCTTGATGGACTGGTACTCCACCTCTGGCTTTCTTTAAAAGAATACTCCAAGCACCGTAACCACTACAACAAGCTGTTGTGGCTAATGTGCTATGTGGACTACAAACCTTATTTTAGCTTTTTATGTGGTAATCCTTCACTTGTTACATGCAGTAAAGACCTCTATTGCCTCCCTTTTTCCTATCACATTTATTCTTTACTCTAACTTCAGTGTACTACTTTAGATATTTAAGCTGTGGAGTTACCAGCAGATTAAAAAGAGAGGAGGAGCCTTACTTCATCAGGATAGTATTTTTAGACAAAGGCAGAACACAAATATTCATCTATGCTTTTCAGGGTAAAGTTTACAATTCCAGATCTCTCCTTATATTTCCAGATACCTGTATTTACACAGAATGCAAACAAACTGATAAGAACAACCATTTCCAAAATTGCACTTATGCTTCTTTCTAGCATACTACATTGGTAACAAGCCTTTTATATTGTGTCTTTTAAACCACCAAAACAAAAGAATGTATGTGTTAACCTGGATTTTGTAATCTTGATCAAATGTACCCAGACCCCTAATCTTAATAGTCACAGTGTGGTGGAATCTCGGTAAAAATAAATTTAGTAGGCAGAGATTACCACGTGGCATGTGTACGTGCATATACTGGTGTATCGGTCGGTTGCACGTGGTAAAGATAGGATCAGTAGTGTACGGAGCATGTGCGAGAATACCGGATATAGTATTCCCCTCCTCCATTGTGCTGGACAAGCCATGCGGTCAAACAGGAAGTTAGTTCTTGTTCGTTTTGATTGGTTAAGAGAATGTGCGGGTGGAGCTTATTATGGGAGGAGTTATGTGCCTATATAAGGAGCCTACACTATTGTCCGGGGCTCAGAACTTGTTGTATTTTGGTGCCATTAGTCCCTCTGAGTCCCGATCGGTGAACCGAATAAAGCATCTCTTCCTTCCTGAAGAAACCTGTGTCCATCTCTCTGTGCTTGGCTTCCGTCAGTTTCTCCGGTATCAACAGTTCATGTAAAAAAACATTGCTGTTTTGAGAATAGAAGACAGACAAAATATGTGCTTCCTCAAGAACAACCCAGTAAAACATGGGCATGTGACCAATGCAGCTCTTAGGAAAGCATTGAATTCAACTCTTTCCTATGAGAAGCATTTGGATGCTAGCACTTTAATCTCCAATTCTCCTCTATGACGAACACTGGAGCGGTTGTCGCAGAGAACTCAAGATGATGTTGCAGAAGGAGGTGAAGAGGGAATCTCGGTGCTGGTATAAAGTAAGTGATAACCTTTTTTTCAGACGGTCACTAAAGTTAAAATTAATCTAATCGGTTTCTACATAGCTCCCTGTGTTATTCTTTTTTCTTTAGTACTCTAGTTTTTATTAAATACATATATAAAAGTAGGGACTGCTACTATTTCTTATGTAGAGCAGTCAGGTTAACAAAACTCAACAATGGGTAGAGCTTAAAGCAAGGTTTTGTTTTAGTTGCCAGATTTAGCCAAAATCCACCAGGGAGATCAATTCCACAGAAGGGAAACTACAGACAGCATGGCAGAGGAGAATAAAATGGCTGCACCCAGACATTGAGATCCAGTAAAAGGAAGAAAAGATAATATAAATAAAGGCAAGTGGCAAGGAGGGGAGTACAAACATTAAAGAGACACTATAGTCACAAGAATAACTACAGCTTAGTGCATTTGTTCTGGAGAGTAGCATCATTACCTCAGGCTTTTTGCTGTAAACACGGTCTTTTCAGAGAAAATGCAGTGTTTACATTACAGCCTAGTGATAACTTCACTGGCCACTCCTTAGATGGCTGTTAGAGATCCTTCCTGGGGCAGTGCTGCTAAGTGTGACTGACATTCAGTGTCTTAACAATCTGCATGTTAACACTGAACTTTCCTCATTGACTCAATGCATCTCTATGATGAGATGCTGATTGGTCATGGCTGTGTTTAGCTTGTGCTGGCTCTGACCCCGATTTGCCTCCTTGACAGTCTCAGCCAATCCAATGAGAAAGTTTTGTGATTGGCTTTTGACCAACACTTCTGATGATGTGAGCCAAGCATGCAGATCAGGGGCAGAGCCAACAGCAACAGACTGCAATAAAGGTAAGATTTTGCTATATTTAGGGTGGAAGGGGAGGTCTAAATGTTGGGTTTAACACTATAGGAATACAGGTTTGTGTTCCTGACCCTATAGTGTTCCTTTAAGATACAAAGGGCATTAGGAAGGGAAAACCAAAAAAACAACAACCAAGTCTGCTTTAAATGTGCAGTATTCTTTTACATTGTATTTACGATTTAGCAAATGGCATCAACACCCAGTGCAGGCAAGCCAAAGTCAGGGCAAACATTGCAAATAAGGACTAGATATATAAACATGGTTTAATATCTCCTGTTCTCTGTAAGCTTTTTCTACGCAGACTGCCAGGTGCAAAGCATCAAACTTTATTACTGACTGACCGGGAGCATGTTTATTAAAGGATTACTGTAACCACCACGATAACTTCTGACTTTAGTAGTGATCGTGGTGGTAGGAGTGTGTATGACACTGCACATCCAGAGATCTATTAACTTTTGTGCCGGGGGCTAGTTCTGTTCCAGGCAGCCTGTCATTTCCATGCCAAATTAAATGTGTCGTCATCTACGTGCACAGGGTGCTGTCAGACATACTGAACTTTTCCCTTGCTGGCAGGGCATTTGTTTCCCAGCCTCCTTCAACTACCCTCGCCTCCCTATACCAGAGCACGCTCTCTCTCTCTCTTTTTTTTTTTTTTTTTTTTTTAAATAGTAGTTCCAAAATTATCTCCCTACCACTGTCTCCCTGCCTGGTCTAGTGCACAAATGCACTCCAAGCAGATTAAATGGTCCAATCAGAGGCCTCACTATGAGAAGCCTTTGACTGGACTGCGTGAGGCCCTTGCAGATGAAGGAGTAGAATATAGTGCTGGGAGCTTCACCCTGTGTTGTTTTGCCAGGTAATTTTTTTTTGAGTCTTTACTGCAAAAAAAATAGGGGGAAATCTAATAATAGCACCCAATAAGAAACATAGAAACATAGAATGTGACGGCAGATAAGAACCATTCGCCCATCTAGTCTGCCCAGTTTTCTAAATACTTTCATTAGTCCCTGGCCTTATCTTATAGTTAGGATAGCCTTATGCCTATCCCATGCATGCTTAAACTCCTTTACTGTGTTAACCTCTACCACTTCAGCTGGAAGGCTATTCCATGCATCCACTACCCTCTCAGTAAAGTAATACTTCCTGATATTATTTTTAAACCTTTGTCCCTCTAATTTAAGACAATGTCCTCTTGTTGTGGTAGTTTTTCTTCTTTTAAATATAGTCTCCTCCTTTACTGTGTTGATTCCCTTTATGTATTTAAATGTTTCTATCACATCCCCCCTGTCTCGTCTTTCCTCCAAGCTATACATGTTAAGATCCTTTAACCTTTCCTGGTAAGTTTTATCCTGCAATCCATGAACCAGTTTAGTAGCCCTTCTTTGAACTCTCTCTAAGGTATCAATATCCTTCTGAAGATACGGTCTCCAGTACTGCGTACAATACTCCAAGTGAGGTCTCACCAGTGTTCTGTACAATGGCATGAGCACTTCCCTCTTTCTACTGCTAATACCTCTCCCTATACAAGCAAACATTCTGCTAGCATTTCCTGCTGTTCTATTACATTGTCTGCCTACCTTCATGTCATCAGAAATAATCACCCCTAAATCCCTTTCCTCAGATGTTGAGGTTAGGACTCTATCAAATATTCTGTACTCTGCCCTTGGGTTTTTACGTCCAAGATGCATTATCTTGCACTTATCCACATTAAATGTCAGTTGCCACAACTCTGACCATTTTTCTAGTTTACCTAAATCATTTTCCATTTGGCTTATCCCTCCTGGAACATCAGCCCTGTTATCTTAGTAGGTATTTATATGGGAGGTGAAGGGGTGGGTGGACGTACCCTTTAAAAATAGTTATGAGAAAGCACAACACTGAAAATCCTTGAAAACTAGTTACCCTTTAAGATTCATTGTAGAGCCCTTCTATCCTAATACTGATCACAATTTCTGAATCCTCCACCACCAGTCATTGCTATGAGCAATAAATACATTACCCAGTATCTTACAAAAGACGTTTAACTTCACATGCTTATGAAACAGCCAACAACTTACCTAGAAGAGCCAATGAAGAAATGTTTTGTTCGATAGTGTGTTCCCTGTCCCTCTTGTAATGTATATGTTTTTGATACACCGTTGTATAAGTTCATATACTTGTTTGAAAGAAATGAAAAAAAAAAAAAATTCCTTTTGGAAGTTGCTGAATCTTGTTTTAGAAATGACACAGACGCACTTCTCTAACTTCAAGTTTAGATTGTGAAAGACGGGAAAGAATTTTGATGATCTCATACAAGGGGCGAAAAATTGGGTGAGGTCAACAGTGACCGGACCCGCACAGAGCTAGAAAAAGGTTAGTAAAATCATCTTTTTAACCGGAGGTAAGGAGGGCATGTAACCGAGACAGCTATTCCTGACACTATAGTGTTCCTTTAAGGACTTGTTTTGGAAAATCTTTCCAAAAAGGTGTTAAATTGTCAGCAAATGTTTTTTTAAAATTAATGCTCACAAACACCTCCCACCTTGTTTTTAATGTTATGATGCAAGGATTTTTAAAAACGTATGGTTTGATATCTTTGAAACCAAGATTTAAGGAGAATCACCCAGTTCTCCATAATACAGACACATTTTTCCTCGGTGATATTTTGAGTGAGGATCTGTGAGAGAGATTCAAACAATGTCATCCCAGTCACTATCACAGTGAATCATTAACTGGAGAGGGAATGTATTAATGATAGGAGCTAGGAAGCAGTATTAACACATGGAATATGTACAAAAGGATCAGCGCTAATATACTAGATCTTACAGAGATAAATGTAAGGCAGCACACCTGAAAAATAGGGCTCCCTCACAGGCCCTATAGAGTAGACAAAACAAAAAAAAAGGTGAAGGCGGCGGCGCCACCACAGGGGAAAATAAAATGTAAAAATAAACCTGATTATAAACTATACAAGCCCATATACAAGACACTATATAAGAGAAAATACATACAAGATAAAAAACCAAAAAGAGCTTGAAATATGGATAATGAATAATAATCAAGAGTCCAAAGATTAAGTCCAAAAGAGTCTATGCCTGATAAATGCAGCAAAAAAAGTCCAAATAAAACCTTGTATAAGAAGTCAATCACAATCTTGTCAGGGGAAGTATTCCTCAGTAACGTATGGACATGGGATATTCGTGAAATCCATATGAAAAAAATAAAAACACAGCAAATCATGGTGCAGTATATCCCAACAGGTACCAAGTACTATTTTTAGAGGTCTATATGGTCCTACTCACGTTTTCCAGAGCTATAAGACTAGCTCTAGTGTGGATGGCATACAGTGGTACAATCCTCACTTATGGGATACGTGAAGTTTTGTAGTAGATGGATATCGTGTTGGTATAGGGACCATATGAGATGTAAAAGAAACAATAATAGTGCTTATTGTATAAAAGCCAGAGGTGAAGTAATAAAATACCAAGTGGTTACTCACATTTTATTGAGCAGGCAGACTGCTCAATCGATAAAGCTTGAGTGGTATAGTCCCCACCAAGGATTATTTGGAGTAAAATTCTCACTGGAACAAAAAAAAAAAAAAAAACCTCTGGTGCCAGGTAAAAATAAATAAAAAAAAGAGTAAAATTGCTGACTCACAAGTTGAAAGTGGCCAAAATACCTTTAATAAAATACAGCAATTAAAATACCACAACGCGTTTCTCCCCTTAGGACTTTCTCAAGTGGATAAAAACATGTACCTGACAACACTAGCTTTATATTACTTGATTTTGGCGTCAAAAAGTAGGCCATGTGACTGTTTTTTGTGTGGAACTTTATTGTAGAACATGTTTCAGCCATATTAGGGAGGGCAATGAAAAAAGTGGAAGAAGGGAATGAATAAATAAAACGTATATGTGACAAGTAGCAAGTGCAAATATGGTTAATCAGACCAGGAGTTTTTTAGCACACATTTTAAAATATGAGAATAGAAAATTATAATAAATATAGATATAAAAAGGTCACAGTAAATTGCAAATGTCACAGAAAAGTATATATGAAGATATAAAAGAACATTTGTAAATATAGGGCAAGAATAAAATAATATTTCAAGCTCTTTGTTTTTTATCGTGTATGTATTTTCTCTTATATAGTGTCTTGTATAGTTTATAACACATGGAATATTGGCAGTCTATATACATATATGTTTTAAATATAAAATATGGAAGATGTTATTGGTATTAACACCAATTTTATTATATCATTTTTTTTTATATTTCCCAGCAGTAATTATAATTTCTACACAATAATGCAGCTAAAGAAAGATCTCTCAAAATGTATTATTAGTATTAATGTCTAGGATTTTAATACATTGTTGGTACTGGAAAGAATTACTATTTAATTTGGGTTATTGCAGTTTTAATGCTTTGGCAAGTGAGGACTAAAAGATTGATACCTGTCATAGAAACAATAACTGCTACACACGAATATATTTGCAGAAATTAGAACCCCCTCCAGAGTACAGAACTATTTCTAGGTATATTTAAAGGTTTGTGTTTTACACACACTTATTTACATTTTATGCTAAACTTCACAGTCTATGTCTCCTATGATTGTAAAGACCATGTTCAGAAATGCAATTTTTACTTATTGGTTTACTGAGCACATCTCAGTTTTGGAACATAATGGCCATCTCCAACTGAACTCTACCAACATACTGGCATCCCATGTCCATAAACAGACAAAAAAAAACCTGTGCTATTTCAGCCACTTGGTCAATAATTTACAATATATTATTTCCCCAAAAATATATATGTAAAAATGGAATAGTGAATTTCACAGGGCTAATGAGTACAGATTCGTCAGAAATTCTGCTGCACCTTCTGATGAAAGCAACGTCCCTTATGTAGACCTATGCCAGATGTTTACGGAACTTGAAGGTTCAACTTACAGAAATTCCATAACTTTGATATGCATCATTGCTTGCTTCCCAGAGATGCTATTTGGTGACGTAACACATGATACTATTTCTTACCAATGCTTACTCAAACAATGCACTGTGTCACAGATTGTCTCTCACATTGATCACATAGCTGTTAAGGCATGTAATCACTGAGATTTGGGTTCCCAGGGCAATCACACCATTGGGTAACCAATCCATCACTAGACTGCCTCTCAGCGCTGAAGCACCCGTAATAGCCCACCAACAGCTGATGTCAGCCTATACTGCTGCAACCAGGCATCAACTGTCAATCACTGGACAGGATCAATGTGGAAGTGATCCCGTCCGTACGGTTACTGGAAAGCACAGTACACATCACAATTCTGATGTATAATGGCTTAACCCCTTAAGGACACATGACATGTGTGACATATCATGATTCCCTTTTATTCCAGAAGTTTGGTCCTTAAGGGGTTAAACAGAGGACACCATGGCAACTATCAAATTGCCCCAATTTGACCAAATGTAATGTGTCACACCTTTGTTTGTGTGCTTATGACCTATGCTTGACAAAGAGCCACAAAAAGGTTAAAACACTGACAGATCCACTTTTGATTGTGGAATAAATAGCATTTAACAACTTTGATAGTGCAGCTCTCATCATTGTGTATTATTATATGGTGGTCAGTGACGGGCATGCGATCACTGGGGCATGTTGTCCTGAGGGACCTCTACAAAGGCATTTTTATGAGATCAAGAAATAGCCTGGTCTTTCTAGTTACAGCGATTCCTGCAAAATGAGAGCGTTTCTTGGCATCACAAAATTAACAAGTGATGGAGACCTACTCTATAAGCGCCAATCACAACAGACGTTAAAATGAAAGTGATGTCCCCCCATTAGGAGTACATGTAGCAATATATTTTACAAACAGTCAGCAATACATTTTTAATGGTGGACAAGTAGACACTTTGAACAGAAGCATGGCTATAAAACTTACAGTAGCATAGTTCTCGTGAGCTTCTAGAACTGGCTCTGCTGGTGCAGGTTTCTTATTTGCTATTAACTGCAGCATCTGCCTTCTGTATTTGCTCATTATCAGTTCCAATGCATATTGATGTTCTTCCAGAGAGAGCCACAACTCTGCAATACATAACATATTACCTACCAGAGTATCTGTAAATGGGTAATAATATATTCACATAAAAAAAAAAACACCCTACAACTACATTTATTGCGCTTGGTGGAATGCAAAGATGCAAGTTAACTAACTGACACCATCAATAAAAAATTTTTTTAATAAAAACCATCAGCTATTATAAACGCCAGTCAACATCCTTCTCTCCCTAGCCTAGTATTTTATTTATTTAAAAGGACACTCAGAAAGGATTGATATTCCTATCGGTTCACTATAGCTATGATGTATGAAAAACAGAACTGAATAATATAACTTGCTCTGAAAGCATTTAAAAGTGCTGCAGAGAATTACTACAATTATGCCTTAGGACAAGGAATGAGAACCAACACACAATATTGAGAGTGTCAACCACTGATTTAAGTCTTCTTTATCACATTTAGGTATTTGATAGGGAAAAATTTACAAAGTCATCTACTGCAGGATGGAAAAAAAAAATCTGTACTAGAACGCCCTCTAGTGTTTATTTTTATGATAATATATCCATAACCAAAGTTATTTTTAATTGTTAATAACGATGAGCTTATTACAGGTGTTTCTTGCCTGGAACTTAATTGTTGTAACATTTATTTAGGTGTCACATTAGATTGTTGTCAATAGAAAGGAGATCAAAGTTCTAGAAGTGGGTAGTGGGGCAGTTACTGTAAACTCCAATTTTTGTTCATGTTGATTCTTATGTGTCTATTGTGATATGTTCCACTTCTAAGACTTAAGTTATCAACGTTTTATAATAGCCCCAATTTTATTTCAAGTTGCAGCCGATGAATAGACATGTTTTAGTAATTTGATACCATGTTTATTATGTCACGGTCTATGAGCTATTACAGCTTACAGTTGCCATTGGGTGTAGACCTATATTTGTCAAACCATTGCGTGTTGAGCAGTCTGATGAAAACCAGGGCTTTGGTTTGGCAGTACCCAAAAGCTCAGCCCTTCATTAGTCATTTGTCACTCAAACAATAGGTCCACATTTCCAGATCCAGAAAAAGATGTTGCACTAGAGTATTATTATGTTAACATTTCCAGATGTTTGGTACCAGAAGAGCATTGTGGTTTTTTTTTCCCCCTTCTCAAAAACACTTAATATAAGCGGTTGTGATTACAGTTCTTAGGGTGTCCCTTTAACACCATTCATATAACAGTCTTTTCGATCATGCAAGTGCATTTTTTTTTATTTTTTATTCAGCATAACAAGATTTATAGCTCTCATTTAGTATATTCTCTAGTATAAAATGTCTGCTTGTGAGACAGCCTATGAGGCCTGTTAATCAGACAGCTCAGAATACTTAATTTCCTGTAATATCTTTGTCACTTTTGGGCAGCATATGCATTCCTCAAGCACAGTAGGGAAAGCGGTCTCCGCACATGAAAGAGACACGAGCTGCGCATGAATACCCAACACTGAACCAGGCTGTACTAAAGCTGCGATCAGTTAAAATAAAAGTACCTACTGCAGTAGCGCACAATAGGGCCACACAGAAGAGGGGCGGACGACTAGCTATCAAGTATGTGGATTCGAAAGTCTCACAAAACAAGATACGACACTTACACAAAGCTACAATCATTTCTCAAAACCAGTGGTGCAGGAGAAAGTAGCAAGCCTCGAAGAAAGTGATACTGAATAGCTACACAATGTGTAAATTGCATAGCAATAGCACTTCAACAATGCTAGCTAGACATGTCTAGAAATGTACATATGAGAAGTTATTTGTTTCAATGTTTTACCATACCATTTTGACCAATTGGCTTTGTAACTGACAAACACAAGACCGTGTCCGACTACTTAAATATGAAAATAAAAATAAAGATCGTCAAAAAAAAAAAAAAGTACCAATCATCCATTTAATGACTGGAAATGCTGTTTTTAGGGATACATGACATTTTCCCACAATCCTCTTCCAAGGAAAGGATTATGGGATATCAGTGACCATATAGACCAGACATGCAGTGCTTTTAAGTTTTTAATGCAATATATAAAATTTTGAAAAAACTGTGTTAAACTTTTACTAGACATCCTTTATTTGATACACTTTTTATTTCACTACTGTATAGTTTGCAATCATGTCCTATAATGCTATAGAATTAACCATTACTCTCCAAGACATACAAACATACCTTTATTTTCAATTTGCAGGTCCCTGATTTGGGTGTTTTCCTGACATAAAAGCACGTGAGGCTTGTATTTAGTGGTGTCCTTTATTTGTGCCAAATCTTCTTGATACTAACAAAGAAGCAAACACTTACGTAAATACAAGAGAGAACATGAAAACTGAATAATATTTTAACAAGAGAGAAACACAGGAAAAAGGCAAAAAAATCACACCAACGACCAATTATCTCTAGGGAGATTTTAAAGGGACACTAAAGTCACCTGAACAACTTTAGCTTAATGAAGCAGTTTTGGTGTATAGAACATGCCCCTGCAGCCTCACTGCTCAATCCTCTGCCATTTAGGAGTTAAATCCCTTTGTTTATGAACCCTAGTCACACCTCCCTGCATGTGACTTGCACAGCTTTCCATAAACACTTCCTGCAAAGAGAGCCCTATTTAGGCTTTCTTTATTGCAAGTTCTGTTTAATTGAGATTTTCTTATCCCCTGCTATGTTAATAGCTTGCTAGACCCTGCAAGAGCCTCCTGTATGTGATTTAAAGTTCAATTTCGAGATTGAGATACAATTATTTAAGGTATATTACATCTGTTTGAAAGTGAAACCAGTTTTTTTTTTCATGCAGGCTCTGTCAATCATAGCCAGGGGAGGTGTGGCTAGGGCTGCATAAACATAAACAAAGTGATTTTTTTTTTTTAATTCTTTATTTATTGTGCATAAAATAAAACATGGTAGCAAACAATGCCACGACAGCTTGTGTTTGCTGATTTATCAAGAATAAAACATAGTTGACATCTGTGGACAATACACATTTTTATATTTATAATAGGGTAAGCAGTTGTGTTGGGCAGCTCTGTTCCCCTATGTGGGTGTGCAGTCTCTGTTATGGTCCTTGTGGATGATGACCACTTAGGGTATCACCCCCTGCCTGACAAGTGTGTATGTGAGCATAGGTGTAAGGTCTCCTGTGAGCTGGCATGAGGGGGGGTGTGGTGGGGGGGAGATTTCGGTATAAGTAACAGTCTGGTTCTGGTCTCGTAGTGTGAAGGCTTCTTGCTGTGTGTGAGTGACTCACATTGTTGGCGTGAATGTGGGTCAAGGTGTGTGTGTGTTAGTACCTTCTACCTGTCGGAAGAGCCCTGTCAGATGGAGGTTGGCGTCAGTTAGTAGAGTGGGTTAAGTGATATATACAGCCAACCTAAGTTGTAACTAAAACTTAAAATAAAACAAAAAGAACTTTAGTAAAAAGTCCTAAGTTGTGCCGGCTTTTGTCATCATGGGCAACGGAGCAGGTTGTCCCCCTGCGCTGAGTGTCTTCCGACGTTTCAGGTGGCGCCTCTGGTAGGCGATGGTCTCTGGGGCTCCCTCGGGGTGAACTCTTGTACCGTATCAGGGTTTAGCCAGGACAGTCCTGGTCCATTCGGTGGTACCGCTTGTAGTATACCCGCTGACATCAGGAGGGATATCAGTTCTTCATAGCTTTGTGCCTTGTGGGTTGTCCAGTCGTGGGTAAAGGACACGGCTCGCGGTGTTCCCCAGCGGTAGGGAGTCTCTCTGGCTCGGAGGTGCTGTAGGAGCGGCTGCAAGGATTTCCGCCAGGTAAGTGTACTCTTGGTGAGGTCTGGGAAGAGTTTTAATTCTGTGCCCTCGAACAGCAAGGGAGTTTTCCCCTTTATTGCGGCCAGGAGGGAAGCTTTGTCTGTTAGTGACTTGAACCTCAGAATTAGGTCCGCAGTCGCAGTAGCAGGGGCCCGTGCTGGCTTTGGTATTCGGAAAAGCCCGTTTAACTTCAAAGTTTTAACCTGTTTTGGAGGTAGCAGGAGGCGCCTAATATAGTGGGGTAGTTCGGTGAGGGTGACCGTCTCTGGTATCCCCCGAATTTTTACGCTATATCGTCGTCTTTGGTCCTCTAGGGCATCCAGCCCGTCTGTAGTGGTATTTTGCCTTGCCTCCAGGTCCATTATTCTTTGTTCCACTTTGGTGAGTCTGGTATCCTGGGTACTCGAGCAGGCCTCTAGTTTGCTAATTTTAGCCGCGGCGCCCTCTATGGCCTCTTTGAAGTAGGCCATATCTGCCGCCAGATCTTTGCGTAGCTCCGCCAGCATTTGTTTAATTTGATTTGCAGTGACCGGATCCCCAGTCGACTTGGCTTCCTCATTGCGGTCTGGTGTGGGTCTAGAAGAGGCCCCTTCCATTAGATCCGCAGTGAAGTCCTCCGATGAATACGAGGTGAGGTCGTCTGCCAGCGCCATTTTGGACCATGCGGCCTGGTGCGTGGTCCGCAGCATATCTCCAATATCCCTGCCATGGGAGCCTTTGTCTGCTTTTACTTTTTTCGTTTTTCGGCCCATAGTCTACTCGGTGCTGGTTATGCTGTATGCGGGTCCTTCTGCGTTCAGATTCCCCCATATAAAGTGTAGTTTGATTATGTTTGAGCCGGAGCTCCAGGAGATGCGACTGCTCCGTTGCGCTGCTAGCTCCGCCCCCCCCCAGAAACAAAGTGATTTAACTCCTAAATGACAGTGAATTGAGCAGTGAAATTGCAGGGGAATGATCTATACACTAAAACTGCTTTATTTAGCTATAGTAATTTAGGTGACTATAGTGTTCCTTTAAGCACCATAGCCGCTACAGACTGATATGGTGGTAAAAATGTCTTCAATGCATGAATAAACAATTTTTATGTGTAAAGTTTGGTGTGCCTTGGGATCATTACTATTTCTACTGTACATACACACCCGGTGTGGGAACTGATTTTTTCCTTAAAGAGCATCCAATACCTTTTGTACCACATTACATCTCACCCACTGTCAGTTGAGCTTGTCTTATAATTATATATTCGTAAAATGTCAGGAGCACCTTTAAATGGTTAATCTAATTTAGATACCTCCCTCTCACTATATACGCTTGGGTGACAAACACAAATTAATGAATGAACTTATTTTTGTACACTTATGTCAGATTGGTTAAAGTAACAATAATGAAGGACATGACAAATTTGTTTGGAATCTAGGAGCAAGCTAAAAAAGTTAAAAGATGCTGAGTTGCGCATATGGGAAAGCCTTGATTTAGCTGAGATCATAAAGATTGATTATCTCAGCCATGGATGTGGGACCATCCGTGGTGAGACCGACACGGCATGGCAAAAAAGGTGAATAAAAACACCTTTCCCATGCGATTGGAAAGGGGCAGTACCTAAACAGGCACACTCACTAACGCACACAAAGACAGACACACATTTTCTTATAAACTCACAAATTAACATTTTTATTTTACTTTATGTCCACCCAGTCTCCCTACCTTTAGGAGAGCTGAGTGGATCTTTCCCTGTGGTCCTGTGGAACCTCACTGATCATCTTTCTGTATTTCCTCTCTGCTCCCCTGCATGCTCTCTGTCGTAATGCCAGGGCCGGAGTGACTATTCCATCTCCCGGCATCACTAAACAAGGAGCAGAGAGGAACTACAGGAATATTACTGCTCCCTCGCGAACCGCCTCCCACGCTGCCACCTTGTGGGTGGCCGCCTCCCATGCTGCACCGTGCGGGCTGGCGGCCTTCACTAAATTTCTAGTTGCCATAGCGACCTGGGATTTGATGACCCCCTGCCATAATGAATTAAACTTTAATCATATTATGTTAAAAGTGTTATGCTACATTTTTAAACAATGTTCTATCTTCCATTTGAAGATCAGTTACACTAACTAGTAACAATAAAATATTTTATCCAGTGAGTAACACAAGGTGCACACTGACTTAACATAAAGTTTGACAATTTAAAAAAAACAAGCAAACATTTAACCCAACCTTGTCTGGCAGACTGGTTCCAACCTCCTTCATGTTTGACACCCGTTTGTGGAGAGAGCTGGACTGATCAATTAAAGATTCAGCAGCATTGTCGTGATCTTTAAGTCTTTCCAGTAAAGTTTTGGCATCCTGAAGAATCTTATCAATTGTGCAGGTCATGCTGCAGAGACATGTAAACAAGCTAAAAACCATTTACATGGGCAGCACGGTCACAAATGCATATATCATATTTACAACACTCCCCTCCTCCACCCTCCAGGCATACATGCTGGTGTGACCTCCCAATATTAGAGGCGTTTTAAAGGTTCAGGTATGTTTGCCGGATTTAATCCCCAAAATAAAGTGGAACTTTTGGGCCTTGGCTAGGCCTGCAAACTCATGCACTTAGACAAGGCAGCAAAAGTTTAAAAAAAAAAAAAAAAAAAGGGTTTCAGATAAAATTCTATATGTTTTACTTACTATATCCTGTCATATAATTTGAATGTAGGACTAATATCATGATCAGAGCTTAAATTTAAACAAAAAAACATTAGCGGATATTTTACTTTTTTGCCTATAGATTATGCGTATGTGTGCGGTGGAGAGGTGGTATGTGTTTACATATAAATTACACGATATTGCAAGCAGTAAAGTAATTTGCTACGCCTGCAGAAATTTGTGCATAAAAAAATTCTCGTAAGCATAATCAAGTGATAATAGTGATGGTAACACTAAATTCTAATAAAAAAAATCTATTAAGGAAGGAAACTGGAAGTGATAAAGAGGCATGATAAGTTTGAAAGCATTGTGTGTATTAATAAAGCATTAGGCCAAGTTGTTATTTTCATCTCAGTCATGTGTCAACAACTTTACATTCAGCATACAAGTAAATCTTTAGTTTTTTGGGGGGGTTGGGGGGGATGTTCACACTTGAAATGACAGAATATAAAGGTAAATTGTAATAGAATTATACACTAGTGACAAAAAAAGAAAAGAAAAGGAAAATATTTTTTTTGAGGTCAGGTGGCTCATAAATCTTTTTTTAGAATATTACCATAACATTATACATCATTAGAAACTTAATTTAACAAACACTGTAATGCAACATGCTTTTTTTTTTTTTTTAAATGAAAAAAAATAAAAATAGCTCTAAACCATGTAAATGGGAGCAGACTCATACTAACATAATGTGGTGTGAGTACCCTGGCGCTGTTCCCAAATAACGTCCCTCTCTTATCTAGGTCCCCGTCGGAAACCAGGTCTACAGTTAAGCAATATTATAACATCCAGCTTCTGCAGAAATCCAGAAACTGATGTTGATTGACTGGCTGAGAGATTCAATAGAAATATGCACAGAATTTACATTTGGGAGCCCAGAATTCTTGGTTCGGACTGCCAAATGTCACTCCAGTGACACTGCTGAAGGTGAAACAGTTTTGTTGTTCCAGCACATCCCTCAGATGTTCAACCGGATAAAGATATGGGGAATTTGGAGGCAAAGAAAAAAAACCTTTAACTCTTGCCATGTTCTTAACGGCCACGTTCCTTAAACAATTTTTGCAATCTGGCAAGGTGCATAATCCTGCTGAAGAATGCCACTGCAATTGGTGAACGCTAATTGGTGCCACGAAGGGGTATACTTGATCTGAAATAACCCACATGAATGCCAGGACCATAGGTTTCCCAGCAGAACATTGCCCTGAGCACAACACTGTCTCTGCTGGCCTGCCTTAATTTCTTCCCCAGGTAAATGAAACACATACACCCACTGCCATTCTACGGATCTAAAAGAAAATGTGTTTCACCAGGCCAGGCAACCTTCCTCCATTGCTCCATGGTGCAGTTCTGAAACTTGCGTCCATATTGTGTGTTGTGATGCCTTTCTATCGTGGCCAGAATTAAGATTTTCAGCAATTTGAGCTACAGTAGCTCTTCTGTGTGATCGAACCTGAAGGGCAAGCTTTTGCTCCCCACGTTCATGAGACTTGGATGCCCATGACCCTGACACAGATTTAACAGCTGTCCTTCCATGCAACACTTTTGGCATGTACTAATCACTGTATACCAGTAAGACCCCACAAGATTTGCTATTTTGGAGATACTCTGATCAAGTTTTTTAAACAGCACTATTTGGCCCTTGTAAAAGTCACTCACTTTTCGCTTGTCATTTTTCCTGCTTCCGACACATGAAATTCAAGTACTGGCTGCTCGCTTACTGCCTAATATATCTCATCCCTTGACCAGGGCCGGACTGGCCCACCGGGATACCAGGAAATTTCCCGGTGGGCCGTCGGCACCTGGGGCCGGGGAGACATGTGGATGTCCTGCGGCCGCATGGAGAGCTTGGATGGCGGCCGCAGGGGAAGCTCTCCTTGCGGCCGCAGGGGAAGCTCTTCTGGCGGACGCTGGGGGAAGCAGGCTGTTCTGTCTCTGCTCCCCCTCCCTCGCGCGCTAGAAAGAGACCGGCGCCGGAATATGACGTCATATTCCGGCCCCGGTCTCATTAAGCTGCACGCGAGGGAGGGGGAGCAGAGACAGAACAGCCTGCTCCCCCAGCGGCCGCCAGAATAGCTTCCCCTGCGGCCGCAAGAAGAGCTTCAGGAAGGCTGGCTGGGCTGGAAGGTGAGCACAGGAGGGGAGGGGGGAGAAGTAACAAAGGTCACAGGAAGGGGAGGGTGGGGGGTAACAAAGAGCACAGGAGGGGAGGGTGGGGGTAACAAAGGGCACAGGAAGGGGAGGGTGGGGGGTAACAAAGAGCACAGGAGGGGGGGTAACAAAGAGCACAGGAGGGGGGGTAACAAAGAGCACAGGAGGGGGGGTAACAAAGGGCACAGGAAGGGGAGGGGGGGTAACAAAGAGCACAGGAGGGGAGGGGGGGTAACAAAGGGCACAGGAAGGGGAGGGTGGGGGGTAACAAAGAGCACAGGAGGGGAGGGGGGGTAACAAGGGGCACAGGAAGGGGAGGGTGGGGGGTAACAAAGAGCACAGGAGGGGGGGGTAACAAGGAGCACAGGAGGGGGGGTAACAAGGAGCACAGGAGGGGGGGTAACAAGGAGCACAGGAGGGGGGGTAACAAAGGGCACAGGAGGGGGGGGTAACAAAGGGCACAGGAGGGGGGGTAACAAAGGGCACAGGAGGGGAGGGGGGTAACAAATGGCACAGGAGGGGAGGGGGTAACAAATGGCACAGGAGGGGAGGGGGGGTAACAAATGGCACAGGAGGGGAGGGGGGGTAACAAATGGCACAGGAGGGGAGGGGGGGTAACAAATGGCACAGGAGGGGAGGGGGGGTAACAAATGGCACAGGAGGGGAGGGGGGGTAACAAATGGCACAGGAGGGGAGGGGGGTAACAAATGGCACAGGAGGGGAGGGGGGTAACAAATGGCACAGGAGGGGAGGGGGTTAAGAGGTCACAGGAAGGGTAGGGTGGGGGGTAACAAAGGGCACAGGAGGGGAGGGGGGGTAACAAATGGCACAGGAGGGGAGGGGGGGTAACAAATGGCACAGGAGGGGAGGGGGCTAAGAGGTCACAGGAAGGGGAGGGTGGGGGTAACAAAGGGCACAGGAGGGGAGGGGGGTAACAAATGGCACAGGAGGGGAGGGGGGGTAACAAAGGGCACAGGAGGGGAGGGGGCTAAGAGGTCACAGGAAGGGGAGGGTGGGGGTAACAAAGGGCACAGGAGGGGAGGGGGGGTAACAAAGGGCACAGGAGGGGAGGGGGGGTAACAAAGGGCACAGGAGGGGAGGGGGCTAAGAGGTCACAGGAAGGGGAGGGGGGTAACAAATGGCACAGGAGGGGAGGGGGCTAAGAGGTCACAGGAAGGGGAGGGGGTAACAAAGGGCACAGGAAGGGGAGGGGGCTAAGAGGTCACAGGAAGGGGAGGGGGGGTAACAAAGGGCACAGGAGGGGAGGGGGGGTAACAAAGGGCACAGGAGGGGAGGGGGCTAAGAGGTCACAGGAAGGGGAGGGGGCTAAGAGGTCACAGGAAGGGGAGGGGGCTAAGAGGTCACAGGAAGGGGAGAGGGGCCAAAAGATGAGCACAAAAGGGGCTGAAGAGGGTACAAGTCGGAAGGGGGGGCTAAAGAGGGCACAGGAAAGAAGGTGGCTAAAGAGGGCACAGGAAGGAAGGTGGCTAAAGAGGGCACAGGAAGGGAGGGTGCTACATAAGGGCACAGGAGGGGAAGGGGCTAAAAAGCACACAGGGGGCAAAAGAGGGCACAGAAGGGGAGGGGCACCTATCAGTCTGCCCACCCACCCACACAGGTAGCAACAAGTATGTATGTCAGTGGGAGTGTCTGTGTCACTCTGTGTCTGTGTCACTCTGTGTCTGTGTCACTCTGTGTCTGTGTCACTCTGTGTCTGTGTCACTCTGTGTCTGTGTCACTCTCTGTCTGTGTCACTCTCTGTCTGTGTCACTCTCTGTCTGTGTCACTCTCTGTCTGTGTCACTCTCTGTCTGTGTCACTCTCTGTCTGTGTCACTCTCTGTCTGTGTCACTCTCTGTCTGTGTCACTCTCTGTCTGTGTCACTCTCTGTCTGTGTCACTCTCTGTCTGTGTCACTCTCTGTCTGTGTCACTCTCTGTCTGTGTCACTCTCTGTCTGTGTCACTCTCTGTCTGTGTCACTCTCTGTCTGTGTCACTCTCTGTCTGTGTCACTCTCTGTCTGTGTCACTCTCTGTCTGTGTCACTCTCTGTCTGTGTCACTCTCTGTCTGTGTCACTCTCTGTCTGTGTCACTCTCTGTCTGTGTCACTCTCTGTCTGTGTCACTCTCTGTCTGTGTCACTCTCTGTCTGTGTCACTCTCTGTCTGTGTCACTCTCTGTCTGTGTCACTCTCTGTCTGTGTCACTCTCTGTCTGTGTCACTCTCTGTCTGTGTCACTCTCTGTCTGTGTCACTCTCTGTCTGTGTCACTCTCTGTCTGTGTCACTCTCTGTCTGTGTCACTCTCTGTCTGTGTCACTCTCTGTCTGTGTCACTCTCTGTCTGTGTCACTCTCTGTCTGTGTCACTCTCTGTCTGTGTCACTCTCTGTCTGTGTCACTCTCTGTCTGTGTCACTCTCTGTCTGTGTCACTCTGTCTGTGTCACTCTGTCTGTGTCACTCTGTCTGTGTCACTCTGTCTGTGTCACTCTGTCTGTGTCACTCTGTCTGTGTCACTCTGTCTGTGTCACTCTGTCTGTGTCACTCTGTCTGTGTCACTCTGTCTGTGTCACTCTGTCTGTGTCACTCTGTCTGTGTCACTCTGTCTGTGTCACTCTGTCTGTGTCACTCTGTCTGTGTCACTCTGTCTGTGTCACTCTGTCTGTGTCACTCTGTCTGTGTCACTCTGTCTGTGTCACTCTGTCTGTGTCACTCTGTCTGTGTCACGCTGTGTCACTCTGTGTCACGCTGTGTCACTCTGTGTCACGCTGTGTCACTCTGTGTCACGCTGTGTCACGCTGTGTCACGCTGTGTCACTCTGTGTCACGCTGTGTCACTCTGTGTCACGCTGTGTCACTCTGTGTCACGCTGTGTCACGCTGTGTCACTCTGTGTCACGCTGTGTCACTCTGTCTGTGTCACGCTGTGTCACTCTGTCTGTGTCACGCTGTGTCACTCTGTCTGTGTCACGCTGTGTCACTCTGTCTGTGTCACGCTGTGTGTCTGTCTGTGTCACGCTGTGTGTCTGTCTGTGTCACGCTGTGTGTCTGTCTGTGTCACGCTGTGTGTCTGTCTGTGTCACGCTGTGTGTCTGTCTGTGTCACGCTGTGTGTCTGTCTGTGTCACGCTGTGTGTCTGTCTGTGTCACGCTGTGTGTCTGTCTGTGTCACGCTGTGTGTCTGTCTGTGTCACGCTGTGTGTCTGTCTGTGTCACGCTGTGTGTCTGTCTGTGTCACGCTGTGTGTCTGTCTGTGTCACGCTGTGTGTCTGTCTGTGTCACGCTGTGTGTCTGTCTGTGTCACGCTGTGTGTCTGTCTGTGTCACGCTGTGTGTCTGTCTGTGTCACGCTGTGTGTCTGTCTGTGTCACGCTGTGTGTCTGTCTGTGTCACGCTGTGTGTCTGTCTGTGTCACGCTGTGTGTCTGTCTGTGTCACGCTGTGTGTCTGTCTGTGTCACGCTGTGTGTCTGTCTGTGTCACGCTGTGTGTCTGTCTGTGTCACGCTGTGTGTCTGTCTGTGTCACGCTGTGTGTCTGTCTGTGTCACGCTGTGTGTCTGTCTGTGTCACGCTGTGTGTCTGTCTGTGTCACGCTGTGTGTCTGTCTGTGTCACGCTGTGTGTCTGTCTGTGTCACGCTGTGTGTCTGTCTGTGTCACGCTGTGTGTCTGTCTGTGTCACGCTGTGTGTCTGTCTGTGTCACGCTGTGTGTCTGTCTGTGTCACGCTGTGTGTCTGTCTGTGTCACGCTGTGTGTCTGTCTGTGTCACGCTGTGTGTCTGTCTGTGTCACGCTGTGTGTCTGTCTGTGTCACGCTGTGTGTCTGTCTGTGTCACGCTGTGTGTCTGTCTGTGTCACGCTGTGTGTCTGTCTGTGTCACGCTGTGTGTCTGTCTGTGTCACGCTGTGTGTCTGTCTGTGTCACGCTGTGTGTCTGTCTGTGTCACGCTGTGTGTCTGTCTGTGTCACGCTGTGTGTCTGTCTGTGTCACGCTGTGTGTCTGTCTGTGTCACGCTGTGTGTCTGTCTGTGTCACGCTGTGTGTCTGTCTGTGTCACGCTGTGTGTCTGTCTGTGTCACGCTGTGTGTCTGTCTGTGTCACGCTGTGTGTCTGTCTGTGTCACGCTGTGTGTCTGTCTGTGTCACGCTGTGTGTCTGTCTGTGTCACGCTGTGTGTCTGTCTGTGTCACGCTGTGTGTCTGTCTGTGTCACGCTGTGTGTCTGTCTGTGTCACGCTGTGTGTCTGTCTGTGTCACGCTGTGTGTCTGTCTGTGTCACGCTGTGTGTCTGTCTGTGTCACGCTGTGTGTCTGTCTGTGTCACGCTGTGTGTCTGTCTGTGTCACGCTGTGTGTCTGTCTGTGTCACGCTGTGTGTCTGTCTGTGTCACGCTGTGTGTCTGTCTGTGTCACGCTGTGTGTCTGTCTGTGTCACGCTGTGTGTCTGTCTGTGTCACGCTGTGTGTCTGTCTGTGTCACGCTGTGTGTCTGTCTGTGTCACGCTGTGTGTCTGTCTGTGTCACGCTGTGTGTCTGTCTGTGTCACGCTGTGTGTCTGTCTGTGTCACGCTGTGTGTCTGTCTGTGTCACGCTGTGTGTCTGTCTGTGTCACGCTGTGTGTCTGTCTGTGTCACGCTGTGTGTCTGTCTGTGTCACGCTGTGTGTCTGTCTGTGTCACGCTGTGTGTCTGTCTGTGTCACGCTGTGTGTCTGTCTGTGTCACGCTGTGTGTCTGTCTGTGTCACGCTGTGTGTCTGTCTGTGTCACGCTGTGTGTCTGTCTGTGTCACGCTGTGTGTCTGTCTGTGTCACGCTGTGTGTCTGTCTGTGTCACGCTGTGTGTCTGTCTGTGTCACGCTGTGTGTCTGTCTGTGTCACGCTGTGTGTGTTTCTGTGTCACGCTGTGTGTGTGTGTGTGTGTCATGCTGTGTCTGTGTCATGCTGTGTCTGTGTCTGTGTCATGCTGTGTGTGTCATGCTGTGTGTGTGTGTCTCTGTGTCACTGTGTGTGTCTGTCTGTGTCATGGTGTGTGTATGTCTGTCATGGTGTGTGTGTGTCAGTCGTAGTGTCTGTGTGTGTTTGTAAAAATAGTGTTTTACTCACTTTTTTTTTCCAACGTCATGCTGGTCTCTGCCTCTATGACTGAGATCATCAAGCTTGATGATCTCAGCCAATCCGCACTGACACAGGAAGCGCCTCTAGTGACCATCTGAGTGTCTGTCACTAGAGGTGTCACTAGGAAGCAATGTAAACACTGCCTTTTCTCTGAAAAGTCAGTGTTTACATTCAAAAGCCTGCAGGGACAGGCTATAGACACCAGAACCACTACATTAAGCTGTGTGTGTGTGTGCGCCTGCTAGTGAGTTTGCTTGCTTGCATGTGTGTGTGTGTCTGCTAGTGAGTGAGCTTGTATTTTTATGTCAATGACCTTATGTATATTAGTGAAATTGTTTGTCTATGAGGCTGTGTATCAATGAGCTTGTGTGTGTCAGTGAGATTGTCTGTGTCTGCATGTGAGTATGCTTACTGTATAATTAAATGTTTTACTCTGAAAGGACCAATATATTATATTAGAAAAAGATAGAGATAGAGATATATATATATATATAATTACTCAATCATCTGGGGTGGCAAGACATAGCCTTACATATTACATGCGATAATATATGGCGCAATGACTTATGGGGCTGGCATAGATTTTTTTTCCCAGGGCTGCTTTGTATCCCCAGTCCGGCCCTGCCCTTGACAGGTGCCATTGTAACAATATAATCCCCACTCTCACTTTCTTTGATTGCTATCCCTTGTCCTATTGTGTTTTTACACCCCACTTCCTATAAATTGTAAGCTCGTTTGAGCAGGGTCCTCATCAAGCTATGGTTCTGTAATTGTCTCATTTATTGTTAAATCTCTCTTTTAATATTGTAAAGCGCTACGGAATATGTTGGCGCTATATAAATACCAATTTATAACAATCGCTGTTATACACGTCACTTCTCAATGGTTTTAATGTTGTGGCTGATCAGTGTAAAGCTCAGTTTGTTTCCCCACATTTCACACATAGAAATATAGAATGTGATGGCAGATAAGAACCATTCAGCTCATCTAGTTTGCCCAATTTTCTAAATACCGTATATACTCGAGTCAATGTCTGTATTATGGCAATTTACATTGCCATAATACAGACAAGGGGCTGTGTAGGAGGGGGGCTGACAGGAAGCGTTTACTTACCTCTCCTGCAGTTCCTGTCAGCTCCCAAATCCTCTGCGCCGGTCCGGTCAGCTCCCAGTGTAAGTCTCGCGAGAGCCGCGGGGTCATACTACGGCTCTCGCAAGACTTACACTGGGACTTACAGAGGGAGCTGCCCGGACCGTCGTGGAGGAGAAGGATGCTGACAGGAGCTGCAGGAGAGGTAAGCGCTCTCTGCCAGACCCCCTCCACTGAACTGCCAATGCCACTGGACCACCAGGGAGTGAGATCCCCCTCCCTGCCATGTATCAAGCAGGGAGGGAGGACGGAAAAAATTATAATAAAATAAAATATTAAAAATAATAATAATAATAATAATAATATAACCAAAAAATTTAAATAATAATAAAAAAAAACTGCCCAACCCCCACCAAGACTCTGCAACACATACACAAACTGCATATCACACACACACTGCATTCATTATATACACACACTGTAAATAAATATTTAATTAATATAATTTTTTTTAGGATCTAATTTTATTTAGAAATTTACCAGTAGCTGCTGCATTTCCCACCCTAGTCTTATACTCGAGTCAATAAGTTTTCCCAGTTTTTTTGGGTAAAATTAGGGGCCTCGGCTTATATTCGGGTCGGCTTATACTCGAGTATATACGGTACTTTCATTAGTCCCTGGCCTTATCTTATAGTTAGGATAGCCTTATGCCTATCCCACGCATGCCTAAACTCCATTACTGTGTTAACCTCTACCACTTCAGCTGGAAGGCTATTTAATGCATCCACTACCATCTCAGTAAAGTAATTGTGGCAAACCTAGCCACTTCTGGACACTTAGGGTGAATATTTCATTAACTGTTGCTATGCTAGTTTTATATGCAGTGTGTAGCATTCGTCTGAATATTATATCAGTTATGTTTTTTTATGTAAAACTGTATATTTTGCTGTACAGAGAGATAATTTGATTAACAGTACATTCTTGCACAATTATCTCTCCTGTACAGCAAGGCATGCTGGGAAACAGCCTTGCAGGCTAAGTTCCCCACACAGTCCTCTGTAGTTAAACCCCTGCAATGTCATTCAGGAAACCCCTTGCATGGGGTCTTGCATAAATACTGTGGAATAAAATGACAGTGGACAGTTGGCTCCCTGAACTGTGTTTCATCCGGTTACTGGGGGAATTGGGGTATTGCCTTGTTTTCCAGCGCTTTACTTTGGATTACCTTCTATACCAGCGGAGATCTTGGGATTTAATATTGTAGCTCCGCTACAGTAATACTCCCTGATAATATTTTTAAACCTTTGCCCCTCTAATTTAAGACTATGTCCTCTGTGATAGTTCACTCCTCTACTGTGTTGATTTCCCTTTATGTATTTAAAAGGTTTAAAATCCATGAACCAGTTAAATAGCCCTTCTCTGAACTCTCTCTAAAGTATCAATATCCTTCTGAAGATACTGTCTCCAGTACTGTGTACAGTACTCCAAGTGAGGTCTCACCAGTGTTCTGTACAGTGGCATGATCACTTCGCTCTTTCTACTGCTAATACCTCTCCCTATACAACCAAGCATTCTGCTAGCATTTCCTGCTGCTCTATTACATTGTCTGCCTACCTTTAAGTCATCAGAAATAATCACCCCTAAATCCCTTTCCTCAGATGTTGAGGTTAGGACTCTATCAAATATTCTGTACTCTGTGCTTGGGTTTTTACGTCCAAGATGCATTATCTTGCACTTATACACATTAAATGTCAGTTGCCACAACTCTGACCATTTTTCTAGTTTACCTAAATCATTAGCCATTTGGCTTATCCCTCCTGGAACATCAACCCTGTTACATATCTTAGTATCATCAGCAAAAAGACATACCTTACCATCAAGACCTTCTGCAATATCACTAATAAAAATATTAAAGAGTATGGGTCCAAGTGCAGATCCCTGAGGTACCCCACTGGTGACAAGTCCAAGCTTCGAATATACTCCATTGACTACAACCCTCTGTTGCCTGTCACTCAGCCACTGCCTCACCCATTCAACAATATTGGAATCCAAACTTAAAGGAACACTATAGTCACCTAAATTACTTTAGCTAAATAAAGCAGTTTTATTGTATAGATCATTCCCCTGCTCAATTCACTGTCATTTAGGAGTTAAATCACATAGAAACATAGAATGTGACGGCAGAAGAGAACCATTCGGCCCATCTAGGGCTGTTTATGCAGCCCTAGCCACACCAACCTTGGCTATGATTGACAGAACCTGCATGGAAAAACTGGTTTCACTTTCAAACAGATGTAATTTACCTTGAATAATTGTATCTCAATCTCTAAATTGAACTTTAATCACATACAGGAGGCTCTTGAAGGTTTTAGCAAGCTATTAACATAGCAGGGGATAAGAAAATCTTAAACAGAAATTACAATACGGAAAGCCCAAATAGGGCTCTCTTTACAGGAAGTGTTTATGGAAGGCTGTGCAAGTCACATGCAGGGATGTGTGACTAGGGTTCATAAACAAAGGGATTTAACTCCTAAATGGCAGAGGATTGAGCAGTGAGGCTGAAGGGGCATGTTGTATACACCAAAACTGCTTCATTAAGCTAAAGTTGTTCAGGTGACTATAGTGTCCCTTTAAAGATTGCAGTTTATTGATAAGTCTATGTGCAACAGTGTCAAAAGCCTTACTGAAATCTAGGTAAGTAATGTCTACTGCACCACCTTGATCTATAATTTTAGTTAACCAATCAAAAAAAAAAATCAATAAGATTAGTTTGGCATGATCTCCCTGAAGTAAACCCATGGTGTCTCTGAAATCCATGTGATTTTAGATGTGCAACAATCCTATCCTTTAACATGGTTTCCATGTGGGTAGCACACACTACACAAACACTGCATTCACTAATCAAATATTCTCTCTGCATCCACTACACACACACACATATATTCTTGAAAACATAAAAAATTCTGACTGGCACGCATATTTTGTACATTTACCTTAATAATAATAAAAAAAATAATAATAATAAACATGTTCGATTGTGTAGAAATGGTTCATTTTTTAAAAACGGTAAATGTACAGAATATCGGTATCGTTTGCTTATCGGCTCTAAAAATCCCCGATAAAGAGTACCCAGGTATTGCCATGTCCCAGTCATTTTTCTCATTATACCATGTCTCAGTAACAGCAACTAAATCTACATTATCAGTTGCCATTATTATCACAAGTTCATGGATCTTATTCCCTAAACTGCGAGCATTTGTAGACATGACTCTAAGCGATGGAGAATAAGCCAGGCTGTGGCAAAGCACAGGACATACTGCCTCCATTCATTGCAGCTCTGATAACAAAGACCAACACGGAGCACAGATAGTGGCAGGCAGTCTATCAGTATATATATATATATATATATATATATATATATATATATATATATATATATATATATATATATATATATATATACACACACACACACACACACACACACTGTATATAGTCTCTCTACACACACACACACACACACACACACACTGTATATAGTCTCTCTACACACACACACTGTATATAGTCTCTCTACACACACACACTGTATATATATAGTCTCTCTATACACACACACTGTATATATATAGTCTCTCTATACACACACACTGTATATATATAGTCTCTCTATACACACACACTGTATATATATAGTCTCTCTATACACACACACACTGTATATATAGTCTCTCTATACACACACACTGTATATATAGTCTCTCTATACACACACACTGTATATATAGTCTCTCTATACACACACACTGTATATATAGTCTCTCTATACACACACACTGTATATATAGTCTCTCTATACACACACACTGTATATATAGTCTCTCTATACACACACACTGTATATATAGTCTCTCTATACACACACACTGTATATATAGTCTCTCTATACACACACACTGTATATATAGTCTCTCTATACACACACACTGTATATATAGTCTCTCTATACACACACACTGTATATATAGTCTCTCTACACACACACTGTATATATAGTCTCTCTACACACACACTGTATATATAGTCTCTCTACACACACACTGTATATATAGTCTCTCTACACACACACTGTATATATAGTCTCTCTATACACACACTGTATATATAGTCTCTATACACACACACTGTATATAGTCTCTATACACACACACTGTATATAGTCTCTATACACACACACTGTATATAGTCTCTATACACACACACTGTATATAGTCTCTATACACACACACTGTATATAGTCTCTATACACACACACTGTATATAGTCTCTATACACACACACTGTATATAGTCTCTATACACACACACTGTATATAGTCTCTATACACACACACTGTATATAGTCTCTATACACACACACTGTATATAGTCTCTATACACACACACTGTATATAGTCTCTATACACACACACTGTATATAGTCTCTATACACACACACTGTATATAGTCTCTATACACACACACTGTATATAGTCTCTATACACACACACTGTATATAGTCTCTATACACACACACTGTATATAGTCTCTATACACACACACTGTATATAGTCTCTATACACACACACTGTATATAGTCTCTATACACACACACTGTATATAGTCTCTATACACACACACTGTATATAGTCTCTATACACACACACTGTATATAGTCTATACACACACACTGTATATAGTCTCTATACACACACACTGTATATAGTCTCTATACACACACACTGTA
The DNA here is from genome assembly GCF_036172605.1 of Pelobates fuscus. Classification (NCBI taxonomy): domain Eukaryota; kingdom Metazoa; phylum Chordata; class Amphibia; order Anura; family Pelobatidae; genus Pelobates; species Pelobates fuscus. Next base: position 130,698,684 of record NC_086317.1, read on the forward strand.
TATAGTCTCTATACACACACACACTGTATATAGTCTCTATACACACACACTGTATATAGTCTCTATACACACACACTGTATATAGTCTCTATACACACACACTGTATATAGTCTCTATACACACACACTGTATATAGTCTCTATACACACACACTGTATATAGTCTCTATACACACACACTGTATATAGTCTCTATACACACACACTGTATATAGTCTCTATACACACACACTGTATATAGTCTCTATACACACACACTGTATATAGTATCTATACACACACTGTATATAGTATCTATACACACACTGTATATAGTATCTATACACACACTGTATATAGTATCTATACACACACTGTATATAGTATCTATACACACACTGTATATAGTATCTATACACACACTGTATATAGTATCTATACACACACTGTATATAGTATCTATACACACACTGTATATAGTATCTATACACACACTGTATATAGTATCTATACACACACTGTATATAGTATCTATACACACACTGTATATAGTATCTATACACACACTGTATATAGTATCTATACACACACTGTATATAGTATCTATACACACACTGTATATAGTATCTATACACACACTGTATATAGTATCTATACACACACTGTATATAGTATCTATACACACACTGTATATAGTATCTATACACACACTGTATATAGTATCTATACACACACTGTATATAGTATCTATACACACACTGTATATAGTATCTATACACACACTGTATATAGTATCTATACACACACTGTATATAGTCTCTCTATACACACACTGTATATAGTCTCTCTATACACACACTGTATATAGTAATGGCCTATTCAGGGATGGACACACAGAGGCGGTCAGTGCTGTAAGTAAAGCTCTCCCTATAACACTCAGCCCGTTACCTGTCACACCTTCACCGGGCATCCGGAACAGCAGCAGCAGCACCAGCACACAACTTCCGGCAACCTCCGAACGGAAGCAGCCAGTGACCAAAACGCGTACACTGGGAGAGGGTGTTTCTTATTGGAGGATGAATGTCTCCCCCTAGTGGCGTCATTTCAGCGACGACCCAGCCTCCTGTGTAGAGGCATAGACATAGAATACGTCTATGTGTAGAGGAAACGCGTGTAAGTACGCCAGCGACACCTAGTGGTGGGGAATGTGCAGTGACTTACTGTTTATAAAGTGGTTGAGTGTTTCAATACATAGGCTATGCCTAAAAAGGAAGAGATTTCACACGTGGAGCAAATTACTCTGTACATCCCAAATGGCTTATGCTATTAAGAAGTCTGATTAAATGAAAGCAGGGCCTACTGTATTTGAGGCTGACAAGGCTGACATGACAGGTGAGCACACAAATCAGCAATTAAAGATAGGATAATAGCAGTGCCAACACAAGTATATTAAAGTACTTATGTGTAACTGATATAAAAAGGCAGACATCTAATTAGAGATTTAGAAGAACTCACATTCCCTATGTCTAGTTTCAAATTATTGGACAAATAAAAGGTAGGACCATAGTACTGCTGCCATATAGCTGGGCCTGGGGAGGGGGATATTGGTAACTATGCCATTCATTTTTTGGTTCATACCAAACCCTACAAAACCAGAGGGGATAAACAAGACAACTGAAGAATAAATACAAAACATATATTTAATATAAACAATCATATTAAAGAAATAACTCCTAACAAAAGAAGAACTGAATAAACTGTTAACAGCTATTTTAGAGGCCAAGCTTGTTACAGCAAAATCTGTTTTCCCGTGACGCATGAGCTGCAGGATGAAGCTACTGATCTGTGTTGAAAGAACAAAGTGAGCTGTAATATGCAAATATGCATATCCTTTGGCGATTACACAGAATACAAATACAACCACACTCTCAGGATATCCACCAGATGAAATAAAGTGTAAAAAAATCCATCAATTCAGTTATTGTAGAAAAATTTATTCTAGAAAAATATACTTGGACAGAAGTACAATCCATATAAAATAACAATACAATTAAATAGCTCTTGCCAAGTCCCAAATCCCATAAAGTACTAGAATTGGGAAAAAGCCCCCCAAAACACCCAGAACAAAAAAACCTACACAGTGACTGTACACATTTTGTGTCAACTATACCACACTTCCTTAATAGAGAAAGAGTCGTTTAATTAATAGACACAAAACACATGCAGCGTTCATGTGAGGTTTTTTCTTCTGTTTGCTTGCTGTTTCCCTCTTTCTAGTACTTGTTTCGTTGTGGGACTTTGGAAAGAGATATTCTTTTACCTTGCTATTTTATATGGTTTGTACTTCTGTTCATGTATATTTTTCTACAATAAATCAACAGACTGCTAGAAGTTTTCAATATGCAGGAGGGGACTAGTTAACCCCTTCAGGACCGGCCTGTTTTTGCGATGTTTGTACGTTAAGGACCAGAGCAGTTTTAACACTTTTGTGGTGTTTGTGTTTAGCTGTAATTTTCCGCTCTCTCATTTACGGTTCCCATACAAGTTATATACTGTTTTTTTCACGACAAGAAGGGCTTTCTTTACATACCAGTATATATATTATGTCATATATTGTATTTAAAAAAAATAATAAAATATGGTGAAAAATAAAAAAAAAAACATGTTTTTGGACTTTTACTTGAAAAATCTTTTACTTATCTACAAAAGCTAATGAAAAAAACTGCTAAATAGATTCAAAATTTTGTCCCGAGTTTAAAAACACCCAGTGTTTACATGCTTTATTGCTTTTTTTTGCAAGTTATAGGCCTATAAATACAAGTAGGAAATTGCTGTTTCAATATATATATATTTTAAATGTATCAATAGTGACATTGTTACACCGTTATCTGTCATAAATCCCCGAAACACACCTAACATGTACATATTTTTTAAAGTAGACAACCCAGGGTATTCAAAATGGGGTATGTCCAGTTTTTTTTAGTAGCCACCTAGTCACAAACACTGGCCAAAGTTAGCATTTATATTTGTTTGTGTGTTAAAAATGCAAAAAACGCTAACTTTGGCCGGTGTTTGTGACTAAGTGGCTACTAAAAAAATCTGAACATACCCCATTTGCAATACCTTGGGTTGTCTTCTTTCGCAAATGGTATGCCATCATGGGGCTAATTCTCATTCCTTGGCTACCATACGCTCTCAAAGGCAACCTAACCAATCTGACAAATTTCAATAAAAAAAAAAAAGTAAAATCAAGCCTTATATTTGACCCTGTAACTTTCACAAACACTATAAAACCTCTACATGTGGGGTACTGTTATACTCAGGAGACTTCGCTGAACACAAATATTAGTGTATCAGAACAGTAAAATATATCACAGCAATAATATCCTCAGTGAAAGAGCTGTTTGTGTGTGAAAAATGCAAAAAACTTCACTTTCACTGACAATATCATCGCTGTGATATGTTTTACTGTTTTGAAACACTAATATTTGTGTTCAGCGAAGTCTCCCGAGTAAAACAGTACCCCCATGTACAGGATTTAGGGTGTCATAGAAAGTTACAGGGTTAAACACAGTGCTAGCAAATTAAATTATCTGTACTTTTGGCCTGGGTTGGCAGGCAGGTCCCTCAAATTGCAATCATTAAAATTACTTAATTAGGTAAAAATATTACATAAATATGCACGTAGAATTTTAATATATATACATATTTATATATTTGACGTCTACGTGTATATTTATGAAATTATTTATGTAATTATGTATGTGGACATATGTATATTTCGTATTATTTTTATTTATTTATTTATACATAGATATATATATCATTACATTCTAAGTATATTTTGATATAAATATATATATATCAATATCAAAATACTGTTAGAATAAAACTGAATATATATATATAATTTTTTTTTAATTATTACAAATTATTTTTATTTTTTGTTATTTATTTTTATTAACATATTATTTGTATTTTATAATAATATATATATACCATATATATAGTTATTATATATATTGTATATATTCGTGTGTAATTTAAATATAAGTGTATTTTTATAATTATATACGTATATATAAATATAAAAATACACTTAGTGTGACATTATATATATGATATATATACATATATTATATATAGGTATATATAGATATAATACATGTATATATAGCATATATATACACATATTTTTTTTTTTTTTTACACAGATTTTTTTTTTACACTTTATTTTGGATTTTACACTTGCAGGGAGACTGCCTGTCAGCACAGACAGTCCCCCTGCAGGCAGACACATGGACACCTATTGCGGTCATGTGATCGAGTGATCACATGGCCGTGGGGTCCTGATCTGCCGAAGGGGGACTGCCTGGGCAGACAGGCAACCCCCCTGGACCGGGTGGAGCACTGATCGCCGCCGTGGGACCGACGGCGATCAGGTAAGTAGCCCAAAACCGTTATGACGGTTCAGGACCGTCAGCGGTCCAAACGCACGTTTTACCGCTGACGGTCCTGAACCGTCAGCGGTCGTTAAGGGGTTAAAGGAACACTATAGTCACCTAAACAACTTGAGCTTTATGAAGCTGTTTTTGTGTGTAGATCATGCTTCTCAGGTTTTACTGCTCAATTCTCTGCCATTTAGGAGTTAAATCACTTTGTTTTTGTTTATGCAGCCCTTGCCACATCTCACCTGACTCTGATTGACACAGCCTGCATGAAAAAAAAAAAACTGGTTTCACTTTCAATCAGATGTAATTTACCTTAAACAATTGTATCACTTTCTCTGTAAATTGAACTTTAATCACATAGAGGAGGCTCTTGCAGGGTCTAGCAAGCTATTGACATAGCAGGGGATAAGAAAATCTAAATCAAAAAGCACTTGCAGTAAAGGAAGGATAAACTTTAGATGACTCTTTGCCATTAGTGTTTAGGAAGGCTGTGCAAGTCACATGCAGGAAGGTGTGACTAGGGTTCATAAACAAAGTGATTTAACTCCTAAATAACAGAGAATTGAGCAGTGAGACTGCAGGGGCATCATCTATACACCAAAACTGCTGCATTAAGCTAAATTTGTTTTGGTGACTATAGTGTCCCTTTAATAGAACCATGCACAGAGTGATCGGCAGCACTCTTTGCCATCATCTTCAGGGGAAAGCCTGCCCCCTGCGCAGTACTCTGTAATTCTGCTATATTCCCATTCTGGAAATTGGCTAGTGTGCAATGTGGAAAGTGGAAACCCTCTTGTGGTGGAATTCAAGAACAGTTTTTAAAAGGCACACTATAGGCACCCAGAACACTACATCTCATTGAAGTGGTCTGGGTACATTGTCCCTGTCCCCTTAGCACTGCAACTGGAAACACTGCAGTTTTAAAGAACGGCTCTGTAAGCACTTAATGTAGGCCTTTCACAGAGTTTGACTCTGTGAAATGACGCTGGACGTCCTCGCGCGTTGCATGGACGCTGGACGTCCTCATGCTTTCCCCCATAGGACTATAGGGTAGGCATAATGCGGAGGAGGAGCCTGAACCAGAACAGAGGTACTTGAGAGCTTAACCCCTTAAGGACCGGACTTTTTTTGCGATGTTGTACATTTGCGACCAGGCATCTTTTTACACTTTTGTGGTGTTTGTGTTTAGCTGTAATTTTCCGCTCTCTCATTTACTGTTCCCATACAAATTATATATTGTTTTTTTCAGGACAAAAGGGGCTTTCTTTACATACCATTATTTATATAATCTCATGTAATTTAATTTTTTAAAAATGAAAAAATATGATGAAAAATTGAAAAAAATACATGTTTTTTTGACTTTTATGTGAAAAATCTTTTACTCATCTACAAAAGCGAATGAAAAAAACTGCTAAATAGATTCAAAATTTTGTCCTGAGTTTAAAAATACCCAGTGTTTACATGCTTTTTGCTATTTTTTTGCATGTTATAGGGCTATAAGTACAAGTAGGATATTGCGGTTTCAAAACATACATTTTTAAAATGTATCAATAGTGACATTGTAACACTATTATCTGTCATAAATCTCTGAATAACATCCCACATGTACATATTTTTTTTAAAGTAGACAACCCAGGGTATTCAATATGGGGTATGTCCAGACTTTTTTAGTAGCCACTTAGTCGCAAACACTGGCCAAAGTTAGCGTTCATATTTGTTTGTGTGTGAAAAAAGTAAAAAACTAAATTGAACGCTAATTTTGGCCAGTGTTTGTGACTAAGTGGTTACTAAAAAAGACTGGACATACCCCATTTGCAATACCTTGGGTTGTCTTCTTTTGCAAATGGTATGCCATCATGGGGGTAATTCTCATTCCTGGGCTACCATACGCTCTCAAAGGCACGTAACCTATAAAACCTGTACATGGGGGGTACTGTTATACTCAGGAGACTTTGCTGAACACAAATATTAGTGTTTCAAAACTGGAAAATGTATCACAACAATTATATCATCAGTAAAAGTGCTGTTTGTGTGTGAAAAATGCAAAAAAAGTCACTTTCACTGACAATATCATCGCTGTGATATGTTTTACTGTTTTGAATCACTAATATTTGTGTTCAGCGAAGTCTCCCGAGTAAAACAGTACCCCCCATGTACAGGTTTTAGGGTGTCGTAGAACGTTACAGGGTAAAATACAGTGATAGCAAATTAAATTCTCTGAACTTTCGGCCTGGGTTGGCAGGCAGGTCCCTTAAATTGCAATCAATAAACAACTTCATTATGTAAAAATATTACATAAATACGCACGTAGAATTTAAATATATATGCATATTTATATATTTGAAGTCTACGTGTATATTTATATAATTATTTATGTAATTTTTTATATGGACATATGAATAGTTCGTATTCTTTTTATTTATTTATATATACATAGATATATATACAATTTCATTCTAAGTGTATTTTGATATATATATATATTAATATCAAAATACAGTTAGAATAAAATTTCGTATAGATATATAATTTTTTTTTAATTTTCTATTATTTTAAATTTTTTTTATTTAATTTACTTATTATTTGTATTTTATAATAATATATATATACAATATATATAGTTATTATATATATTATATATATACGTGTGTAATTTAATTATAAGTGTATTTTTATATTAATATATATTTATACATTATATATATGATATATAGACATATATTATATAGGTATAATATATGTCTATATATCATATATATATACACATATATAATAATATTTTTTTTTATTAACTTTAACTTTAATTTTTTTTAATGATTTTACAGCAGCAGGGAGACTGCCTGTCAGCACAGACAGTCCCCCTGCAGGCAGACACTAGGACACCTATTGTGACCATGTGGTCGCCCTGTTGGGCGATCACATGGCCACAGGGGTCCTAATTCGCCATGGGGAGACTGTCTGGGCTGCAGGCAGTCTCCCCACAACGGGAGCACCGCCGATCGCCGCCGGGGGAACAACGGCGATCGGGTAAGTACATTTTAAATTAAGGACGGTTCAGGACCGTCGTCGGTCGGCAATGGGAAAATGCCGATGACAGTCCTGAACCGTCCCGCGTCCTTAAGGGGTTAAATCAGGTAAGTGGGGGGAAAAAAGGGCTATTTAACCCTTTACTTGCCATGGAGAGGCAAATGGACCCTTTAGTGTTGAGGAAACATCTATGTATTCGTAACAAAGTTTTTCTTTAAAATTACTATGACCTCTTGGTTTATAATAATTTTCACAGAGCTGGAAAGTATATGTAATTACAACATGTTTTGTCCTGATATTAAAGGATCAAGCAGCATCACCTTCACAGTTAACAGGAACAATGTGATATTTTTAAAGGCCTTGATCTGTGACGATGTCAGGATTACAAGTTGATCCAGCATGCAGAACTGTGTCACACCTAGGACTAAGGATAACGTATAACCGGACCTTAGAATGGCTGGACTTAGCTTATCCAAGAATAGTCAAAATACTTGCCGAGGTCAGGAACACAGAATCAGACACAACGATGAGGAAAAGCCAAAAGTCAAGGATACCAGAATTCAGGGAAGTCAAAACAAAGCCAAAGTCAAATACCAGAAAATCAGGATCAGGAACTCACTCTCGGATTACAATCAGGATGAAACCACGACAGGGCAATGAGCAAAAGGAGAATTGGGTTTAAATACCCCTCCTGTGGATCCGATTGGCTGTTAACAGCCTTTGACCCCAAAAGCAATTACCAGGTTTCCATGTGCATGATTGCTGCTCAGCACAAACCCTCCGGTGGATCTGATTGGCCATGATCAGCCTTTGACCCCAAAAGCAACTACCATGTTTCCATGTGCAAGATTGCTGCTTGGCACAACTTTTCCTGTCAGGACGGTAATGCTGCTCAGCACAACTTTTTCTGTCAGGACGGTAAATGCCATTAACCACATTTTTATGTGCGGTTCAATACGTGACAGAGGACTTGTAGGACCAGCAGAAGATCAAAAATGAATAGACCTAACTGGAGAACGAATCTTCACAACCTCCTTGAAAACATTTTACAACTTCATTCAATGTCACTTTACTTTCGAGAAACTTGCATGTGAATCCTTGCTTCAGAAAGTCCAGGACATTAGTAGTGGAAGTAGCCTGGACTGGGGTTCTACACAGAGAGGCCAGAATAAAAAAAATACCCCAAAACAGTAGTAGGCTGAAGAGGAACATTTTCTCACCAAGGAAGAGTAACAATAACATCTTCAACCATTGCCTCTCAATTCTCAAGCCATCAGCCTCAGGAACTGAGACTATTCATGGAGTACATGGCCATGGTGCAGAAGGTGTTGATGATTTGCAGGATCTAATGGAGGTTCCAAGGATGGGTGACTGAAGGTCAAAACTATGGTTGGCATGGCCAGAAACGAAGAATCACAAGGATAACAATCCGCACTCTCTGAATCTGTAGGAGAAACATAACCCATAAATGTCACCTGCAGCTCAGGGTATGCATGTCTTCCTCTAAAGGTCGTAGCATCATGAAAAATAAATTTCCAGCTGACACTGCAAGATATACATGAGGAAGACTCCATCTGTGAAGTAAATGCTTGCTTGGAAAGAGACCATTGCCTTGGCATTCATATGAGAAAATATGCAAACAAATTAATCTGACTTGGAAAACAGATTTCAATCAATACTTTGAGATTCTCCTACACGCATTCCGTCAGAGGGTAACAAACATTCATCATCTGCCTGCTTTTTGTACATCATTGGTGGTTTAGGTAAGCAATCACTTAAATGTTATCGACTCTGACTTTTACACAAAATAAAAACAGAAGGGTATGGAAATGGGGGTGTCTTCTTAAACTACTTGTAACTCCAGCATAATCAAAGATGCATGTATCTGTCAGGGTTTCTCTGCTGTTTTAAACAGCAACCCTGAACTATTCAGCTGCTTTTTAACGATAAGCTCCTTCATTACTGTTTCCACCGTTACTCACCTGGTTGTTAGTAGCAGCCCTGTTGCTAAGCAGCAAGTCCCAGTACCTCCTTGCCCTTGCGTGGTTTCCAATTTCCCAGAAAACTCCATGTATCCTGTGTATTCCTGGTTCCTGACTTCTGGCCTGGTTCCTGACTCTCCGTTCTTCTGATTCCGGTTCGTCTGACTATCTGCTTTGGTGCCTGACACGTGCTTGCCTCCTGGACTTTGCTTTTGGTTTATTTCATTTTGCTATTTATTAATAAAGGTGTATTGCATCTACGTTCTGTCTCTGTCTGGTTACTGATCCCTAACAGTATCCCAGAATGTCATCATCAACTCTACACATGCTCCGTTCCCAGAAGGGCTCCTCATTCCCTCCTATAGGCACATGTAGTAAATATCATCCAAAGAACCTCTTCTTGTAGATATTCGGATTCTTCTGCCACCATCTCAACTCCACGTTGGCCTGATGAGACACTGTGATCATTTGGTCCAAACCCTGGTTGAAGAACAGGAGCAGAAATTCTTCTTGAGGGACTGTCATCCTCCACTGTGCCCTTCTTGTGCAATCTATAAAGAAAAAAGAACTGCAGAAGATTCATACATTCCTTTGTGTGGAAGACAGGAATCAAAGATTCTACCATTATTATAATTATTATTATTAATATTATCGCTAGTTATATAGCGCCAACAGATTCCATAGCGCTAAACCACCAATGATGTACAAAAAGCAGGCAGATAATGAAGTTTCCTTACCCTCTGACGGAATGAGTGCAGGAGAATCTCGAAGTACTGATTGAAATCTGTCTTCCAAGTCAGGTTAATTTGGTTGCATATTTTCTCATATGAATACCATTGCAACCTCTCTCGTGATAAAATCATCAGAGACCTCTGCAAGATCTCCAGGACATTATCTTGTAGATCTATCAGTTTTTCAATGTTATCTGCCAGAATCAATATGTTGTCCAATTAATAGAAATTACATATTACCATTAGCATTACTTTAGCTATCAGGCAAACTAGGATTAAAGATCTGTGCTCAGACTGAAGAGAAGAACTCTGAACTGGAAGTTCCTGTGACCTCCTGCAAATTTCTGGAATGTTTGGTGAGGGATACGATGGGTACCTGGACTTATACATTGTTAAGATCTGTGGATATCATCCAATATCCCAGAGAAGCAAACTCGATAATGAACTTATGGATTCCATCTTAAAATTTTCTAACAAACAATTTCTTTGTGGGTTCCTTGCTTGATGCCTTGGGAGTTTGAAACAGCCAAGAGTTATTTGCTTATCCACTTTCATCTGGGTGAACAAATAATTTCTTTCTTCAAAAGGGGTGACATAAATTGATAAAGAGCTGCCATTTTTACTGGAGGAATACAAGCTGCCAGAAATCAAAGAAGTGTAACGGAAGAAAACTCCATAAAATAAACTCTTCAAAGAATTTGCAGAACACAGAAGTCCTTTAACCCCTTAAGAACACATGACATGTGTGACATGTCATGATTCCCTTTTATTCCAGAAGTTTGGTCCTTAAGGGGTTAAAGTCTATGTCAAGACCTTGAAATAAAAGAGAAGCCTTCTTCTTATCCCAAAGGGCTTAGTTGGCGCCCCTTCAGAACTGCTTCATTTGCTGAGAAGAACTTTCTGTGCTAGAACAGCCATCTTGGAAAAGAGAGAGACTTCTTCTCCAAGACTTGGTTCTGGGGAATCCCTTTCCTGGATTGAACTCTGTTATAAAAGGGCCTTCTGTCCATAGTGAAAGTTCTGTTGTCATATCATATCAATTTAGCCACAGGCTCTTTTCTAACTTTGATTGCATCTGTGTCAAATACAAATCACCGATCCAAAAATGATACAGCCATGTCAATTCCATCAGGTTCAAAATCAGGCTTTAGTTCTACTACATCTATGCAGCCACAGAAGAGAAGCCATAAATTACATAAAGATATAACCGCATCAATTTCCAAGGCTTGGCCATGTCATTTGGACGGAGTATGTACCAGGTTGCACTCACGTTATTCTGAAAATGACCAAACCTAATGCAAGCTGCGACCTTGTTGCCTATTTATACCTTAGTTGATTGGTATATTCTCCCACGCTCTACGCATGTCTCAGTGATGCTAAATTGAAGCAAGGGCCCATATCCTTGCTTATAAATGGTCCTGTTTCAGAGCCTTTAAGTGCATAATACTGTTCCTGATTTCTCATAACTGTCCTGGCAACATTTATGACCCTATTGTATTCTGTTCTGATTCTTGTCTTCAGACCTGCCTACATACTGACCAAGACCTTTCCTGTTCCTATTTGGTGTTTCAGACTCTGCTTGTTCCTGACATAAAGTTATTCCGTACCTGTACTACCAGTGGTGTATCCTGGTTTTGTGCTGCCCTTTTTTTTTTTTTTTAACCCCCCTCCAGCCTCTTTACCTTTGGGAATGCTGGGTGAGGATTCTCTTTCTCCCAGGGGGTCCAGTGCTGGGCGGGCGGCGCTTGCGGGCGGCTGGCGAGGGAGCACTTCCTCTGAGCTGTCTGCTCAGCTCCCTTGCGCGCCGCAGAGTGAGGCTGGGAGCCGGAATATGACGTCATATTCCAGCTCCCAGCCTCACTCTGCGGCGCGCAAGGGAGCTGAGCAGACAGCTCAGAGGAAGTGCTCCCTCGCCAGCTGCCCGCCAGCCCAGCATGTCAGTTAGCCGCAAGGCTAACAAGGCATTTGCCCTGTGCATTTGGGGGCGGCGTTTTTTGCCGCCCCCTGGAAAATGCTGCCCAAGGCAAATGCCTTGTTTGCCTCGTGGCTAAAACGTCCCTGCCTGTACCAGTTTTTTGTGATATCCGGGAATTTTTTTAGTATTATCATTACTAAATTTCTTCTCCTGGTCTGAATAAACTCTTAAGTCTAGTTCTGATACTTCCTAATTCCTCCTTAGTGTTAAGCCTGGACACTCTAACTTCCGGTACTTACTTCTTAATCACTTTTCTTTCAGTAGGCTTGTTGCCTTGTATCTTGTTGAGGATCCTGTCATGTTGTGACATCTATGGGCATGTCTTCTCTCTCTGTAGAAAATCCTTCAACTGCTTTATTTATGTAATCTTTAAGGTGCTGGCCAAACAGCATTTCCCCTTGAAAAGGTAAGGCACATAGACTGTTCAAAACCAAACTACAATACAAAATAATCCATATTCACCCGTGGAGGGATTGCCACAGAATAAGCTCTGATAGCCCTAGGCTTTCCCACACTATCTCTGCTATCGCAAAGCGTGGGACAATATCCCAAACTTTGCAATATAACCAAGAGCTCTCTGATTGGTTGGCTAGCAAGTCAACCTATCAGAGAGCTCTGACAGCCAAGTCTCAAGAGAAGTCATAGTGAAAGTGCGGACACCACTACTCATGCCTCAATATTTTCAATTAAAAAAAGTAAAATGTATTACGTTACTCTTTGTGTACACTTTTGCTACACATTTTAGTTGATGATGTTTGTTGAATCAAATATATTGTATTTTAATTGAAATAATTTTCAATATTTTTTTCTTAGTAATAACTAGACATACAGTACTCCATATCTTTTTTTTTTTTAGATACAATAATTAGGGATTCTATATTGGCGATACACATGTGACGGGGCTGCATTTGTGAATAAAGTTCCGTATGTGTTATGGGGTGAGAAATGATAGTTGAATAAATGTCATATAAGGTATATAGGTGGGTTTCGGGAATAGGCAGTTATTGATTTTGTATATGTGTGATGTAAAATAAGATGACTAGTTCAGATTGGAGCTAGTATACAAGTGATAGAATTTGCAAAATTTAAAAAAAACTTTGGAAATACATTATCGTCTGACATTTTAATGACAGGCAAACATGCTATTTCAGTTTAATTTCCATACTTTAACAAACAAATGACTCTCTGCAGATATATGTTCACTACATGTTTAATACCATAAACTCAATACAATCATTACAAACATTGTAGTTTCACAGTGTACATTTAAACACTTTTTTTTTTTTTTGGAGAAAGTTAGTAAATATCTTACACCATTATCGCAGAAAAATATGTTATGTACAATTCACTTGACAGCAGTCAAATTTGTTGACCAGAAGCCCATTAAAGTAGACTTGCTCTTTATTTGCTCTTGGTAGCATCCTTGACCTAATGTGGTCACATCTTATCTAAACAAATAACACACTGGATAAGTTTTGGAAAGGAACCTGTTGATCTGTCATCTTATCTCGATTTGTATGTTATACAGTAAACATCCTCCACTTAGAGCTGATGTGGACCTTTTGGGCACTCTCCCTTTTGCTCAGCAAACAATCAAGTAAATAAGTAAATTTATTTGGGATGCTGATTATGAATTAATATTTTAAACAGGGCTGTGTGTTATTAGTTTGTATATCTTAGGTTCAGTATTTTCTGACCTGTGTTGTGTGTCAGTGTATGTACTATAGTAACACATTGATTGACATTTGAGGGGGGCTGGGGGGGGAATCGAAAAAGGGTATAAGAGGGTAGAGAAACAAAAAAAGAAGAAAAAAGCCGTATAACAAAATAGTAAAAGGGAATAATGGATAATATTCCTCAAACCGCCCCATAAAGCATTGTTGATGACCCCAAAGTACCTTTGTATTGACCTCAAATTTGTTTATATATAATTATTAACTCCCAGGTGATATCTGGTGTAAGTGACTCATATTAGGAGAGTCAGGTCTGATCGTGGGGTGGTATGCCAGGGTCAGCTAGGAAGGATCATTTCTTCTGGGCCTCAAATATATATTAACCGGTCTCAAATATATGCTTCTGGCATAATCTGCAGACAAGGCTATACATTTATATACCACAGTGCACTGCCAGTATTTGTTTTACTCTACTTTAGAAGTAAATTTTTTAACGTACGTATAAATACATTTATTTATAAGCAAATGTCACAGGAGGAAGTTTATGCCTTCCTTTGCTCAACTGTACTTCTATGGCACATGGTTACTGAGTGCAGTGTTAATGTTGGCAAATTTCAATTTAGTTTTAGTCATAGTCTTTTGACTAAAAAGCCATTTTAGTTTTAGTTGTACTTTAGTCATCTGAATTGTTTTAGTCGACTAAATCTGACTAAAATTAAATTTGACTATTTAACTAAAATTGTTAGTCGACAAAATTAACACTGACTGAGTGGGCAGATCCTATAGAAGTCCCTACCTAACAATTATTATTATTATTATTTATATAGCGCCAGAAAATTCCGTAGCTCTGTACAATGGGTGGACAAACAGACATGTATTTGTAACCAGACAAGTTGATGCACAGGTACAGAGGAGTTGAGGTTTCAGCTCAATGAGCTTATATGATAGAGAGAGTGGGTTATAGTGACACAAAGGGTATATGTTGTGGTAACAAAGTAGGTTGCTAGAAAAGCATTCACTAGGAGCTTAGGATGTTATTTTTTACAGTTGCAGTAGAGGAGTCATGGAAGGGGGGGATGAAAACCGTAACAGTTTAATTGATACACTTTCTTGAAGAAGTGAGTTTTCACAGATGTTTTGAAGGAGTGCTGACTGTGTGAAAGTCCAGCTGAGAACTGAAGGGAGTTCCACAGAAAAGGTGCAGCCCTGAAGAAGTTTTGAAGGCGAGCAGCAGAGGTGGGAGTACGGACAGAGGATAGATGTAGGTCTTCGGCAGAGCGCAGGGGCCTCGACAGGACATACTTGTGTACTAGGGAGCAGCATTATGTAGGGACCAGAATCTTAAATTGAGCCTTATATCTAACTGGAAGCCAATGTAGGGACTGACAGAGAGGGAAGGTGTGGGAGATGCGGGTGGACAGGAAGATAAACATCGCGACCGCATCCATTATAGATTGCAGCGGTGCAAGCTGGGAACATGTAAGACTACTGAGAAGGGGATTGTAGTAGTCAAGGCGAGAGAGAACAGCGGCATGAACCAGCACCTTAGCCGGGTCCAGTGTTAAATAGGGACGGATGCGAGCTATGTTTTTGAGATGGAAGCGGCAGGATTTGGCGATCCACTGGACATGAGAGGTTCTTGTCGAAGCTCCCCTATGCCTCCACTAATAATGATCTCCTTGCCAATCCAGGAGCATGTGTAGTACTGTGATCTTATAGCAGTGCTCCTCATGGAGAAACTTTGAAACCAGTCAATGAAGTGTTACTTGGGGGGAGGGTTAAAAAAGAGCTAATTTGTCTTAAATAAAACAAAGGACAAATGATTTTGAGACTTTTAATATGAGACACCTCATCCCACCGTGTAGGCACAATTATTTACTCACTGAACGTAAAATTAAAAAAATATGTACTGCTTTATTTATTAACATGTTGATTGGCTGTCTCTACCACCCGAGGGCAGTGATGCTGTCAGCATAACAAAACTAAAAATATATATATAACATTTTTGTACTATTTCAGGCAGCAGGGATTTTGGAATGTCTTTTTCCCAACTTAAGTAATGGGGTTTAAGTTCAGGGAAAAACTGATGAAATGCAAAGCATTGTGTATTTTATGATTGTACTTTTAAAACCCTACATTGAAATGTGTACAAGTACAGTCAGCAAAATAAAACCATAGCTTGCCAGGGAAGTCTGACTGGTAGAAGGTGCTAGTGATAGTATCAATTTCCTTAAACATAATGCCAGTAAATATTTAACGTTTTGCTAATTTATCTACGAGTAAATGCATGTTTAAAGAACAGACTGTTAATTTTTAGGAATTTACCAGGAATCTACACATTTTAGGTTAAAGGAACACTATAGTGTCATGAATAAAAACATGTATTACTGACACTATAGTGCTGGTGTGGCTGTTTAGGTGACCGGCCCCATTCCGGTCGGGCTGAAAATGTGATTTTGGTTCTGCCTCCATGGTTGAGATCATCAATCTGCAGTTTATGTGTCTATAGTGTCACTTTAAAATTGCTTGTCTGTTTTCTTGCATTCCATCCCCTGAGCATTGCAACTCCCACACATCCTCAACAGGACTCCATTCCATCTTAGGGCAAACATGTCCCACACTGCCTGAGATAGTTGGGAGTTACACTTTTGACCTGCAGCCACAACTAACGGATCCAAACTTTACAGGGTCAGTCTAATAAATATAACAACCTATGCTCATTATAGGTTAAGTTGCATACAGTTCCCTTGTCCTAAAATAGAGTGGCTCATAATTGCAGCAATTTTCAAATTGCAAAACAATTTTGCCCCTCTGTGGCTTGATTAGCTATGCATACATAACTTGCCACTTGCAAACAAACACATCCACAGGCTCACATACTTGTTTTATTCATCTCTCTTCTCCCTCCGTAGCTCACCTTTTTCAGGGAGAGAGAGAAGGGGATCCAATATCCTGAATCATTGGTCTCTAGTGCATGGGCGTAGGAACCGGGGGGGATGGGGGGGACGCATCCCCCCCAGCAAATCATGCGGGGGGGACAGGTTATGGGGGAAATGCCCCCCTCATGCTGCAGCCACCCGAGCGCTCTGCAGAGAGCCTCAGGCGGCTGCAGCTTAGCCCGGGCTGGTGCGTCCATGAGGGCGCACCGCCCGGGCGCAGCATGAGGAGAGGGGCTGACAGGAGGGAAGTGCTCAGCGCTCCCTCCTGTCACTCCCTCACTGTAGCGTGGCCGAGCCCTGTATGGTCCGCGGGTACAGGGAGCATCTGTCTCCTGTACCCGGCCGGACTAACAGGAAGTGCACACTGAGTGTGCACTTCCTGTTAGTCTGGCCGGGTACAGGAAACAAAATCTCCCTGTTACCCACGGACCATACAGGGCTCGGCCACGCTACAACATAGGTAGGGGAGGGGGAAGGAAGAGAATGACAAGGGAGGGAGGGGGGAGGAAGAGAATGACAAGGGAGGGATGGGGAGAAAAAAGAGAGTGGCAAGGGAGAGAGGGGGAGAGAGAGTGACAAGGGAGGGAGGGAGGGAGGGGGGAGAGAGAGTGACGAGGGAGGGAAAGAGGGAGGGAGGGGGAGAAAGAGAGTGACAAGGGAGGGAGGGAGGGGGAGAAAGAGAGTGACAAGGGAGGGAGAAAGTGAGTGACAAGGGGGGGACGAAGGGGGAGAAAGAGAGTGACAAGGGAGGGAGGGGGAGAAAGAGTTACAAGGGAGGGGGAGAAAGAGTGACAAGGGAGGGAGGGGGAGAAAGAGAGTGACAAGGGAGGGAGGGAGGGGGAGAAAGAGAGTGACGAGGGAGGGAGGGAGGGGGAGAAAGAGAGTGACGAGGGGGAGAAAGAGAGTGACGAGGGAGGGAGGGAGGGGGAGAAAGAGAGTGACGAGGGAGGGAGGGAGGGGGAGAAAGAGAGTGACGAGGGAGGGAGGGAGGGGGAGAAAGAGAGTGACGAGGGAGGGAGGGAGGGGGAGAAAGAGAGTGACGAGGGAGGGAGGGAGGGGGAGAAAGAGAGTGACGAGGGAGGGAGGGAGGGGGAGAAAGAGAGTGACGAGGGAGGGAGGGAGGGGGAGAAAGAGAGTGACGAGGGAGGGAGGGAGGGGGAGAAAGAGAGTGACGAGGGAGGGGGAGAAAGAGAGTGACGAGGGAGGGAGGGGGAGAAAGAGAGTGACGAGGGAGGGAGGGAGGGAGGGGGAGAAAGAGAGTGACGAGGGAGGGAGGGAGGGGGAGAAAGAGAGTGACGAGGGAGGGAGGGAGGGGGAGAAAGAGAGTGACGAGGGAGGGAGGGAGGGGGAGAAAGAGAGTGACGAGGGAGGGAGGGAGGGGGAGAAAGAGAGTGACGAGGGAGGGAGGGAGGGGGAGAAAGAGAGTGACGAGGGAGGGAGAGAGATTGACATCCATCACACACACACACAATCACACAATCATGCAACCCTTACACACACAGAAACACACAATGCATTCCTTACACACACTCAATGCACCCCGTACACACACTCAATGCACCCCTTACAGACGCACACACTGCATCCCGTACATACACAGAAACACACAATGCATTCCTTACACACATATCAGGACATCCCCTACACACTCCACCCCCTGTGAACAAACTCATTGGTGGAACATGAAGGTGGACCCTGACCTTGAGCTGTGTAAAGGGCCACCAAAAAATGGAGCTGCTTCCCGTTCTCCCAGAACATTGATTGTTGTGACCACAGTTACAAACAGCCTCCAGAGAGCCTGTTCTACACCAGACCAGTGGAGCTAGACTGCAGCTAGAGCCCATCATAATCCTCATCTGGTTGTAAGTAGGCAATCTAGCATATTATTCTTTTAATGTAAACACGGCGGCACTCCAGCACTTGCGTTAGTTGACATGGCAGAAAAATAATTGGAAAGGGTTAGGGGGGCTACTAATAAGGATAGGGGGAGAGGGGTAGGTAGAAAAATAATTGGAAGGGTTTAGGGGGGCTACTAATATGGATGGGAGGAGGGGGGAGGTAGAAAAATTATTGGAAGGGGTTAGGGGAGTACTAATATGAATGGAAGGGGTAGGGTGGGTTCTAATATGCATGGAAGGGGTTAGGGAGTACTAATATGCATGGAAGGGGTTAGGGGGGTACTAATATGCGTGGAAGGGGTAGGTGGGGTTATTTTGTGCATGGAAGGGGTAGGGGTGGTTCTAATATTCATGGGAAGGGTAGGGGTGGTTCTAATCAGGAGGATCCCGGAGCTGTATCCGGGTAAGTAAAACCCCTTCCCTGTAGTGACCCTTTAATGTTATTATTTAATCATTTATATAGCGACTGCAAATTCCGTAGCGCTGTACAATGGGATAAACAACTCCTAGTTTACTGAATAAGAATATACCCGGCGAGTAAAAATGCTATCCCCCCCCAGATTTTTTGGGGTTCCTACGCCCATGCTCTAGTGTTGCAGATCAGCTGTACTGAGCTGCAAAGCCTTTCTTTCAACCGTGGCAGTTTGTTCCATAACAGGCAATGTGGATATAACCTTAAAGGGACACTCCAGGCACCCAGACCACTTCTGCCCATTGGAGTGGTCTGGGTGCCAACTCGCACTACCCTTAACCCTGCAACTGTAATTATTGCAGTTTTTTTATAAACTGCAATATTTACCTTGCAGGGTTAACTCCTCCGCTAGTGGATGTCTAGTAGACAGCCACTAGAGGGCATTAAGTCTCCCCCCGCCGCCGTCCACGCATGCGCAATAGGTCTCCCCCGCCGGATGACGTTGGTGGGGGAGGAGCATGGGCGGACCCTGAACCAGCGCCGAGGGACATTGTGTATTTTATAACCCCTTTAGCAACTTGGGATAGGGGGTGGGAGGGAGAGAGGACATGCAGTGCCAGGAAAACTGATTGTTTTCCTGGCACTGGAGAGTCCCTTTAAAGGGACACTATAGTCACCAAAACAACTTTGGCTTAATGAAGCAGTTTTATAGATCAAGCCTCTGAAGTTTCAGTGATCAATTCACTGCTATTTAGGAGTTAAATCACCTTTGTTTCTGTCTATGCAGCCCTAGCCACACCTCCTCTGGCAGTGACAAAAAAGATGATTTTATTTTCAATCAGATCTAACATACTTTAAATGTTTTTATCTCCTGCTCTGTAAATCGATCTTTAATTACATAGAGGAGGCTTCTGCAGGGTATAGCAGATATTAACAGAGCAGGAGATAATGCATTCTAAATTAAACAGAATTTGCAATAAAGAAAGTCTAAACTTTAGATGACTCTTTACAGGAAGTGTTTAGGAAGGCTGTGGAAGTCACATATGCAGGGAGGTGTGACTAGGGCTACATAAACAAAGTGATTTAACTCATAAATGGCAGATAACTGAGCAGTGACACTGTAGGGATATGATCTATATACCAAAACTACTTCATTTAGCTAAAGTTGTTTTGGTGACTATTGTGTCCCTTCAAAAGTGGCCTCAATACTTGATACATTTTGAAGAAGATACCCATCCCTATCTTCAATAAAGATATGCATTCCACAGCACAAAAGAAAATTTAAAAACTGCATCATGACACTTTAATTTACTCATTATTTAGGCTTTTGTTGGGTTCTCTACTCATCAGTTGATCAATTCTGTGGACTGTCACCAACTCTCAAGCTCAACTCCCTGCATATCAATTTCTAAAGAGACACACACTAATCAGGGAAAGGAGCTGTGTGTGTGCATGTATTTGTTAGCTGAACCATACACAAATTAAAGGGAAACTTAATAAACAACATACAGTTATGAAACAGATAGTGGTTTTGTTGCCTCCATTTACAGGCTGTCCATACTATAAGTGACCTGGATTGTAAACAGGATTACTGCTACTCCTATCCCCTATGGATCGTCTCTTTGTCTCTAAACCTGACTGTGGACATACACCCTCTATTTGATTGCCCCCAAGACCACACTAACTGCCTTCTAGGATTTGACTTGCCTCTGCAACTGGACACCCCTTATCTCTAACTTATCCAACAGATAAGTGAACCAGTATTTGTTCAGTATTGTGTTTGCTTCTCTGCCTCTGCCAATTACCTACTGAACAAAGTCTCAGTTTAGGTGATATACACTTTTGTCATCTGCTCAGCATTGAATGGACTTCTCTGCAAATTGCCTACTGACCAAAGTTTTAGTTAAAGAGATTATACCCCTATTGTAATCTGCTCCACATTGAATGGTTTTATCTGCCTCTGCTATTGCCTACTCTCCAAGGTCTCAGTTTAGAGAATATACTCCTACTGTTATCTGCTCAGAATTGTATGTGCCTAGTCTATATATTTTTCCTCCTAAGTTTGCTTGCAGACCAAAGTCTCAGTTTAAGGGGTATATCCCTGCAGTCCAATCAGTGTTGGACAGAATCATCATTGATAATACAGAATTGTTAATTTTGCATTTTCAATATAGTCATATGGCAGTTAATGTACACCAAAACTAACCTCAATTCATATTAAACCATTCCGAAACAACTTTATATTAAACCAGGACAATGCTCTATGCAACCCAAGGCAACATAACCACTACAGTGAGCTGCTGGTTGTGGTAGCTATTGTCAATTCTTTTAATTTTTTTTTATCCTGTAATGTATTCAAACCAGCAGTAATTGCAAGACAATAATGATCATCTGAACATTCATGTTCTATCTTATCTTAAATTCAAATATTTTTCTCAATCCTTATGACAATGCTTTACAAACCTTTGCTACCTAAAGACCACCATTGTACACATCTGGCTGATTAAAACCACTTACAGCCGTCAAATGTAACCAGTAAAAAATGAGGTCAATGAGGGTTAATGCTCTAATGCTTTTAATACCTTGAAACAACCTACTGTATTTTGTCAGTGGGAGGACATTCTGTTTACCAAGACACAGAGAAAAGATTAATGCACATGTACAGAACAGTAAAGGAAAATGTGAGTTATGTTGTTTTAAGGTAAAATGTAAATTATGTTGTTTTTCTTTTTATTTCTCTTCTTAAACCATATGTATTTTAAAATTTGTATGCAAATGTTTGTACATATGGCCCTTCTCTCACATTTCAATTAATAGCTATAATATCTGCACAATTAGTTTGAAACAAGACATAGATAGGTTACAAATATTTTTAATTGATTGGAACTAAAATGTAGATCCTTGAAACTTACATCCTCCCTATTATTTGATAGCTAACTTGAGTCAAAACTTTACATAGAAAGGACAGAGAGATAAATCTCCATAGTGTAAAATAGATCACATATTAATTATAAAATACAAGATTAAAAACACATACTATTAAGTGTGAGAAATTCACACAATTCTTTTTGCTTTTTATGTCAACCATAAACAAGAGAATCAAATAAAGGTTTCCAACTTTTAAAATAGATTGGAATTCCTATTTAAAAATCTCTGTTTACCCAGTATATTACTTTAGGCTAAAAACACACTCACCAATAATAAATAACTATTTAACCCCCTAAGGACTGAGCCAAATGTACAGGTTGTGATCAAAACAAAACGTAAAGAAAACCTTTGTAAATAATGGAATATATGTCCAAACGTAATTCACCTCTTTCTTATTAATATTAAGTGCACCCACACTTATTATATATCATTTTATTCAGGAGAAATAGGGCTTTCATTTTTAACATCAAATATTTACCTATAAAAAAACATAATTTAGTATGAATAACATATAAAAAAAATGGAGAGAATAAGAAATGTTATTTTCTTAGTTCTATGTGACATTTTAACTGTGAATGTCATAATACTGTTTGCTTTTACTGCAATAAAATACACATATTTATATTCCGCAATGTCTCACATGTAAAACAGTACCCATATATACAGTTTTTTGGGGAAGTTACAGGGTCAAATATAGCAGGTTACATTTTTCAGTTTTTTTCACTTTGAAATTCGCCAGATTGCTTACGTTGCCTTTGAGACCGTATGGTAGCCCAGGAATGAGAACTACCCCCATGATGGCATACCATTTGCAAAAGTAGACAACCCAATGTGTTACAAATGGGGTATGTCCAGTCTTTTTTTAGTAGCCGCTTGGTCACAAACACTGGCCAAAGTTGGCGTTAATATTTGTTTGTGTGTGAAAAAAGCAAAAAACTAATTTGAATGCCAATTTTGGCTAGTGTTTGTGACTAAGTGGCTACTAAAGAAGACTGGACATACCCCATTTGCAATAATATTTGTGTTCAGCGAAGTCTCCCGAGTAAAACAGTACCCCCCTATGTACAGGTTTTATGGTGTCTTACAGGGTTAAATATAGTGCTAGCAAATTAAATTCTCTGGACTTTTGGCCTGGGTTATCAGGCAGGTCCCGCAAATTGTAATTAATAAAATGATTTATGTAAAAATATTATATAAATATATACATTTTAAAATTATTTTTATTTATATATAGGTATATATATAGGTGATATATATTATTTTGTTCTACGTGTATTTTGATATCAATATATATATTAATATCAAAATACAGTTAGAATGAAATTACACATATATATATATTTGAATTTTTTTATTTTTACATATTTATTTTATATATATATATAATTATATAGGGACTCCCTGGGATGATCAGGAAAGTACAAAGGACGGCGGGGACGTGCTGTGCCGTCCGCCGGCATTTAGAGCTGGGTCCCCAAGGACAGCATAGCACGCACGTGGTCTTTAAGGGGTTAAGCAATGCTAATACAGTTTTATAACAATAAAACTCTCTGGTTATAGTTGTCACTCTCTCACCCAACATGTTTTGTCCAATGGCATGTGGTGAACTCTTTCAAGGTCATAGAATAGGAACTTGTTATTTACTGTTTTTACATGTTTTTCTTTCCAAATGATTGTCATATACTGTGCAGACAGGGGTGGATCCAGAACCATTAGTTAGTTACAGCTTTAAAGAGACACTATAGTCACCAGCTTATTGTAGTTGTTCTGGTGAGTATAGTCAGTCCCTGCAGGCTTTTTGAAGTAAACACTGTCTTTTCAGAGAAAAGAAAGAGTTAACATTACAGCCTAGGGACACCTCCAGTGGCCACTACTCAGACGGCCACTAGAAGTGATTCATGGTGTGTCTCCATCATCTGCATGGAGACAGTGAACTTCCTCAAAGAGATGTATTGATTAAATGCATCTCTATGAGGAGATGCTGATTGGCCAGGGCGGTTCTCCGTGGACGAAACGCGTTGGGTGGACTTTTATTTTTATTATTTATTCTGTGTTATTAATTGCTACTTTGTATGCTGCTTTCTTTTGCCATTTTCCAATCATTTGGGATCTTCAGTTGAGAGGATGACAAGCTAATATTGGTTTTAAGTCTTGTAGGTACAATTTTAATAAATTGAGTGATTTTATGTTTAAGATCTACTCTATGTGTCCCATTTTTATCTTCCTCTATATGTGGTGCTATTTAAGATCCATGGAAGAGAAAAGATAAAAAGAGATTTAATTACATGCCTTCTATAAATATAAGTTGTGTAAGTGCAAAACATACCAAATTCTCATTTGTATTTTGTGTCCACAGTGTACACTATATCAGTTTTTTTATATTTGTAGATATTTGGTGTTTTATATGATATTGAAGACTAAGATGAGTCTTTTATCTACATTTTATTAAAGGGTAATTATTATTACTTCATCCTTTAAAAATCTTTCCACGGTGCTGCTGATTTATTGGGTGTATTCTTTGTGTTTGTAGGCGATTTTAAGTAGCCTTATAAAATTTAGAAATTTATTTTACTAGTGCGCTGTTCTTTAATCTGCAGAACATATAAAGGGTGAATCGCAACTGCTGCCAATCAAACATTTCGATTCCACACATGCACTCAATCATGATACACAACTCTTATTAATGAAAAACTTCAATTTAATGCATGTTTATCATGTGTCTCACGCTGGAAAACATCACAGAGATAAAATGTAATTCGACCCATGGCCCTTTTTACATTCCCGACCGATTGACAGTTTATCACCACACTCCCAAGAACTGTTAAAAAAATTAACATCAGCAGCCCACAAGACTTTGGCCAGAGCCGGACTACAAGACACCCCCTTCAATTAGGGAACTCAGTACTAAAACTGAAGATAAGTACTTGATGGACATTGATCACTACTGTTAATAACAACCTTCCCTCATTCCATAAAACCTGGGACCCACAGCATGATTACTCCTCTAACTGATCAGAAGTTACATTAAGATTTGCATGGTTCATGTACTTTGCAGCGGGTTCCCCTGACTTTTTTTCTATCCTTCCCTATTTTCCAACTGGAAAAATTCTTTAAGACAAGTATGCTTTCCTTTCAGCAATCGTGGCCTTAAATTTGAAATTCACTTTTAATTCTCAGTTTTGTAAATAATCCTCCTAGTTTAAAAGTAATGTGCACAGCTTTGGAAAAAGGAATTAACATGTGTGGTATTCCGTAAAATATATATTTATTTATTTTTTATTTGTGAAAGTCAACAGAAAGCTAGATATACAATGGATCACACCAACAGACACAGATACATTATTAAATAATATTAAATACTATTAAATTCTGAAAAAAATGAAAACAATAAATATGTACAATATATATATATATATATATATATATCTACATATATATAGATATATAATTGATTAAAATATATTAACATATGATGGCACGATAACTATTTCAACTGATGAAGAGTGCATGGTCACCAAAAACCATATCATTGCTACATGTTTTTTCTCAACATTTAGAAGTGATTCTTGGTTCCTGGTCCTCTATGCTTTCGTCTCGCGCCATTGAATACACTGTCAGCCTATCCTTGTCCTTTCCCTCTGGTATGGCGTCAAGCAGTGCATAGTTCTGGCTCTGTCATTTCATCATTGGAGGCTGGGCTGCAAACTGCTTGAGTGATGTGGGACCTTGCACCCAGAGACTCAAGGTACCATAACCACTCCAATACACTGAAGTGGTTATGGTGCTTAGTGTTTCCTTAAAATACAAAGAACATTTTTAGTTTGCAAATTATATTGAATTTAAAAAGAAAACCCACACATGTGGTGGGACTGCCCCCAAGTCCAAATATATTGGAAAAGGATACAGGACTTGATGGGTCAAATCTTTCAACGAAAGTCAGACTTCAATCCATGGGTATACTTATTAAACAGACCTCTAGAGGGCTGGACCAAACATGAACAATTGTTAATACACATGGTTACACTAGCGGCTAGGAGGGTGTAAAGCTAACATCCCCTCTATTCAGGTAGTACTAGCTAAATTACAACATACATATGTGATGGACAATCTGAACACTAGGGTCAGAAGATCCATGAAGAAATTTGAGAAAATCTGGGAACCCTGGCTAAACAGTGATCTGGCAGACTAAATAGGGGGGCTACCCATTGTTTTTAAATAATAAATAATGATACTCAACTAGGGTCCCAGTCTGAGGCTGAAGACCGTGGGTGCCCTCTTGTGGTAGCCCTCAGCCGCCTCTCGTCGCACCACAGGGTGCTATCTATCCTGTCTATTTTTCTCCTTTCTCCAAGATTCTACCTCTCCTTTTCCTTTCTTTACTTCTTCTTTCCTTCTCTCAAGATAGGAGGGAACTCAAGACATGAGAAAAATCTCCAGTTTCTCAACAATATTTCAAGTGTTCATTGAGTTCTTGAACAGTATTCACTTCATATCTAGTCACAATATAAGCTACTTGTAGCACCAACAGATGTATCATACGATGTTAAACACTAATATAGGTTTGTACGTACTGTAAAATATATATATTGGGGCTGATGTGTGTTGTAGTCCTTGCTGCTTAAGCGCAGGACTTCTCTTTTTGTATTTGTATTTACTTTGTATCACACAGCCTGGTTACAATGCTGCTACCCATCCCATGTGTTCCCTATTAAGGGTTAATAAGTAAAGGGGTGTATATAAAAAATACCCCTTTCTGTCTCATTAGAGATGTCTTTGCCAGAGGCTCAAGGAAGCAGGCTGAAGGGTCAGTGTTAGGACCCGCTTAGGGGGGGTCTGCCTTGACGTTGGCAGGCGGGCATCCCTCCAATGGCCATTGGAGCAACTAAATGACCTCCATTTGTCTAAATATACATAGGGATTAAGGAAAAAGCGCAAGTAACATTTTCTTTTCTTTGGTTTTTACTATATATTGGGGCTGATGTGTGTTGTATGTAGTCCTTGCTGCTTAAGCGCAGGACTTCTCTTTTTGTATTTGTACTGTAAAATATAAACATAAAAAATGTGACATGTTTGTGACAGGGGTATCACCCAAAGGATTGTTAACATACCATATCTAACGTGTAATATCGTTATGTGTACTTATCTGCACTTATACTATACAAAGATTTCCGAATGCTATATGTGATGTCAATGTCATGACTCATTCAAAAATAATGAATTGAGAAGAAAAAAAAAAAAAGGAAAACCAAATTTATATCTCTGATTTTATGGTGTTCGCTTTGTATTTGTTTAATGGCCTGATCACTATCATGTAATAACTGTTTGTCATACTTTTTGTCTATGTTCTGTTTTGATAATTTCAGTGTGTTCTTCATAGAGTGATAACATCTGTACAGTTTCTCCTGAGTCATGTCATCTGACCTTTCAGCATGGAATTTAGCCAGTTTGGATGGTGTGTACTTTAAAAGTTGACTGCTGTATTTCAATTTGTCAGCTTAAAAAAGGTTTGTCTGTAATTATATTGTTTTAAGTGTAAATGGCTAGATCCATAAAGGTATAGTATTTTCTATAGAAATTTTAATTTGTGTGTATTATAGGGTTATTTACTAAAGTAAGAATTTAAGGCAAATTCAAAATAAATTTTCAAATTTAAGTTTTTCATGTAGCCAAACTAGATAAGTCAGCAATGCTGACTTCGGCTACTCTGGCCTTAATTGTTAAATTTATTGAGAATTTTCACTTGTGAATAACCTTGTAATTGTTTATATTGACGTTAAACTTAATCAATGAATCATGATTCTCTCACCAAACAATCAAAACATCAACAACAAGGCTCTTGCCAAGCTCTGGTGGACCCAAAATATTTTTTTAAGTTTAATATTTTTTTTATTTATTAGTGCATAGAAAATACAGAGTCAGAGCCAATATTCAAGTGGTAGAGCAGAATAGTTTTTCAGTAACAACAAAACAAGATCTGACAGCTCACACAAGATATACATACAAAAGATACCACAAAATTAACAATTTGTTTTAGTACTCCAGTATTCTCCCCTTGTTAGATACTAAGCACTAACCCAAGAACCCACAAGGCACACTTTATTATAGAAGTATTTTGCATACCTGCAAAAGACACATAAGGTCGTAATTATTAAGTAAGTATAGCAGCAGAGTAACGATGAGCAGTCATAGGTAACATTAAATGTATTTATTTATTCAAAGAAGCACCAGCGGGCAGGATCATACCATGAAGAGCAGAAAGGTAAAAAGAAGTAAAGGAAAAGGACAGACAAAGCTAAGGCACACCAAATATTTGACTTCTCCCACTCCACCATATATAGATAGATTTTGTACTGGATGCCAAATTTCACCACATTGCTGTTTACATATTTGCAGATAATATTCCTCATCAAACCAAAAAATTATTATTATTTTTTGCAATTATTGTTTAATGGAAAGGAGATTCCCAGTGGCTGCATAGCCTCCTTGGTGAGATATGACTAAATATAAAAAACCTACATCACAGTAGCCTTAAAAAAAAAACATCCTGCCATTGAAGTCTCTGTATATTTGAATTCTTTGTGTATTAGTGTGGGGTCAGTGTGCGTGGGAGTTTGGAGGGATGCATTTGTACAGAGTGTCAGAGTATGTCTGTGATTGCTGGAGTGTATTTGTGTGATGCGTCATGCACGTGAATTCAGTGATTTTTGGTTACCAGTATCCTGTCTATCTGTAGAAAAAGAATCTGAAACCCGAGATGAACAAGCAATCCTAATACAAATTGTTGAACTTGTATTATACATTCAATTAAACACTGTCTCTTGTATAAACTGCATACATTTTTAGTTTGCTGTGAAAAAGAGTCCCATTCTGTAACTGGGCTCAAGTTTAACTCCTGATACAATCATATAGAGTTAGTTGGCTAAACCCTAAACCTTTGTAAGATTATCGCCATAACAAGATTAATGATTTAGCAATACAGGACATACACATATTTAAAGGGACACTATAGTCACCTGAACAACTTTAGCTTAATGAAGCAGTTTTGGTGTATAGAACATGCCCCTGCAGCCTCACTGCTCAATCCTCTGCCATTTAGGAGTTAAATCCCTTTGTTTATGAACCCTAGTCACACCTCCCTGCATGTGACTTGCACAGCCTTCCATAAACACTTCCTGTAAATAGAGCCCTATTTAGGCTTTCTTTATTGCAAGTTCTGTTTAATTAAGATTTTCTTATGCCCTGCTATGTTAATAGCTTGCTAGACCCTGCAAGAGCCTCCTGTATGTGATTTAAAGTTCAATTTAGAGATTGAGATACAATTATTTAAGGTAAATTACATCTGTTTGAAAGTGAAACCAGTTTTTTTTTTTTCATGCAGGCTCTGTCAATCGTAGCCAGGGGAGGTGTGGCTAGGGCTGCATAAACAGAAACAAAGTGATTTAACACCTAAATGACAGTGAATTGAGCAGTGAAATTGCAGGGGAATGATCTATACACTAAAACTGCTTTATTTAGCTAAAGTAATTTAGGTGACTATAGTGTTAATGAGGGATATTCTTTTATATATGTCTCTATGTGTATGAATATGCATTTGTGTATGTGTGTTTATACACTGACACACAAAACATTGCAGATATTATGTTTGTTAGCGAAGCTTATATAGGAGATGGACAGAAAAATTGACAGAGATAAATAATTCCATGGACGATTGGACACTTCACAGTCACAATGGACCACTCTCAACATGACACTTAAAATTTAGCCAGACTCAACAGCTATGCTCCTTCCAAGTCATGATAACAAGAGATCAGATCAAGAAAGAAATAAGTAAACAACAAGTTACTGTATTGTAAATACATTTAAAAAAAAAAAAAAAAAAACATGAACGAAAATAGGAATTTGTTTATTAAATGAAACAGAAATTATTACATATGGGTGGTTAACTGTTTACAGTGATGTTAATTGCTATAGATAAGCATCAGGAGATAAGGAAAACCCTTATTTCTCAAACAAGAGTGGCTTTAACATCAACTGTAAAGGTTCATAGAGTTCTCGCCTCTCATTTGAAAAACTAGATTAACAAATATGTAAAAGACACTGTGTCTTTAAGAAACTGAAGGGAGGAAGCAAAGCTTTTTTAAAGGTTATTATAGTAAATGATCCATAATGAGTAAAAGCCAGCTAGATTAATGGATAGCATAATGTGCAAATACATTAATCATACTAATTAACCAAGTCTGACAAACTGGGAAGATACACCAATGACACCACACAATTTTTGTTTATATCTGTGCAATATATTCTCTTTACATAAACTTCTATTGGACAAAGGCCAAAAGCAAATCAGAGAATCTATCTTTCTAATTCCAGTCTCAAGTAATCATCTCAAAAATGCATTTTGGCTTTTTTTCACAATGTTTTAAGCCACCAATTTATTTTTAAATTATGATTATTCCACAATGTACTGTTTTTCAATTCAGATCTTGACATAAAAAAGATGTGTGACCATACTTGAGAAAAAGTGCCTTTAGAAATGTAAATGTTAATCCTGACAGCAGCAGTCATGACTGCTGCTGTCAGGTTTGTGGTTCTATCAATGATGGAAGTCCGACTACTGGGGTATAATAAGACACAGTTGCTCACATTATTTTGAGATAACAGTAGCGTCTGACCCAATATTACTGATCTGCCAGATAAAAAGTGAAAGTTTCTAAACATAAAATTATTATAATAATTTATTAATAAAAATTGATTGTCTCACCCTCCTGGGTGGTCTATATATTTCTTGTGTATTCCTCATTCTCAGGTCCTCTACCAGAGGCCTGCGAGTATGAGGGTTCTGCGCAGTATCCTAGAACTGAACTTTTCTGGACAGCGATCTCAGATGTCCCACCTGGAATCTGTTAATGCCACTCCCCCAAAATGGGTCTCAGCCCAAGTACTCCTATCACAGCTGGGACTACAGCTGACTTTACTTTCCACATCCTTTCTAGCTCTTCTTTCGGTCCTTGATATTTGTCCATCTTCTCATGTTCCTTCTTCCTGATGTTATAGTCACTGGGTACATCCACCACGACTGCAGTCTTCTGTTCCTTGTCTACAAATTAAAAATTTGTGTCTACACATTGGAATATATATATATATATATATATATATATAAAGTATGTATCTTGGCACTCACCCTTTCCAAAACAAAAAATTTGATTAATATAGATGCCTAGGTGCTATCCCACGTTGTATGTGTATGTTTGGAAAGCAATATATATATATGTTTTGCACTATTTATAATGTATACTATATACACAGGATTTTTTCACATATGTTTAGAGGAGATCAGTATTATTATTTTTTCACTTATCCACTGGGTGTAGTTTTTATCAACTTATTTTGTGTTCACACGTATATATAGCATGCACTGATCACTTTATGGACGATTTTACATAGCTTTGGGGATTGTTATTTAGATCCTCTATCACATACACTATATACACATATGTAGATTTCTCCTTTATACCCTACGAGTGATGGACTCGCTGTTTCACCAATTGTTACACTGGTTGCTTAGCAACAGATTGACACGTCAGTACGCACGTATCACGTCAGGTCACATGATCGCGAGGACACTTCCGGGTATACACGATGGAGGTGGGGGAACTGTATCACGATTGGTGAGTACATTATTTACTTTTTGTATATATTTGTCATATTTGTGGGGGTACATTGATCCTGAGGAAGACCCTAAGGGGTCGAAACGTCGATCGGACAATGTGTACCCTGTTTGGAGAATAAAATACCGATTTTTTTTATTCATCAAGACCTGTGAGTGCATCTCTTTTTCATTCATTTATATATATCATTTTTAAAATAATATATAATTAAGTTTCATGTAAACTAAAAAAAAAACGCAAATTGAAACGATAATTTTTCAAACCTATGTCATCGCTCTTGTTTTTTCTAATTCCTGTATTGCCTTTAGACTGTATACTTGCTAGAATTTGATTATTTCCTTTGTCTAAAATGAAGGGTTGTATCAAATTTTAAATTGATTAATTTAATTCAGCTTAAATGTACTATGCATATGGTCAAATGAATCCAATGTCACTGAAACCAAAATGTATTTCATTTGACTGAAACAGAAGTAAATAGATTTATCTAGAAATTAACTTATTTCCAAAGTAAGATCTCGAATCCCAGAAATAGATCTAGAATAATTTCCTTCATCAATCAAATGCTTCTCATAGAGAAGTGCATGTGCAGAAATTGAAGGAATCTCACAGAGAGAGGATACAAGATGGAGAGGGCTGGCACTTTGGAGGGAGGGAATAACTGAAGTACACAT
This sequence comes from Pelobates fuscus, assembly GCF_036172605.1. NCBI lineage: Eukaryota > Metazoa > Chordata > Amphibia > Anura > Pelobatidae > Pelobates > Pelobates fuscus. Next base: position 130,731,018 of record NC_086317.1, read on the forward strand.
CGGACTCTGGCAGAGGGAGTGAGGCAGGGCTTATTCAGGCATGTATAAGGCACATCAAGGAGACTGTGTTTGCACAAGTCGCTCACAAACAGTTAAAGGCTTCATATATCAGGAGCACTCACACCGATGCCCTTAGCCCCTTAATGACGAAGAAAATTGTACAAGTTCTGACCAAAACATAACTTAGAATCTGAGCAATATGTTTATTCAACCATAATTTACCTCTTTCATAATAGGTGTATCCATACTTATATATATTTGTGTTCAGGGGAAATATGGCTTTTTAATTTCACATCAAATATAAATGTATGGAACAGAATTTAATATGAAGAAAATCTAAAGAAGTGTGAGAAATGAAGAAACATGCCATTAAATGCCATAATACTGTTTACTGTATGTATGGCAGTCCAGGAATTAAAATTACCCCCATAATAGCATATCATATTCAAAATGGGGTATGCCCTGTCTTTTTTAGAAGACACTAAGTCACAAACCCTGGCCAAGGATAGTGTTCATATTTGTTTTTTGAATTTTTGACACAAAAACTGAATTTTCACTGATGATATCATCATCACTATACGTTTTACTGCTTTAAAACACTCATATTTTTGTTCAGTGTTGTCTCACGAGTAAAACAGTACCCGGCCATGAACAGGTTTTATGGGGCTGTGGAAAGCTACAGGGTCTATAGGGCTTGCAAATTATCTGATATTATCTGATATTGATTCTCAATTTAAAGTTTTATAATATATATATTACTAGTTATATGTTGGGGGATCTGGCTGACAACCCAGGCAGTCCCCCTGCAGGTAGTCGGTCATTCACGCCGATCCAAGTCATGTGATTGCGGTCTCATTGCAATCACATGACTCGAATAGGTGAGATTGGCCACAGGGGAACTTCCTCGGTTGTCAGGCAGTCACCCCGATCAGATCAGGCGTGGAGGGTGAGTATATTGGATGCACAGAGAACTAGATTGTTAGGGCATGCTATGCAGCCCTAACAGCGTTAAAGCCCTCCTTTTTTAGGATGGCATAGCTCATCCAGATAACATATTTTGCCAGCATGCAGAGCGCACTGACAACAGATGTATTTTTTTTTGTACAGAATTGACATTTGGCAGTCTCGAACTCAGTGCAAATATCTTAAAAAAAATATATGGAAAGTGCAACTTCCAAGCAGAAACACTGCACATAAGATTCCTTCCTCCATGACCACTTAAAAAAGCAGAAGTTGCCATGGAAGTTAGAAATAACCCTTTAAGCAGTATAATTATTAGTATCCCGCTGTGCATGTGTAATTTTGGCCCTTGAGGGGTGGAAGGCGCCATCAATATGACAATCAAAACATTGCATGTATTCTAATCCCTATAAACCTGTATTACCTTGTATTATCGGTAAGAAAATTAAGCCTTTATAATATTTTAACTTTTTCTCCTTTGGTATGAGGGACATTTTAATTAGTGCCTTGGTAATTTCAATATTTTCTTTGATACTATATCCAGCTGTGAGCCTTTCCACTCATGAGGAGGAAAAATAACAAGCTGAAGGATTGTGAATTGCTAATAAATTAATGACATGAAGGCTGACAATTAACCAGATGGCCAGATCCATTTAGTTCTTAGCGTGAGTGTGTCATCCCACAAGGCACATAAACTTGTTAAAGAGTTTCTCCAACCACCATGACCACTTCTGATTTTCCAATACCTCCTTTTTGCCTACATCTAGCCACTACTATCTATATCTTTAAATTAATTATTTAAGATAGGCACCAACAAAGCATTTCATCACACATACAGTAAACATCATATACAGTCAGTGCCCGTTTTACAATACAGTGTTGTAATAATACAAAAACAGAATTTAAAATATAAATCATGGTACAACAGTCAAGGACATGTTAGAGCAGGGGTAGGCAACCTTTTAGCAGCACTGTGCCGATATAGGATTGTGATGTCCCGTAGCGTGCCGGTCCTATTTTTTTATAAATCGAGGTGTATGTGCTGCCGTATTCTGCTTGTGTTATTTGTACTGTAATTGCTTTGTATCGTTGTATTTGTGCATATATATGCAGGGCCAGGGGTCAAGTCCTGGGGAATAAAGTGTGGGAACTCACTCGAGTTCCACCCTCACCCCACCACCAGAAAATCAGCAAACGGCGCGCGTGAGGGAGCAGAGAGGACACAGCTCCCTCGCCGCATCTGACAGCGAGACAAGAGCCGGCCGGGGGGGATTCTTCAGGTGGCCATTAGGCCACCTCTTGGCCCCCCCATGACAGGGGGCATTTGGGGGGGGGGGCATTTTTTGCCGCCCCCTGAGTGCCTGCAGGACCATAAACGGGAACGGCGTTCCTGCACTAGAAAAAGTGCAGGAACGCCGTTCCCACGCGTTCCTGCAGGACTCGAGCCCTGTGCAGGGCTGTCTTTATTAATGACTGGACCCTGGGCAAAGCATTTGCTTAGGGCCCCCTGGACCTTGTCCCCCCTTCCCAGGCATGCAATCACGTCCTCCACCTCAACACAGTGGCGGACCTAAAGTAGAGAGGTGCAAGAATTCTTGGCGGTCTCCCTGTTGCACGGGTGATTAAAAGGTAGATCCCCATCTGTTGTGCAACTCCAGAAATGCATTGACAGCTGGGGCTCTACCATTTACTCATGTTTGCAGGTTTGTATTTAGCACTAAGCAGTTTTTGTGTGTTTTTGTGGAATATGTTTGTATGTGGTGTTGGCATGATTGCAAGCACACACACACACACACACACACACAGAGATATACTGACACACACAGATACATACTGACATACACACAGACATGCTGTCATACAAACATACTGACACACACACACAGATATGCTGACACAGATATACTGACACACAAATAGACATGCTGACATACAAACATACTGACACACACACAGATATACTGACACACACACAGACATACTGACACATACTGACACACAGACATGCTGACACACAAACATACTGACACACACAAACATACTGACACACACACACTGACAGACATACTGACACAGACATACACTTTAAAACTCACCCTCCAGTTTCCTACCTTTCCTGCTGGTGGCTGAAGGCGTTGGGAGTTGGGGTCTAGAGCTCTTGGCCAGCCCCCCTCCAATCTGCCTACTCTTCTTTCCTGCGCGCTCCTCTCTTTGTGGGAGGAAGTGATGCGTGGCCGTCACTTCCTCCCAGCCTGCTGCCGAAAAGCAAGGGGCCCGCTCGTGCTGTTAAAGCACCTCAGCGTGTGCCGGGTCCCTGCTGACAGAAGCCCAGCGGGTGGTCCTTTGTGCATGGGCCACCCGGTGGGCCTCCTTAGTGTGCAGATTACCAGCCAGAGGGTTGGAAATAGTTGAGGCCAGCAGGGCTCACGGTGCAGCTGCCCAGTTTGCCCCGCGTTAAAGAAGGCCCTGCGTATATGAGCTATTATATTGTTTATGTTCATGAGTAGTTTATGGTATTGTGTATGATACATATGAATGTAAGCTGTGTATGGGTGCTGCTTGTGGAATTGTGTGTGTGTGTGGATGGATATGTCAAAGTGTTTGTTTAATAGTGTGTGGGGGCTGTTTGGGGTATTGCATGTGGGGTTGTGTGCATGTATGTGAATTGTTAGTGGTGTTTCGTTTGTGCGGATTGTGTGTTGGTTTGTGTGTGGGCTGTCCATATTATTTGTATGAGGGGAGGGTTATTCTGCATTTCTGTGTATATGTAGCAGTATGGGTGGCTTCCCTAGGTTCCAGTGGGGACTAGTCCGGCCAGGTACATGTGAAGGACAGGAGCTGCAACAGCAACTGCGAGCTGCTCTACTACAGTGTGGCTTCCTATTCACAAGTGCTGGGAGGAAGTGATCTGAGATCACTTCCTCTACGTGCTGCAATGCATAAATTGAGGATTGTCCTTCACCACCTTTTCGGATTAGCAGATATCTGAAGTTGTACTGGGACTCCTGATAGGCCAGAGCCTGTTTGACTCTAGCAGCCTTGAGTGCCGTGCAAAGACACCTTCGAGTGCCGTGCATGGCACTAGTTCCGTAGGTTGCCTACCCCTGTGTTAGAGTAACATTTATTAACTGGTACCAATGAACTAAACAATAGAACGTTATATGTGGAATATGCTATTCTTAAAGCTGCATGACCAAGGAAATTCTCCAGTCTGTATACATATCATAAGGCTAGAAAACAACACAAAACTATAATTCAGCGCTTATGTAAGATGATTACAGTCCAATGGCAGCTCAAACACCAAGCACGGAGTCTCTCTTTTCCGGTTTAAAGCTGGGTAAAACAGGAGGTAGGTGCAGTGCCTAAATTGTTCTTGCTTGGGTATATGTAACGACAAGAAGGAAAAACCAGGAGAAACCAATATTGTAGTATATTAAAACTATAGTTGGTATAAATAAAAAACGTGCACTCACACTTTTATGGAGCTTCAATGCAGCTCCAACTTATGGGCCTTGACGGAATAATCCCTGCCTAAGGATAAAGTGCAGTGCTGATTCTTCGTATGGTCGCACTTGTAGGAGGTATACTCATAGAAATAAAATAGATACAAATCGTAGTATAGTGTAGTAGATTGAGCTACGGAGCAGGGGTAGTTATAAATATAACGTGCACTCATATGTGGTGGAACCGTACGTTTGGCTCCAAATTAGCGTGTGAAGTGGCATGATCCCCACTCAAGGATTTATGTGTACACAGTTTTTCTCTGGGGTATATTTATAGAAAGGAACAAATAAAACCACAATAGTGTACACCATAAATATGGAGTGTAAAAAACACAATAAAAAGATAAAAAACCTATTCACATGCTTAAGAGCAAAGTACTATTTGCTCAATCCAAGACGCTTAGGTGATATTATCCCCACCAAGGATGTAGCCCAAGGATCCAGCAGCAGCAGAAACAGGTCAAACAAAAAAGTACTTTAATGTAAAAAAAAAAAATAAGGTAAAAAAGTAATTAAACAGTATGAATAGTACACTTAACGAGTTTCACCTAAATGTAGGCTTTCTCAAAAGTGTTTACAGGATGTATCTTATTTATACCAGCTATAGTTTTAATATAATGCACCTACCTCCTGTTTTAACCTAAGCCATAACGCTATATAAACATTTAATGCATCTCCTGAGATGTCGGACAGGGCAGTACCAGAAAAGGCAATGTGTTGCCAACGCCCTCCATGTCCTCTGAAGCGAAAAGGTGGGTAACCTGAACTCTATGGAACAACCAATATAAATAACCAGAAAAACTGACACAATTATTTCAATATGTGCAAGATAAAGGAAAGACTAGAACAAAAAAGAGAGAGAACCACCGTGGGATTGACGCCCCACCCCTCTCACCAACATTCCCCCTATCCCTTCAACCCCTACCATAGAGTCATCTCCTTTGTACCTATTCCTTTTTTACAACCTTCTCATATTTTGTTTATCTTAATCTCAATATAATTATTCATCATGTCTCAACTTGTCTCCCTACATGTCGCACAACATTTTTGTTCCTTATCTTTTATTCTTTTATCCAGCCTCCTTTCCACACTTCGCTATCTCGGTCTTTCATTCATTTCATGACTAACTGTCGCTTCCTTAAATATATATATATATATATATATATATTTTTTTTTTTAATAACCTCCCCACACATCTATATTAATGAAAAAAAATCTTCACTTTATAATGAAAACAAAAATAACACAGACAAGGCGAGGTGTTATCTGCTAACAGAATCAATATTTTCACTCACTTATTCTCCTTTCCATGTCGCTCTCACCTCATCCCTCAACCTTCCTCTCTCTCATTCCTCACCTCAGTCTCTCTTTACCTTGTTATAAATCTATCACCCTTTCACACCAACATACTTTACCTCCTAAGTTCCAGTAACTTCCTCCCTGGCTCCTCTCTACCAATGTAATTATTTTCATTCTCAATCCCTTTAGCTCTGTAGTATTTTCCACATCTGTCCCATAGTTTCTCGCCCACTTTAATCCTCTTTCAACCACTGTTTTCTATACTTCATATCCATGAAAATGTGTCCACTCCCCGTTCTTGTTTATAGGCTCCGGTTCCACCCACATGGTTTATCTTATCGCAATCTTATTTTGTCTCTGCTATTAACCTTTATCTTCTTACCCCTACTTCTCTTCCTTTATTATTCAATTTCTTCTTCTTTCTCTCACACTCCTCCTCCCCTCTGTTGCTCTTATCAACATCTGTTCATATGTCGCTTCAAGTTTCTACTTCCTTTCCCTATTTTTCTATTGTATCACTAGCATACCCCCATTGCCTAACTTTATGGAACAGGGGTGGGCATCACATCTCGTGGTCAGTGTGGGAAACAAGAGGTCTACACTGCACACCTGACAGACTCACTCTAACTACTTGCTGCTCCCTCAAGGTTCCGAGTGCCTGAATAAGAGTGTCTCTTATTTTATTTGGTGACATACCCCAGCCAACGAGATCCTCTGCACTCCCCCTACCCCCAAAAATGCATCCTTATCTGTGTAGTCACAAATCCACCCTTGTATATCTATTATGCCCTTTTTTCTGTGCCTCTTTCTCCCTCCAGTCCTTTTGTGTGTCACTTACTCCTCATCCCCCCACTTGTGCGCCTGCTTATCTCCTGTTGTAGCATGGTCTTGTAGACCATGGTAGTGGGTCTCCTTTATCATCTACCTGGTACAGGAAACTGCTCATTGCTCCCTTTGGCAGTTTCATGTCAGACCAGGTAAAATAAGATCCTCTATCACAGTCCGTGAGGTCACACTGCATGGAATGACTGGCAATAAGGAGAGTACTGTGGACTTTGCACTCCCTGGACTAGTACCGTCTCTAAGCATCTAAGCAACTATTGATTCTATTTATCACATTTTGGTGGGAGTTTGCTGTCTATGTCTACACAGAAGCCAATTAAAGCCAAGAACTAAGCATGACCTGCCTAGGCAACAGTGAAATTGAGACTGTAATCAGTCAAGATATGTACTGGCTTTTCTTTTTTTTTTTTTTTATTCTTTATTTTTGTCGTGCATGCATCACCAACAGTTACTCAAAGCTACACCAGCTTCTGAGTGCAATTTACAGTATTCAACAGAATCACAGGTGAACACAGCACAAATTTTAGATTATAACAAAGAACGGAACATTAAAAGAAAACTACACCGTCATTTAATGTTGAGTTGGAGAGCATGTAGCGTTCCATACTTGGACAGGACCAAAGTCCGTCGTGACAAGTAGAGGCATTCTCACCTCCAATGTTACCCACATACATAAGAAGAGGCTTACTGACTCTGGGATAGGCCCGGAAATCTGCAAGGAAAACCTCGATACAGTACATCCAGTGTTCCCACCCATACAATATACATGTACATTGTCATCACATGCCTAACTCTGGCCAATGCCCAAGGTGACCGCTGCTGAAAGTGAGGTAATGTGGAGTGCGACTGGCGCGGCAGTTAGGCCGAGTTACCAGTCTCCATCAATGCCTAACTTACTCATAGACTACATTGCTCGTCCAACCATGTCTCCGGGTCTGATGGAGGTGTAAAAATAACTCCACCTCCCATGGAGAGTCCAGAGGGAGGGGTGCGATAGTATTTTATAAGAAACAAGAAAGATAAGAGAAATTAACTAAAAGAAAAAGACGAGACTAAGAAAGGAGGAAAACTAGAGTAAGGCGAGAGAGAAAAAAGAAAATTAGAACAGCTGTCTAAAAAATAGAAAGCAGATTAGATGTGGGGAGAGGAAGGGGAAGGAAAAAAGAGGGGGGGGAAGAGGGGGGCTTCCTATGTGAGGCCCTACCTACCTTCACGAGATAAAGTGCCGTCAAGCTCACCCCGAGCACAGTAGGCTACTGTCCCATGGCTCCCAAATCTTTTGAAACGAACCTATTGTCTCTCGCACTCTTGCAGTCAAGTCGTCCATGATTCTACACTCTCTAATCCTAGACGTCACTCCGGAAAAATCGGGACCTTCTGGGGAAAGCCACGCGATCGCTATGGCCCGGCGTGCGCTCAGGGTTATCTTGTGCACCAATTTTTGTTCCCTCCTGGTCCAGCCCTCTAGAGACCTATTCAGCAGGTACACCCAAGGGTCCATATGCAGGGGTCTGTTGAATGTCTGCCTCAGGAGGTCCTCTACCGACCTCCAGAAGCCGGTGATGTACTGGCTTTTCAAACCAATTCACAACCACAAGTAATGAATGTGAAATGAAATACAATAAGCCAAGTAATTCTTACAATAATCAAATATGTGGAAACATGTGGTGTGTGTATATACATTTTTATTTTAATGGATTAATACATTGGAGGGCATCCTTGCCACACGGTTGTCCGGGAGCCCCACCTGTTCTTAATCCACCACTAGAAATGAATATCCTAAAAGAGGTTCTGACCTCAAGATCTATGAGACACATGCATCTGTGATAGAATATAGATGTATTATAGTGCAATATTTGTGCTCCAGTAACTTAACATTTCCTGATATTGGTCTTTGGAGCATTGTGGAACAGTAGCATTTTACTACCTCACAAATCCCTGGTAGCTTGTTAAAAATTCATCCCAGTGTTTAACATTCATTTGTCAAGGATTCTTATTAATGAGCCAACGAGGTGGTTTATGTTTCATTAATGAGACACGATAAGAGCTAATTACTGAGATGGGGTAAACAAAGCTAGCTGGGATCAAGCAGGGATGGGACAGTTTTACAGATAGAAACCATCTGGCTCCAAAATGATTTCCTTTAACCATTGAAAAACTAAAATTCCTTTTAGCCGTTTGACCCTTAATGAAATACCAGGAAATGTTCCACAATTGCCATAAAACACACACACTGGTTTTGGACACTACTAGACATACATTATAAACTTGTTATTGAAAAATAAATAAACACAAAAACAAATTATATTCAGTCCTGTACAGATTTCAGTCAAGTTGCCAAATATCTGTTTCAAACAGAATCTCTGATAAAACAAAAAATGCACATTTCAGGGCCATATTGGTTAAAATATGCAGTAAACCAGTAGTTCCCAAACTTTTTAGGTTCAAGGCGCCCTTAATATTTCAATATTTTTTTCAAGGCGCCCCAAGTTGAAAGAATTTCCTAGGTTATATATATGAACAGCGCAGCGGCATTTACTGGGCCCCTGTTTGGCAGAAATGCTTGCTGTTCAAGCGCAGATCCAGAACATAATCTCAGGAGGGGCACTGGTAGATTATTTAAAGAAACAATACAGGCACAATAACCACTTCAGCACTTTGTAGTAGTTATGGTGCCAGTAATGCCTCACAGAGCAAGTAGTAAAACTGTTTAATAACAGTTTGACAACTTACCTGGGATCTGCTAGGGTAGGAGCTGTGGTAGGGGATAGGTGCAGTAGTGTGTCTGAGGGGTGCAATATGTGTGTGTCTAGGGGGTGCAATATGTGTGTGTGTGAGTGGTGCAGTGTGTGTGTGCGCGCGCGCGTGAGGGGTGCAGTGTGCGTGTGTGTGAGGGGTACAGTGTGTGTGGGGCAGGTTGTGTAAGGGTACAGTGTGTGTATGTGGGGCAGTTTGTGCGTGAGGGGTACAGTGTGTGTGGGGCAGGTTGTGTGAGGGTACAGTGTGTGTGTGGGGTACTGTTTGTGTGTACGGAGGGGCAGTGTGTGTGTATTGGGGGGTAATGTCTGTATGGGGGTAATGTGTGTACGGAGGGGCAGTGTGTGTGTATGGGGGACAATTGTGGGGGCAGAAGGGCAGATAATATATACTTTTATTTACATTATATTTTAATTAATTAAAGTTTTTTTTTATTTTTAATAATAAAAAATAATAATATTATTTTAATATCCCCCCTCCCTGCTTACCTTTGCCTGGGAGGGGAGACATTTCCTGCAATCCCTGTGTAGTCCGGATGGGAAGGATCTTTGCATTAGTGTTTCTCATTTAAACTGCAATTGTGAACCTTATATCAGAAATATAAAGTATGGCGTGTGAGAATTTGTAATTTAATTTCTTACACCGTATTATCCATTTGATGAAGATATTTTTATTTTATGGTTACATGTCTAAATATATGGTTACATGTGTAAATATTAAAATATAGTGTTATCAGAACAGTCATCTATTATCAGGCTGATGTAAGGAGGCACAAGGAAGAAATATCCACCAGTATGAAGAACTTTTATGATACTAGATGGAAATCGGTTCATTAGAGTAGGCACCACAACTACTCCAGAGAGAAGTTTGATGCACCAAGGAATGAATTCCACAAGACCTCTGAGAGTGTCCTGTGGTATCTGGCACCACGTCATTAGCAGCAGATCATTTAAGTCCTGCAAGCTGAGAGGTGGGGCCTCCATAATCGGCTTTGTTGTTCCAGCACATACTAGAGATACTAAATCAGATTGAGATCTGGAGAATTTGGAGACCAAGGTAACACCTTCAACTCTTTGTCATGTTTCTCAAACCTTTCCTGAACATTTTATGCAGTGTGGCAGGGTGCATTATCCACTGCCATCAGGGAACACCATGACCTAAAGGGGTGTACGTATCTCTAGGTAGGTGGTATTTGTCAAAGTAACATCCACATGTTACCCAAGGTTTCCCAGCAGAATATTGCACAGAGCATAACACTCCCTCTGCTAGCCTGCCTTCTTCCCATTGTACATTCTGCTGCCATCTCTTCCCAGGTAATTAATGCACACACAAGTGTCATCCACCTGATGTAAAAGAAACCATGATTCATAAGACCAAGCAATCTTCTTCCATTGCGACGTGGTCCGGTTTTTACGTTAACTTCCTTATTAAAGGTGATTTCAGTGGTGGGCAGGGGTCATCATATGCACTTTGACTGGCCTATGGCAACAGACTGTGTGTTATGACACCTTTCTTTCATGGCCAGCATTCTGTTTATCAGCAATTTCAACTACATTAGCTAGGCTAGCCTTCGCTCCCCATGCGCATCAATGAGCCTTGGGTGCCAATTACTCTAATGCAGGTTTACCAGTTGTCCTTTCTTGGTAGGTACTAACCACTGCATACTGGGAACACCCCACAAGACTGCTGTTTTAGATATGCTCTGAACAAGTCATCTCTTATACATCTATAAATATATAAATGTATATGTGTGTGTGTGTGTGTGTGTATATGTTACATATACATAGATGTAAATTAATGTAAATGAATGCCTGCAGTTTTTATTCAGTGTGCAGCTATAGTATGGTTTTTTTTAAAGTTTTTTTTTTATAAACACAACACATCTTTGTAAGTACAGAGATATTGAACTGAGCAAGATCCTAAGAATTGCAAAGCTAAGTCTTGGTCAGGTCTATTCTGCATAGGGCAGATTTTATAGACTCTTAGTAGAGATGGCAGGCCAGTGCTCAGTCATGTACAGGAGGCAGAAGAGCAGGACACAGGGACATAGATTGAGAAAGGGTTCAAAGGTTCAGAATGCTTTCATTCAGGCACATAGGTAAGATAATAAAAAAGCACTGGTTGGAGTACCCTGTGGAGATTTACAGGGTGGGTATTAAAAATCCTATATACAGTGTAACAGAATTTATTACACAAAGTGTCAAATACACAAGTGGTCTAAAATTTTATACAAATACATAAATGTCACACACATTACATGACACAGTACAGTTTATTCACTAAATACTTTAATTGTAGTGAATTCAATAGCTGATTTGGAAAATTCAGTCTTAACGGCTACTATATTTGACACCAAGTTAACATTAGAACAAATTGCCTTACGTATGTTATATTTAACAAAAATGTATACTGCACCTCATTTTTACATTAGGATTTGTAAATAACCTTTAGATAGCTATTTCTTCTGAGTGCACATAATTATATAATAGGCTGTGCCTGCCTATGATGTCTAGTGAATAAACTCAATTGTGCAGTATGTGTAACATAGAAACATAGAATGAGACGGCAGATGAGAACTAGGGATGTGCATGGGCAAAGAATTTGATTCGGCACTTCCGAAATTCGGGACTACGGCAATTCGGCACTTCTGAAATTCAGGACTTCGGCAATTACCTAACCCTACCCCTACCTTTAACCCCTAACCACCACAACCACTTACACATCTAGAGTCAGGGGTAGAGTTAGATTCCTGTCATCATTCACATAATTTTCCCTCCCTCTCTTATTTTGCCACCTTTCAGAAATCCTAAGCACTTTGGCACTTCTGAAATCTGGCACTTCCGAAATTCGTCACTTCGGAAATGTGGCAATTCGGACATTCATGAAGCATCCGAATGTCCAAAATTCGTCCGAATTTACATTCAGAACAAAACGAATTGCACGTGTCTAATCAGAACCATTTGGCCCATCTAGTCTGCCCAATTTTTTTTTCTTAATACTTTTTAGTCCCTGGTAAAGGATGTGTTATTGAGATTTGTTATAAGAAAAAAAAAGTGTTTAAAGGAACACTCAAAGCACAATACTGTAGTGCAGTGGTAGTCAACCTTTTTCTACCTACCGCCCACTAATGCATTTTTTTGGTTGAAAAAATGTCCTTACCGCCCACCAGTTTTCGCGCAAATGCAGAATATTTTTAAGAAAGGAGGGTGTTTTAAAAAAAAAAAAAAATGTACGTACATTTATCTTTTTATTTCTACTTAATGTAGGTTTATAAGGTTTTTAACTTTATAAAGTTTAATGAGAAAACAATAAAGTAAATTGAAATTACCTTTACTAGTGCTTAATGAGATCCTTGAGGTTGATGCTGCGAGACTAAATATTTGATATCTGGTTCGATTTTCGTAAGGAACAAACGAAGGTCTCTTTCAGTGATATTCAGACGACTTCTCTGTTTGCGCATAATATGATTTCTCATTTGTGCGTCAGCTCATCTCCTCTCCCTCCTCAATTCCCCTCCCCACCTTTTTCCCCCCTTTTTTCTATTTTTTAACCTTCCTTATAGCAATGCCCAGTAGGAAGGCTGAGCTAGGTAGCCCACTTACTATAGTCCACTATAACAGACAGGCACACATACAAGACACACATACACACACACGACACACATACAGACACACATACGACACACACACACACACATACAAGACACACACACACACACATACAGACACACATACAGACACAGAAGACACACATACATACACACACAAAGACTAAGACAGGCACACATACACACACACACACACAAGACACATACATACAAACAGACAGGCACACATACAAACAGACACACACAGACATGCACACACACACAAAACACATACAGACACACATACGACACACACACACACAAGACACACACACACATACAAGACACACACACACACAAGACACACATAGGACACATACAGACACAGACAGGCACACATACATACATACACACACACAAAGACACAGACAGGCGCACATACACACACACACACACACACAAGACACATACATACAGACAGGCAAACAGACACACATATAAGACATACATAGACACACACACATGCAGACACACAAGACACATACAATGACACATACATACAAAGACAAGACACACATATATACAGACACATACACACACACAAGACATACATACAAAGACACATACAGACAGACACACACAAGACATACCTACAAAGACACACACAAACAAACACACAAATTATATTTAAGTCACCCTCCTGTTTCCTACCTTTAAGGTGCAGGAGGGTGACTTTTCCTGGGGTCCAGTGGTGGCTCAGGTGGATGGGAGTCCGAGTTCCCACTCTGACTCCCGCTGCTTCCTCCCGCGCGGCTCTCAGTTTTAGCTGGGAGGAGTGACCGGGGAATCACTTCCTCCCAGCTCTGTGATGTCATCACAGGGGGCCTGGTCGCGCTGTTAAAGCGCCCAGCGCTGACCGGGCCCCCTTACAATCCGCATCCATCGGGTGGCCCTGACAGCATGGGCCACCCGATGGACACTTTGGAAGGCGGCCCCGGCGGTTTACCGCGCGGGCCGGAGCCGCAAATGGTCACAGCGGTACCCAGTCGCACGGATACCGCCGGCTCGCACCCGCCCGCCCAATCAACCTGGAAACCCCTACCGCCCACCTGGAATCCTGAAACGCCCACTAGTGGGCGGTAGGGACCAGGTTGACGAACCATGCTGTAGTGTTTATGGTGCCAGAAGTGTTCTTTTAAAGGTTTACTCCAGCCAAAAACCAATGTTTTCATAGCACTGGTTTTAGTAACCCTTTTGTAAATTGAGGAAGTGCCCCTAATGACTGTCTGGGAAACAGTAGTCTAAACCCTGCAATCCAATACTCCTTCACCCTTGTTTCCATTGCCACTGGCTGTCTGGTACCAGCATGCTGACATCAAATGACAATTTTGCACAGAATTGATATTAGGTAGCCTTGAATTGTGTTCTGGGCTGGCTAATGACACTGATGGAAGTGGAGTTAATATGTGGTTATCTTTATATGTGCAGCATTTCATAGACCCCAGGTGCTATGACCACTTCAAATCACCAAACTGGTCATCATGCTTGGAGTAACCATTTTAAACCACTATACACACGGTGCCAGATAGCCTATGTAGGACTATTAAGCTGCTACTAATCCTGCAATATTATCCTAAGAACTGTGTTACTGGAAAAAGGCTCGCTTTCCAACCAATCACCCAGAGTGCCAGTGTGATCCCAGATTTCTCTGCCTGACTCTGGGTGGCCATTCTATTTATAATTTCCTATCATCCTTATCGAGGGAGAAGTTGAATGATCTAAAATCTTCCTCCATATTACCACACTCAGTTTAAATAAAATTATAGTCAGATGTTACTTAAGTAGGAAGCCAAAGCTCTAACACCCAGTACTGCTGTAAAAGCAGTGCAGTTGACAGCATTCACAGAAGTTTATGAGCGACATGAAGACCTTTTATAAAAACATGCAATAAACACTGTGACACTGTTCATATGGCAATTGTACTTTGAAGAATATTTTTGTGTTTAGATTCCAGTAAAGACTAGCTATAATTTACTACTCTTAGTCTTGGGAATTGCAGAGTACTCATGTCATGTCACTTCATATCAAGAATAGAGGGTAAACATATACTTCTTAAAGTTACATATAAAAAAAAATAATTAACATTTAACAATATCAACTCATCATGACCTAAAAAGGAAAGAAAAATAAGTGGTGCAATAATGTGAATACACCCAGATAATATAAGCATAGTGTGTGTATTAAACACTCACATTAGTTGGAAAACTTAAAAAAATCGTCTCTCATCTTGTTGCCTTGTGTGCCTTTAAGATAACGCTCCACCATTATACAAAACTTTCAATACGCAGACTAGAAAAATAAAAAAAGAAGAAATAGCCAAATTGTGCATTACCCTTAACGTACAGGATAGAATGTTGAAATCTTGCTTACCTAAGTAGAATGTATATAGTGTCAATTTAGGACAACACGACCGAAACAGTTTCCATGACCTTAATGATGGTATAATAAAATGTTATATAATAAATAAAAAGCATATAAATTAAAATTGCGATTGATAATGACTAAAAACGAATACTTATGATAAATAAGTGTGTGAAGTCCTCCCAGACACATTTTACCATAATATGGCTTTATCAATTGTAAAGCACACTTAAAGGTGTTGGATAAAGTTAGAATGCTACCTTGAAGTGGCTCAGTCACCAGTTCATTGCATGTTTTCACCCTGACGGTGACTTTGTTGCTGGGTTTCTGGTTGCTAGGGGATGCATTCGTACATGAGTTATACTGACCTGAACCTGTCCCTCGAAGTCGCCGCCATGTTCTTTCTGCTGATTCATTGTGTCAGCAATGTTCTTGAGCATGGATGATGGTAGATTTCTATTGGATAAAAATAAAAAACAAACAAAAAAACACCTTTTGCCACTTTAATAGAGTATAAATATATTTTTTAGTCAGAGAAGGCAGTTTGAAAATTATCTGCTTCCTTTTTTGGTTTCATATAGTTGTGAACTTGTTTGGCTCACAAACCATAAACACTGGAACAGACCTAAAATAAAACTAAAAATAATGAAAATTACTATGGTCTCGATTTAATATTTTTAGATAAGCTTTTCAAATTATTTAATATTTTTGGATAAACTTGTAAAACATTTTTTTAAATTATTAAAACATATAAAATGTCAATATATAAAAAATAGCAACATATATAAAATTTACAAAACATTTTCAAATCTATTATTCATTGACACTGGTGTAGTAAATATGAAACGAAAAGAAACAAACACAAATTATGTTGCATTATTGTAAGAAGCAATACCATCTTACCCCCTATTAACCTACTACACCCCCTGCCTTCTTACCCCTATTAAACCACTACACCCCCTGCCATCTTAACCCTATTAACCCACTACACCATCTGCCATCAAAACCCCTATTAAACCACTACACAGCCTGCCAACTTACCCATATTAACCCCCTACATATTAACCAACTACACCCCGTATTAACCCACTACACCCCTGCCTTTATACCCCATATTAACCCACTACACCACCTGCCATCTTGCCCCTATTAAACCACTACACCCCTGCCATCTTACCCCTATTAACCCACTACACCATCTGCCATCATACCCCTATTAACCCACTACACCCCCTGCCATCTTACCCATATTAAGCCACTACACCCCCTGCCATCTTACCACTATTAACCCACTACACCATCTTCCATCTTACCCCCTTTTAACCCACTACACCCCCTGCCATCTTACCCATATTAACCCCCTACATATTAACCAACTTTTATTCTTTTTTAATATTAAAGTACTTTTTTTAATTGGACCTAACTTTTCTGCTGTTATATTGTTTGGAGCTATTTCCTTGGTGGGGATCATACCACCCAAACGCTTTGGATTGAGCAAACCGGACTTTGCTCTTTAGCATGTGAGTAGGTTTAACTTATTTATTTATTTTTACACTCCTATTTACGGTGTACACTATTATGGTTCTGTTTGTTTATCTCCACATATACACGGATGGAAGAATTTATATTTACACCTGTATCCTTGATACTACTTCAAGCGCTATCAGAGGATAGTTTTTACCTACCCTTGCTCCATAGCTCTACATACTTCACTATATACGATTTTTATTTGTTTATTTTTTATGAGGATACCCCCTACTACACCTATAATTCGAAGAATTACCTCTGCACTTGATCCATAGGCGGGGGTTATTCCACCCAGGCGCATACACTGGAGCTGTATTGAAGCTCCAGAAAAGTGCACTTCTTTTATCTTACCTATCACAATTACAGTTTTAAAATACTACACTATTATTTCTTCTCTGGTTCTCTCCATCTTATACCTTGTCAAGGATTACTGAAGCGCTGCACCTACCACCCTGTTTTACACTCTATACACACACTACTCTATATACGCATACACACACAATTAAAAGGCCCCTTTTTGGCCCAGTCCCTCACTGTGGGCTACTCTGCCATTAACTGCCTGGGCTGAATTTTCATCCAAGTCTGACCCTGCCCTCATGTAAATGTTTATTTTGCTGATAACCACAATGTTCCACATGAAAAACCATTAACCTCGTACTTCTTTTACCATGTGAATGTATGTTCTTATTGTAATGCCTAACCAAGCACACAAAATAAAGAATGATATATATAAAAAAAAGTATTGATATATCCTACAGCACCTTTTTTCAAAATGTCCAAGGTTTTTTGAAAATAACTTTGGCTTCAGTAAATGAATTTATAAAACCTTGGTAAAACATTTTTAAAAATAATAAAAAATATCACATTGAGATGCTTTGGGCACATCTTGTATGCAGAGCTCACAACAGCATTTAATTATTTGATTGGTTACTCACTGAACTCTAAATTTTAGTAAAATAAATTCTAATAGAAAAAAGTGGGCAAAAAAAGTCAAGCTGTGACTAGAAATATATCGGAAAATATTTACATTTTTGAAATAGCTATTTTAGCTTTGATTTTGACATTTGGATTTAATTTGATCAAATTCCATTTTTAGTGAATAGTGATGCAGAGAAACACTACTAATTTAGTGTTTCTCTGCAACAATTTTATGTATGTACTTTTAAGCCAAATGCTATATTTTAAGAATTGTTCTTTCGACTGTCAGTTTAAGTTGGTTGTTCATCAGTATTCATCATGTCTTCAGAGGCTATCACTACACCTAAAGGAAAAATTATAACAAAGTGCACATACAAATACATACAAAAGAGGCACTATACAAATACGAGCTAAAACACACAACACACTGCAAACAGAGATCAAAGAGTTCATATTCATTACAAATAGTTGACAGTGGACGGAATTTAAGCTATCAAAAATACATGCGGGGGCATTGCTGTTCTTAGGGGATGAAGCTGAACGTATTATATTATTATTTATTTATATTTATATAGCGACAACATATTCTACAGTGCTTTACATTTATAGAAAGGGAATATTTGAAGATCTTGAATCAATGAGGATTTGAGCTAGGCCGATATATATCATTAGGTGTCTTGCCCAATGAAACGATCATCTGACCAAGATTCAAACCTGGGTTTTCCCCCACCAACTCACATGACAATACTTCTGAATGAAAAATAAAGCAAACCAACAACTGTTATTATGAATTTCACCAGAACCTGGCAACATTATTGCTTTACTCAAAAACCCCAAATGCCAAATGTGAAATATCTTAGATTATTTACTTGCTTTACATAGCTTGTTTTAATTGGTCAGTTACTAAACTGCCCCACAGTTAGTCTAGGTTCAACATAAAAAATTATAACTGAAATTGTCAGGTCTCTTAAAGGAACACTCCAAGCACCATAATCATAATGGTAGTGGCTATGGTGCTAGGTGTGCCAAGGTAATATTACTTCTTTTGGATTTCAATACCATTTATATGCTGATGTTGTTTAGATTTACCTCTCCTCTCATGAAGATGAGATGAACGCCTCATTTTGCTCCCCTGAAATAGTCCTTCTCCATCTATCTCCGTGCATGTCAACTTTTGATGCAGGTATTTTCTTCTATCCTCACATCCAGTGTGTCTCCATATCATCTAACGTCCACCTTAAATTGACTGTCATGACTGCATCCATTCTTTTTTTAACCCCCCTCCCGACTCCACTAGATTTGATTGTCCCCCTAGTCATCCCCAAAATGCTCCAGGTCCTCTATTTCACCTATAATACATTTTTACTTCTTGTCCGGATCTAGGGACTATCTTAGTGTGGGCAGATGAAGGCATTCAGTTCCCTCGCCTCTGTAGCCCACCTCACCTCCTTCCTATGTTTTGGTTCTTCCACACACAACTTTTACTAGCTTATCTTGACACAGGCGTCTTATGCATCAATCCTTCCTCCTCTCTGGAATTCCTGTTATTCCTTTTGTGTGTCTATACCCTGTCCTCATAGATTGTAACCTCTTTTAAGCAGTACCTTCTTCCCTTATTGTCTTTGTTAAAGGACCACTCTAGGCACCCAGACCACTTCAGCTTAATGAAGTGGTCTGGGTGCCAGGTCCCTCTAGGATTAACCCTTTTTTTTTATAAACATAGCAGTTTCAGAGAAACTGCTATGTTTATAAATGGGTTAATCCAGCCTCCAAATTATCTAGTGGCTGTCTCACTGACAGCCGCTAGAGGCGCTTGCGTGATTCTCACTGTGAAAATCACAGTGAGAGCATGCAAGCGTCCATAGGAAAGCATTGTAAATGCTTTCCTATGAGACCGGTTGAATGCGCGCGCAGCTCTTGACGCGCATGCGCATTCAGCCGAAAGGTGGGTCGGAGGCGGAGAGGAGAGCTCCCCGCCCGGCGCTGGAATAAAGGTACGTTTTAACCCCTTCCTCACCATCCAGCCCGGCGAGAGGAGGTCCCTGAGGGTGGAGGCACCCTCAGGGCACTATAGTGCCAGGAAAACGAGTATGTTTTCCTGGCACTATAGTGGTCCTTTAATATTTTGTATGTCAATTACTTGTTGACAATCATCCTCACTTTATAATTGTAACGCGCTGCAATGAGAGAGTGGGAGAAAAAGCAAGCAGGGTTAAAGGGCAAGAAGGCATGAACCCAATTATGTAAGGAACTAAGTGCCCTGACCAAAATATGATCTAAGTAATTAATTATGACTTTGGCCTTTATTGATAGATATGTTTAAAAAAAAAAAACAACTAGTTATATTTCTTTGTTGGGAAACTAGGGTAAGTAGCATAGGGATCTGATGGTTCAACTATCTAGTTGTAAATCAGTGTAAGGTATTTTCCAATGTCAATTGAGAGTTAAACTATCAATGGACATGAGAGATAAATTACAAAAAGCTATAAGCCTAGCATAAAGTGAAAACAAAAGTATTTACATGTATGAATGGAGAAAAACATTCAAGAGGGGAGAGAAAAAAAAAAATAAAGACATAAATTAAGTATATACATTAGGGTCCAAACATATGGAATATATTTGGCGAGACCAAACTCCAGCTTGCAATCTGTGATGCTTTGTCCTGGAGCTGTTGTGGTTCTGTGAGGCAACATACCTGAGGTGTGTAAAGTGCCAGTCACATCCTCCATTCCTGAAAATCACAGGGTCCAGATTAAATAAAGAGAGAATAACATTTATAGTTACATTCAGTTGCAAGAAAAAGTATGTGAACGCTTTGGAATGATATGGATTTCTGCACAAATTGGTCATAAAATGTGATCTGATCATCATCTAAGTCACAACAATAGACAATCACAGTCTGCTTAAACTAATAACACACAAAGAATGAAATATTGCCATGTTTTTATTGAACACACCATGTAAACATTCACAGTGCAGGTGGAAAAAGTATGTGAACCCCTAGACTAATGACATCTCCAAGAGCGAGATGGAGTGAGATGTCAGCTAACTGGAGTCCAATCAATGAGATGAGATTGGAGGTGTTGGTTACAGCTGCCCTGCCCTATAAAAAACACACACCAGTTCTGGGTTTGCTTTTCACAAGAAGCATTGCCTGATGTGAATGATGCCTCGCACAAAAGAGCTCTCAGAAGACCTACGATTAAGAATTGTTGACTTGCATAAAGCTGGAAAGGGTTATAAAAGTATCTCCAAAAGCCTTGCTGTTCATCAGTTCACGGTAAGACAAATTGTCTATAAATGGAGAAAGTTCAGCACTGCTGCTACTCTCCCTAGGAGTGGCCGCCCTGTAAAGATGACTGCAAGAGCACAGCGCAGACTGCTCAATGAGGTGAAGAAGAATCCTAGAGTGTCAGCTAAAGACTTACAAAAGTCACTGGCAAATGCTAACATCCCTGTTAGCGAATCTACAATACGTAAAACACTAAACAAGAATGAATTTCATGGGAGGATACCACAGAGGAAGCCACTGCTGTCCAAACAAAACATTGCTGCACGTTTACAGTTTGCACAAGAGCACCTGAATGTTCCACAGCAGTACTGGCAAAATATTCTGTGGACAGATGAAACCAAAGTTGAGTTGTTTGGAAGAAACACACAACACTATGTGTGGCGAAAAAGAGGTACAGCACACCAACATCAAAACCTCATCCCAACTGTGAAGTATGGTGGTGGGGGCATCATGGTTTGGGGCTGCTTTGCTGTATCAGGGCCTGGACGGATTGCTATCATCGAAGGAAAAATGAATTCCCAAGTTTATCAAGACATTTTGCAGGAGAACTTAAAGCCATCTGTCTACCAGCTGAAGCTCAACAGAAGATGGGTGTTGCAACAGGACAATGACCCAAAGCATAGAAGTAAATCAACAACAGAATGGCTTAAACAGAAGAAAATGAAGTGGCCCAGTCAGAGTCCTGACCTCAACCCGATTGAGATGCTGTGGCATGACCTCAAGAAAGTGACTCACACCAGAAATCCCAAGAATATTGCTGAACTGAAACAGTTCTGTAAAGAGGAATGGTCAAGAATTACTCCTGACCGTTGTGAACGTCTGATCTGCAACTACAGGAAACATTTGGTTGAAGTTATTGCTGCCAGTTATTAAATCCAAGGGTTCACATACTTTTTCCACCTGCATGTGAATGTTTACATGGTGTGTTCAATAAAAACATGGCAACATTTCATTCTTTGTGTGTTATTAGTTTAAGCAGACTGTGATTGTCTATTGTTGTGACTTAGATGATGATCAGATCACATTTTATGACCAATTTGTGCAGAAATCCATATCATTCCAAAGGGTTCACATACTTTTTCTTGCAACTGTATCTCGTACCACCAATCTGTCCTAAATTTTCTATCGCTATGGCCCCAACTTTGTCTGGTTCGGGTTTCTGTTTGCCACACCCCAACTGGTGTCCTAACTACCGAACTTCTGCTATTCCAATATGGCATTTGCTCAGTTTGAGAGTTAAGCCAGCCTATCTAATCCGGTCTAGCACCACTCCTATGTGCCCCAAAAGCTCCTCCCAAGTCTCACAAAAAAATTGTAAAAAGTATGCACATGCATAATCTAGGAAAGCCATCAAGTAGCCGGTCCACCATACACTGGAAAGTGTCTGGGGCGTTTTTCATTCTGAATGGCATGTCCATAAACTAGTACAGGCCCTTACCCACTCCTACACCTCTGGGTTGAGTCCATTAAAGAATTGTTCAAGTAAAATCAACTGTGTGATCTCTTCTCCAGTGTTTGCTTGACTGGCTTGTAGCCAGACTAGGGCCGCTCTCTGCATATGGCAAGCCCTTTCGGTGTGGGAGTCCTTCTCCTGTTTCTTTGTTTCCCTGAAGCATCTCCTGTATGCTTCTGGAGTGATGGCATATCTTGCCAAAATCACTTCCTTCACCCGTTTATAGTCGGTGACTTCCCCCTCTGGTACGGCTCTGTAGACGTCTGCTGCATGGCCTGAATGCTTACCAGCTGAAAGCTTACCAGCCAGAATTCGCACCCAATCTCCTGGGGGTACTTGGTACAGTCTGCATTGCTGCTCTAAATCTTGCAGGAAGCCGTCGATCTCTTCCTCTGCTTCCACAAACTTTTTAAAAGCATTGTGTGGTACCTTTAATTTTGCTTCTGGTGCCTGTGTGGTAGTGGGCAGTCTCTCAGAGGCACGCTGTTCAGTCAGTCGAAGTTGGTTCTCCTGTTCTTCCGTCGCTGTGCTAAAGGCATCTACTTGAGCTAACGTTGCTTGTACTAGTCCTATTAAGGGGTTTTCTCCATAAAACGCTAGCCTGCGTTTCACTTCTCTGTTAAACTTCGTCTCCATGATTTCTGTGGTCATACTGCATGCCCGGTCTCCCTCTGTCAGCTCTGCAATCAGTGTGACTTTCGTTTTATTGCTGGCTATCTGCCCTCTCGCTTCCAGCAACGCCTTCAAAGTTGTTTGCTTTAATCCAGCATACTTCGTCTCCATTCACAATTCCATTCGTATAACCAAATTTAATGAACTGCTGCTTGAGCACAAACCACTGCTTTCACGTTGTCGTTCATATATACGAACACATACGAACGCTGCTTCCTTTTGCTGTAAGGCTTGTATCCTGCCGCTTGCCACCAATTGTAGTGGAGCACCAATACCCAGCATAGGTATCTCCGCTGTATAATCCTTGTAGCTGAGGAAACAGTAACATATCCAAGGCAAAATCCCCCCCCAGGAACGGGACAACACACAGTTCTGGGAGTCAACTGGTTTAATGGGAGCCACACACAGCCTTTTATGTAACTCCCGATGCAAGGGGTTTCCTTAATCACATTCCAGGAACATTCCCCACTGGACCTGAGAGGAGACTGCTGCAAAGTACACAACTAAATTACATTAACTCTTAGGTCCAGAACATATACATGAATTACACCCAAAAACATATATTTTACATTCCAGAACCCCACGAAAGTCACATCACCGAACAGCTGGGATCTGAGCGCACACTTTGTCAAAATATCACTCAGATCCCTTCGGTAGTTCTGTATTGCCATTCGAGTCAAGTTTTGGCTGGTCGGTCATGAGGTGAACCCCTAAAACAGTTCCAGAGGAATATCAGGCAAGACTGGTCATATTTCGGAGGTTCTCACACGAAGAACTGACAAATATACCCAGCTGATGACTGATCAATCTCAGGTGAAGCACAGCAATAGATGAAGTCCAGCCCTCAGTACTGCAGACAAGCCAGGACTAACAGGTGTAGAACAATTCCAAGAACTAGGAACAGCTGTGGCTGAAAGGCAGATAGCAGGTCCAGGACAGCAAAGGACCTAAGTTCAAATCCCCTGTTGGGCACTTCTGGGGTTACCACGTCTGGCCGTCTGGATGTTATGATGAGAACTGTGACAGTTGTGTAGCCAAAATCAGTTCCATGTTGTCAATGAACATGTACCGCTGCCCACGTTCGAGAGACAAAATGGCCACCATTTGTTTGCAAACGTGAGTTCGGCGATACGGCAGCCACACAATGGAAACACTTACTTTAACAAGCAATTTGTGGTTAATAGGAGTGGTCAGTTATTAAAAGATGCAAACCCATGGACCACACAGATGGGGTTCGGTAAGTGAACAGGGGGGGTTACGGACAGCCGTTCAAAGGAAATGAAAAGTGCATGACAAGCATTCATTCACGTTTGGCATTCAAATCTTAAAATCTTTGAGCATGCATCGATAAATTTGCTTGTGTATAGCTTACTAAATTAATTAATTAGATCCTTGTGATCTAAATAGAGCAGTTTTCTATATACTACTACTTTTGCCAAATAAAGATTATATATCAAAGTTTGAAACTCCTTGACTAAAGTCCTTGGACTTTTTAAAGGAAGCATTCTTAACAAATAAAGCCAAATTTGGGAATATATGATTTTATTATAATTAATCTTCCAATCCATGATATGGAGAGAGTTTTCCACTACACAATTTTCTTAAAGCGATCTCTCAGCAAGATTTAATAATTTCTATTTACCAATTGTTTGATTTTGTTAGGTATTATCAAATCCAAATAATCAATGCCTTCAGACTATGACAACCTGGCGGTTGGTTTGCGTGGAGAGGAACTCCAGAGGAACACTAAACCCTTGCAGACACAACCTTCCCAGGTGCCTGAGAGTGATATGGGAACCTGGGATATCTAATGGGTGCCACTATTGACAGAGGAGCAGTGAATCCAGAAAGGAGCAGACCGGAAGCGGTGTCAGGCAATCTGATGTTTGGGGGTGGCAGTAAAGGCACAAGATCATGAGTCAAGCTGAAGGTCATAAGCTGGGAAATCCACAAACAGAAACAGAAGCCAAAGGCCAGACACAAGAAGCGTGGTCATGGTCAAAGCCAAAAGTCAGAAGCCGAGAAGTTATACCAGAAATGTGGAACCAGAGTTTAGGTACCAGGAACAAGAATCAGGAACCAGGATGCTAGGAGACTGGGGAAACCACCAGAACAACCAAGTACTGTCCAAGTGCAGTGCATGGCTATTTATAGGGAGAGCTGATCACATAACCGGCTCCCAACCCCCTGCAGGTGGAGCCCCAATGACTACAAAAGAGAGGATAGGACTGGGTGGCATCTTGAAATCCCTCAGACCCTCCCCTCTGTCACTCTAAGTCTCCCTCCCCGATTCCCTCTGCATGCAGCACCTGTATCCACATGGTGTCCACCATCTTGATATGGAGGTGCCTAAGCAGAGGCTGCTGGCAGAGCCAAGACCCGCTGGAGAAGCAGCTAGATCAAGCAAGTTGCCAAACAAGCTGAGGGTACCCGAGACCACATGTGACCGCCGGTGGGGCCTGTTACACAGACACCCATTGAAAAACTATTTTATTCTTTAATTTCTGCATATCTGCTTCAATTATAGAGGCATGCAGCTAAGAAAGTCCTGAGTGCTTAATGAGAAAAACCTGTTTCCTCACTAGGTCCAAAAATAAATATAATAAATAAACCCAAAGCACACCAAGGGAAGTTGCATATAAGAAAGATTTTATTCATATAATGAAACAGTAAAACTATGTAAAGTACAAGTATACATTACAGGCATGCAAACAGTATGGAACATGAACCTCAATATAAAGTGCTCATAATATAAACCCATATATAAATGTAACCACAGACATACTGACCTAGAGCAGAAGATAATAAATATCCCACACAGCCTTCCTCATGGGTGATGTCCAAGTGTAAACTTGACTTGAGAAAGTCCTTAGTACATGAAACGTGTTGTGTTATTTTATACTAGTTATTTTAAGCATTAAAGATATTTTGCATTAATTTATTTTATGTGTCTGACCATTTACCGTATTTTATTTTTTAAGCTTTTAATTTTTTTTAGTTTGAACTAGTTCTTTATTTTAATTTTCTAATGTTCCTGGCACATCTATACCACCATTATACATACCTGCTACCTGTAACCCGTGAAGAACTACCCTTTGGAGGAGCTACTCTACATTATATCCCTAGTGGGAATTGTACCACCAAAGCATTGATACCTGAGCAAGTGTATATTGCTGCATCAAATGTGAGTAGATTACTTTTACCTTTATAATTATTAGTGCAGTTTTACGGAGAGAACTATTTTTTTCCTGTTATATCTTTGTATATATCCATCTATATGCCGAGTGACTGACTCCTAGAACAACATATTAGTCAGTGGGGATTGTACCGCAGCATGCTGTTATACTCAGAGCTGATTTTATAGCTCTACTAAATGTGAGTGCTACATCAGAGACCGCTTTGTTGTTTGTTCTGCACTTGGTACCAGATACTCTGCACCATTAATGGTTATAGTTATGCTTTATTACATATACTTGCCACCATCAGAAGCTTAGACAATAATACTCCAAGCATCTGATATTCTATTGGTCTTTTTATCCCTTACTACCAGTGTTTGCTGTCTGCTTACCATTCTACATCCAGTTGGTTTTTACACTTATCCTACTTTCTATCACATGGCATCCTTGCCTATTTCTGTTGCTTACTTCAAGCCATGGAGATTCCAAGCCTTATCCCATGATTTTAGCTGTATGAGAGACGTAAATGGTCTGGCAATAGAGTCGGATGTTTTTTCACCAAAACCAAAGGCATTGAAAGTCTCTTCTAAATATGTACAACCAACTCTACCAAAAGCCTTCTCGGCATCTAAAGAAAGAACTAGCACTGGGATTTGATGGAAGTTTGCATTTTCAATTATATCAATAATTTTTCTGTAGTTACTATTTGCCTGGCAGCCTTTCGTAAAGCCCATTTGTTTGGGATGAATAGGATGGGAGATAGTTTTAATACCTTCTGCTAGAATAGCAGAGTAAATCTTGGTTACAAAATTAATGAGTGGGATTGGCCTACAATTAGTAACCAGAGTGAGGTGTTTTCCTGGTTTAGTTATAGGTACTATTGAGGCTTTAAGCATTTCTGTTGGAAATGTTTTACTTTTGTCAGGATTCGTCCATATTGTCTCGGAACTCCTCCATGTTGAATTCATCCCGATCTGCATTACCCGTATGACTTATGGGTTTCACCGTCCATTCTCCGTCCATTTGTCTGACGTCACGCGCTTCCCTTCAAAAGGAAGCATCTAAAGTGCTCAATTAATTTCTTGTGGTTTGATGTGCTCTCACTACTTGCTACATTGTTGCCTCTTTGCTACAGAACTCAGCCGGTGGCTCCCGCCTCAAGCAATCAGTCCGGTGTTTGCTTTAGCCGATACCCATGTCAGGTATGCTTTTGCTGCGGGCTGTTGGCTTCTCCAGGGTCGAGGT
Source organism: Pelobates fuscus (assembly GCF_036172605.1). Taxonomy (NCBI): domain Eukaryota; kingdom Metazoa; phylum Chordata; class Amphibia; order Anura; family Pelobatidae; genus Pelobates; species Pelobates fuscus. The sequence goes on from NC_086317.1 coordinate 130,758,670, forward strand.
GCGGTAGGGTCAGCACTCACCCTCTCGTTGGCTTCGGGCCGGATCAAGGCCTGGTGACTTCGTGCTCCAGACCCCATGACCCATAAGGTCCAAGTCCTGTTTCCACGCTGTCGGTGGAGGGTCCTGTTGCATGTTCGTCGCTTGCAGTGGATTGTTTTATGCCCATGTGGCGTTCGCTGTGGGGTAAGTGCCCCTGTGGCCCTCGGCTTGCGGGGGCTGGTCCTGGGCTTGGTAGTTTGCTGAGTAGGTTTTGCGCCTGTTTGATGGCCATCAGTGTTTGGGCTTAGGCCCCTCTGGGCTTCCCCTTGTCTTGGTCGCTGTGTGGGTTGCACTCGCCTCTCCAGCTTGGCCCAGAATCGGGCAAATAGCTTGTCTATACATTGGAGTGTTCGCTCCACAAAGTGCGTTGCTGTGTGCGAGGCGTGTGTGTCAGCCATCTTGGGCACCCCAGGGGATCGTGGCTGCCGATGGTCTAAGTCAGGCTGTTGTGCAGTGTGGCAGGTGGCAGCCGCCTGGGTACTGTTTACTTGCTAGGTAGGACCGGGATGACCCCTGCCGGTCCAAGGTGGGGGGGGGGGGAGGACCTCCTTAGTCGAGTGTCACCTCCAGTAAAAGCTGTAGGAGAGCGGCCGTCTCTCCCTGGCCCAGTCACTGGTAGGCCGCAAAGCCTCGAGTCGGGTTTGCCAGCGGAGGAGAGGCCCGCAAGAGGTATCCCCAGAATCGCCTGCATGTCAGGGTCAAGTTGGGTAAGGTTTTTCTGCCCAGTAGGTTTTTAGCTCGATCTCGATTTTGCTGTCGAATTTGATGTGCTAGGCCCAGGAGCTCATGCAGCACGCATCTGGACTGCTCCGTGGCCAGGCTCCACCCCCCTGCTATCGCTTTTAAAATCATTTGCCAAATTACTCAAATTTTAATTATTGAGTCTAATGACTACAACCACTTTGCATACCAGGACATACTTCTTTATAAGTTTATTTCTTCAAGTTAAAAGACTGTTATGTTGTACTACAGGAATCACCTGCTTTGTCAACTTTATATTGACATTGAAGATTATGCTAGCTTTAGTGTACCGATAATCTTAATTTTAATAATGACAGGAGGCGAGTATTTTGCATAATCTTTCTTTACTAGCTCCATAGCAGCAAAGAAAAGAGTGACAAAACTGAGAACCAATCACAATGCAGTATAGAGTATAAGAGGTGTAACATATGACATCATTTCCTCTTAAAGCATGCAACATCACAAGATCACAATGCAGAATAATAATAGAGATAACTTGTAAAGGTCCATAGTAAGATAATGGTAGAACAACATGTATAACTAAACACAAAACAGGTAGACTCCAAGCGAAGACTTCTTGATGTCAAGTGTTGATCTTCCATGACAAGACGATGATGACATCTTGAATGGAGTCTTTAGTTCCTTGAGGTGTCTGGTTAAACTGAAACGAGAATATAAAGGGTATTAGATTCCATTTCGTTGTGTAAAAACAATGAAATGTCTATCCCTTACGATTAAATTAAAAACCACCATTATTAAACAGAACCAATACATTCCTCCCGTCTATCGGTGCTAACTAAAACATCCCACCCACATTGAATATCATTCAGTGTTTGAGTGACCCAAAGTTAGGCATTAGTACAATAATAGCATAAACAAAGAGTTGGAAATATGCATGAAAACAGAGGGAGGGAAGAGCGAAAGAGAGCAGGGAGGGAAAATACTCGCCTCCTGTCATTACTAAAATTAAGATTATCGGTACACTAAAGCTAGCATAATCTTCAATTTTATTACATGACAGGAGGCTTCGTATTTTGCAATTTCAACGCTGGGAAAGAAGAGAAAAAGGCGGATTATCAAGAGGACGGAAGTAGAACGTCTTAAAGGTGGATTCTCTGGTCCAGTCCGCCGCTCGTAAGATGTCTGAAAAGGAAGCATCTGCCGCAAAAGCGGAAAATGCCACGGCCCTGCGTACAGAATGTGCTCCAAAAGTTTGGTCAATACCGGCAAGGGATAGTAGCCATCTAACCCATCTGGCCAGCGTAGTAACCGAAACTGGACCGTAAGGGCGGACGCAAGAGATGAGAAGTTGATGAGTGGAAGATTGCCGCAACATTGCGGTGGCTTCCACGTATTGACGGAGAGTAGAGACCACACAGAGCTGTGGGTCTGAAGGGAAAAAAGGGTAGAAGACCGAATGATAGTTGGACTTAGTGCGTCGTGAGACCTAAAAGGTAACACCCGCCGGGCAGAAGGTAAATGCGTCAAAGGAGCTGGTTGGATGGCACCCTTGGAGTGCAGTTCTCATATTTCTGAGACTATGAGACGGGCGTCTGCCCGTGTAGTCTGGATCGGACGTGGAGGGGCTTGCTGGAGCGGGGTCGAGTCGAACTATTTGATAGCCCCGCACCGTTTGGAGGATCCACGTGTCTGAAGATAGGTCTGCCCAGTTCAGGAAAAAAGAGAAACACAACCTGCGATATGACAGGAGGTTAGGGGCAGGGTAGAATGTTGACTTACCGTTGGATAATCTTGACCGGGAGCATCCTTGGCTGCCTCGGCCACTATCTGATCCCCATAATTGGTGGAATCTATGTCGGGTAGATGAGTCTGGGTAGAACGGTTGAGTCCTTGTTGTCCTTGTTGTCCCCTCTGCCGTCCAGCCCTACCAAAAACACCTCGGGTGACCGCGGAAGACTTTCCGCATCGAAGTTTGCGCCTTGTTAAGGGACGTAAATATATTGACCCTTTTATTCAATTCTTTAAGGAAGGCCTCTCCAAACAATTTACCCTGTGCCAAGGGGCCTAATTCTTTATCCCCCAGTTCGACAAGTTTTTCGTCGATACGGTAAAGTGCTGCTCGGCGCCTCTCTGAAGAGAGGGCTACGTTGGTCTTCCCTAGGAAACAGAAACATCTCTGTGCCCATTCACGGGTATCTCGTGCCCACTCACGCACTGTATCTGGGGTAAAGTCCTCAGCCCTCTCATAGGCATCATCCGCCGTGTCCATAATTCGAGCTAACGGCCCAATGGCGTCTAACAGTTTGTCCTGTGCTCCTTTAAAACAGCGCTCTATGCCCCTGCCCCTGACCTCCCCGGGACATGAAAGTTGTCATGAGCGGGTCAAACTCGGGGGGGGGGGTGCGCCACCGTGTCTGGTAGGCTAGGCCGAGGGCATTCTGATCTCATCCGTTTCCTTACTTCCTTGTCCAGAGATTTCCTGAGCCAGAAGTGCATAAACCTTGCCAAATGTTTGGTTGGTGACCATTCTTCCGAACGGGGGTGACGGATGTTTCTCGGGTCAAACATTTGGAGGCCCGAATTGTCAAGGAAAATCTCTGTGCCCTCCTGTGCGATATCCATGGATGTAGCCATGAGTCCTGGGGCTCACCCAGAATCTGTTCCCTTATGAAATAAGGGTCAGAGTTGGCCGCAGAGTCCCTGTCGGAGTCCTCCTGGTCGGAGACCGCCGCCTGCCATTCATCCAGCACAGCCAGTGCATGTGTGGGTTCTGCGTCTTCCTCACCTGAGGAAACCTGTGTGGGTTCGTGGGTTGTATGAGCCATGGCTTTTCTGCATTTAGCATGGGCTTTACCATTAGATTTGCGTGGCGCAGCGGCCTCGCCCTTTCAATGGCGTTTAGGCCGATGGGAGCGTTCTCTGGAAGAGTCGGAGTCTTTGGAGTCTGCTCTATAGTGAACCCATTTAGAGATGGGTTTAGGGGTGTCTTGAACTGTCGGGAGCGACTTAGAAGAGGCCTTTTCCATAGCTGCAGCCACAGCTGCTGTGATCATGGCCTGGAGGTCTGAGGAGGTTTGTGATTCCTCCATGATCTGGAATAGATACTCGGGGCTCACCCGATGGATTTGCGTGAGGGCACTTAGGCACAATTAGTGGAAAGCCTGGGACCAGGGGTGGTATGATATCGGTAATGGTTAACTTGAGAGACTATTAGACCGGTAGGTCGTAGTAGGATGATGAGAGGGCTGTGTCACTGGGGCTCACCCAGGTAATCGGAATATGCATGAACAGGTCCGCTTAGCAGCACAAAATGGAGGCTCACCCCGGCCAGAATAAGTTACAGTCCAATTGGCTTAAACCAACCCCAATTGCTAGGCACTAACCTGACTTGGTCCCACTGAGTGAAGAGGCAGGATGCAATAAAGATTTTCTTTTGTTTACAGTTGATAGCTGGAGCAGGTAGCTGACAGTGCTTATCCCTTTAACCCCTTAAGGACCAAACTTCTGGAATAAAAGGGAATCATGACATGTCACACATGTCATGTGTCCTTAAGGGGTTAAGATGGCCGCCGGACTAACAGCCGTTAGTATGGGGAGGATAGTACCTCCCTGTCAGGATCGGGACAGGGATCCAACACGCAGAGTACAAACAGGTACAGGGTACGTATACCGGACCTTAGAATGGCCGGACTAATGTAAGTAGAAGTAAAGAATGGTCTAGAGACAAGCCGAGGTCGAGGGAACGAGAGAGCAGGTAAACGAGAGACAAGCCGAGTCAAAGGGTAATAGAGGTAAACGAGGTAGAACAGACAAGCCGGGTCAAAACCAAAGAAACTAACAGAATACAAGAGCACTGAGTGACTAGACAAGCTAGAACCACGACAGGGCAATGAACAAACGTAGAAAGCCCTCTTTTATACCCTGATTCTAAACAGGTAATCACGCCCCCGACGAATCCTCATTCGTGCTTGGGGCTTGACTGACAGATCGGGTTGGGTTGTCGTCATGACGTCGGCTACTGAACGCCGCGTCATAAAAGGAAGTGGATTCAACCCTTTTGCGAGGAAGAACGTCCAAGTGTCTCACCTCCACAGAGGTAGAGACAGCAGGTACCCTGACACTCCCCTAGTTTGGGCAGCAAAAGCCGGGCAGAGCCGGGCGTTCCTGAGATTAAAACAGCCGAAGTAATGCTGGTTGCGAGCGCCAAAAAAGGCGATCGCGCAAAACTGCAGATCGAGAAGCGTTCGGTAGAAAACCGAAACATCTTTGCGCGAACACACAGAAAAACCGTGCCGTACGTGACAGAAGGCAGGGAGGAGAAACAAACCGCGGAAGAGGTATGGAGAGGGGGTATAGACGGCGGGGAGCCGTGGAAATCACCTGGGAAGTCAGAGGCAAAGTCCCAGGGGTAGAAAAAAGGGGGGGGAGAAGGGTCCCTGAGGAAAAGGGGAGAGCAGACTCCAGAGGAGAGGGGTTAGCTCCCGAAATGGGGTCAATAGTATATATACTTAAATAGGAATAAGTATTAGAGTATATATACAATGTCACAGCTATGTAAATAATGACAATATGTATAATATATCAGCTGAATAATGAGAAACCAAATTTTGTACTTAGCTTCTGTGATGGAGCAGCAAAGAAAGAGGAAATTATGTCATATGTTACACCTCTTATACTCTATACTGCATTGTGATTGGTTCTCAGTTTTGTCACTCTTTTCTTTGCTGCTATGGAGTTAGTAAAGAAAGATTATGCAAAATACGAAGCCTCCTGTCGTGATAAAATTAATGGACTTTACTGCTTGTTGCTAATTAAGCATTCCTGATTTTCATTTGCAACCAATTACTATTTCTCTTGTGAAGATATACTTAAACAATATTCCCATTCTTCGTGCATTATTATTTTAAAACATTATTAAGGTTAAAGATCTTTATTTAAATAAAATATATTTTCTTAAAGTGACAGTATCTAATTTGTTACTTCACCTGCAGTTGAGTTCCAAATAATTTTCTCACGAGTGTATTACAACTTTCTTGAATTTCATTAAATACATCCGTCATGAAGGGGCTACCAGAGCTACCATTTAAAACCAAAAAAACCCCAAAGAATTGTATTTGAATGCATTCATTTGATGGAATCCTAAATTTAAATATTAGTAAGTGTTTTTTTAGTTGCTCCACCTGTACTGATGTTAGCCTATTAACCTCTACATCGTCAAAATATTTCCTGGTGACATCTCTTTTTCTCAGTTGACCCAGAATATTATAAAGTTTTTCCTGAGTGGAAATAAATTATCCTTTAATCTCCAAGAATATTCTGATCTTTCATATTTGCTTTTGATCTCACAAATAACAGGATGTCCGACCATGCAACTGTATCAATAATCCATATTTTTTTTTAAACGGCCCTTAAACCAGTAGCATTGGTTCTGGTTTCTTTCTTTAGACTGGAAGCATGTCCAGTTTGGAGAAAGGATGATGTGTGATAGAAAAAAAAAAAGTACATCCCTTTTCTGAGGGGTTAGAGCGTTGCACATATCATAGAATTGAAATTTACTAGATGATTCTTGAAATGTTCTAGCAAGTCTTTTAATATGCATGTCTGGTTTCTTATTTACAGGAATGGATTTATCTGACACATAATCAACCACACAATTGAAATCCCCAAATATATGAAAGTGCCGTGAACCTCATTTTATGTAAGATGCCATTAATAAAGTGAATTTTCTTTCTATTAGGAGCATAAATATTAAAAATGGAAAAGATTGTATCTTCCAGCTTACATATCAAAAACAAATATCTCCCTTTATCATCTGTTAACTTAAACAAACATACATATCTGGAGATCGAAGTGATCAAAATAACCAACCTTTTTCTTTTTTTTTTTAATCTTAAGTGAAGAGTGTTCCACGGCAGAAATTATTTTCCCCTTTATTCTTAGCACATCCTACCCTCTACAATGCGTTTCCGGAATACTGTAAACATCAATTCTCTGTTTGATAATTGTATTAATCAGAGTAAGCCTTTTTTTTTGCCAGTCACAGTTATTCTTTCACTCATCCCAATAGACTCTACTGAAGCTTTGACTGAAGAGAGACCTGCTTTAGAAAATGCATGTACCAATGCACAGGGAGGTAACAATGACCTTTATAGTATGGCAAGCTGCATCTTGATAGTCTAGTTTGTGATGTAAATCAAAAAATCAAATCTCTTTAATAACAAAAATGTGTCACCCATAACAAACCTTTAGTTAACTACTGAGTTGTGCAAATGTACGTGCATTGACACAACACACAAAGCCACTGTGCTAATACATGTCCATCATCATGTTTATCTTACAGCAAAGATGTTCTACAGAGCAGGCATCCTGGATGAAACTATAATTATAATCGGGGTTATCATATATTAGTTGCATTTATAGCTGCAGTTTTCACCGTTACAGTCATGGAATGCAATAATTATTTTGCCTACATCTATTTGAAGAATATCAAAACATTTTTAAAAACCGTAACTGCGGCTACTGCTTTATTTTAACTCTTTTGTCACCAGAGACCAAGACCCTATGCTTTACTTTGCGAGTTAACATTTTGCAACAAATGGGTAAAAGAGCATAGTGATTTCTTCACTCTAACCAAAAGGACTATGGGAATGTGTGACGTTCAGGTCCCTGTAGCCTATGTCCCCAACTATCCACTTATTGTTTGATTTATGTCTGTTTCGCTGCCCTTGCATTGACCCTGAGGGAGGGCTGTGTGGGAAGTTGGTGTGTGAGATTATAGAGAGGGCTGATGTAGATGTGGGTTCTGCAGAGCGTCTGGAGCCGGAGTATATGCAGGGAGACTGATAAATAGCCAGGAGAAATACATCAAGCTTAATAAGCCTAGTCCAGCTTGTAGTGGTGACTCCATCTGGAGAGATCTGCGTTTCACCATTTCTCTGTGCAGGTACTGTACTTCTTTACAAATAAATATATATATATATATATATATATATATATATATATATATATATATATATATATTACACATAAAAAGCCATTGTTGCAATAATAAATCAACAAATGTAACTATAAAATATTTTATTAAATACAAATGATAATTTTAAATAATCTAGTGTATTTGTTAAACTGTAAACTTTTGAAAAATTAATTTGGAAATTGCTAACTTTGCAAACTTTTTCCGTCACTATTTTCAGAATGCACTTGTCTATTACCTGCATTTTTAATGATTACAGTATTATACATGTTTTAAAATACAGTAACATTTAATATGGCTTCCTTAAAATATATTGTTAATATCAGTTAATGTCAGAATTTTATTTATTGTATTAATTATGCTCTAATAATATGTAATCATGTACACATTATGGTATGCTGTTGGTGTTCTAAAGTTATATTGGAATCTGTGAGTAATACTTTTACCAAGGTAATTCACTGAAGTGAGAATTTAAAGTGAATGTCAAATTTAAGGCCAAAGTAGCTGAACTGGAAGCATGGATTACTTAGAGAATGTTCCAATGTGAAATTCACTTTGAATTCTCGCTTTAGTGAATAACACTGTATAGGTTTTAAGTTCACCATAACTCATTTGTTGTTCATAACTTACAGCCCAGACTTAAGTAATTGATCGCAGAGTTTATATAAGGGGAGTTTATGAAGAATACATATTCAGTGTTAAAAATGCAAACAGTTATTTGGAGTTGTATAAGTTGTTTTAATAAACTGTCCTGTTGTTAATAGAGGTTTGTATATTCTATTAGAGACCTCTTTTGGACTATCAAATTCCCCAGAACCCATTGTCTAGTGAATAAATTAATCAGATTTCCAGTTTGGCTATTTCTGCCTTAAATTATAAATTCACTTTGAATTTAAGTTGAATTCTCAGCAATGCTCGCTTTAGTGAATTATGCTGTTCTGGTGACTGAAGAGCTGACATAGATGAATAAAGAAGAATGTATAGTAAATCACTTGATGAGTTAAGTGGAAACCATGCTCAGTGAAGGTTCTGAGTTTTCTACTGGTGTAACTTAGTGTGGAATTTAGAGGTATTTTTTTAATAGCAGAGATGAGCCTCTTAGTCAGAAGATTGTTACCATTAACTATAACATTTGTCAAGAACTACATAATTTAAATAGTCAATTTAAATTCCATGTTAAGCTACATTACTGATAAGCATGCACATCTAAAAAATATTGTATGAAAGAGGTTGGAAAAAATTCCACAGTAGTCATAATATGGTTGGAGAAATTATCTTCCTTCTTGACAGTTCTAAGTGGTGTGTGCTTGTTTGTAATGTAGCTCACCATGTAGAACATGATCACAGATTTGTTATTGGTTTTTACCAAAATAATTTAATGAGTGGAATAAAATCCTGTCTGCAGGAAAAATAAACTTCAGTCTATGACCTCGATTTAATAAGCTTTCCAAATGACTCAATACTGTTAGAAACATTTTACAAGTTATTTTTCTATCAAAATTCCCATAGACTTTAGTGGTGAAGTCTGTAAATAAGTCATTTGTAAAATCATACAAATATGGAAAGCTTATTAAATCGAGGCCTTTATTAGATTAGCATTCTACAAAATGTAAGGAATTTGACAGATAGTTTTGATAGTGTTCTGGATATTCTTCTTATATAGGTTTAGGCTTTCTGTCTCGGTCAACAGAAAAATGTATGATCAATGTTATTTTGTCGTTGGGTCTATTAAAGTAAACAGCAAATTGGAGGGATCTGGCATTGAACCTTCATACTTTAGGCCAAAATAACTGTAATGGAAACAACACCAATTAAACAGCAGTGGAGATTAATTTCTAAAGTAGCTTAAAGGGACACTTCAAGCACCATAAACTCAGATGTGGTTATAATGCCAACTGTAATCTGGCTCCCGCCAAGGTATGTAATCAAACAATTTAAGAACAGTTTGACAACTTACCTGGGGTCTGCTGGGTACTGGGCGCCTCCTCCTCTGGCGAAGGAAGGTTCAGGCGTATAGAGCTAGCTAATTGGCTAAACGAGTCAGCTGAGCGTTACAGTCAATAAGCACCATCTTGTACTGCTTGGCTTAAGCTCAGTGCAGGAAGCTTCAAGCTAGTGAGGAGGTGCAAGTGGATGTCCAGTGGCCCCCGTGTAAGTAATAAAATCAGTTTTACTCCTTACCTTGTGAGGGATCCAGGGTACTCCTAACTCTATAACTATTACATGGCTCAAGGGTGGTTATGCTGCATAACTCCATCACTACTACAGAGTGCTAGAGTGGTTATGGTGCTTGGAGTGTTCCTTTAAAGGATCTGTGTGGGCACCATAAAAACGTAATGGAAAGTTGTCATGGTGCCCAAAAGGTCCCTTCTTACCCAAAAGAGTTAAACCATTCACCACTGGTTTAACTTCAAATGTTGCTTTCCAGCTCTGAATCTCCCTGTTTCCATTGGCATCCCATTTATAAAATTAAATTTGTGGAAGCATGAAGTGCTGCTGGACAGGGTCACCTCTGATGCTCTAATCCAATCAGTAGCCCCCCATTAATAGAAATGTACCTTTTTTTGTTTCAGTATCCCTACTAGCATGTGTATTCATTACAAAATAATTATACATTTTTAAATTTCAGAGAGGAGTGCCAATGGACAAATCCACCATGGGTGCCAAGTACCCTAGGTATGATTCTGGTACCATGCCTCAGTGGGAAACCTCACCCCAGAAGATATATGTTATAGTGAACATAGACTGTTGCCAAAAAAAAAAACGTAACTTTGAACAGATCAGCATACAAACTTGGTCATTTAAGGGATGCTCTAAGCACCATAACCCCTACGTGTTATTGCAGTGGATATTGTGGAAGGAGTCATTATATACAGTTCCACAAGTTTTTGTAAACCAGGGCTGCCTCACCATCCCTCTCTGCTTCCACTGAGATATTGCAGAATTATTATAAATCAATCAGGCAATTTGACAAATATTCTTGGTCCATAACTGTGGCAGAGCTCCCTGTACCCAGGCTGTGTACATCTGCCCATGATCGCTTCCTATCTGGGGGAAACCGAGGAAAACTGCCGCTCTTCTGCCCCAGTCGCCATGGTTTGACTGGGGTCCTTCTGGAGCTTTTCCACTCGACCAGGCTGCAGCTCTCCTTCCAGGCAGGTATCGTCCCCTCTACCTATTCCGCTGCAGCCCTTGTTCCAGGTGGGTATCATCCTCTCTTCCTATTCCACTGCAGTCCTTCTTTCAGGCAGGCATCGTCCCCTCTGCCTACTCCACTGCAGCCCTTCTTCCAGGCAGGTATCCATCTCTGCCTGCAATGTGATTAAATCGAGGTACTTGCGGCTTTCAGGCTTAGCTCTCTTGATATATCCCAGGTCTAGAGGGATCATGCAGCCAGTCAACAGGTACGACAACTCTGTGGCTCAGATGCCTTAAAATCCACACAGGACACCGTTCCAAAAGGAATTGACATCCAATACTTTATTTTACTTGGGACTAGCCCATACGTTCATTACATGTACATTGCTGTGACAAACATAATAAAACTCAAATAACCAAAACATGTCACAAAATATACAGGAAATTATAATAGCATAATAACATATTTATAAAGGGATGGGGAAGACATTAATTAACAGAACATATCTCTCCTGCGTGCAGAATTAGCAATATGCAAATCTACCCAAATATGCAAATTAGCAATCCATGCTATTCAGGTAGTGCATATAGCGGTTGCTAGATCCTTGCAACCAACTGGTGGCGCTGTACAGGCTCCACAGCCAAATCCACCTAGTTGATTGCAAGCATTAGTAAGACAGGAGAACACACTAACATTTAACCTCAAACCACCACATTATACACACACATACACACACTCTGCACCCACAATGGACACAGGGTGACTTAAACATAGTAAAAGTCCAGGTTCCTACATAAAATGTTCTTATGAAACCCCAGGTAATGCTGACTTCAACCAAAACAGCTATTTGTCAATCTTTCAGATGAATCAAATCTTTAAAACAGACTACTGGGGCCATCTATAGTAAAGCGGGGGAGGGAGGGGGGTGTCAATCTGGTGTGCATGATAAGGGGGGACTGGTTGCCAAAGATGCTTTCTCAGCTGATGCAATTGTGTGCTTGTGCTGATATAAAAATTAAACATGTATTGTGCATGTTTATATTGATGTAGAATTAACTGTTCTTGCAAGTGCAAGAACAGGCCCGGACTGGCCATTGGGCACAACGTGCAATGCCATGGGCCAAGGCTGATAGGGCAGCACCGGCCTTTAGAGGGAGCTCTGTCCCATCATGGGCCGAAGGCAATACTAGATGTCGTGGGCAAGGTAGCCAGACAGCCTTCGTCTCTTTCTTGTGAGCTCTGATGTAATAACAGTGTTGCCGTGGTAACCCGCAGCAACGCTCTGAACCACAGAAACTTGTAAAAGGCAGAGACATGGTCTGTACCCTGCTGAGGTACAGACCAAATAACTGGCCCACTGGTCCACCAGGAATCAGTATGCCCCCTCTCTTTCTGCAAGGTAATAATAAGGAGGGGGAATAAATGTTTGTCTGGTTTATTTATTTATAATTCAATTAATTAATTAAGCCTCATCCTACCCCCTATACACACACTACACCCCCTGCACTCACACACATATGCTATTCTCCTACCCTGTGCACTCACACATGTATTACACATACTACGTACACTCTATATCCCCTATAATCCCCCTACACTCTATACCCCATATAAATACACACATTACACCCCCTATACTCACACACACTTCTCCATATCAATATACCCCTATAAACACACAACCCTTAAGCACAGTATACCCTTATAAACACACTACAACTTCTGGATACACACACTATATGCCCTATACACACACTATACCCCTATAGAAACACTACACCCCTATGCACATTCACACACACACACTATACCCCTACACATACACATTATTGCATCTATACACACAAATGCATAGACACTCTTCAGCTCTAGATATATACACAATGCAAATCCCTGCAGCCCCATGCACATACATACAGTACAGCCCATACATGCACACACAAGACCCCCTAGACAGATAGACTCTACAGGTTTTATAAACATGCACACACTTTATACCCCAAAAAAAACACAGCCCTTAGCCTCAAATAGCGTGCCACAAACCCCTTTACACACACTCTAAAACACAAATAGTCTCCTCTACACACATGCTATCCCACAAGCAACTTCCAAACACATACAGCACCACACATGCACAGCACACTTTAATAGTCTTGTACCACTTTTACCCTTAGTATCAGCAAAAGAAAAAGGAACTTTTCTCCATCTGCATGCATGGGATGCTCTGGAGGGGCAGCACATAGCACTCATTCGTGGGGGAGCGTGTGTCAGGCTACCTTGTGTATCAGTCAGGGGTATGTCACAGGCTGGCGTCACATTGCAGGGTATTGGGGACATGCCTACCAACTCTCAGCTTGTCCCCAGCGATTCTCAAGTCAGCCGCGATAACCCTGCTTTCTTTTATGACGCGGCTAATGAGCGCTGATGTCATGATGCCAAGAACGCCAAGGTATTTGAACGAGAAAATTTTGGGGGTGTTGTTACCTACCTAATTGAACACGGTATTTAAAGAGAAACCAGGGAGAGACTTGCCCTGTTGTGGTTCTTGTTTGTCCCAAGAGCGCGTATTCCGTATTGGTATTCTTGTATTCTGACCTGGGCTTTATTTGACTATTCCTCCTTCTGTGTTCCTTTGACCTCGGCTATTGCATTATCGTTGATCCTGATTTCTGGTACTTCTGACCTCAACTTGCTATTTGACTATTCTTTGTGTGTGCAGTCTTAGTCCAGCCATCCTAAGGTCCGGTATACATTACTAGTATTTGCATTCTGCATGTAGGATCCCCAAACATTCCAGACAGCGTGCTTGTCATTGGTGATGACATGACATGCCTCCTTTCTGGCCCTATGCAAGAATATGTTGAGGTTCTCACCTTGTACATTTTTGTGAACTGGAACAATAGACAAATAGCCATAGATGGCTAGAAACAGGTTTTCCATATTTCTATTTGGGAGGTATGCAATATATTTGGAAAGGCTAATACATTTTCTTTAATTTACTGTTTCCTTGAACTTTCAGGTTGTATCAAAAATGATCATAATTTAAATAACACTCCTATTATAATTGCCACTCCAAAATTACATTTTAGGTACTAATTACAATTGATAATTATGAGTGCCAAAAAATAGCAACATCATAGCCATAGCTCCTCACCTAAGATGTTTAGTCTGTTTCAAAGACTTTATCAAGACTACAGCAATTTTTTATTTTGTTAGTGGCGCATATATTATGAGTGGGAGCCTTATTTAAATTGTAACACCACTTTTATTACTTTGTCAGCAATGTACAGTATATAACATGCCAATTGCATGTATCTATAAATCTCACTGTTTTGTGTGGTTTTGTCATACGGATTTAAATTTGACTTTTTCCCAGTTTTGAAGCTATGCACGTCAACTATATGCTTCATAAATAACAGTAAAGGAAGTAATTTATAGGGTCTATAAGTATAAACAAGTTTTGGGGATTATTTTTCTCTGGTCTCATATAAATATTAAGGAAAAATATCTTTCCCACTATAGTTATAAACAATCTGATTAAGTTGTCAAGTAAATGTTTATTTCTGTTAATAAGTGATTGTATATTTCAGCTTAGAATTTTGCATTTACATAGTTTACATAATGTAATGTCAATTTGTCAGTAGAATTTTTTTTTCTATGTGTACAAATATATTCAATATGTATCTAAAATTAATTAAATATTATATAGATAAATAACAGTTGATATGCGCAAACTGTTTACTGTAGTGAGGCAGTTAGCTGTTGTAAGTACGTATAGTTTAAGTATGTTGTTTTTAGGACTCTTTCTTTAAGAATTTGGGCATAAGGACTCAAACAGGGAGTCATCAGATAGTCTAAATTTGCATAAAATGCCAAAGTACTGGCAAGTGTTTTAACCAGTAATTAACCAGTTATAGATCATATTACATTGATATACAAATGTGCAAGTTTGAATTGGAAGCTGCTACTTGGGACTTTTGCTACAGTTATGTTTTTAACATTTTGAGTGGGTATACATAACATTGTAGTGTGTGCTATTAGAAAATAATGCCCTCAAGGAGTGCAGGTACATCATATTATTTCATGATACATCTCAGTGTCTTATGAATATCTACACAACAAAGATATGGAAATATTTATCCTTTTAAGGGTTATAGCTCATGTTTGTTTTGTTGTCAATCTTTGGGCAATATGAGGGCATTCATGAAACCTGGTTTGCCAAAGATTGGTAAGAGCCATACTCACAGGCAGCAGCTGCTATGTGATACAACCCATCTCCTGATAAGTCAGGAGAGAACATTGGTAGACAAAATTGCACTATTGATAAAATTGCACAATTGCAAATCTGTTGCTGTGGAGAAGTGCAAACCCTGCTAAGTTGCACAGGCCAAGACAGATATGTGCTGCTCTTAGATTAGGAACCCCACACTACAATACTGGTCACATTATGCATTACATTTTTTAATGTAGAGTGTAATGTTGTCTATGACACACTGCGTGAGATACCAAAACATATATATTTTTTTATTTTAGAAGACTAAAGGGAGCATATACTTTCTCATGACAAATAGTAGGCTACCAAGATATCCGAATAGGAAAAAACTTATATCTTAGCTGTCTCAGCTATTTTGTTCAAAAATATGTCTGCTTTCCCCAATTCTGCCTTCAGTGAACAAACCCCAGTGACTGAGATAATATATGTCTATAATAAACTAAAAATAGACACTTTAGTAAAGGCTCTCTTCAATATAGGGTCAGATTTACATCTTCAGAGCCTGTAGATAGAAATCTGTAGCCCAAACAATCTTTCTCGATCCTCTGTAACTCAGATAGGTCAGAAAGTTAAAACATGGCTATATTGCAGGCACCCTTATAAGGGGACAGGCTAGAAGAATCATCAAGTTCTGTTATATTATGACACTGCTTTGGTTTATAGTTTTATATTTTAATATATTATTGCTTTAAATAATTTAATGCAAATTTCCTGCACATAACTTTGTCCATCACACATTAAAAAATGATGCCATATAACAACATCCACTACAAAGTCAGAGATATTTTTAACTTAAAAAATTCAATTTACTAGTGTCCAAAACATGCTAGACTTTGTACTTAGCTTCCAAAACTGATTAGTCAGATAATGATACTGTGATTCACTAACTTGCCTGTGTTTCAAACAAATATTTGCAGT
This sequence comes from Pelobates fuscus, assembly GCF_036172605.1. Classification (NCBI taxonomy): domain Eukaryota; kingdom Metazoa; phylum Chordata; class Amphibia; order Anura; family Pelobatidae; genus Pelobates; species Pelobates fuscus. The sequence continues at coordinate 130,774,714 of NC_086317.1, forward strand.
GAAAGATAACAGAAAACTGCAAAAATAATCCCATCACTTTTGCACTGCCTCCACAAACTCCCTCTCTACATTTTGGTGAGTACAAAATGTAAATACAACACAGTACAAAGTGCTGACTGAGTCCAGAAAGACCATAGTATACTAGTTGAAGTTGAATCTCATGGTCATTTTCAAGTAATGTGAATGGTCCTAGAATTTTCTCTGGAACTCTTAAAGGGGAACTGTCACTTCTCAGGATTTATATTATGTATACTTACCCCTATAATTAACAACTGTTCCAGGATTAGGAATAAGAAAACTGTTGGCCTTTTCAGGCTCACTTGGTTACGAGCATTGACAAATTTTGACATTGACATTCTTTAAAGGAACACTATAGCGTTAGGAATTCAAATATGTATTTCTAATGCTACAGAGCCCATTCCGCGGCAAATAAATGGTTAACCATTTATTTGCTTGCCTTAATCCAGCGCCAGGCTCCCTCAGCGCAGGTGACCTCTCCTCCATCAATGTCAGCTCCCAAGTGGAGCCGAATGTGCATGCGCATCCAGAGGTGCGCACACATTCAAACCCGCCCATAGGAAAGCATTACTCAATGCTTTCCTATGGAAATCTTTTTTTGATGCTGGAGGTCCGTGAGGATGTCCAGCGTCAAATAAGTGCGATTTACTGGGTGTAAATAGCGGAAGCGCCTCTAGTGGCTGTCAGGGAGACATTGAGCTGAAGTGGTCCTTTAAGGCTCAGTTACTTTATATTCAGTATTGTGCCCAATCTGGCTTCACATAAGAAGGAAATTATTTGTTTTATTGTGCTTTCCTTTAGATTAGAGCCCAATGTGGCATCTGGGGATAGGTTTTCTTTTTTTCTATGTCAGACTGTGCTCTTGAAAATATTTATATATCACACTTTTGTCCTAATTTACTTGGGCAGTTTTTTTTTGGTAAAATGTTTTTAGAAATCATTTTATTTAAAAACATTTTAAAAAAATTAAAAAACAACAAAATATTATTCTGCTTCTAAGTACTACAATCTGTCTACTATCTGTAGTATCTGTAGATATCAGAGTATATATAAAGAAAATGCTTCTGCTCCAAAAATAAAAAAAAATTATATAATTGCTTCAATACTCCAAAAACATGTGTATTTAACTTACTCACTAAGAGCTGAGAACAAAACAGCATCCTATGTACTGAGGTAGTGAAAGCTGTATTTTTCCATGTTAGAGAAGTGCTCTTTTTACTCTGAGGCTGAGCCAAAAATGTCAACAATTAAACCAGATATAAGAACAATTTGCCAAAAAAACAACACATTACACTCTGCTCATTAAAATACTTATTGTATGGCACAAAAGTTTTTTTGGGTGATGGGGTGAGGGAGATCCACGATACTGATACACTATGTGAAATGGTCCACAGGAAAAAACTAATTGGGAACCCCTGGCTCCTATGCCCCTCTTATGGCAAGTTTTTTCCAGTAATCAATAATCTAAATATTGTGGGCTCCAACTCCCACAACAGTGAACAGACCAACTCGCTCACATGATTAAAGAAATATTACATATTTCATGTTGGCAGGGGATAGACCTCCATATAAATAATTCAAGATAATAGAACTAATATATAAACATTTTAGCATACCTGATATAACAAATATCTATTAGCCTGCATGTTTTGTTCTGAAACTTTCATCTGTTTGTGGGGGGAAGCTAGCCCTTCTCCATATGAAAAGAACACAATAGTCACTCAGAACACTTCATCTCATTTTATTTAACCCTACAATGTAAAACATTGCAGGTCTAAAACCACCTCTATTGGCTGTCTTGGAGGTGCTTCCTGATAGCAGCATTTACTTGGAGGAGTGTGGTGTTTGTGCTTTCCTAGTTCTAATCCATTACATTTTCTTGAAAAGCAATGGATTTGAGGAGATTGTAGATGATATCACTTGGATGCTTACATCATCAATGGAGGAGCAGGAGATTGCAGCAGATGAGTCCAGAGTTGCAAACGAGAGAAGAAAACTTTATTTTGCTTAATTTTACATAGTAAAGGGAAGTGGACAGAAAAGGGGTGAACAGAGACGACTATTTCCACAACTAAAGGTTCCCTTTAAAGTGTTACTCCCGGCACCATGACCACTTGAGTAATTTGACGTAGTCGTTGTGCCTGGAGTGTATATGTGCAGCATTTCACTTTGGAAGAGTTCTGGACTAATGTTATTTCTGTTCAAATTTCTTTGCACGGAGGCTCACTCATTGGTTGACAGTGGTCAGCTAACACTCTGGTCAGCTTCTGCTGCTCTGTAGAAGCCAGATGTCTTAAACCTGCCTTCAAAGAAGAGCAGGAGCCCAACAGGACCCAGGCAAGAGAGCTAACTGTTAAAAATAAATTTTGCCCCAATACCATGGAATGCGGCCAGGGTATTCCTATCATCATAACCAGAAGGAGCTAAGGATGGTTTATTACCCCCAACAAATACTTTTAGAACACATATACTATACAAATACAATTGATCTAACAATGATCTAGCGAACTACATAATTATATATATATATATATATATATATAGATTGGGAAGCTAATCTGGCTGCAGTGCTTTTTTTTTTTTCTCTTATGTATGAAGCTAGGAGGTGCACCATGCAAGCATATTATCCAGGTTTCAAGTTCAAATTTTGCACCACAACTTGGGGCTCTGCCATCGGATGGCCCATGCATTTAAGGCCACCTGATTGGTATTATCCCTGAAGATGCCCTAAGTAGATTATCAGGATACAGGCTGTGAGAGAGAAATAGAAGTAGAACCTATAAACTAAATTATAGGTGAGTACAAAGGAGAACCTATAAGCAAAATTATAGGTGAGTATGAAGGAGAAGAGAAGGAAAACCTATAAACGAAATTATAGGTTACAAGTATATACAACTAAACAACAATAAAAAGGAACAAGTAATACTGATAGGTTTAACGTTTAGAGGATCAGTCTCTTTGGTTTTGAAGGTTGTACAGCAGGGTTTATCATAAATCAAAGTCCAGTATTTGAATAAAGCTGGATAGCCAGGTTGGTTAAATAGTTACCGGTAATTTGTAGGAACGAAGTAATAATGAAACAAAGTCCAGTATTGACTAAAGCTGGTAGGGATAGACGATCAGGATCTCCAGGTTGGTTAAGCAGTGTGCATCTGAATGTGTGTGTATCTGTGTTTCATGGTGTGTGTAATTGTGTGTATCTGAGTGTGTATCTGTGTGTCAAAGTGTGTGCATGTGTCAAGCTTTGTATCTTTGTATCTGTGTGTATGTGTCAGTGGGTATTCGAATGTGTGTATGTGTCAGTGTGTTCATATGTGCGTATCTGTGTGTTAATAAGGATGTATTGTATATCTGAGTGTGTATGCGTGTCTGTTAGTGACTGTGTGTGTCTGTTAGTGACTGTGTATTTCTGTCAAGGTGTGTATCTTTGTGTGTATGTGTCAGTGGGTATTCAAATGTGTGCATGTGTCAGTGTGTCCATCTGTGTGTATCTGTGTGTTAATAAGTATGTATATCTGTGTATGTATGTATGTATGTGGCAGTGTATCTGCATACATCCCAGCAATCAAACACCACTACAAAATGAAACACAAACATTACATGCAAATGCAATCATTATATCCAAACACACCCCTGTATTAAAATGCTAAAGTTATACACAAATCAACTTTACACACAAAACCACACCTCCTCCTAAGTATTGCAATCTGTTTACTACCTGTAGAAATTAGTGTACGTATACCAAAAAACAGTTGCTAAAACAAAAAAAAAAGAGAGAAAACATAACATAATCTGCTTATTAAAAGTTTCACACTATGTTGCAAAATATTTTTGGGGTCCCACAATGTTGGTACATTATGACAAGGGGTTCCACAGATAAAATTAGTTGGGTACCCCTGTCTTAGAGCTTCATTCTGAAATATTTATAACATAACAGTTATGGCACATAAAACACAATATGTAGAACATAGTATCGATATACTGAAAACCTCAGAATATAAATCTTCACAAATCATTTATATATTATTGAGGGGCTTTTATGCTATGAAGTGTGCCTCCCCTGTGTAGGTGAAAAGGTGTTAGTGGGGAGGTGTGACATTCCTCATTAATATTTTTGAATTTAGTTTAGAGCAATTTAGAGTCCCGATACCCAGATTAAAAAAAAAATGTCAGAGGCATCCGCATAATCAAAAATTGTATAATTGAAGTGTTTGGTACAACAAGGACTGCTGTTATTGTGTACGGTTGTGTTCAGTAAAATGACGACTAACTATGTTCAATATGGGTTCACATGCTACCTTGGCCTTGAATTAAAAAACTGCTGTTTTTTATGCACTAACATTAATAATATATTATAAGAGTAACAATTCCACATCAATTAAGTAATTTATCCATTATTATTTGATTTCGGAAAGGAGGGGAGGTATGAATTTTAAGTTTACTTTCTGGGGAGATGTGAGACTAAAAAGGTTAAAGGACCACTCTAGGCACCCAGACCACTTCAGCTTAATGAAGTGGTCTGGGTGCCAGGTCCAGCTAGGGTTAACCCATTTTTTTTATAAACATAGCAGTTTTAGAGAAACTGCTATGTTTATTAATGGGTTAAGCCTTCCCCCAAATCCTCTAATGGCTGTCTCATTGACAGCCGCTAGAGGCGCTTGCGTGATTCTCACTGTGAAAATCACAGTGAGAGCACGCAAGCGTCCATAGGAAAGCATTGTAAATGCTTTCCTATGCGACCGGCTGAATGTGTCAGGGTTTCTTTGCTGTTTTAAACAGCAAAACCTTTCTGTTTCAGTGATTGAGTTTGCAGCTGCTATTACTTGAGCTGCTTCTGCTTGTTGCCACGGTTACTCACCTGTGAGTAGTAATCAACCCTGCTGCTAATCAGTTCTGCCTATTTAAGCAGCTAAGCCCAGAACCTCCTTGCCCTTGCGTGGTTTCCTGTTTCCCAGAAGTCTCCTTGTTCCTGTGTTTCCTGTTTGATCCTGGTTCCTGACTCCGGCCTTGTTCCTGACTCCGCTGCTCTCCGTGCTCCTGATCCTGGCTTGTCTGACTACCCGCTCTGGTGACTGACCCCTGCTTGATTCCTGGACTTTGCTTTTGTTTATTATTTGTTATTTATTAATAAAGGTGTGTTTGCATCTACTTCTGTCTCTGTCTGGTTCCTGGTCCCTGACATTACGCAAGGGCCATGAATACAGATGGTACAGGCAAGACACCTATACCTAACCTGCTTACCCAGTGGGACCAGCAGAACCACCATTTGGACCAGTATGCCCATCTGGATCCAGTACCCGGCCAGCCTGCGATTGCGGCCGCCTCTGCCTCACTTCCTGTTCTAGCACCGGTTGTAACCTCCAAACCTGTAGCGGCTAGAGAAATGACTGGGTCTGTCCCGCTCCCTCAGCATTTTGGGGGCGACCCAGCACAGTGCAGAGAATTTATAAATCAGGTTAAAGGATACCTTGAAACCCTGCCCCAGGCATTTCCTACAGACAGTGACAAAGTTCACTTCATGATTTCTTTGCTGTCTGAAAAGGCCCTAGCTTGGGCAAAACCTCTCTGGGAGGCGGAGAAGCCTATTATTTACAATTACCCTGAATTTGTTGCATCCTTCAATAGGGTTTTTGATATTCCAGCTCGCTCCACCCCTACTGCCGAACTACTCATGTCTAATTCTCAAGGCACAAAAACTATTGTAGAGTATGCCAGTGAATTCCGTACCATGGCAGCAGAGGGTGGCTGGAACAACGAGACTCTTGTGGCTGCCTTTGCACAAGGTCTCTCCGATGTGTTTAAAGATGAGATTGCAGCCAGAGAATTACCTAAAGATCTCGAGGAACTGATATCATTTGTCACCCTCATTGACATCAGACTCCGAGAGAGATCCTCATCCAAGGAGCGCCTGCGGAGGCCTCTTGTAAATTTGACACCGAGCTTTTCTTGCCCACCCGAACCTCCCTCACCTCCCTTGCCTCCTGGTCCTGAGTCCTCTGTCTGTGTGGAGCCAAGGCGGTTAGGCTTCTCACGCCTCTCGGCCGAGGAGAGAGCCTTTAGGAGGAGGGAGGGCCTGTGCCTATACTGCGGACACCACGGTCACATGTTAAAGTTTTGCCCGATCCGTCCGGCAAAGGGTCCGTACCCAAGATACTGTCAGGGGCAGATCTTGGGTGGTCTTTCTGCAGACCCAGAGATATGTGTGCACAAACCCTTGGTGCCCGTTATCCTCTCCTGGTCTGATTCATCCATTGAAACCCGGGCGTTACTTGATTCTGGGGCTGCAGGCTTGTTTATAGATTGTGCATTTGCAGCAAAGCACTCTATACCCTTACAGTCTCGCAACTCCCCACTAGCCTTCGAAGCCATCGATGGCAGACCAATACAGCCAACCCACGTGACCCAAGAAACCGTGCCCATATCTCTGGCTGTAGGGGCTCTACATCATGAGACGACCCAATTCCAGGTCATTTCCTCTCCATATTACCAGGTTGTTTTGGGATACCCTTGGTTACAGAAGCATAACCCCACAATTGATTGGCGCAAAGCTGAGATATTATCATGGTCCCAGCAATGCACATTGTCCTGTCTCCAGAAACCGGTCAAAGTTTTGGGCGCATGTTCTGCCTCTTCCTTACCCGCTGAGTACCAAGAATTCCAAGATGTATTTGACAAGGGTCAAGCCAGCGTTCTGCCACCACACCGTCCGTATGACTGTGGTATCGAACTCCAACCGGGTACCAATCCTCCCCGGGGCCGGATTTACCCACTGTCTGTAGCAGAAAATCGAGCCATGGAGGAGTATGTTACCGATGCACTGTCTAAGGGTTTTATTCGGAAGTCATCTTCTCCTGCCGGGGCCGGCTTTTTCTTTGTAAAGAAAAAAGATGGCGAGTTGAGACCCTGTATCGACTATAGGGGTCTCAATCGCATTACTATTAAGAATGCCTACCCCATTCCATTAATCACGGAATTATTTGACCGCCTCAAGGGAGCAACGGTCTTCACCAAACTTGATCTGAGAGGGGCATATAATCTCGTCCGGATAAAAGAGGACCACGAATGGAAAACCGCATTTAACACCAGGAGCGGCCATTACGAATACCTAGTAATGCCCTTTGGTCTTTGCAATGCTCCGGCGGTTTTCCAAGAATTTATAAATGACGTCCTGCGAGATATGCTGCAGCAATGTGTGGTGGTTTATCTTGATGATATTCTGATCCATTCCACATCTCTCGAGAACCATCACGCAGACGTTTCTCGTGTTCTACAGAGACTTAGAGAAAATAGTCTGTTCTGCAAATTGGAGAAACGTGAGTTTCACTGCAAACAGGTTACATTCTTGGGATATGTTATCTCAGATACTGGATTCTCTATGGATCCGGAGAAACTTTCGGCTGTACTTAAATGGCCTCGACCTACGGGTCTTCGCTCTATACAACGGTTTCTGGGCTTCGCCAATTATTATCGGAAGTTCATACGCAACTTTTCTTCCTTGGTTAAACCTCTCACGGACATGACCAGGAGAGATGCTGATCCACAGCATTGGTCACAGGAAGCCATTACTGCCTTTGAGTCTCTCAAAGTCGCCTTTGCTGCTGCCCCTATACTGGCACACCCTAACCCTGCCTTACCATTCATTCTTGAGGTCGATGCGTCTGAGACAGGAGTGGGCGCCCTCCTGTCTCAACGTCCTAACCCAGAGAGTTCCAGGCATCCGTGCGGGTATTTCTCGAGGAAATTGAACCCGGCGGAATGCAACTACCAGATTGGTGATAGAGAACTTCTAGCCATAATTTTAGCTCTCAAAGAATGGAGGCACCTTCTTGAGGGTACTTCAGTGCCAATCCTCATACTCACAGACCACAAGAATCTAACATATCTTTCTGAAGCTAAGCGACTTTCCCCCCGGCAAGCTAGATGGGCTCTCTTCCTATCAAGATTCAATTATGTGGTTTCTTACTTGCCCGGTACAAAAAACATCCAGGCTGATGCCTTGTCTCGACAGTTCTCCCCTCCATCTAGAGAGGAGATAACCCCTACTCCTGTGATTCCTCCGGACCATATACTGGCAACCATCCGTACTAACCTCACCTCACCCCTAGGCGAGGAGATTCTGGCTGCACAAAGTAATGCTCCTCCAGAGAAACCTAATGGCCGTTGTTTTGTACCTATTAACCTCCGTACGAAACTATTGAGTACATACCACGACTCCAAAGCAGCTGGACATCCAGGCAAAAACCAGTTAATCTAGTCCGTATCCCGGCAATTTTGGTGGCCTAGTCTCCGTTCGGATGTCACCGCTTTTGTAGCTGCCTGTCCTGTGTGCGCTCAAAACAAAACCCCACGACGCCCTCCAGTGGGTCTCCTGCAAACCATACCTAATGGTGAACGACCCTGGACCCACTTGTCCATGGATTTTATCGTAGATCTTCCGGTCTCTCGTGGCAATACAGTCGTTCTCATGGTTGTTGACCGATTCTCGAAGATGTCGCATTGCATTCCCTTGAAAAAACTACCAACTTCCCAGGAACTTGCAACAATTTTTGGTCGGGAGATCTTTCGTTTGCATGGGTTACCCAAAGTGATAGTCTCAGATAGGGGTAGCCAGTTCGTGTCCAGATTTTGGAGAGCTTTTTGTACGCAAATGGGAATTCAGCTTTCCTTCTCCTCGGCCTACCACCCACAATCCAATGGTGCAGCGGAACGAGCTAACCAAACACTGGAACAGTTTCTGCGTTGCTACATTTCTGACCACCAGAACAACTGGTCTGATCTGCTACCCTGGGCGGAGTTTGCCCACAATAGTGCGATTAATGCCTCCTCCCGGCTATCCCCGTTCCTGGCAAACTATGGGTTTCAACCGTCCATGTTGCCTGATACGTTCTTGCCACAGGAGATACCGGCATTGGAGGGACATCTCAGGGAACTCCGTTCCACTTGGGTGCAGGTTCAGAGTTCTTTGCAACGCGCAATGCAGAACTACAAACTCCAGGCCGACCGCAGACGCCTTCCTGCACCTGCCTATCAGGTCGGAGAGAGGGTCTGGCTGTCTTCCCGCAACCTACGCCTCCGTGTTCCCTCACAAAAACTGGCACCCCGATACGTTGGGCCATTTCGTATACTTCGAAGGGTTAACCCTGTAGCTTACGCACTTGACCTTCCTGCTAACATGCGCATCTCAAATGTTTTCCATGTTTCCCTCTTGAAACCGTTGGTTTGTAATCGCTACACCAACTCAGTGCCACGTCCACGTCCTGTTCTGATTGACAATCATGAGGAATATGAAATACGCAGCATCATTGACTCACGGGTCTTCAGAGGACAGATCCAATACTTGGTGCACTGGAAAGGATACGGTCCAGAGGAACGCTCCTGGGTTCCAGCCTCTGATGTCCATGCACCATCCCTCCTTCGTTCCTATCACGCCCGCTTCCCCATGAAGCCCGGACCCACCAACAGAGATGGGGGGAATCGTTGAGGGGGAGGTACTGTCAGGGTTTCTTTGCTGTTTTAAACAGCAAAACCTTTCTGTTTCAGTGATTGAGTTTGCAGCTGCTATTACTTGAGCTGCTTCTGCTTGTTGCCACGGTTACTCACCTGTGAGTAGTAATCAACCCTGCTGCTAATCAGTTCTGCCTATTTAAGCAGCTAAGCCCAGAACCTCCTTGCCCTTGCGTGGTTTCCTGTTTCCCAGAAGTCTCCTTGTTCCTGTGTTTCCTGTTTGATCCTGGTTCCTGACTCCGGCCTTGTTCCTGACTCCGCTGCTCTCCGTGCTCCTGATCCTGGCTTGTCTGACTACCCGCTCTGGTGACTGACCCCTGCTTGATTCCTGGACTTTGCTTTTGTTTATTATTTGTTATTTATTAATAAAGGTGTGTTTGCATCTACTTCTGTCTCTGTCTGGTTCCTGGTCCCTGACAGAATGCGCGCGCAGCTCTTGCCGCGCTTGCGCATTCAGCCGACGGGGCGGAACGGAGGAGGATCGGAGGCAGAGATCTCCCCGCCCAGCGCTGGAAAAAGGTAAGTTTTACCCCTTTTCCCCTTTCCAGAGCCGGGCGGGAGGGGGACCCTGAGGGTGGGGGCACCCTCAGGGCACTATAGTGCCAGGAAAACGAGTATGTTTTCCTGGCACTAGAGTGGTCCTTTAAGAACCTTTGTATTAGTGGCTCTTAGAAGATGATGGGTTAAATCATTCTCACATATTTTAAAAAAAATAACTTCCTTGTTAGTAGGATTACACTTTCTGAGCTAGCACAGAACAGTGTTTATTTATGATGTTGAAAAACTTGGCAAAGAACACTTGCTTTATCCTAATAGAGAAAGCGGTGACAGTCCTTTATGATCAGTGACATATAAACTCGCTTCTGATACAGAAAGAATGAAGACTCCACCAAACAAAAAAGCTGTTGAATTCCACCATTCCCTAATTATCTCAATGGGAGTTCTCTGGGATCACTGTAGAGAAGAGTTAACCTTGAAAAAGCAAGAGTGGACTGTACGGTCCCTCCAACAAATTGGGCAATCAGAATCAACTGAGATTTCCATTCCATTTTAGTAGCACGAGAAAATAAATAACTTTCTGTTTTTATCTAACACAGACACTCAAGAAAATACACGTCAAAAGACAATGTTACAAGCCAACAGTAAAGGAACACTCTGGGCACCATAATAACTATCGAATTAGGCAGTGGAGCCGCTGATTGGCTAAGAGGCAGTGGAGCTGCTCTCAGGCAATCAGTGACTCCCCATTCATAAAAATCCTAAAAAACCCTTCTGTCACCTACCCGATTTGAGCGCTGATGTCCCTGGGCGCTGGTTCAGATTCTGCCTCCGCAAATGTTTTATGGGGTATTGGGTGGCGTGTGGACGTCCGGCATCAATTAGGCGACCAAAAGTTGCCTAACCACCTGGAAGGCCCTCTAGTGGCTGTCTGGTAGACAGCCACTAGAGGTGGAGTTAAAGGGACACTATAGTCACCTGAACAACTTCAGCTTAATGAGGTTGTTTAGGTGAGTGCTACAGCTACCCGGAGCCTTTTTCTTGTAAGCACTGTATTTTCTGAGAAAATGCAGTGTTTACATTGGAAGCTTGGAACACCTCTTGTTGCAGTCAATCAGACGGCCACCAGAGGGACTTCCGAGTTCAGAGGCCCTAAAAAGGCCTCTCGTCCGATGCATTCTGGGTGAATACATCAGACGGGCTATCAGCACACAAAGCACTGTGAACGCGCTTTGTGTGCTGATAGCCTGTCAGCACACAAAGCACTGTGAACGCGCTTTGTGTGCTGATAGCCTGTCAGCACTGCTGTGGGCGTGGCTTCAGCTGACAGCTGAAGCCCGAACCCACAGGGATGCTGTCTGGCCACAATAGTGGTTGAAGGGCCCCCACCCGCCGCTCAGGGGTGGGGGCCGGGGGGGACAATAAGTCCCCCCCTTATTGTGAATTTTAGGGCCCCCACCCGCCGCTCAGGGGTGGGGGCCGGGGGGGACAGTAGGTCCCCCCCCCCATTGTGAATTTTAGGGCCCCCACCCGCCGCTCAGGGGTGGGGGCCGGGGGGGACAGTAGGTCCCCCCCCTTATTGATAATTTTAGAAAGCGAGCTGAGCTGTCAGTCATACAGCTCAGCTCGCGAACGCGCATTCCGCGCACATGCGCGGTATAGCGCTGAGGTTCTTCATAGGGCGGCTGTCAATGCCGCTCTATGAAGAACGCGATTGGTGCAGCGCGAAGCATGCACCACATCGCGATGACGCTTCTCTGTGAGAAGCGTCCTATTGGGCCCCGCGATTTAGTCATTTTGACGAAAAAGGGGGCGCGGCATGGCTGGGAGCTCGGCGCTGGAACGGAGGTAAGTTTTTAATATAAAAACGCTCCGAAAATAATTTTTAATCAATGAAAGTACATATAAAAGCAAGAAGGAAGGCTGGGGGACCTGTCTTTCTTGCTTTTATATGTTGACTATAGAGTCCCTTTAACCCTGCCAGGTAATTATTGCAGTTTATTGAAAACTGCAATAATTACTATTGCAGGGTTAAGGGACCTGGAACACTGCACCCAGACCACTTCAATGAGCTGATGTGGACTGGGTGTCTATAGTGTCCCTTTACCATCTACTCTTCTATATGATGTTATTTAAATAAGGAATTCACTTTTATTTCAAACTGATGTGTAATTATTTGATGTTCCTGTGGACAATTCACTGATCTTCACAGAAGATTTCATTCTATTCAACCCTGAACCAGGACAACCTAGGATCTTTATATAGATGTAAGAAGAACCACATGGAAATACGTAAATAAAAAGATAGGATTTCTAGAGCTTGTTCAAAGTCTATATAGCATCTCGGACTTCTCATTTAAGAGGGAATGCAGGGAAGTAGTCTTCACAAGTGTCATTTTTGATGCTGGTGGATATGCGGATCTTGGTCTCAGTCTTAATCTTGTGTGGAAAGGTATCCTGGGGCCAGTCAGCAGTGTGTAGTGGTCAGCATTTGTAGTGGTCTCTTTCAATGTGCCATTTTATCACATTAAGAGCTCACACACACATAAAATGAAAACAAAAACAGAAGATAGTGCTCTCTGTATAGCTAAAAATATATATAATTAAATAATGAAAGGAGGTATGCTCACAAACGGAGCACAGTAAAGTTATGCTCAATCCTATATAGCTTAGGTGGTATCTTCCCAACCTAGGAAACTAAAGTATGAAGTTTTATTTATAGCCAAACTAATAAAACCAAAAGTATAGTATAAAACAACAATAAAACACTAACGCAAAAGTGAAACAGCTCATTGATTTACAGCTCATTAGCAAGCACAATATATATGTATTACAAACTATAATTCCACAAGCACTACATGCCAGTTGAACATGTGTCACTCATGTCTAATCAAACTAATTGTATGTGACGAAATCAGTTTATTGCAACACCACTACTGATGACATTTCCTTTACTCACCCTGAACACTTGCGTGTATTATTGATTTTGAGTAACTTATTCAAAGGGAGATGATTCAGGGTTTAAAGTTAAAAGCACCATTACAGTTTACGTTGAGGGAAAGAAAGAGTCTTAGTCTGGCCCAACTCACTCCTTGTTTTAACTGCACCTATGTTTAGTGACATTTTCTATTAAGGCATTTAATTTGTCAAATAAACTCAGGTGGCATTAACGGGAATTTACTGCCTAATTACAGGGATCACTTATTTTATTAATTTAAAGGGACACTCCACAACTACAAAAAGTAGTAAAGATATCCTCTAAGAAATCATGTATGCTTTTAATCATGCATTTTTTCATTGAGACATATCTAATAACATAAAACAGTAAAAATGGTGAGAGCACACACAAAACAAAATATTAAAATAGTTACCCCTATGTTCAGTTAAAATCCTGTAGAGATAAAGTCAGGAAAAACAGACATAGGGTAATAACGGACAGATAATTAATAAATGAGCAAATAAATGGTCAAACTCACATATTTCTGAGCCACTTAAAATAGAAGCGACATTTCATGCATTAAAGTTAGCTTGTTGTAATTTTATTTTAAAATTTGACTGTGATAATATGTATGCAGTATGTTGCAGTAGGAGTTCCCTTTTGCAACATTAAAGATTAATCAGCACAAGCGAGGAGACCATCCCAACGTCATTTCTGACGAACGCGGAAGTAAATGAAGGTTACTATGGACGCTAGGATGCCCAATTTTATTGCGTCTGAATGGAAGGGGAGGAGCCTATTACCGAATGGGAGAAAGGCGCGAAAATGCTCCTATTTAAACAAAGATTGGACTGAATGGACGTACACTTTGATAAAAGCTTTGGCTGAAACGCGTCAGTGTGTGGAGAGTGAGATTGCTGAGCTTCATTTTTTGCTGCTGTTTTTTACTCTGGAATAATAAACCTTTTATTAAGATCCTGCATCCTGGGTTTTTTAAGAAAGGACGAGCAAGCAGTTAGCATCTGACTTCAGCTATCACTACATTAATCCATTCAACGTTCTTAGTCTGAGCCAGCTTCTATTTTAAGTGGCTCAGGAATATGTGAGTTTGCACATTTATTTGCTCATTTATTAATTATCTGTCCGTTATTACCCTATGTCTGTTTTTCCTGATTTTATCTCTACAGGATTTTAACTGAACATAGGGGTAACTATTTTAATATTTTGTTTTGTGTGTGCTCTCACCATTTTTACTGTTTTATTTTATTCATTTATGTGAGGTGGAGTGACCCCCATTGGTGATTGTAGCACTCTGTTTTATATTGTTTTTTAAACCCAATATACACACCTACTTTGATTATATCTAATAGCAGCTTGCTAAAAAGCACATCTCTTGTCTGTAGCCATTGTAAGCCCTCCTCTTCTAACCCCGCCCAGCCTTTCTGTGGCTGTCCAATCACGGACTTCCCAAAGCAGTTCAATGAGAAGTCTTTGCAAGGCAGGTGCTCAATTGCGGCCTCTTGAGTTTAGCTCCACTGATCAAAAAACAAACATAAGGGAGTGTAACAAGGTTAATCTTTAAAACTACCAATTCATATCAAAATCTGTTCTTTCTGTTCAAATCAGTTTTTTTCCCCCTCCTTTTCATTGCGTGATGCTTCCCAATATAGTCACCTGTTAACCGACAAGGAAAGGGCCCTATTCCTCTATTCTCACTTGCTGGCCTGACAGTATAACCAGGCTGAAGGTACAGTAAAATACAGCAACCCGAGCCAGGTGTCTAAGTTCCACCTTATTTAGAAGATGAATGCATGCAAAATTTCAAGATGAAAATTGCATGAATTGGAGACTGATATGGGAGTAAAAGTGAGATCAAAGTTGAAAATAATAATAAGAGGACCTCGGGCTTCAGGGGTTGTGTTGGGAACTAAGTTATTGCTGAGCCTTGAGCGATATCTCATCTTTTATAACAAATGTACCAGGTACAATTGTTATGGGCAAATGCAAATATTACAAGTTTTAGAATGAAATGTTGTATTTCTTAAACTGTGTACTTTGTCTTTAAGAGATATTACAAACTGACAAGGTGTTAAAAATGGAACATATTGTTTTTCATAGATGTTTCTTTAAGCAATAACCTCAGTGCATAATATGTTTGCGCCATTTTGTCCCAGACGAATTGCAATAACAATAATGCATAAACAAGCTTCAAGGCTATCCTATGACTCTTTCAGTACACAATATACGGTGGTAACCCTAAGTAGATAAGGATGTCCAGACTTTAAGATGCCATCTTGAACTAAATCAGGATAATTTCCATGACATATACACCCTTTAGTTATGAACTTGTATTTTTGCCAAGTTAAGGGAGGTCCTAAAATGAATAAAGTAAAAGAAGTGTTACTTTTTCATATATGAACTACGGTAACCCTAAAATGGAGACATCTAAGGTATAAATAGGTGTACTTTAAAATGTTAAGAAACAGAGGAGAGACTTGGAGACAGACACTGCTCCATTTAAAATGACAGAGAGGCTGACATGATGACATGTTCAGAAGTGTATGTTAACCTATTAATTATATTTGCAAGCATTTAGTTTAATCTTATAAACTCTGCTATAAATTATTGCAATGGATTTTATATGTCTATATTTATATTTTTATATAATAAATATCTAAAAGACAACACTTTATTGCTTCCAAGACAATCCTTATTTTATATTGTATTCTCAATTATTTATATATGTTAAATAGAGAATCTCTTTCACTAACTATATCAAATTATGGCTAAGATGTTTGTATGGTTAGCCCTACTAAGTTCTATGCTTTAAGACTTTATAGTGGTAAATAAGGGAACCAGCCGCGGTTACAATTGGCGACCACAAAGGGACATTGTACTTGGAAGCTTTAATTATAAAATAATAAATACCTAGGTAACCTCATACGTAAGGGAAGACACAATACTTTGTCATGGCACAAGTCTTGAAATATCAAGAATCTATTGAGCTATTTGTAGCCCAGACTTAGAGAGAGATCTTCATCATGAAGAGATGATTTTAATGTGAACTTGTACAAGGCACTTTGAGTTCAGGTGCCAGGTACATTGTAATTAGCATACGATGCTGAAATTGTGGATCTTAATATCATAAGAGGACAAATACACATATTTAATAAACTCCCTAATATGCCTAATACACCAGCATAGCATGGTCCATTAGTTCCAGGACAGTGGATTGCAGGCAGGGGGGTATCTGCTCTTTGTAGCTGCTTAGTATGCATGCGCAGGAAGAAGATTAATGCAAGATGTTGTCAAAAGAAAAGTGATAAGACAGATTCTCTGCAATTAGATTTTTCTATATATTTATAGTATATTCAGATGATAAATTTTGCATTATTGTTGTATACAGCCTATTTAAATACTTATTGCATGAGTCTGGTTGTACCATAATCTGTCCTTGACCAAAAAGCTATGTAAATCCAATTGGATCGCAACATGATTTACATAACTGACTAGTCATCATAGTTTATAGCATTGTAAAATATGCTCCTCCTGAATATTACACACGGAGAGACATAATTCCTCTCTGTTCACTTGAATGTTGAAACAAATTGTAGCACAAAGGGATATTATAGTTATCAAAACAACTTTAGCTTAATGAAGCAGTTGTGATGTATAGGTCATTCCCCTGCAGTCTTATTGCTCAATTCTCTGCCATTTAGGAGGTAAATCAATCTTGTTTCTGCAGCCCTAGCCACACCTCCCCTGCCTGTGACTCACACAGCCTGTATGAAAAACAATTGTTTCATTTTCAATCAGACATCAACTTGTTTTAGAAGCTTTTATCTCCTGCTCTGTAAATTGAACTTTAATCACACACAGGAGTATCCTGCAGGCTCTATAAGGCTACTAGCAGAGTGGGATGAAACATCCTAGAGTAAACAGAATGTGCAGTACCGGAGCCTAGGTTATTTTTTGGGAAGTGTTTAGGAAGAATGTGCAAGTCACATGCAAGGAGGTGTGACCAGGACTGTATAAACAAAGTGATTTCACTTCTAAATGGCAGAGAATTGAGCAGTGAGACTTCAGGGGCATGATCTATACACCAAAACTGCTTAATTAAGCTTAAGTTGTTTTGGTGCCTATAGTGTCCCTTTAAGTGTGCCTTTGATGGTACTCACCATCACTGGAAGCATAAGGCTGACACTCCATGTCGGCCCCTGGATGACTTTTATATTTGAGTCACCCTGTGCCCATTATAGGTATTGTAAAATTAGAGGAATGTTTTGTATAATCTCCTGTCTGGCTTCGGGACCTATGCAGCACCACCTGGGGCTGGTGGTAAATGAGTCTGCTACAGTTATGTGTAGCACCGCCTGTTGGTTGCAACAGTTCAGTGCATTAACTAAAAAACAAAACTTGTTCATTTTCATAGTGTGACTTGGTGAAAAACATATTCCGTTTGTGTTTGTCTTTCCAAATCCTTGTATGAATATTTTATTATGTTATTATTTTTATGTTGTTTATTACCTGTTATTTAGACTTTGTAGTACTTATTATTTTACTTGTGCATTTCACCACATTTTTAAGGTTAAGTCAAAAACCGCTAGTACTTATTCAAAATAAAGTGTTGTGTGGTAGTTCCATTGTCTTGCCTGGTTTGTTTGGCGATTTCAGTAGCAGAGTTTTCAGACCTGCTTGTTGGTTGTACTAGTCCCTGATCCATATTAAGAAAGAGCTAGGCATGAGTTCCACAAGTGCCTTTGTAAAGGCAGTAGGTGAAAGCATGACAGGCAGAAGGCAGGATACCAGATTGGGAGAAGGACAGGTAGAGGGGGTATACCTGCCTGGGAGATGAAGGCAAGGGCAAAAGGGTCTAGGCCTTCTTTGGAGGATAAGCTCTTCTGGAGGTCAGCCCAGCTGAAGTCTCTGTAGCTGCTGGTTTGACCCCTGGTCTCAGTAACGAACGGTCTTCGCTGGTAGCCCCATATCCCCTGTGGAATTTTGTCACAGTGGCAGTAAGAGGAGACAGCAAATTTTTAGCAAATTGGCAATTACTAACAAATGTTCTGCTTCCTTTAACTCAACCACATTTCCAAGACAACAGTGCAAAATCTTCAATGCCAAGTGTATTTGTCTAGACACAGAACACAGAATCTTTAACTTTTTGAATACCTGCTCCTGAACCCTGAATCCAAAGAATGTCAGTAACTATGTAGTATTCCAACACTTGTCAATACTCCTTTATATGTTGAAATTTAAATTTTTATAGAATTCTGCCAAATATGTGACAGTCATTTTGCTTTATTTCTCTATATATTCTTGTTTTAACTCCTGCTTGTCTCATTTGTTTTTGCTCATCACATTTCTTTCTTTTCTCTGTTTTTTTTTTTTTTTATTATTTCTATGCCAAACTTTATTGTGAAAATACATTTGCACCATTGTATGTTTAAGGTCATGGAATTAAAAACAATGACAATACAAGATTATCCCTGTTTCTGTCTGTGTCTCATTTGAAACCAAAGTCCTTTTAGTCCCAGTTTCATGAATATGCCACAGGTACAGAACTGAGCAATCACTAAATCCTGTACCTATGGGGTGTGTCAGAATTGATCTGAACACCACTGCTTTTTGGATTAACCCCTTCAGGACCGGCCTGTTTTTGCGATGTTTGTACGTTAAGGACCAGAGCAGTTTTAACACTTTTGTGGTGTTTGTGTTTAGCTGTAATTTTCCGCTCTCTCATTTACGGTTCCCATACAAGTTATATATTGTTTTTTTCACGACAAGAAGGGCTTTCTTTACATACCAGTATTTATATTATGTCATATATTGTATTTAAAAAAAATAATAAAATATGGTGAAAAATAAAAAAAAAACATGTTTTTGGACTTTTACTTGAAAAATCTTTTACTTATCTACAAAAGCTAATGAAAAAAACTGCTAAATAGATTCAAAATTTTGTCCCGAGTTTAAAAACACCCAGTGTTTACATGCTTTATTGCTTTTTTTTGCAAGTTATAGGCCTATAAATACAAGTAGGAAATTGCTGTTTCAATATATATATATTTTAAATGTATCAATAGTGACATTGTTACACCGTTATCTGTCATAAATCCCCGAAACACACCTAACATGTACATATTTTTTAAAGTAGACAACCCAGGGTATTCAAAATGGGGTATGTCCAGTCTTTTTTAGTATCCACGTCACAAACACTGGCCAAAGTTAGCATTTATATTTGTTTGTGTGTTAAAAATGCAAAAAACGCTAACTTTGGCCGGTGTTTGTGACTAAGTGGCTACTAAAAAAAGCTGAACATACCCCATTTGCAATACCTTGGGTTGTCTTCTTTTGCAAATGGTATGCCATCATGGGGCTAATTCTCATTCCTTGGCTACCATACGCTCTCAAAGGCAACCTAACCAATCTGACAAATTTCAATAAAAAAAAAAAAAGTAAAATCAAGCCTTATATTTGACCCTGTAACTTTCACAAACACTATAAAACCTCTACATGTGGGGTACTGTTATACTCAGGAGACTTCGCTGAACACAAATATTAGTGTATCAGAACAGTAAAATATATCACAGCAATAATATCCTCAGTGAAAGAGCTGTTTGTGTGTGAAAAATGCAAAAAACTTCACTTTCACTGACAATATCATCGCTGTGATATGTTTTACTGTTTTGAAACACTAATATTTGTGTTCAGCGAAGTCTCCCGAGTAAAACAGTACCCCCATGTACAGGATTTAGGGTGTCATAGAAAGTTACAGGGTTAAACACAGTGCTAGCAAATTAAATTATCTGGACTTTTGGCCTGGGTTGGCAGGCAGGTCCCTCAAATTGCAATCATTAAAATTACTTAATTAGGTAAAAATATTACATAAATATGCACGTAGAATTTTAATATATATACATATTTATATATTTGACGTCTACGTGTATATTTATGAAATTATTTATGTAATTATGTATGTGGACATATGTATATTTCGTATTATTTTTATTTATTTATTTATTCATAGATATATATATCATTACATTCTAAGTGTATTTTGATATAAATATATATATATCAATATCAAAATACTGTTAGAATAAAACTGAATATATATATATAATTTTTTTTTAATTATTAAAAATTATTTTTATTTTTTGTTATTTATTTTTATTAACATATTATTTGTATTTTATAATAATATATATATACCATATATATAGTTATTATATATATTGTATATATTCGTGTGTGATTTAAATATAAGTGTATTTTTATAATTATATACGTATATATAAATATAAAAATACACTTAGTGTGACATTATATATATATGATATATATACATATATTATATATAGGTATATATAGATATAATACATGTATATATAGCATATATATATATATATACACATATTATTTTTTTCACACTTATTACTTTATTTTAAAACTTTATTTGTGATTTTTCACTTGCAGGGAGACTGCCTGTCAGCACAGACAGTCCCCCTGCAGGCAGATACAAAGACCCCTATTGCGGTCATGTGATCGAGTGATCACATGGCCGTGGGGTCCTGATCTGCCGAGGGGGGGCTGCCCGGGCAGACAGGCAACCCCCCTGGACCGGGAGGAGAGCTGATCGCCGCCGTGGGACCGACGGCGATCAGGTAAGTAGCCCAAAACCGTTATGACGGTTCAGGACCGTCAGCGGTCCAAACGCACGTTTTACCGCTGACGGTCCTGAACCGTCAGCGGTCCTTAAGGGGTTAAAGGACCACTATAGTGCCAGGAAAACAAACTCGTTTTCCTGGCACTATAGTGTTAATAGGTCCCCCCCATCCTCATGGCACCCTCCCGCCGGGCTCTAGGGGGAGGAAGGGGTTAAAGGCTTACCTTTCTCCAGTGCTGGGCTCCCTCGGCGCTGGGGACTCTCCTCCTCCTTCCGACGTCATCGGCTGAATGCGCATGCGCGGCAAGAGCCGCTCGCGCATTCAGTCAGTCCATAGGAAAGCATTCTCAGTGGACACTGGCGTCTTCTCACTGTGAAAATCACAGTGAGAAGCGCGGAAGCACCTCTAGCGGCTGTAAATGACCTGGCACCCACACCACTTCATTAAGTTGAAGTGGTCTGGGTGCCTATAGTGGTCCTTTAACCCCTTAAGGACCAAACTTCTGGAATAAAAGGGAATCCTGACATGTCACACATGTCATGTGTCCTTAAGGGGTTAAGGATTTGACACTCCTGAATTAGGTTGTCAAGTGTCAAAACATCCTAGAAATTACTTTGATAGATGCATGCACAAAATGTTAAAGAAATACTTCACATCCATGAAGCACGTTAGCTTGTGTAATATCAGTAATACATTAAAAAAAGCAAAACATGATTTAAATTTAGAAAAAAAAAATCTAAACATTAAGACACATATATATAGTTTCAACTTACTATGTTGCTTTGCAGTTGACTGCTTACTTTGCAAGCATACAGGGAGTATGCTACTTGCTACAGTTTACAATTAATTCTCACTGCCTTTAGAAATTACACTGTATAGCTTTTTTTCATAACCACTTCCTCCTTTGGGAGAGTGCTACACAGCTGGGGTTGAGCAAAATCTGGATT
Source organism: Pelobates fuscus (assembly GCF_036172605.1). NCBI lineage: Eukaryota > Metazoa > Chordata > Amphibia > Anura > Pelobatidae > Pelobates > Pelobates fuscus. The sequence continues at coordinate 130,796,285 of NC_086317.1, forward strand.
ATGGACAACTCCTTCCCACCACTGTAAAGTATGTAATGGACCTGTGGCATGTCATCAGCAGAGGGACCAAAACTATTTATAAATGCAATTCAGCTTACAGCTAGTTATGTTCCTGCCATTTAGGGCAGGGTTTCTTAACTCCTGGATCTTGATTTCAAATCGGGTCCCTTATTATATGTATTTAATGTCTTTGTTTGTCAATATGTCTACGAACTCTATTGTCTAAAATGTATTTTATAAAACTAATAAAAAATATTAAATATAAAATTGGGTCCCTATGCTATTTTATTCAGCCCTCAATATTCACAATAGGCTCATCATTTTCATGTATTTACTCACTATAAATAATTTACTGTAGCAGCACTGCATTCCCTGGTGCCGTGGAGGCTATTTTGATAATAGAAAAAGATTTTTGAAGAGTTTAGAATAATTCATTAGTTTACGTATTCATGTCTCTACTTAGTTTTAGTGCCCCACCCCAGCCTGCAAAAAACAAACAAGCATAAACAAATTAACCTTCTTTTAAGTGCCAAGACTCCCAAGGCCTCCTCCTAGCATGATGTCATCCTGGAGGTGTGCCTCCATGATGAGGTCCAATCCAATGCTCCTGGTAGAGTAGCACTGGGGACAGTAAGCGCATGCATGGCCCTCGCTGGGATCACCTATGATTCTTGCATGCAATCATTTTCTATGGAAGACTGTGATGGCACAGCGTATGTGAGCATGACGTCATAGTATGATAGGGTATGAGAGCCAGGAATCACAGTCCTGGCTATCATACCCAGAGGGCTTTGAGACGTGGATTAGAGCTTTGCTTCCCAGCCTTGTAAATACTAAAATATTTTGATCTGGGGCCACTAGGGAGGGTGGACCAAATGTAGGCACTTTAGCAACGTCATAACAATAGTGAGTGCAGTGTTCCTTTAATTTAAAAATGGAATAATGGTTTACCAAGCTAATGCCAAGGACATAATATGTCCCTTATCAAAGTTTAAGAGCCACTAAATTAATGGTGTAATAATGTGCTTTAAACCACCATTTGGGCAAACACAATATATCAGTTTCTCTGGAAAGGAAAATAAATGATTATAATCACGGATCAAGTATATTCTTTCAATTGTATCACATTGATCACACACATTATACATTTAAACATGGAAACGGTGAATTATAACCACTTTAGAGCATTCTCACAAGTGCAATATTTTACTGGATATTTAAATACAAGGCTCAGTGGTGGAACTACAGCAGTCGCAGGGGTCGCAACTGTGACCGGGCCCGTCACTTGAGGGGGCCCAACCTCCCTGCAGACCCCTGTGACTAGGTGCCCGAAGGCCATGTGTTGCGGCCCCGGCCCGCACGGTGTAACCGCCGGGGATGCACGTTAAGGGGCCCATGCTGTAAGGGCCACCTGATGGAAATGAATTTCCAGGGGGCCCAGTCAGTGCTGCTGCACTTTAACAGCACAACAGGGCCCCGTGTGATGACATCAGACGCTGGGAGGAAGTGACTGCCCTGGTCACTTCCTCCCAGCAACCACTGGGAGCCACGCGGGAGGAAGAGGGAGGAGTCAGAGTGGGAACTCTGACTCCCATCAGGCTGAGCCACTGGACCCAAGGGAAAGTTGCCCTCCTGCACCTAAAAGGTAGGAAACAGGAGGGTGGCTTAAACATTTTGTATGTGTGTCTGTATATATGTCTCTGTATTTATGTGTCTGTATGTATGTATGTGTCTGTGTATGTATGTATGTGTACATGTCTGTGTGTATGTATGTATGTATGTCTGTATGTATGGGTCTCTGTGTGTATGTGTGTGTTTGTATGGGTCTCTGTGTATCTGTGTGTGTTTGTATGTGTGTCTGTATGTATGTGTGTGTTTGTGTATATGTGTGTTCGTATGTATGGTGTATGTATGTGTATATGTTTGTCTGCATGTGTGTGGGGGGGAGGGACATGAAGGGGGGGGCAGGGATGTATGGGGGGGAGGGGCCCAGGACAATTTTCGCACTGGGGGCCCGTGGTTTATAGTTACACCTCCTGAAAGCCTAGTTCCTCTTGGGAAGCATATTTCTGGTCTCTTTATTCTAAAATAGTGATCATATTATAATTGCTAAAAAAAATATTTGGTGTGGATTAGTGTATAAAAGAGCTTCTTCACAATGAAATGCTGCCATGGATGCCTTTAGAAATGATTGTGTAAATAACATATATGATTTCTGTTTGTGTGATATAGTGCATTGGTTTAACAAGAATCAATAGTTCATGAAGTCACCTAAGCAACGTACTTAATGCTATGTCCTGTTGCCTTTTATGGTCCATCTCTAGACCCTCCCTCTAAAATAACTGGTGTTAAAGCACTTGAGCAAGCTCTTCAAAAGTTTAACTGAAGGAGGCTAGGCTATGTGGCTAGTGCCAAATCTAGCACAACTACCTCCTCCTTCCCCCCATGTCAAGCTGATCCTTATATACAGTACCGGTACATGGCTTTAACTACAAGAAATGACCGCCTCTTAATTTAAATACACCAAAGAATTGTATGGGGAAGGCGATGTAAAATATGCCTGTGTTTGGCAGAGTTCCCATAATGTATAGCACAAGCAAGTTTTTAGAAATGCTCACACTAACTGTATTCAGGATACTAAGCCAATGGGCAGAATGCTCTGCTTATATGCAGCCCTGTGAAGGGAAGGCCAGCACAATGAGCATGCCAGGCTGATATGCCACTTTTTTTCAGACAGGGCTATCTCTTTTGGTATTGCCAGTGACACAAATTGTATCACAAGCATACCCTATTTTTATTTCCCTCTATCTCTGTCCATGTTTAATAGTTTTCAATGTTCTGACCTACGTGCAAGCAAATAAGATTCTCTGGAGGGATAATGGGGCAGGTGAATGGCCACCACATAGTCTTGCAAATGAGGTTGGGGTCTTGCAAAAACTACAGTACCTGTACTTCATAGTGTAATGAAAGGTCACATTTCAAATTTCAATATTCAGATTTTTAGACTTTGTTTGAACTCATAATTTAGTTAATCTGTCAATGTAATGCAATCTACTATTCTACAAACCAATTGAGACAAATCATAATTCTAATCACTCAATATGTAAGTAGTAAATCTAACCAACACAGCAGGGTGGTTTTATTTAAAAAAAACTCTCTTCTTTCAAAAATCCTGAACATCTTATATACTTACTGGCCCTTGCAATTACTATTATTATTATTTATAAAACACCAACAAATTCCACAGTACTGTATAATGGATGGACTAACAGACAAGAATTTGCAACAAGTCGAGTTGGACACACAGGAACAGAGTGTGCTGAAGGCCCTGCTCCACCAAGTTTACATTCTAGAGCAGTAGTTCCCAACCCAATCCTCAAGTACCCCCTAACAGTCCAGGATTTAGGGCTTACCCTGTTCTGTCTAAAGTGTTTTTTTTTTCTAAGAACACCTTAGATACAACAGGGTAATCCCTAAATCCTGGACTGTTAGAGGGTACTTGAGGGCTGGGGTGGGAACCACTGTATCTAGAGCAATACATAGTTTTACTCTTGTGATGCTTGATGGGAACCAAACAGCTAAGCAAAGACCATAAGAGCTGGGTTTGATACATTTGCACTGCGAAATATAAGGATTTAAGGGAATTGTTTGATATCCTGAAAAGTATAGTAAAATTGTGATACATGTAGACTCACAATTAAAAAAAAAAGTGTTTGATTACTAGTGAATCTACATTTGTAGTGGATCTATTTAACCCCTTAAGGACCAAACTTCTGGAATAAAAGGGAATCATGACATGTCACACATGTCATGTGTCCTTAAGGGGTTAAATGCCCTTCCGGCCTGATTGATATCGGTGAGACGACTAATAAAACAAAGATCATATGTCTAAATGTAGATCAGACATTCGCGCCATGAAAACTGCCAGCTAATTTTTGCTCCTATAATCACACAGTATCACAAATGAAATTACATTGATTATGTATCCATACAGTTGAAACAGACAAACCATTTCTTTAAAAATGGGATGTGTTCTGGGTACATAAATTGGGTTGCTTGGAACCTAAAGGATTTTATTGTGACTTTGATCTTAACTTATTTTTATAAGTCTGGGAATGATAATGTCATAGGTTTATTGTACGTCACAATTATTTTTGGTAGTGATCATTTTAATTTTTTTCCTTTATTCTCTTTAGATTATCATACCAACAAGGGATACCCTACTTTTTTTTCTCTTTTTTTATACAAGAGCTTTCTTATATGTGGTGACTATGATGCACTGTGTACAAAGTTACAAATACCAAAATGTATCTAACCATATTTCTTATGTTGCAAGAGTATAGAATTTCTATTGATGTACTTCTCAGTATGACAGGATATGTCTGTCTTCCTTTAAGGACAGAGGCAATTGTACACGTTCTAATCAAAACAAAACCTGGCATTTGCGCTGTCTGTTCAAACACAATTCACCTCTTTCATATTGTGCACCAACACTTATTATATATTATATGTTCAGGAGAAACAGGGCTTTCATTTCTCATCAAATATTCATATATGAAACATAATTTAATATGAATAAAATCTAAAACATTTTGAAAAACATTTCGCATTACATTTTAACTGTGAATATCCTAATACTGTTAGCTTTTGCTGCAATAAAATACACATATTTGTATTCAGCGAAGTCTCACGAGTACAACAATAACCCACATGTACAGGGTTTATGGGTTTTGGGGAAGTTACAGGGTTAAAAATAGGGCTTTCCCCGTTTACAGTTATTACATATTAAAATTTGCCAGATTTGTTTGCTGGGCCTATGTTGCCTTTGAGACTGTATGGCAGCCCAGAAATAAAAATTGGCCCCATCATGGCATACCATTTGAAAAAGTAGACAACCCAGGGTTTTTTAAATGGGGTATGCCCGGTCTTTTTTTAATAGCCACTTAAAGACAACGTTGGCCAAAGTTAGCGTTAATTTTTAAGATATTGTTTCACAAATAAACTGCCCTTTCATCAATGCTATCATCAGCATTATATGTTTTATTGCTCCTAAACACTAATATTGTGTTCAGTAGTATCTCACAAGTACAACAGTGCCCCCCATGTGCATGTTTCATGGTGTTTTGGAAAGTTACAGGGTCAAATATAAGGCTTGCCCATTTCCGTTTTTGCACATTGAAATTTGCCAGATTGGTTATGTTGCTTTTGAGACCGTATAGTAACGAAGCAATGAGAAATAGCCCAATCATGGCATATCATTTAAAAAAAAAAAAAAAACCAGGGTATTTAATTATTTTGATTTCATTTTCCTAGCAGTAGGGGGGCTGCCTGACAGCCCAGGCAGTCCCCCTTCAGGCATCTCTATAGCCTGCTATTGGACCATGTGATCACTCTGTAAGCGATCACATGGTCCCCGGGGGCCTGATTTGCCAGGTGAGGACTGCATGGGCTGTCAGGCAGTCCTCCTGAAGAGGTTCATGGTGGAGTTGAGTTATATCCCACCGCAACGGCTTTAAAGACCATTATAATGGGGACGACATGGAACGCCGTAACAGCAGGAAGAGGTTAAGAAGATTTTTTGTTTAGATCAATCATAATCTATTTTATCACTATGTCCTTTTCTTGCTTGTGGTATAATGTAAAGAGTAAATTTTTTATATATAATTGACTGTCTCTCTTTAGGGGAAGTAATCAACTGGGTATCTAAGTTGTAGATGTTAATTGGATCTAAGTGGACCACTGAGTGGTGGAATAAATCTCCATTTGCAAACTAGGTAGTGTTGCGGCTTTCCTTACTTTATTTTTGTAATTTGAAGGCTTTGGAGGATAACCTTTGGAGCTTCACATCATGCTGGATCTCCAAATCTGTATGCAAAGGTTTTAAAAAGGATATTATGTGTGCATACAGAAATAATTAAAATAGGTTTGGGGAGCACAAACATTCTGAGAATTCATATTATCTTTTCCTATACAGTTATTTATACTAGTATGAGACTTTGTGGACTAATAGTTTATATTTAATTCCCCCTAACACCAATATTCTGCAGATAAAATTGAACTTTTGAGATTTACATCAGTTTCCGGTTGTGGATTATTTTAAGAAATTCTGTACTTTCCAAAATGCTTTAAGTAATATGAAGGGAGATTTCCTGTGGTACTGTATAATATGGAGCCAACATACAACTATGCAAAGAGTGATGCATTTCTTTACACTTAATAGATGGCACATCATAGAAAAACAGTAAAAATATACAGTATTTTTGCAGGCCAACCTTGTAGCCCTGTGCTTTCTATGCCTCCCAATGTACAATTCCTTCAGCATCCTTTCTACCCTGCTTGTCTCTCATTATTACGAGATCAGAGTGTTTGGTGTGAATGAGTATATCAGATAGCTAAAGCAAAATAAAACATACAGTAAACTATGCTATACTGCAATGAATATGTGTATAACTTTGCAAGTGCACATTAAATAATTTTGTCTTTTTTTAAATGGCACATCAAAATTCATAAATTAACTTTTTATACGTGAAGAAGTTAAATGGTTTTACATAACTTTAACGCTTCCAACTCCAGTCTTGCTGCTGCTGCTCCTTCACTGGATCATTACTGATGCTCTCAGCTAATCCAGTGGTTCTCCTAAGTGGGGGTTTCGGGTCTACTACGCATGCGAGGCAATCACAGCTGCTCCAATAAAAATGTCCTCATATCAATCTGTCTATATGGGGCACATTTGTGTGCTCAGGCCAGGGCCAGTCCTAGTATGTGTGGAGCTATGTGTAGTATAAAATGTAGGGCCATGTTTAAATTTTTTCTTTCCTTAGAAAACATTTAGAATACCCATTTTGGCAAATTCAGCCAATTTGAGCCTGTCAATCAAGGTGCATTGAGAGGTATTTACTGATCTGCTTTGCACATCTTGTGCAGTGTGAATTTGAACTCCTGGAATGCTGTCTATTGGCTGCTTATTGATAGCCTTCAAGGCAGTGGGTAGCTTTGCACCTTGAAGGGCTCTCACAGTCTGCAGACACAGCTAGTTTTCTAAATACTGGTTTTAAATCTGAAACAAATACTGATGCAGATCAATTTAGAGTCAAGAGATCAAAATTGGACATGGTAACCATAAATTAGAATGTGTAATATATTCCCCTCAGTTTTTAAATAGCTTTCCTGATGGGAGGGTAGAAGGAGACCAATTTGTCGCCATTTTGGTAAATTGTCAGACACACATGTTGGTAAAACACTTAGAATAGCTGAAAAGTTTTTCCATTTTCTTTCACAAGCTGCGAAGTAACATCTAGTCTTAACTTAAAAAAAATATATAAAGAAAGAAAGGCAATTCCTCCCACAAATTCCAAAAATGCAGCAATCTAACAAATCATGCAATCTGTCTTGTGGCTAAGCAGCAACTGTCTAGCCTTCACTCAGTTAGATTTTACTTTAAAGGATAATAAACATAAGCCCCCCCCCCCCCCCCCCCATTGACATTAAATACAACTCTAATGTACAAAAATGATGCTATATCCATATATAACTATGACCACACCATAAAAAATACATACACAGATGTATTGAATAATATAATGTAGTGTAATCTTATTTTGTTGTTTAGTGAGTCACCAAAATATGAAAATAGAACAATTAATGGAGCATCTATTTCTAATGTTAGAGGTACTTTTTAAATGTTTAATGTCAAGAGTTAAATAATTTTACCTATCATTCACCCTCACCATTCCAGTCTTGCTCCTACCCTGGATGAGATCATAATTATTGATGGGCTCAGCCAATCAAGTGGCAATCACAGCTGCTCCAATAAAAATCTCCTTATATTATTATTGTTATTATTTTATTATTTATATAGCGCCATAACATTCTGTAGCGCTGTGCAATGCATCTCTATGTAGCGCATTTGGTGTGATCAGGCCAGGGCCATCTCCAGTGTGTGTGTGTGAAGTCAGATGTAAGATAAAATGTAGCGCCATTTTTTGATTTTTCCTTTCCTTAGGAAACATTTTGATATTAATTTTGGCAAGTGCAGCCAATTGGACGCCTATCAATCCAGGAGGCATTGAAAAGTTTTTGTTGATCTGCTTTGCACATCCTTTGAAGTGTGAATTTTAATTTTAGCAGTCCATTGGCTGCTGATTGACAGCCTTCCAGGCTTTGCACCTTGAGTGGTTCTCACAGGCTGCGGGGACAGCTAGGGTGTTTGTGGGGACACACACATAACACACCATGGTTGATGCATAATACATACACCATAAGGGCTGTATTGTGTGAAGTAGATAAGAACTGTAGGTTGTGCCATGGGGAATTAAGGTTGTAGTGTGTGAATGGGGGTAGGGGCATTTGTGGGTGCATTGGAGGGATGGGGATGTTGTGGGTGCAGGGGAGAAATTTGGGCTGCAGAGAGTGCAGGGGGATACGTGCAATTGTGGATGCGGTAGAGGGATGTCGAGGCTGTAGTAGATGTAGGTGGTGGATAGGATAGGTACAGGTGAAGGTGGGATAGATATTGAGTGGGGGCATGGGGGGCTATAGTGGGTGCAGGTGAGGGATATAGGCTGTAAATGTGGGGGGATAGGGTAGCAATAATAAAAAACAATAATAATAACTTTATGTTCTCCTCCGTTTTTCTTACCTTTGAAAAGCTCCGCCATTGTGCTATGTTAAAACGTTGCCATTGCAACTCATAGCAATACTCCGAACTGCCGATCTTGTGAGAGAAATATTTTGCACCAGGTCTGAGATAAAGGGTATAGTCTAATGAGTCCCCCCTCTCCTGCAGTAATGTACCCTGAGCCAATCAGGGCAATCTTGGATAGTTAGCTTGTTAGTGCTGCCAGTGGGAAAATAGTACTTAAAATTATCATTCAACTTGCTGGATACATTCGATCCCAAATTTTATTAAAAATCAGTAATTTGTGGATCTTCTGAGTTCTATACTTTGTATATATGCACTAATTTTAATCCAGACACTGGCGATTACTGGGGATTCGCTTGGGCTAACCGACTACATTTGGCTTGGAGTAAATAAGAGAATTGTCAATGCGGCCACAAAAAATACATTTCCAATGGATTCTGTCCACCAGACAAATTCTGGTGTTAGAGAATATCCCCATAAATTGTATCCGAGAAAGACAAGATAGATTATGTAGTCAGACAGACAAATAGATAGATTAGATAGCTAGAGGATACAAAAACCTTTCCACAAATTACACAATACACATAGAAAGATTACAGGAAAAGAAAATCCTTGCAAAATTACAGCGATTAAGTGATTATTATATGATTTTTTTTTCTTTTAAATCTGAGCATTGCACTAAACAAATGGTTAGCAGATGTGCAGTTATTTCAATATTCATAAAACATAACCTGACACGTCTGGGCTTCAGCTCAGCTCTGTACCACAACAACATTTGTGGAGATAATGTATCTTACCAAACATCATGCGCAGAAAGCATTAAGGGGAATGACTGAAAATCATGCCAGGTCAGGAGCATGGCCACAGGGAACATCTGTGTTTCCAAAAGCTGTAGGTGCAAATATGTGAATGTATGTTATAATAAATATGTAAATCACTGCAGAGCTAAGCATTTGCAAGCCTTAAGAAGCACCAGGTGGTGATTAAAAAAGTAAGAAGTTGTATTACGTATGACAGGGCCCTTTTATGACCCTTTTGAGGGCTTTGAAACAGAAGCTCATATACTGCAAAAACACGTCATGTTATTAAAACCAAACAATGACATTAAAGAACAGACTCACCAGCTATTACTGAAATAGGGAATATTTTGCCACAATGAAGTTCAAGCCATATAAAAATGTTTGTAATGTATTGTAATGTATGATTGTACTGAGGCAATTAAATGCTAAGTAAGGGTAAGAAATAATTTGATTTGTTACCTGCAAGTTATTTTATATTTATGGCTAGCAAAATGACATTTTTATAACATAATTCAGGACAGGGTAATTGAAAAACATTATAAAACGTGTTTATTAACGTAAAGTGAATTTCCACTACCAAAAGTTTAAAAAATCTCTGTTTAGTAGATATACCTTCAATAAAATAATGCACGCATTTATAGAATGTGACAGCAGATAAGAACCATTCGGCCCATCTAGTCAGCCCAATTTTCTAAATATTTTCATTAGTCCCTGGCCTTATCTTATAGTTAGGATAGCCTTATGCCTATCCCACGCATGCTTAAACTCCTTTACTGTGTTAACCTCTACCACTTCAGCTGGAAGGTTATTCCATGCATCCCCCACCCTCTCAGTAAAGTAATACTTCCTGATATTATTTTTAAACCTTTGTCCCTTTAATTTAAGACTATGTCCTCGTGTTGTGGTAGTTTTTCTTCATTTAAATATAGTCTCCTCCTTTACTGTGTTCATTCCCTTTATGTATTTAAATGTTTCTATCATACCCCCCTTTCTCGTCTTTCCTCCAAGCTATACATGTTAAGATCCTTTAACCTTTCCTGGTAAATTTTATCCTGCAATCCATGAACCAGTTTAGTAGCACTTCTCTGAACTCTCTCTAAAGTATCAATATCCTTCTGCAGATACGGTCTCCAGTACTGCGTACAATACTCCAAGTGAGGTCTCACCAGTGTTCTGTACAATGGCATGAGCACTTCCCTCTTTCTACTGCTAATACCTCTCCCTATACAACCAAGAATTCTGCTAGCATTTCCTGCTGCTCTATTACATTGTCTGCCTACCTTTAAGTCATCAGAAATAATAACCTCTAAATACCTTTCCTCAGATGTTGAGGTTAGGACTCTATCAAATATTCTGTACTCTGCCCTTGGGTTTTTACATCCAAAATGCATTATCTTGCACTTATCCACATTAAATGTCATTTGCCACAACTCTGACCATTTTTCTAGTTTACCTAAATCATTTGCCATTTGGCTTATCCCTCCTGGAACATCAACCCTGTTACATATCTTAGTATCATCAGCAAAAAGACATACCTTACCATCAAGACCTTCTGCAATATCACGAATGAAAATATTAAAGAGAATGGGTCCAAGTACAGATCCCTGAGGTACCCCACTGGTGACAAGCCCAAGCTTCGAATATACTCCATTGACTACACTCAATGTCACTCACTCACTGCCTTACCCATTCAACAATATTGGAATCCAAACTTAAAGATTGCAGTTTATTGATAAGCCTTCTATGTGCAACAGTGTCAAAAGCCTTACTGAAATCTAGGTAAGCAATGTCTACTGCACCACCCTGATCTATAATTTTAGTTACCCAATCAAAAAAATCAATAAGATTAGTTTGGCATGATCTCCCTGAAGTAAACCCATGTTGTCTCTGATCTTGAAATCCATGTGTTTTTAGATGTTCAACATTCTTATCCTTTAACATGGTTTCCATCACTTTCCCCACTACTGAAGTAAGACTTACTGGCCTATAGTTGCCCGACTCCTACCTATTACCTTTCTTGTGAATGGGCACAACATTTGCTAACTTCCAATCTTCTGGGACTACTCCTGTTAACAATGATTGGTTAAATACATCTGTTAATGGTTTTCCTAGTACACCACTAAGCTCTTTTAATAGCTTTGGGTGTATTCCATCAGGTCCCATTGACTTATTTGTCTTTACTTTTGACAGTTGAAATAGAACCTCTTCCTCTGTAAACTCACGTGTAATAAATTAATAATTTATCCTTTTTCTTAACTGAGGTCCCTTTCCTTCATTTTCATCTGTAAATACCGAATAAAAATATTCATTGAGGCAGTCAGCTAGACCTTTATCCTCATCTACATACCTTCCTTTTTTGTTTTTAATCTAACTAATCCTTGTTTTACTTTTCTTTTCTCATTTATGTATCTAAAAAAAGTTTTGTCCCCCTTTTTTACTGACCGTGCTATTTTCTCTCCTGTGTGTGATCTGGAAGCTCTTATAACTTGCTTAGCCTCTTTCTGCCTAATCTTATAGGTCATTCTGTCTTCCTCACTCTGGGTTTTTTTATAATTACTAAATGCTAACTTTTTGTTTTTCACTATTTTGGCCACATCTGCGGAGTACCACAGTGGTTTCTTGAATTTTTTGCTTTTACTGACAAGCCTAATGCAATTTTCTGTTGCCTTCAGTAGTGCAACTTTTAAATAATCCAATTTTTCTTGGACTCCATTTAAATTGCTCCAGTCTGATAATGACTCCTTTACACATATTCTAATTAACATTTAAGTATACATTTTGCAAAAGCTGTCAAACTCTTCCTCTTTCCAAGCCTAGATTTTCTGTGGCTGTCCAACCACAGACTTTCCAATGCAGCTCATTGTGAAGTTTTGCAAACCAGGTGTTTTGAGAAATTGCTGCCTATTGAGTTTAAAAAAATAAGAATGCAACACCAGGTAGAAAAAAGTAGGATATTTATTCCATTCTGCAACATTTTGATTCTACAAGGTCTTTGTCAAGCCTCAGAGTCCAAGTAACAACATGCCATTTAACCCCTTAAGGACGCAAGACGGTTCAGGACCGTCATCGGCATTTTTCCCTTGCCGACCGACGACGGTCCTGAACCGTCCTAAATTTAAAATGTACTTACCCGATCGCCGTCGTTCCCCCGGCGGCGATCGGCGTTGCTCCCGTTGTGGGGAGACTGCCTGCAGCCCAGACAGTCTCCCCATGGCGGATTAGGACCCCTGGGGCCATGTGATCGCCCAACAGGGCGACCACATGGTCACAATAGGTGTCCTAGTCTCTGCCTGCAGGGGGACTGTCTGTGCTGACAGGCAGTCTCCCTGCAACTGTAAAATCAAAAAAAAATGTAAAGTGAAAGTTAATAAAAAAAAATATTATTATATATGTGTATATATATGATATATAGACATATATTATACCTACCGTATATACTCGAGTATAAGCCGACCCGAATATAAGCCGAGGCCCCTAATTTTACCCCAAAAAACTGGGAAAACTTATTGACTCGCGTATAAGACTAGGGTGGAAAATGCAGCAGCTACTGGTAAATTTCTAAATAAAATTAGATCCTAAAAAAATTATATTAATTTAATATTTATTTACAGTGTGTGTATATAATGAATGCAGTGTGTGTGTATGAATGCAGTGTGTATATGAATGCTGTGTGTGTATGCAGTGTGTGTATGAATGCTGTGTGTATATAATGAATGGAGTGCAGTGCGTGTATATGAGTGCAGTGTGTGTATATGAGTGCAGTGTGTGTATAATGAATGCAGTGCAGTGTGTGTATGAGTGCAGTGTGTATGCAGTGTGTATATAATGAGTGCAGTGTGTATATAATGAATGCAGTGTGTATGTATGAATGCAGTGTGTATATAATGAATGGAGTGCAGTGTGTGCATATGTGCAGTGTGTGTGTATGAGTGCAGTGTGTATATAATGAATGCAGTGCAGTGTGTGTGTGAGTGCAGTGTGTATATAATGAATGCAGTGCATGTGTGTATGAGTGCAGTGTGAATGCAGTGTGTGTATGTGTGTATGTATGAATGCAGTGTGTGTATGAATGCAGTGTGTATGCAGTGTGTGTATATAATGAATGCAGTGTGTGTGTGAGTGCAGTGTGAATGCAGTGTGTGTATGAATGCAGTGTGTATGCAATGAATGCAGTGCAGTGTGTGTATGAATGCAGTGTGTGTGAGTGCAGTGTGTGTGTGTGAGTGCAGAGCATTGGTGGGGGTGGGCATTTTATTAATTATTATTGTAATAATATATATTTAATATATATTTTTTAATGTTGTTATTATTTTTTTTTATTTTATTTTTTTTTATTATTATTTTTTTTATTTGTTTTTTCGTCCCCCCTCCCTGCTTGTTAGCTGGCCAGGGAGGGGGGCTCTCACTCCCTGGTGGTCCAGTGGATGGGCTGTAGGAGGGGGGCTGTCAGGAAGCTGTAACTTACCTTCACCGCAGCTCCTGTCAGCTCCCTTCTCTCTTCTCCGGTGCGTGCAGCTCCCAGGTCAGCTCCCTCTGCAACTCTCGCGGCCGCGCGGAGCGTTGCCACGGTAACCCGTGGCAACGCTCTGACCCCGCGGCTCTCGCGAGAGTTGCAGAGGGAGCTGACCTGGGAGCTGCACGCACCGGAGAAGAGAGAAGGGAGCTGACAGGAGCTGCGGTGAAGGTAAGTTACAGCTTCCTGACAGCCCCCGGTCCTTGTCTGTATTATGGCAATGAAAATTGCCATAATACAGACAACTGACTCGAGTATAAGACGAGTGAGTGTTTTTCAGCACAAAAAATGTGCTGAAAAACTCGTCTTATACTCGAGTATATACGGTATATAATATATGTCTATATATCATATATATAATGTCATGCTAAGTGTATTTTTATATTAATATGTACATATATTAATATCAAAATACACTTATAATTAATTTACACACGTATATATATAATATATATAATAACTATATATATATTGTATATATATATTATTATAAAATACGAATAATAAATAATTTAAATTAAATTAAAAAAATTAAAAATAATAATAAAAATTAAAAAAATTATATATCTATACGAAATGTTATTCTAACTGTATTTTGATATTAATATATATATATATTTATATCAAAATACACTTAGAATGAAATTGTATATATATCTATGTATATATAAATAAATAAAAAGTATACGAACTATTCATATGTCCATATACAAAATGACATAAATAATTATATAAATATACACGTAGACTTCAAATATATAAATATGCATATATATTTAAATTCTACGTGCGTATTTATGTAATATTTTTACATAATTAAGTTATTTTATTGATTGCAATTTAAGGGACCTGCCTGCCAACCCAGGCCGAAAGTCTAGATAATTTAATTTGCTAGCACTGTATTTTACCCTGTAACGTTCTACGACACCCTAAAACCTGTACATGGGGGGTACTGTTTTACTCGAGAGACTTTGCTGAACACAAATATTAGTGATTCAAAACAGTAAAACATATCACAGCGATGATATTGTCAGTGAAAGTGACTTTTTTTGCATTTTTCACACATAAACAGCACGTTTACTGATGATATAATTGTTGTGATACATTTTCCATTTTTCCAGATACATTTTCCAGCTTCCCCCGACGGATGCACGGCCGCGAGCACTTCCCTCGCGTGCGGCGGCCGTTTTGGACGGACCTCCATGCGGTCTGCCTCCTAGTTGCCGTGCAGTCGGTCGCCTCGATCCCTCCCGGGCACACTAACGGTCTGACTATTTCTTATTGCTTTTTCTCTGTGGGTTACTCAACCCTTTTAGTTCTCTCCTGCCCCATTTCGTTAGTTTAAAAGTTTGCTCTTACAAACTATAGCCAGCATGCAGGATAGGGATGATGGGCCTGCAGATCCCTCTGGGGACTTTACCATGGAGACTACTGAGAGTGCTATGGCCTCTCAGGAATTTCAAGCATTGCTTGAAGCCACTATGGCTTCCTCCCTGCAGAAGGCTATTGCCTCGGCCATGGGGGCTGTCTCCTCCTCATTTACCCACTCCCTGCACTCTATGGTTGTACCTGCAGTAACCACCCCAACTTCCCAGGGTGGGGGGTCCCCTTCCCCTGCCCAGACAGTGCCTGGGGCACGTAAGGCTAAGGCCAAATCCAAAAATGTCGGCTCCCACTCCTCGATGCAGGTGCTACCTGCCATGAATGACACGCTGGAAGCGGTCACTGATAGCGCGCACCCCACGCGCAAAAGAGCCCCTGGCCGGGCTAAAAAGGCTAGACTATGGAAAAGGGCCAGAGCCCTAGGTGATGGGTCGGATACCGACCGGAGTGTGGAGGATGAGTCCGACCATATGGGATATGACTCCTTTGACGAAGGTGAATCTGGCGAGGATTTGCCCCTTACGGGCGTGACCCCCTCGGGCTCCTCTGCCATAGCCAGTGGCCACTTATTAGACGCCTCTGGGGATACCAAGGCGATTCTTGACCCGCAGGGTAACCCCCTGTTCGACCCTGACGACTTGCGGCACCCCAGGTCCGCTGAGTGGGTTCCCCCAGACCATATTGCCCAATACGTGGCTAAGCGAATTCGCACCCCGCTCTCTAAAGAAGGCCGCAATAAACTGCGCGCCGAATGCCCGAGGCCTTCCCTCCCCGGCGCCGCCGGCAAAACCCCGGATATTGACCCCCAAATTGCCCAATTCCTCAATAAGTCGGGCTGGAAGCCCAAGAAGGGCCTTGACCACTCCCTGAAAGTGTGCCAGGACAAGATCCTGGATACTCTGGGGCCCCTATCGAAGTTATACGAGCTTCTTGAAGCTGCCAAATCTGGAGACTCAGTTTTGGATATGGATGTGGCCATCGGGTGGGTCCAGCGAGCTATATGCCTGCTGGGCAATGCTAATACGGCTATGTCCTCTGAGAGGCGTAAGGCGATCCTCCTAAAGATCGACCCTAAGCTGGCCGCTATGACGGTGACAGAACCTGACCCGACTGAGGAGGGCTTGCTGTTCGGCTCCTCCTTTGTCAAAGACATGGGCTCCTATGTGAAGACCTTTACCGCAATTGATAAGGCGCAAGCGAACATGAAACGCATGTTCGCGCCCAAGGTTTTTGGAGGGGCCGGGCGTAGCAGGAACCGTCCGCCTGGCCGCGGTTACAGAGGCTCGTTCCGAGCACCCAGAGGTTCCTTTTTTCCATCACGAGGCTTCCAAGACCCGAGAGCACCCACCTTCTTCCCAGCCAGAGGCAGGGCTTGGGGCTCCAGATACCCCCGCAGTGGCGCTCCTAACAGACGTCCTTACGGTGGGTACCCCTTCTTCCCCTCCCGCTCAGGTAGCGGGGAGGTTGGCCTTGTTTTATCACAGGTGGGTGGCACTGACCTCAGATGCTTGGGTACTACAGTGTGTAAGGGGATATCGCCTAGAGTTCGTTTCTATGCCTGTCCAGTTTTATCCCCCCAGAGAACTGTCTCTTCCACCAGATCAGGACGAGATGATTTCCGCGGAAGTCGTGGAAATGTTGTCCAAGGGCGCAATAGAGGAACTGCCGTTCGCCGCACGAGGCTTTACGAGCAACTTGTTCCTTGTACCAAAGAAAGGAGGCGGAGTTCGCCCCGTGATAAATCTTCGCCCTCTCAATGCTTTCCTACGTTACCAACATTTCCAGATGGAGGGCATACACTGCCTCAGAGACCTTCTACGCCAAGCGGACTGGCTGGCCAAACTGGACCTGAAGGACGCTTACTTCACGGTTCCCATTGCCGCAGACTGCAGGGACTACCTGCATTTCACTTGGCATGGCCGACGATGGCGCTTCACCTGCCTGCCTTTCGGTCTCTCTTCGGCTCCTTGGTGCTTCACCAAGCTCCTGAAGCCGGTGGTGGCATTCCTCCGAACCCGAGGGGTCCGCCTCATTATTTACCTGGACGACATTCTGATCCTATCCCAGTCGAGGGCGGACCTCCTACTACACTTGGACTGGACGACCGACCTTTTACAAGGTCTGGGATTTCTGATCAATTGGGACAAATCGGTCCTGACCCCCGCCCAGTCAATAGAATTCCTGGGCTTCAAAGTGGATTCCGTCCAACAGTTTTTGTTTCTACCGGATTCCAAGATGAAAGCCATTCGGAAGGAAATCCGGAGGGCTCTTCGTGTCTCAGACTTGTCAGTAAGACAATTGGCGAGAATTATTGGCCTCCTCGCAGCCTCTATTCAGGCGATCTTCCCGGGCCCACTACATTACAGAGCCCTTCAACGGCTCAAAGGGTCGCACCTTCGACTGGGCCACTCCTACGAATCTCGGATACGCTTGGACGCGGAGTCCAGAGACGAGTTAGAATGGTGGTTGGCACACATGGAGGCATGGAACGGGACAGCCATTTTCGGCTCCGTCCCAGACGTAGTGATAGAGTCCGATGCCAGCTTGCACGGCTGGGGTGCTCGTTGTGGAGACGTTTCCACAGGAGGCAGATGGTCCGACATGGAGAAGTCGTTACACATCAACTGCTTGGAACTTCTGGCGGGGGCATTCGCGATCCGCAGCCTTACCCCAGGGCGGGCGAATTGCTGCGTTCTGCTCAAGATGGACAACGTGTCGGCGGTCCGTTACATAAATCACCTGGGCGGCACGAAGTCCAAAATGTTGGCGATTCTAGCGAAGGATTTCTGGCAGTTCTGCCTCTACAACAACGTCTCGGTGACGGCGGAACACATTCCGGGTCTGGACAATTCGGGAGCGGATTGGAATTCCAGACACTTACGAGACTCTGGCGATTGGCATTTGCACGCCTCGGTGTTCCAGGGCCTGGACATGTTATGGGGAAAGTTCCAGATGGATCTGTTCGCATCACGGCTGAACACTCAGCTGCCGAGGTTCTACAGTTGGAGGCCGGACCCGGCAGCGGTGGCGACGGATGCCTTCCTCCAAGACTAGCCGCAGGGTCACCTGTACGCTTTTCCCCCGTTCAACATGATCGCACGCACGATCTCGAAACTGGTTCGCCACGACTGTTGTGTGGCGTTGGTCACCCCGCTCTGGAGATCTCGACCATGGTTCCCTCGCTTGATGGAGTTGTCAATAGATTTTCCCCGGTTGATACCAGTCTTCCAGGACCTCCTTCTGGATCCGGATGGGAACTCGCACGACCTGGTGATTCAACACCAGTTGCCCCTGATAGCATGGTTCCTTTCAGGGGACCTTGGGTTGTCTCAGACGTTCCGCAAACAACTCTCCTGCTCCTCGATAACGCCTGGGCCCCAGGCACACGAACGGCTTATCGAGCTTCATGGAGATCGTGGTCTGGTTGGTGCATGGAACGGGCAGTGGATCCCGTATCTGCCCCTCTACATCTGATCCTGGAGTTCCTCACGTTCCTGTTTGACTCGGGCAAGGCGTACCGCACGATCAACCTATCCCGCTCGGCTATTTCGGCCGGACACAGGGGTTTGGATGGTTCGCCTGTCGGCAGACATCCTTTCGTATGTCGCCTTCTCAAGGGTATTCGCCTTGCACGTCCTCCTCGGCCTCGTTTCTCTGCCTTTTGGGATGTCAACGTGATGTTGCAGTTCCTCTCATCGTGGTACCCTAACCATGAATTGACTTTGAAACGGTTGTCATCCAAGCTGGTGATGTTACTCTGTTTGATCTCTTGCAAGAGGGTCTCTGACGTCAGGGCCCTGGATTGGGACGCCGTTGCATTCACCCCAGAAGGTGTTACTTTTGACATATCCAGGAGGACGAAGTCTGCATCCAAGTCGTTTACTTACCCGAGGTTTTCTGGTTGTCCGGCACTCTGCCCAGTGGATTGCGTCAAAGTTTATCTGGATGCTACACATTCCCTTCGCTCCGCTGATCTACATGATTTGTTCTTATCTTTTAAGTCACCTCACCGGCCAGTTTCGACACCTACTCTGGCACGTTGGGTGCGTTGGCTACTATCTTCTGCAGGTATAGACACCTCTGTTTTTACGCCTCATTCTGTGCGGGGCGCGATGGCTTCGAAAGCATCCTCAGTCGGATGTCGTCTAGAAGACATTATGTGAGCGGCGGACTGGTCCAGGGAATCGACCTTTCGAGATTTCTATTTCAGACCAATTGAACACATCGCATCTCGAGTAGTGGCACAGCTTTGAACTTGCATAATATGAGCCTCCGTGTCTTTAATAAAATTCCCAGATTTTACTAGTAACATGACGTAAAGTCATGATTTTATTAAAGACACGGAGGCGAGTATTATTCCCGCCCACCCTCCCGGTGTGGATTCTGGGAAAGGAGATGCTTCGGTGCTATTCAGGTATGCTTTTCAATTAGGTCTGTATTTATATCATGTATTTATATCATGTATTTGCATCATGTTTTGGATGATCTTGACCATTTTATGCTGGATCCTAATTTTATATATTTTCTATTTCAGAATACAGTTTTTTTGTATGGCTCCTCACGGTTATGTTTGGTAAGTCTACAGTTTTGAGTTTGGAAATTACCATATTTTTCTATCTTTTTTAGCTTGAAGTTTTCGTATTGTTTCCCGTTTCCTGTTTGGATCAAGTGGGACATCGTTATCTTACCTGGTCTTCGGTTTTCGCAAGAAAGAGGGGGATTGTGGGAGACACAGGACTTATATAGCTACTTCCTCTGTTATGTGATTGGCTGACTGTTATGCCTGTTCAGTTTTTTCTTTCATTTTGACAATATTTATATTCCTCTATCTTTGCTGCTGAGGAAATAAAGAAAGAGTTATGCATAATACTCGCCTCCGTGTCTTTAATAAAATCATGACTTTACGTCATGTTACTAGTAAAATCTGGGAATTGTGTGTAATTAAGTAACTACATAGGCCACCCATAAGTGGAGCCTCAAAAAAAAGATAATAAAGTTAACTAAAGTGAAACAAAATCACCAAACAGAACAAATAAAAACATTAAAATAACCTCATATGTGTTAACATTTACAAAACCATTAACATTTTTTTGGTAGCCATGTTCCCTGTATTATATAACCTAGCCAAACAAAAAAACAACACATATTAGAATTTTAGAATTTGCAGTTTGAAAATAAATCAATAAATTTGAAAAAATGTTTCAGTCCTGGACAGCAACATATCATGATGTCCAAGGTCACATGTATGTGGTATAAATCAGGGAACCATACGGAAGATCTAAATCACTCTAAAAGAGAGGAAAAACTTAATAAAGACATCAGGAAATCCCTATTTAACAGCTTAGGTTCCAGGATGTACAGAATATATATCCAGAATGCTTCTCATACTTTAGGGAGCATCTATCGATTCCTTTTGTTTTTAACGGAATCAAATCAATGATTTGCTATTTAATGTTAGCAAACAAATGGTTATTTTCAGAGACATGTGCTGGTTCCCTGTTTTCCAACTTTCTGGTTTGGATGTCAGAGCAGTGTTTTGACATACGCTGCCTAATTTTATTTTGTGGTTTCACCCACATAAACAAAACCACATGATATACAACACAAGCAACACAGGTATAATACTGCTTATTTCCAAACCTTTTACTTGTGTGAGGGTATATGAAAAGTTGGCCTTCAATAACTGAGCTAGAAGAGCTACAGTTAAGACAAGGACAATTACTTACTTTTCCCCAGGTTTCACCTGACATTTTTGATTGGCCTGGGAGAGAGTCTTGTACTCAGCCCGGACAAGATGATCATGGATTGATGGACCAATAGCATTATCTTCATGTTGTGTGATATAAGATGACCTCTTTTTTAAGTCCCAATTTGTATATCTGCTTTTGTTGTATTTACTGATTAGTTTTCACTTTATTGCACTGAGGATTTTGTCTTTATTGAGACTCCACCTATGTAGTCCCACAAAATATATGTTATTGTGTGTCATTAAGTATATATTTAAATAGAATGTTGTTTCTTGGACTCTCAGGATGACAAAAACCCTGCAGGGTCGAAATGTTGCAGAGTCCACTATGGTAAATAAATATCCAAATTATGGCCACCTGGTGTTGCGCTCCTATTTATTCCATTTTATTTATTGTTTTATAACTTTGAGGAATTGGGTAAACTCTGGGACCTGCACCCAGTTAAATATTTGAGTGCTTGTTCTCCTTTATTTTTGGCTCTTGAGTTGAGATGCATTGAGCAAAATTAACAGTTAGGGAGGTGTAACAAGGTTAGTTTATAAAACTGCAATTTTTTGTCAAATGAAAAGAAGAGGACACATTCTTCACACATAAGTACTTAAAGGACCTATAGGCACCCAGACCACTTCAGCTCAATGAAGTGGTCTGGGTGCCAGGTCCCTCTAGTTTTAACCCTGCAGCTGAAAACATAGCAGTTTCAGAGAAACTGTTATGTTTCACTGAAGGTTAATCCAGCCTCTAGTGGCTGTCTCACTGATAGCCGCTAGAGGCGCTTCCACAATTCTCACTGTGAAAATCACAGTAAGAAGACGCTGGATGTCCAAAGGAAAGCATTGAGTAATGCTTTCCTTTGGGCAGCTTGAATGCGCGCACGGCTCTTGCCGCGCATGCACATTCGGAGATGACGTCGGCAGGGGGTGGAGAGTTCCTCAGCGCAGAGGGAGCCCGGCGCTGGAGAAAGGTAAGTGGCTGAAGGGAATTTAACCCCTTCAGCCCAGCGGGAGCGGGGCCCTATCTACCTTATAGTGCCAGGAAAACAAGTTTGTGGTTTGTTTTCCTGCCACTATAGTGGTTCTTTAACAATAATAATAATAATAATTGCCTCAGCACACCACAATAGGGTAATATGATGGTTTATTCTGCCATCAAATGCCAGTTCATGAATAACCGTAGAGAAGCAATTGTTGCTGCCCATCAAACTGGGAAGGGTTATAAGGCCATTTCCAAACAATTTAAAGTCTATCATTCTATAGCATGAAAGATTACCGTATATACTCGAGTATAAGTCAACCCGAATATAAGTTGAGACCCCTAATTTTACCCCCAAAAAACTGGGAAAACGTATTGACTCGAGTAGAAAACTAGGGTGGGAAATGCAGCAGCTACTGGTAAATTTCTAAATAAAATTAGATCCCCCCAAAAATTGTATTAATTGAATATTTATTTACAGTGTGTGTATATAATGAATGCAGTGTGTGTATGAATGCAGTGTGTGTATGAATGCAGTGTGTGTGTATGAATGCAGTGTGTGTATGAATGCAGTGTGTGTGTGTGTATGAATGCAGTGTGTGTGTGTGTGTGTATATGAGTGCAGTGTGTGTGTATGAGTGCAGCGTGTGTGTTTGTATGAATGCAGTGTGTATGAATGCAGTGTGTGTATGAGTGCAGTGTGTGTATGTGATGCAGAGCCTTGGTGGGGGGTGGGCATTTTTCTGAATTTTTTAATATTATTATTTTAATATATATTCTTTATATTATTATTATTTTAATATATATATATTTTTAATATTATTAAAATTTGTATTTAAATTTTTTTCATCCCCCTTCCCTGCTTAATACCTGGCCAGGGAGGGGTTGCTCTCATTCCCTGGTGATCCAGTAGATGGGCTGTGTAGAAGGGGGCTGGCAGGAAGCTGTAACTTACCTTTCCTGCAGCTCCAGTCAGCTCCCTTCTCTTTCCTCCGGTCTTGTCAGCTCCCCTGCCGCGCGGAGCGTTGCCACGGGTCTGACCCCGCGGCTCTCGTGAGACTTGCAGGGGAGTTGACCGGAAAGGAGGAGAGAGAAGGGAGCTGACAGGAGCTGCAGGAAAGGTAAGTTACAGCTTCCTGCCAGCCCCCAACAGGACCGCCAGGCTTGTAATGAGCCCGGCGGTCCTTGTCTGTATTATGGCAATGTAAGTTGCCATAATACAGACACTCACTCGAGTATAAGACGAGTGGGGGTTTTTCAGCAAAAAAAATTGCTGAAAAACTCGTCTTATACTCGAGTATATACGGTATTCAAAAGTGAAAAACATTCAAGACAGTTGCCAATCTTCCCAGGAGTGGTTGACCCAGCAAGTTCACTCCAAGGTCAGACTGTGCAATTCTCAGAGAAATTGCAAAGAGCCCAAGACTTACATCTCAGACTCTACAGGCCTCAGTTACAATGTTTAATATAAAAGTTCATGATGGTACAATTAGAAAAAACAGAACAGGTATGAATTGTTTGGAAGGCTTGCCAGGAGAAATACCTCTTCTCTCTATAAGGAATATGGCAGCACTGCTTAGGTTTTCACAAACCACAAGACTTCTTGATCAATGTCCATTGGACAGACAAGACCAAAGTGGAGATGTTTGGCCATAATGCACAGCTCCACATTTGGCCAAAACCAAATACAGCATATTAGCACAAACCCCACATACCAACTACAAAGCATCTGACTTTCTCCATTATAAATGTGTGCTGCGCTCATACAGCTTGGCTCTTTCCTTTGCAAAAGTAAATTACTTCAATAACCTTATAACCACACTCTCCTGCGAACCCAAACGACAATTTCACACATTTAACTCTCTTCTTTGCCCTATTGTTCCTTCTCCACCTACTTACTTGACCGCCTCTGACTTTGCAACTGACTTCACTGACAAGATCTCTACAATCAGGGAAGAGATCTCTCATCTTTCTTCTTCACACAATACTTCCCCTAACCTCACTCCCTCTGCTGGTCTAAGTTCATTCATCCCCGCTACAGCGGAAGAGGTTTCTGCTCTGCTCCAGTCCTCCCGCCCCACCACCTGCTCCCTAGACCCAATTCCCTTGCATCTCATCCGTACTCTGCCTTCTTCTCTTTCTCTACCTCTCACTAAAATTCTAAATCTCTCTCTCCTCTGGCATATTTCCATCGCCCTTCAAACATGCAACTATAACCCCAATTCTTTAAGAAGCCCAACCTTGACCCTAACTCCCTGTCCAACTACCATCCTATCCAGGGCCGTCTTTAATGTTGATTGGATCCTGGGCAAGCATTTACTTGGGCCCCCCTGACTACAAATAGATACACACAAATACACTACCTGACACACATGCAGATACCCACTGACCGCATATAAATACACACAAGAACATACAGATACACACAGACTACATATAGATACACTGACACACACACTGACATACATGCAGATACAAAGGTACACACACAGACTACATATAGATAAACAGACACACACATACACACACACAGATACACAACCTGACACACATGCAGACATACAGATACAAACACTGACAAATACAGATACACACACAAACACAAATGGACAACAAATAGATACAGAGACACATTCTGACAGACGTACTGACACAGACAGCCATACTGAAACACACGTACAATAGACATACTGAACCACATAGACACTGATTGACTCACACACACAGACATACAGATACACTGACAGACATACTGGCACATATACACACAGACAGATGGACATACTGAAACACACATACGCTGACAGACATATTGACAAACACAGACATACAGAACCACATGGACACTGACAGACTCACACATAGACATTCTGTCACACATACACACAGACAGACATACTGAAACACACATACACACAGACACTGAAAGACATAAACAAATACAGACATTTTGACACTCACAGACAGCCATACTGGAACATACATACACACATAAATACTGAACCACACACACAGACATACTGACACACTGACAGACATCCTGGCACACATACACACAGACACTGATAGACATACACACATACAGACATTTTGACACTCACAGACAGCCATACTGGAACATACATACACACACACATAAATACTGAACCACACACACAGACATACTGACACACTGACAGACATCCTGGCACACATACACACAGACACTGACAGACATACACACATACAGACATTTTGACACTCACAGACAGCCCTACTGAAACACACATACATACTGAACCACACGGCCACTGACAGACACACACACACACACACAGAGACAGACATTCTGGAAAACATACATACATACATACAGACAGACAGACATACTGAAACACACATACACACAGACACTGAGAGACAAACACACATACATACATTTTGACCCTCACAGACAGCCATACTGAAACACACATACATACTGAACAACACAGACACTGACAGACTCACACACACACACACACACACATACATACTGACACAGTGACAGACATACTGGCACACATACACACAGACAGACATTCTGGCACACATACACACAGACAGACACTGAGAGACAAACACACATACAGACATTTGACACTCACAGTCAGCCATACTGAAACACACATACATACTGAAGCACACAGACACTGACATACTCACACACACATACATACTGACACAGTGATAGACATACTGGCACACATACACACAGACAGACAGACATACTGAGACACACATACACACACATACACACAGACACTGAGAGACAAACACACATACAGACATTTTGACACTCACAGACAGCCATACTGAAACACACATACACACATACATACTGAACCACACAGACACTGACAGACTCACACACACACACAGACATACTGACACACTGACAGACATACACACATACATATACTGACACACACACACACACACACTCATGCACAATTTGATAACCACCCTCCAGTTTCTTACCTTTTCCTGGAGGGTGGCTTCCCTGGGGTTCAGTGGCTGGCTGGGGTGGCTGGGAGTTAAGCTCCCGGCCTGGCCCCCTCCTGAACAGCTCCTTCCTCCCGCTCCTGATTCTGTGGGAGGAAGTGACGCGCGGCTCTCACTTCCTCCCAGTGCTGCCGAAAAGCAAGGGCCCGGTCGCACTGTTAAAGCACCACAGCGCCTGACCGGGCCCCTGCTGACACAGGCCCACCGGGTGGCCCTAACTACATGGGCCCCCATAGTTTGCGGGCAGAGGGCAAACGGAGCAGCTGTCTTGGGCCCCCCACCAGGGACAGGGCCCGGGGCAGCTGCCCTGTTTGCCCCACGTTAAAGACGGCCCTGATCCTATCTCGCTACTGACTTTTGCATCCAAGATCCTTGAAAGAGTTGTGTATACGAGATTATCAAACTTCCTCCAGTCCAATTCTCTGCTAGACCTGCTTCAGTCTGGTTTCTGCGCTAAGCACTCTGTAGTAACGGCACTGACCAAAGTATCTAATGATCTACTCGCTGCAAAATCTCGTGGTCACTACTCTATCCTAATTCTCCTTGACCTTTCTGCGGCTTTTGGCACTGTTGATCATCAACAGCTTCTTCTCATCCTCCTCAATATCAGTCTACTAGATATTGCTCTCTCCTAGTCCTCCTACTACCTCTCCCAGCGCTCTTTCAGTGTTTCTTTCTCTGGCTCTACTTCTTCTCTCCAACTCCTCTCTGTTGGTGTCCCCTAGGTTCAGTCCTTGGTCCCCTACTGTTCTCTCTCTATACTGCCTCCCTTGGTAAACTCATTAGCTCCTTTGGCTTCCAATATAATTTCTATGCGGATGACACGCAAATCTATCTGTCCTCTCCTGATCTCTCCCCGTCACTCTTGACTAGTGTCTCTGACTGCCTCTCTGCTATTTCTAACTGAATCGCTGCCCACTTCCTTAAACTAAACTTGACCAAAACCGAAATTCTGGTCTTTCCTCCCTCAAGTGTTGATACTCCTTTGTCTGTCTCCCTGCAAGTCAAAGGTGCTACCATCAGCTCCACCACACAGGCTCGCTGCCTAGGTGTTCTCTTTGACTCCGACCTCTCCTTCACGCGTCATGTTCAGTCTATCACCAAATCCTGCCGCTTCCATCTCAAAAACATTGCGCGCATCTGACCCTACTTAACGCCAGATGTGACTACGGTGCTGGTCCATTCCACTGTCCTTTCTCCCCTTGACTACTGTAATCCGCTTCTTAGTGGTCTTACGTGCTCCCAACTTGCACCGTTACAGTCCATAATGAATGCGGCAGCGAGGCTCATCTTCCTGTCCGTCCCTACATTGGCTTCCTGTAAGATATTTAAAATTCTGGTTCTTGCTTTCAAATCTCTACATAATGCTGCTCCCAGCTATCTATCCTCCCTAATACACAAGTATGTCCCGTCTAGGCCCTTATGCTCTGCTGAAGACTTACATCTATCTTCTGTCCGTGCTCCCACCTCTGATGCTCGCCTTCAAGACTTCTCGAGGGCTGCACTGTTCCTGTGGAACTCACTTCCCTCCTCCGTTAGATGCTAACCCAGTCTCCAATCCTTCAAAAAACCATTAAAAACCCACTTCTTTATAAAAGTGTATCAATTAAACTGTTAATAGTTCCTGACAGATTCCTCTCTTGCAACTGTCATTAGTCTAATGCTATCCTTACCTTTTGTGTCACTTTACCCCACTCCCTCTAGCATGTAAGCTCATTGAGCAGGGCCCTCAACCCCTCTGTTCCCACTGTAAAGCTGTGGGTGAACAAACATGTAGTTGTAACCAGACAAGTTGGACACACAGGCGCTATATAAATAATAACATAATAATAATAATAATAATAATAATAATGATGATATGTAAAACCATAGAATTCAAAGAGGATGTACTTTATTTATTTATTTTTATAATTCTTTATTTTAGCTGTGCATAGATTGTACAAACATGCTTGCTGAGCCACAACAGCTAGGACAAGCTTTGCAATAGACATAAAGGCATTAGTATGACTTTCAATATATATTTATCACTGCACATTTTTTTAAAGCAATAGGTAACAGGAGAAAACATGCTGCTTAACTAGTAATGGCTCCACCACAGAGGGCTCTGAGAGAATGAGATGAGGGCAGGGTTGCCATCAGGAATTTTGGGGCACCTGACACAATTCAAGGTCTGGGCCACCTGGGCCCGTCCCCGAGTCCGCCCACAAGGATGCCCATTGTGTGTGTAGTGGACGTAGTGTGTATAGTGGATAAAGATTGCACATGTGTATAATGAATGTAGTGTTTGTGTGTTTTAAATACAGTGTGTTTTTGGGTAGTGAATGCAGAGTGTGTGTTTGTGCAGTGGGTATTGTGTGTGTGTGTGTATGGTAAATGGAGTGTGTTTGTGTAGTGGATGTATAGTGTCTATGGTGAATGCAGTGTGTGTTTGTGTAGTGGATGTATTGTGTTTATGGTGAATGCAGTACGTGTTTGTGTTGTGGTTTTAGTGTGTGTATGGTGAATGCAGTGTGTGTTTGTGTAGTAGATGTATAGTGTTTATAGTGAATGCAGTGTGTGTGTTTGTGTAGTGGATGTATAGTGTTTATGGTGAATGCAGTGTGTAGTGTTTGTGTTGTGGTTTTAGTGTGTGTAATTGTGTAAAATAGAGGCTGCATTTGGGGGAAGGAGAGCATTTTTGGTGGTATTTACATTTATTTACACACTCTTTATTTTATTCCCCCCTCCCTGCTTTTTAACTGGCCAGGGAGGGGTGAGATTGCATCCCTGGTAGTCCGATGGTATGGTGGAGGGAGCCAGCCTCTTAATAATGTAGAAGGGGGTCAGCCAGCACCAGCTTAACTTCCCAGCAGCTCCTGTGCCTGTAACTCTCGCGAGCTGTGGTTGTGTGCCGCGCGGAGCGTTGCCATGGTAACCTGTAACAATGCTCTGCCGGCCACGGAGCTTGCAAAAGTTACAGGCACAGGAGCTGCTGGAAAGTTAAGCTGGTGCTGGTTGACCCCCTTCTACATTGTACAGGTAGCTGGGGCCTGCAGGTGCTCATATAGTCGCAGCTTGATGTTTGCCCGCTGTAAATATTCAGGAGTCTTGGTGTCTTGGTCTGCAATGTAGTGTAGGCAGCAAAGAGATTCCCAGGCACTCAGAGTGTTAAAGCTGCAGGCAGATTTATTGAAACAAAACAGACAGCAATGTTTCGACCTACTATGAGATCTTTTGGAAGCTTGAAAAATACCTCTGAGTAGGTCGAAACATTGGTGTCATTGACAGCCGCTAGAGGCGCTTGCGTGATTCTCACTGTGAAAATCACAGTGAGAGCACGCAAGCGTCCATAGGAAAGCATTGTAAATGCTTTCCTATGCGACCGGCTGAATGCGTGCACAGCTCTTGCCGACGGGGCGGAGAGGAGGCGGAGAGCTCCCCGCCCAGCGCTGGAAAAAGGTAAGTTTTACCCCTTTTCCCCTTTCCAGAGCCGGGCGGGAGGGGGACCCTGAGGGTGGGGGCACCCTCAGGGCACTCTAGTGCCAGGAAAACGAGTATGTTTTCCTGGCACTAGAGTGGTCCTTTAATCAAGTGGAGTACCATTTTGGGGCCTCACCAGGGTCGTTCCCCACGGACAGAGCAAAAATTGGTTATCTAATGAATCAATTAAAGGGCAAGGCCCTTGCCTGGGCTAATCTGTTGTGGGAGAGTAATCGGAGCATTGCTCATAATTACCAGGAATTCCTTGCCGAATTCAAGCTCACGTTTGAGCCATTGGGTAGAGAGGATGACGCCTCCACTGCCCTAATGCACATCAGACAAGGTAACCGGTCTATCTCGGATTATGCCATTGAATTCCGTACCTCAGCTTCCGAGGTAGACTGGACTAACAATGGGTTAATCTAAGCATTTAAAAAAGGTCTCTCAGAGACTATACTAGATGAGATAGCCGCTAAAGAATTACCTTAACAAATGTATTACGTTTGTCATGCATATTGATAATAGGTTAAGACTCAGAGAAGTCACCAGAAGCAAGACCAGACATACGGCTATGTCCCTAGCACCTCGATTCTCTAAACCTGTTTTGTCTAACCTCCCTGTACAGTCCGAACCCAAACCTATGCAGTTGGGGGTCACTAGACTGTCGGAGGCCGAAAAACAGTATAGGAGAAGGGAGGGGTTATGCCTATATTGTGGTAGAAAGGGACATATGATAACTAATTGCCCAGTGCGTCCGGAAAACCTCCGCACCTAAGAACCTTAAGGGGACAGATCTTAGGTGTGATGGAGTTGTCCTCTAACAAAAACAAAAGTAGATTCCTCCTTGAGGTATCTATTTCCCTGGATAACAAGAAGTTTTCTTGCAGTGCCATAATGGACTCAGGTGCTGCTGGAAATTGTATTGATGTCCAGTTTATTAGGGGTAATGAGATACCGGTCAGGGAGAGACCTACGCCGCTTGCTGTAGAGGCTATTGATGGTAGACCACTCACACAACCTCTTGTAACCCACGAAACTGTCCCTATTACGATCGCTATTGGGGCCTCCCATAGGGAGGAGATGACGTTTCAGGTTATTACTTCTCCATCATGTCCTTTCATATTAGGGTTTCCGTGGCTGAGTAAGCACAATCCCTACATTGACTGGGCTAATGGGGAGATATTAGAATGGGGTAAAGAGTGTATGGGGAGATGTATAAAACCAGTACTAAAGAGATTGGATACTATTGACCTTCCCACTACCACTCCCCAAACTCCTGGAGTTCCCATACAATACCTAGAACTTCAGGAGGTGTTTAACAAGGCTCAATCCGATGTATTGCCTCCCCACAGAGCATATGACTGTGCCATTAACCTGTTTCCAGGCGTTATGCCACCTAAGGGGGCAGTTTATGCCTTATCTCCCCAGGAGAGTAAAATAATGGAGGAATACATCAAAGAATCCTTGAGCAAAGGGCACATAAGAAAGTCATCCTCACCAGCTGGTGCAGGATTCTTTTTTTGTTGAGAAGAAGGGTGGTGAGTTACGCCCTTGCATAGACTACAGGGCACTTAATAAAATCACTGTAAAAAATGCATACCCTATCCCACTCATTTCCGAATTGTTCGATAGACTTCAGGGAGCTAAAGTATTTACTAAGCTTGACCTTAGGAGCGCTTACAATTTGGTTAGAATTAAAGAGAATCATGAGTGGAAGACGGCATTTAATACCCGTAGTGGACACTATGAATATCTGGTAGGGCCATTTGGGTTATGCAACGCCTCGGCCGTATTCCAAGACTTTATAAATGATGTACTCAGGGAATTCATTTACTCATTTGTCTTGGTTTATTTGGACGATATTTTGGTGTATTCCCCTGATCTTCAAACTCACCACTCCCATGTGAAACAGGTTCTGCAGACGTTGTTGAAAAATAAACTTTATTGTAAATTAGAAAAGTGCATATTTGACCAGCCTGAAGTCAACTTTTTGGGTTACAACATCTCTGCATCGGGATTTCAAATGGATCCTAAAAAACTAGAGGCTGTACTACACTGGCCATTAGCCTCTGGTTTAAAAGCCATTCAAAGGTTTATTGGTTTTGCCAACTATTACAGAAGATTCATCAAGTGATTTTCTTCTGTAATAGCCCCCATCACTAATATGACTCGCAAAGGGGTTAGTAGCACGGTATAGTCCAAAGAGGCTGTGAATGCTTTTGAGACTCTTAAACAAAGATTTGCCTCTGCGGACATACTAAAACATCCCGACACCAGTAAACCTTTTATTTTGGAGGTTGATGCATCCGAGACAGGGGTAGGGGCTGTTCTCTCTCAGAGAGAAAGCCAGGGAACACCATTGCATCCTTGTGGCTACTTCTCCAGAAAGATGTCTCCTGCTGAGCGCAACTACGATATTGGCAATAGAGAACTGTTGACCATTATTCTTGCCCTCAAGGAGTGGAGACATCTTTTGGAGGGTTCCAAGGACCCCCTGTTGATCATAACCGACCACAAAAATCTGGCATATATAGGGGATGCCAAACGTTTGTCTTCCAGACAGGCTAGATGGTCACTGTTCCTTTCACGTTTTAACTTCCTCATTACTTATAGACCTGGTTCTAAAAATACCAAGGCTGATGCCTTATCCAGGCAATTTGATAATGAGTCAGCTCCGGAACAGGTGACATCTCCTATTATTCCACCAGAGGGTATTATTGCTACTACTGTTCTCTCACTGTTTTCTCCACTGCTTGGCACCATACTGGAGGCCCAGCCTCAGGCGCCCAGTGCTAAACCGTGTGATAAACTGTTTGTTCCCCTATGTGAAAGGGTTAATATCATAAAAGTGTTCCATGACAATATAACTGCTGGACACCTGGGCATCAATAAGTCCACTGCCGCGATCACTAGATCATTTTGGTGGGATTCACTCAGGAAATATGTAAAGGAGTATGTGCAGGCATGTTCTGTGTGTGCAGTTTCTAAGGTGACTCATGCACTTCCTTGTGGCCTGTTGCAGCCTCTTCCTGTTCCTGAGATTCCATGGTCCCACTTATCCATGGACTTTATTGTTGAGCTTCCTAGCTCTGCTGGGTTCACTACTATTCTCATGGTTGTAGACCGATTTTCTAAGATGGCTCACTTCATTCCTCTCAAGAAGTTGCCATCTTCGCAAGAATTGGTCCTAATTTTCATAGGTGAAATTGTCCGTTTGCATGGCATCCCTCACAATATTGTGTCTGATAGGGGCTCTCAGTTTGTATCCAGGTTCTGGAGGGCGTTCAGTAAACAATTGGGGATTGATCTCTCCTTCTCCTCCTCCTACCATCCACAGACCAATGGTACAGCTGAGAGGGCTAACCAGTCATTAGAAGTTTATTTGCGTTGTTTTATTAATAGCACACAGGACAATTGGTCCGAACTACTCCCGTGGGCCGAGTTCGCTAGAAACAATGCTGTTCATGACTCCTCTGGGCACAGTCCATTTTTTGTCAACAATGGTAGGCATCCTACGGTTCTCCATGCGGTATTTCTGATACTGCCATTCCTGCTCTGGATGAGCGTCTGGCCTCCATTTGGGATACCTGGGTTAAGGTTCAAACTGCTCTAGGGGCTGCTGCTGAACGCTTCAAACATTTTGCTGATAAGCGTAGGAGTGCCAACCCGGTGTACCAAGTGGGGGACCGGGTTTGGTTGTCATCTCGCAACATCAAGCTTAAGGTCCCTAGCATGATGTTTGCCCCCAGATTCCTTGGTCCCTATAGAGTGCTTCGTAGGATCAATCCAGTCTTACTCTCTGGCTCTTCCTGCATCTTTAGGGGTTCCCAACACTTTTCATGTGTCCTTACTCAAACCTCTTGTCTGCAATAGATATACTGTTCCTTGTGTTCCTCCCGCTCCGGTGGTGGTGGGTGGTCAGGAGGAGTATGAGGTTTCTTCTATCGTGGATTTTCCTTTTTTCTCGGGGCACTTTACAGTACTTGGTTGTTTGGAAAGGTTACGGTCCTGCTGATCGTTCTTGGGTTTCGGCTCCTGACCTGCATGCGGGCCGTAAGATCCGCGCTTTTCACGCCAAATTTCCTCTCAAGCCTGGTCCTGCCCGCCCGGTGGGCGTTCTTCAGGTGGGGGGTAATGTCACGTATTCATCCGCTTATAAAAATGTGGTTAATGACATTTACTGTCCACACAGGAAACGTTGTGCCAAGCAGCAACCTAATCCACAGAAGGGTTAATGCTGAGCAGCAATTATGCAAATGAAACCTGGTAACTGAATTTGGGGTCAAAAGCCGGTTACAGCCTATCAGATCTAGAGGAGGGGTATTTAGGCCCAAATCTCATCCTGCTCAGTGCCCTGTCGTGGTTTCCCTTGTGGTTGTCCGAGAGCGCGTTCCTGTTTATAGTTTACTACCTGGTTTTGACTTTAGCTTTGTTTATTGACTTCTCTATATTCTGGCATCCTGACTCCTGGCTTTCCTCATTGCTGTGTCTCTTTCTGTGTTCCCTGACCTCGGCTAGTATTTTTGACTATTCTTTGTACGTTAAATCCGGCCATTCTAAGGACCGGTAATACGTTACTTATTTGTCATCTGTGCTGTACAGTTCTACGTGCTGGATCAAACGGTAATCCTGACACCGCCATTATGTTTTGTGGCCCCGGCCCACAGCTACAGCTCAACTGTCTCCACAAGGAATTTTAGCCTTTTAGCCCACCCCACAAGCCTTTTCGAGCCTGCGGACCCATGTGACTGGGTACCCGCCATTATGTTTTGTGGCCCCGGCCCACGCGGCAAACCGCCAGGGCCGCCGTTGCAGGGGCATGGGCCACCCGATGGACAGCATGGGCCACCCGATGGATATGGATTGTAAGGGGGCCCGGTCAGCGCTGGGCGCTTTAACAGCACGACCGGGCCCCCTGTGATTACATCACAGAGCTGGGAGGAAGTGACTGCACGTCACTCCTCCCAGCTAACACTGAGAGCCACACGGGAGGAAGACCAGGGAGTCAGAGTGGGAACTCTGACTCCCATCCACATGAGCCACCACTGGACCCCAGTCACCCTCCTGCACTTAAAAGGTAAGAAACAGGAGGGTGACTTAAATATTGTTTGTGTGTGTTTGTATGTATGTATGTGTGTGTGTCTGTGTGTGTGTGTCTGCCTGTATGTATGTGTGCCTGTTTGTTTGTATGTATGTTTGTCTGTATGTGTCTGTCTGTATGTGTGTCTGTCTGTGTATGTATGTGTGTGTCTGTCTGTATGTGTCTGCCTGTCTGTCTGTGTGTGTGTGCTTGTCTGTTTGTATGTACGTATGTGCGTCTTGTGTGTGTATGTGTATGTATGTATGTATGCCTGTCTGTATGTGTGTGTCTGCCTGTATGTCTGTGTGCTTGTATGTTTGTATGTCTGTGCGTCTTGTGTGTGTATGTGTATGTATGTATGCCTGTCTGTATGTGTCTGCCTGTGTGTATGTGTGCCTGTCTGTCTGTTTGTATGTATGTGTGTCTGTATGTCTGTATGTCTGTCTGTGTGCCTATGTGTGTCAGTCTGTATGTGCGTGTCTGTGTGTGCCTGTCTGTATGTATGTGTCTGTCTGTATGTATATATATGGGCCTGTCTGTTTGTATGTATGTGTGTGTCTGTGTGTATGTGTCTATGTGTGTGTGTGTGTGCCTATGTATGTATGTATGTATGTGTGTGTGTGTGTGTGTCTGTTAGGGGGGAAATGGGGGGTGGGGAATAGGGGTGTGGGGGACCACGAATCAGTTTCGCACTGGGGACCCATGGATTGTGTGTACGCCACTGGGTGTCGCTGTTATTGCGGCGGCACCACATGTCTTCTGAAGGGGACCGGGATGATCCCCCGGTCCATGGGGAAGGAGGGGAGGTGGGGGGGTGCAGCGGGCTGTAACTCCATGTTTGTGCGGTTCGGCATCGATAAGCCTGGAAGATCGGCTTCTACCTTTCCCAACGACCCAATAGGCCTTGCTTTCTGGCGATTAATTTTCTCTGTTAGGCCACCACAGACGTCCACCGGGAACAACCGCAAGCTGTGCATTCGATGCAGGATGCCCGGGTAGCTTAAATTGCTCCAGATTCAAGAAACAAACGTGCTGGCAACTGGACTAATTAGTTTGAGACTGGAAGAGCTCTGAGAAAAAAATTCCAGTTGCCATTGCAGTCAGACCCCCTCCTCCCCCCATGTACTTTCTTTTTATCGGTCAGCTCATTGTACTGGTTATAATTCTAAGGGATACATTATTTTATAAGAAATAAGCATATATCTAGTATATGAATAACATGTTAATGAGAGAACTAATAATCAGTAGGCAGAGGTAAGTAAAATCCATACATGAGAGTCTATGGGCATCAACCGGATATTGTATAAGATAATGTTTAGTGTTATTGTAGGGATCAACGTGTTGTGAAGTGTCAGGGTTAATGGTTAGTGTTAGTGTAGTGTGGTAAGGGCAGGGGTTAATGTTTACTGAGTGTGTATTGTAAGAGTTAATATTTAGTAGTAGTGTAGGAGTTGTTGTTTACTAATATTGTAGAGGGCTGGTTAATGTTTAACCCCTTAAGTACGGCGGGCGTTCTATGCCGTCCTTCTGGAACCAGCTCTAAACGCCGGAGGGTGGCATAGAATGCCCAAGCCATCCTTTGTACTTACCCGGTAGCCAACGATCCCACGCCGGCGATCGTGGTATGGGGACTTACCTGGGAGCCCAGGGAGTAGCCCCTCAGTCCTCTTCGGCCCCCCTGGGCCATGTGATCGCGAGGTCCTTGCGAGGACCTCGCGATCACATGGAAGGCATAGCCGTCCATGTCAATGCCAGCAGGGGGAGTGCTTGTAATGACAGGTACTCCCCTTGCTGCCTGTGAAATGTAAAATAAAAGTTAGAGATACAGTTTAAAATAAAATATATACTTAGATCATATATATTTTTATTATATATATGATCTTAGTATATATATATGTTATATATATTTATATATATATATATACACATATACATACATACACATACACTGTCCAAGTGTATTTTAATAGTAATATATATATATAATTAGATATTAATATCAAAATACACGTACAATGAAAATGATTAAATGTATATATCATTTTCATTATATATATATTTATATATAATATAAAATAAATAAATATGTAATTACGTAAAAAAATAAAATTACAAAAATAATAAAAAATCAAAATATATATATATGTGTAAATTCGTTCTAACTGTATTTTAAAATTAATATATTTATATTGATATCAAAATACATGTAGAACAAAATAATATATATATCTATATACATAAGTTTATACGTAAATATCACTATATATTACATAATTACCGTATATACTCGAGTATAAGCCGACCCGAATATAAGCCGAGGCCCCTAATTTTACCCCAAAAAAATGGGAAAACTTATTGACTCGAGTATAAGACTAGGGGGAGAAATGCAGCAGCTACTGGTAAATTTCTAAATAAAATTAGATCCTAAAAAAAATATATTAATTGAATATTTATTTACAGTGTGTGTATAATGAATGCAGTGTGTGTGTATGAATGCAGTGTGTGTGTGTATGAATGCAGTGTGTGTGTGTATGAATGCAGTGTGAGTGTATGAATGCAGTGTGAGTGTATGAATGCAGTGTGAGTGTATGAATGCAGTGTGAGTGTATGAGTGCAGCGTGTGTATGAGTGCAGCGTGTGTATGAGTGCAGCGTGTGTATGAATGCAGTGTGTGTGTATGAATGCAGTGTGAGTGTATGAATGCAGTGTGAGTGTATGAATGCAGTGTGAGTGTATGAATGCAGTGTGTGTGTATGAATGCAGTGTGTGTGTATGAATGCAGTGTGAGTGTATGAGTGCAGCGTGTGTATGAGTGCAGCGTGTGTATGAGTGCAGCGTGTGTATGAATGCAGTGTGTGTGTATGAATGCAGTGTGTGTATGAGTGGTGTGTGTGCGTGTGTGTTGCAGAGCCTTGGTGGGGGGTGGGCAATTTTTTTTTATTATTATTTTAATTTTTTTTATTATTATTATTTATTATTATTTTTATTTATTTAATTTAATTATTATTATTTTTTATTATTATTATTTATTATTTAATTATTTTTTTTTTATTATTATTACTATCTTTTTTTTTCGTCCCCCCTCCCTGCTTGATACATAGCAGGGAGGGGGGCTCCTTCCCTGGTGGTCCAGTGGCATTGGTAGTTCAGTGGGGGGGAGAGGGGGCTGCAGAGAGCGTTACTTACCTTTCCTGCAGCTCCTGTCAGCTCTCTCCTCCTCCGCGCCGTCCGTTCAGCTCCCTCTGTCAGCTCCCAGTGTAAGTCTCGCGAGAGCCGCGGCTCTCGCGAGACTTACACTGGGAGCTGACCGAGGTGCTGAACGGACGGCGCGGAGGAGGAGAGAGCTGACAGGAGCTGCAGGAGAGGTAAGTAAGATCTCTGCAGCCCCCACAGCCCCATTGTCTGTATTATGGCAATGTAAATTGCCATAATACAGACATTGACTCGAGTATAAGCCGAGTTGGGGTTTTTTAGCACAAAAAATGTGCTAAAAAACTCGGCTTATACTCGAGTATATACGGTAGGTAATTTTATTAATTACAATTAGCGGGACCTGCCTGACAACCCAGGCCAAAAGTCCAGGGAATTTAATTTGCTAGCACCACATTTAACCCTGTAACTTTCCAAGACACTATAAAACGTGTACATGGGGGTACTGTTTTACTGGAAGACTTCACTGAGCACAAATATTAGTGTTTCAAAACAGTAAAATGTATTACAACTACGATATCGTCAGTGAAAGTGAATTTTTTTTTTAATTTTTCACACACAAGTGGCACTTACACGGACAATATAATTGTTGTGATACGTTTTACTGTTTTGAAACACTAATATTTGTGTTCAGCGAAGTCTCCCGAGTATAACAGTACCCCTCATTTACAGGTTGTATGGTGTTTTCAAAAGTTACAGAGTCAAATATAAGGCTTGCGTTTCAGTATTTTCACATTGAAATTCGCCAGGTTGGTTATGTTGCCTTTCAGACCGTACGGTAGCCCAGGAATGAAAATGACCCCCATGATGGCATACCATTTGCAATAGAAGACAACCCAAGGTATTGCAAATAGGGTATGTTCAGTCTTTTTTAGTAGCCACAAACACTGGTCAAAATTGGTGTTCAAATTAGTTTTTGGCATTTTTCACACACAAACAAATATTAACACTAACTTTGGCCAGTATTTGTGACTAAGTGGCTACTAAAAAAGACTGGACATACCCCATTTGCAGTACCTTGGGTTGTCTACTTTTGCAAATGGTATGCCATTATTGGGGTGATTCTTATTCCTGGGCTACCATACGGTCTCAAAGGTAACGTAACCAATCTGGCGAATTGTCTAAAAACTGAAAAATGTTAAAAAACTGAAAAATGTAACATGCTATATTTGACCCTGTAACTTCCCAAAACACCATAAAACCTGTACATAGGGGGTACTGTTTTACACACGAGACATCGCTGAATACAAATATGTGTATTTTATTGCAGTAAAAGCAAACAGTATTATGACACTTTTGATAAAGCCCTAACCCGGGCGAAACGTGTAAAGGGAAGGACGCGAAACTCTTTTATATGTTTTAATATATTTTTTAATATATATTTTTTGTGAAATAAAGTGAAACTTTTCCTTATCCAATCCTCTGGCTTTCTGGTGCTGCTGGTTTCCTGATACATCCATATATCCTTTGGTGGGGATTATACCACCACAAGCTATCATCACCAGAGCAAGTTATTGCTCTGGATACTGTAAGTAGGATACCTACATTTTCTTTTCCAATTTTTGGTTTTTGATACTGTACCATTGGTTTGTGTATTCTGTTTTTTTTTTCTCCCATATATATGGTTGCTGAGTTTTGGACATCCTAACATCTACAGATCCTAAGACGGGGATTGTACCGTCCAGGCGCTATACAGCAGAGCTCTTAGCAGCTCTGCAAAGTGTGAGTTTGCCTTTTATCTACAACTAAGTCTGTTTAAGATTACACCATTCAAAATTTAAACATATTGCACTATTATTTTATTATTCTTATCTCTTTTGAGGTTCTTACATGCTGTACCACCCGAGATCTATATGTATGTATGTATGATATGATCATTTGAATTTTTTTGGCGCGGTTTACCACTTTTCCTATTTTCACATTTCTATTCACCATATAGCAGGCATTGGAAAGTCCTGCTGGTTCACTGCTGCCTTATACACTTTTTGTTTTTTTAGTGAGCGCCTAAACTTTCTTTTTTACTAGTATTATGACACTCACAGTTTAAATTCTTATTTTTTCCCATTTTTCCCTGTTTCCCCTGAATAAGATTATATATAACAAGTGTGGGTGCACATAATATGAAAGAGGCGAATTACGCCTGAACAGACATATAGCGCAAATTCAAGTTTTTGTTTACGTTTTGTTTTGATCACAACGTGTACATTTGGCTCAGTCCTTAAGGGGTTAATGATACATACATATCCCAATGTGGCGTAAAGTATAGGGTGGCAGCTTTTTCAACTGCTGACATTAAAAATTAGTAACTCCCACTAATCACAGGCAGTCCCTATATCCTGAGATTAGGCGCCCCATACTACATGGAGGAGATCTGTGCACTATTCCCATCCATCACCACCTGTGCAGTATGGAAATAGAAAACATGATATACTGTTCAAATAACATATATAAATATATTATAAAGTGGCTTAGAATAAATATTTATATTATTAATAAGATATATATATACTGCAACTAGAGACTTTCAGTTAAGAAGCAGGATACCATTCAATTCTTAGAAGAAACAATTAGAAGAAATGTTGGATTATTTTGACTCATATTTTGATACAATAGACCCCCCACATTCATTTTTTACCCTCTATTAATTTTATTTAACCTTATTTTCATTCAGGACGTTCAACAACTTTATTTTAACTCCATCTGCTTCCACTAGCTCTACATTCCTTAAAATAACTCCTATACACAAGGGACATGCGACTATAGGTCTGCCTCTTCTAAAAACATCATAACCGCAGCTTCACCCGGTTCCAATATCCCTTAGGGATAATCTAATAAAGAAAGATTAAAGAGCCAACCAGTGGGAGGCTTGAAGAATTCATTAGCAAGTCATCCGATTATTGAAGATGTTCCTAGTAGAAAAACATTCCTTGCTGTTTGGAACCCCAAGAAAAAGAAAGACAAACAGTACGGGGTTAATAAAAGATGCATCTCTTCTTGCATATAAACTTTGCTAATTAAAACAAATGGGCTGCTGTTCATTTATCTAATTGGAACTGTCCATTTCAAAAACGTTTCTCATAGTTCACCAACAGAGGTTGCGTTCTGTGTAAACTTTCTCATGGTGGCTTTAGATATATGTATGCTTACACACATAAACACTAATGGAAGATAAATGCCATTTGGTCCACCTTATAATCTCATCTATGCAAAGTAATATGCATTAACCCCTTCCCAACTGAAAGATGACTGTTATGCAAGGATATAAAATAATCATATTGCTATAAAAAACAACAACAACATGTATACATGGGATATGCTTTTTTTTTTGTATTGCACTGCTTTATACAATGTTTTCATTTTATTTATAAATTCCCACTAATCTTCTACTCCACTACCACTCTCCTCATTTTGCAACACCTCTTTTAAATACAATAAAAACTGTAGTTGTGGACATACTATACTGTCATAATTCTGAAACTCTGGTATCCTGGTAGTCTGCATACCCCCAAATACCAGTAACTTTCCTATAAACAGAATATTTAATCCCTGTTATGAAATTGAGGTGCTTGTTTTAGGCAGGTAATTGTATTTGCGACATGTAGGCATTGCAGCCACATATTTTGATATTGTTTACATCTTTAGTCACTTTGGGGAATATTTAGTAGATTTATTTTTATATTTATAAATATTTATCTGGATATTTGATCACATTTATTTTAGTTTTCCATCCTTTTGATCCATTTTGTCTGAATCTGAAAGTGTAGCAAGACAAATAAATAATGTAATAACACTTTTACAAAATAGGAATCACATTTCAAGCTAGAAACAAAATCTACTGAATTCTTTGACCCCTTAAGGACTGAGTCAAATGTACACGTTGTGATCAAAACAAAACGTAAAGAAAACCTGGCATTTGTGCTATACACTGTGTGCAGAATTATTAGGCAAATGAGTATTTTGACCACATCATCCTCTTTATGCATGTTGTCTTACTCCAAGCTGTATAGGCTCGAAAGCCTACTACCAATTAAGCATATTAGGTGATGTGCATCTCTGTAATGAGAAGGGGTGTGGTCTAATGACATCAACACCCTATATCAGGTGTGCATAATTATTAGGCAACTTCCTTTCCTTTGGCAAAATGGGTCAAAAGAAGAACTTGACAGGCTCAGAAAAGTCAAAAATAGTGAGATATCTTGCAGAGGGATGCAGCACTCTTAAAATTGCAAAGCTTCTGAAGCGTGATCATCGAACAATCAAGCGTTTCATTCAAAATAGTCAACAGGGTCGCAAGAAGCGTGTGGAGAAACCAAGGCGCAAAATAACTGCCCATGAACTGAGAAAAGTCAAGCGTGCAGCTGCCAAGATGCCACTTGCCACCAGTTTGGCCATATTTCAGAGCTGCAACATCACTGGAGTGCCCGAAAGCACAAGGTGTGCAATACTCAGAGACATGGCCAAGGTAAGAAAGGCTGAAAGACGACCACCACTGAACAAGACACACAAGCTGAAACGTCAAGACTGGGCCAAGAAATATCTCAAGACTGATTTTTCTAAGGTTTTATGGACTGATGGAATGAGAGTGAGTCTTGATGGGCCAGATGGATGGATTGGTAAAGGGCAGAGAGCTCCAGTCCGACTCAGACGCCAGCAAGGTGGAGGTGGAGTACTGGTTTGGGCTGGTATCATCAAAGATGAGCTTGTGGGGCCTTTTCGGGTTGAGGATGGACTCAAGCTCAACTCCCAGTTTCTGGAAGACACTTTCTTCAAGCAGTGGTACAGGAAGAAGTCTGCACCCTTCAAGAAAAACATGATTTTCATGCAGGACAATGCTCCATCACACGAGTCCAAGTACTCCACAGCGTGGCTGGCAAGAAAGGGTATAAAAGAAGAAAATCTAATGACATGGCCTCCTTGTTCACCTGATCTGAACCCCATTGAGAACCTGTGGTCCATCATCAAATGTGAGATTTACAAGGAGGGAAAACAGTACACCTCTCTGAACAGTGTCTGGGAGGCTGTGGTTGCTGCTGCACGCAATGTTGATGGTGAACAGATCAAAACACTGACAGAATCCATGGATGGCAGGCTTTTGAGTGTCCTTGCAAAGAAAGGTGGCTATATTGGTCACTGATTTGTTTTTGTTATGTTTTTGAATGTCAGAAATGTATATTTGTGAATGTTGAGATGTTATATTGGTTTCACTGGTAAAAATAAATAATTGAAATGGGTATATATTTGTTTTTTGTTAAGTTGCCTAATAATTATGCACAGTAATAGTCACCTGCACACACAGATATCCCCCTAAAATAGCTAAAACTAAAAACAAACTAAAAACTACTTCCAAAAATATTCAGCTTTGATATTAATGAGTTTTTTGGGTTCATTGAGAACATGGTTGTTGTTCAATAATAAAATTAATCCTCAAAAATACAACTTGCCTAATAATTCTGCACTCCCTGTATGTCTGTCCAACCGTAATTTACCTCTTTCATATTAAATGTACCCCCACTTATTATACATTATTTTATTCAGGGGATACAGGGCTTTCATTTAACATCAAATATTTAGCTATGAAACATTATTTAATATGAATAAAATGTAAAAAAATGGGAGAAAATAAGATTTTTGAATTTTGTTTAGTTCTATGTGACATTTTTACTGCGACTTTCATAATACTGTTTGCTTTTACTGCAATAAAATACACATATTTGTATTCAGCGATGTCTCATGTGTAAAAAAAGTACCCCCTATGTAGAGGTTTTATGGTGTTTTAGGATTTTATTTTTAATTTTTAACGTATTTACATTTTTTTTTTATATATTATATATAAATATATATATAATTATATATATATATATTTAATCAATATCATTCTGCGTGTGTGATACAAAGTAAATACAAATACAAAAAGAGAAGTCCTGCGCTTAAGCAGCAAGGACTACAACACACATCAGCCCCAATATATAGTAAAAACCAAAGAAAAGAAAATGTTACTTGCGCTTTCTCCTTAATCCCTATGTATATTTAGACAAATGGAGGTCATTTAGTTGCTCCAATGGCCATTGGAGGGATGCCCGCCTGCCAACGTCAAGGCAGACCCCCCTAAGCGGGTCCTAACACTGGGTCCCAACCTTGACGTTGGCAGGCGGGCATCCCTCCAATGGCCATTGGAGCAACTAAATGACCTCCATTTGTCTAAATATACAGAGGGATTAAGGAGAAAGCGCAAGTAACATTTTCTTTTCTTTGGTTTTTACTATATATTGGGGCTGATGTGTGTTGTAGTCCTTGCTGCTTAAGCGCAGGACTTCTCTTTTTGTATTTGTATTTACTTTGTATCACACAGCCTGGTTACAATGCTGCTACCCATCCCATGTGTTCCCTATTAAGGGTTAATAAGTAAAGGGGTGTATATAAAAAATACCCCTTTCTGTCTCATTAGAGATATCTTTGCCAGAAGCTCATGGAAGCAGGCTGAAGGGTCAGTGTTAGGACCCGCTTAGGGGGGTCTGCCTTGACGTTGGCAGGCGGGCATCCCTCCAATGGCCATTGGAGCAACTAAATGACCTCCATTTGTCTAAATATACATAGGGATTAAGGAGAAAGCGCAAGTAACATTTTCTTTTCTTTGGTTTTTACTATATATTGGGGCTGATGTGTGTTGTAGTCCTTGCTGCTTAAGCGCAGGACTTCTCTTT
Organism: Pelobates fuscus; assembly: GCF_036172605.1. Classification (NCBI taxonomy): domain Eukaryota; kingdom Metazoa; phylum Chordata; class Amphibia; order Anura; family Pelobatidae; genus Pelobates; species Pelobates fuscus. The sequence goes on from NC_086317.1 coordinate 130,840,811, forward strand.
TTGTATTTATATATATATATATATATATATACTTAGATCATATATATAATATATATGATCTAAGTATATATTAGTTAATCTTACACTGTTTTAATCTTTATTTATTCATTTTACAGCCAGTCATCCCAGCTGGCAATGCTGTGGACGGCTATGCTGGCCATGTGATCGTGAGGTCCTCGCAAGGACCTCGCGATCACATGGCCCAGAAGGGCCGGATCGGAAGCAGGGGGACTCCCTGGGATGGCAGATGAAACCCCCCCTCGCCGGCGTGGGATCGCCGGCGTGGGATCACCGGCGACCGGGTAAGTACATAGAACGGCTTGGGTGTTCTATGCCGCCTGCCGGAGTTTAGGACCGGGTCCCCAAGGACGGCATCGAACGCCCGCCGCCCTTAAGGGGTTAAAGGGACAGCTTTAGCTTAATGAAGCAGATTTTTTTTTTTTATAGATCAGGGGTGCCCAATAGGTAGATCCCCAGCTGTTTTAAAACTACAGCTTCAACAATGCTTTGTCATACTAAAGGCAAGTAAAGCATCAGGGGAGTTGTAGTTCTCCAACATCTGGAGATCTACCTTTTGGGCAACCCTGGTATAGCTCATACCTCTGAAATCTCACTGCTCAATTATCTACCATTTAGTAGTGAAATATTTTTTGTTTCTGCAGCCATAGCCGCACCTCCTAAGTGACACAGCCTGCATGAAAAAAAATAGTTTAATTTTTAATCATATGTTAATTTACTTTAACAGTTTTTATCTCCTGCTCTGTAAATTGAGCTTTTATCATACACAGGAGGCTTCTACAAGAACTACAGTGCACCAGAGAAGAAATTCTAAATTAGGCAGACTGTGCAAAACAGGAAGCGTAAACATTAGATCTCACTTCATAGGAAGTGTTTAGGAAGGCTGTGCATATTACATACAGAGAGGTGTGACTAGGGCAGCATAAACAAAGTGGTTAAACTCATAAATGATAGATATTTAAGCTGTGAGACTGCAGGGGCATGACCTATACCAGAAATTAATAATTAAAAAGCTTTAATTTATTATTTTTATCTCACAGTGATACTACAGCGTTAGTGATACAGGTATTTATAATGCTTTGGTGTTTCTTTAATAACACAGTATATTGTTTACCATTGTTATCGATGGAATGTAATATTAGTGAAGCAGCTGATTTTAAAGGAATACTCCAAGCACCATAACCACTACAGCCAACTGCTGATGTGTTGATGACAGGACTGCCCTGGCACTCTTCTAGTATAAGCCTTATTCTTCAGTAGTAAAATTATCAAGATGCAGATTCTTTAGCTCAGTGTTCATTTAGCTCACTGCCAGATGTTTAGTATAAAATAAATGTCATTACAAATATGTATTTATACCAGTTTAGCTTTGTGAGCACTTACATTTAATCTGCTTTTACAGTGCTTGGCCAAAATGAAAATATCCCCATTCAAATGTGTGCATACAAAAATGAGTAATGTACATTTCAAGAGGGACCACATTAATTTAAATGCATTTATTTTTTTTCTTACTTGCTTTATAGTAAGCAGGTAAAAATTCTGCTTACCGTATATACTCGAGTATAAGCCGACCCGAATATAAGCCGAGGCCCCTAATTTTTCCCCAAAAAACTGGGAAAACGTATTGACTCGAGTATAAGACTAGGGTGGGAAATGCAGCAGCTACTGGTAAATTTCTAAATAAAATTAGATCCTAAAAAAAATATATTAATTGAATATTTATTTACAGTGTGTGTATAATGAATGCAGTGTGTGCGTATGAGTGCAGCGTGTGTGCGTATGAGTGCAGCGTGTGTGCGTATGAGTGCAGCGTGTGTGTGTATGAGTGCAGCGTGTGTATGAGTGCAGCGTGTGTATGAATGCAGTGTGTGTGTGTATGAATGCAGTGTGTGTGAGTGCAGTGTGTGTGAGTGCAGTGTGTGTGTATGAGTGCAGTGTGTGTATGAATGCAGTGTGTGTATGAATGCAGTGTATGAATGCAGTGTGTGCAGGGCCGGTGCAAGGATATTTGCCCCCCCATATGTCCTGACCTCCCCTCCTCCTCCCTCAGTGATCCTTACCTCCCCACCCCCGTGTTCCTTCACCCCCCTCCCCCAGTGGTCCTGACTCACCCCTCCCCTAGTGGTCCTTACTTCCCCCTCCCCTCCCCTAGTGGTCCTTACTTCCCCCTCCCCTCCCCTAGTGGTCCTTATCCCCCCCTCCCTCCCCTAGTGGTCCTTATCCCCCCCCTCCCTCCCATAGTGGTCCTTATCCCCCTCCCTCCCATAGTGGTCCTTATCCCCCTCCCTCCCATAGTGGTCCTTATCCCCCCCTCCCTTCCTCCCATAGTGGTCCTTATCCCCCCCTCCCTCCCATAGTGTTCCTTTTCTCCCCCCCTCCCTCCCATAGTGGTCCTTATCCCACCCCCCTGCCTCCGATAGTGGTCCTTATCCCACCCCCCTGCCTCCGATAGTGGTCCTTATCCCCCCTCCCTTCCATAGTGGTATAGTGGTCCTTTTCCCCCCCTCCCTCCCATAGTGGTCCTTATCCCCCCCCTCCCTCCCATAGTGGTCCTTATCCCCCCCTTCCCTCCCATAGTGGTCCTTATCCCCCCCCTCCCTCCCATAGTGGTCCTTATACCCCCCCTCCCTCCCATAGTGGTCCTTATCCCACCCCCTCCCTCCAATAGTGGTCCTTATCCCCCCCTCCCTCCCATAGCGGTCCTTATACCCCCCCCTCCCTCCCATAGCGGTCCTTATACCCCCCCTCCCTCCCATAGTGGTCCATATCCCCCCCCCTCCCTCCCATAGTGGTCCTTATACCCCCCCCCTCCCACAGTGGTCCTTATACCCCCTTTTTTTTTATTATTTTTTTTATTATTATTTTTTTTTTTTATTATTATTATTTCTTATTTTTTTTTTTTTTCGTCCCCCCTCCCTGCTTGATACATGGCAGGGAGGGGGGCTCTCCTTCCCTGGTGGTCCAGTGGCAGTTCAGTGGGGGGAGAGGGGGGCTGGCAGAGCTGTACTTACCTGTTCTGCAGCTCCTGTCAGCTTCCTCCTCCTCTGCGCCGTCCGTGCAGCTCCTTCTATCAGCTCACATTGTAAGTCTCGCGAGAGCCGCGGCTCTCGCGAGACTTACACTGGGAGCTGACCGAGGTGCTGAACGGACGGCGCGGAGGAGGAGAGAGCTGACAGGAGCTGCAGAACAGGTAAGTACAGCTCTGCCAGCCCCCCTCTCCCCCGGTCTGTATTATGGCAATGCAAATTGCCATAATACAGACCTTGACTCGAGTATAAGCCGAGTTGGGGTTTTTCAGCCCAAAAAATGGGCTGAAAAACTCGGCTTATACTCGAGTATATACGGTATGTTTCCTACATATTGGAAAGCCACAGCAGCCAGTGAATAGTCTTAGATTGTTATCATGCTAGTGTTTCTGGTCAGTAACAGCAGCGCTTAAATTGAGGTAAAAAATAATTTGGAGGACCTTTGCTCATTAAACCATGTGTATAAGGTTTTTAGCATACATTTTTTTTTAAAAAAACAATTATAATAATTTGTAGGAGGGGAAAATAAGGGGATTTAGCTTCTCCACCGCAACAATAGTACTACCATTTTCCTACATTAGAAACATGAAACAACTTAAAATTTGTTGAATAATTTTAGCTCTACATCATGAGAGTATGCAGGCAGTTCTAGCAGTACAGAGGTTATGAGAGAGGGAAATTTTAAGGACAGTGGGAGTGTAAAAAAACCCCCACAAAAAAACCCAGTATTTTTTCATGATGGAGCACATTACCACTTCCTCCCTGCTTCTGTTTCTCTCACAAGAATTCCAGATCATTTTGGCTGTTGTACAAAAATGTGTCTTTGGCTTATGGAAGATATTTGAAGACATATATAATTGCAAAACTGCATCTTTAATGAACTCTAACAGCTCCCCCAGTGAAACAGTAACAAGGATAGTGATTATATTTGGTGATTCCAAGTTGCCTCACATGAAATTTAAGGAGACCACAGTACTATTATGTTAAATGTGTTCACAGTAAATTGGACAATTATGCGATAGGTTGATAAAATAAGTAGAAGAATTAATCAATTAAAAAGATTACGCAAAGTGAAGGAAAATAATTGTTGTGGTTAGCTGAAACCATTTTTATTTTTAGTGGGTTGAAGACTGTAAATTATTTTGTCACCACCATTTAGGGTCAAGAGAAACTCTAGGCACCATAACCACTACAAATCATTGTTATGCTATGACAATAAGTCTATCAGTGCTCCCCTGGATTTTCTGTTTTGAGTTTTTGGACATGTCCGAGCACTCTCAATCACACATAGTCCACCTCTCTGCATTCAATCTGAAATAACGTTTTTATGCATTATCAAGTGAGAATTCGTCCAAACTTCAGTGGGTCGATGAGAAGAGAGTGTTGCCCTGTCCCCAGTTATATATTTGTGGGTATATAGGAATGTTATTAAAGAGTAAATAGTACATATCACTCACAATGCCTCTCCTTTTTATCAAATTCACGAGTTCTCACTGCGAATGTTACTTCTTCTGAAAGCTAGAAGAGAGTACAGCTTTGGAGTGCATATTCAGTGCTACTTATTATAGTTTAGACTAGAAAGCCGCTTTTTTTGAAACAGTAATGGTGAGACTATTAAACAAGTGAAGCCAATGGTACTCAGAACCCTCTATAGTGATAATCAGTGTCTGTCTCCAATACAGCAATTATTAGTGGAAAACCAAATAAATTAATGTGGCACATTAAGATGCTTGATGTGAAGTGATATCACAGTTGGGTAATATTTTACCGCTACACCTGTTATCACAATACATCAAGCGGTTTAATCTGCAGGGAACCTTACCAGGTAATAAGACATTATCAGGAGGAGAGCACCATAACTGCTTCATTTCATTAAAGTGGTTATAGTGTCAAGTCTCTCGGCACTGTTCTTCCATTCAGCATCACCATTTTAAATATTTACATGTTAAACAAGAATCAGCAAACCATCCAATTTGTACTGCTTGGGGTAAAGAAGAAGCATAATCCTGAGCAGAAATGGGTGGGGCCAGAAAGGTGGCGTTTTGTCATCACCAATGATAAACATGCCTGCTCTAAACGGATGCATGTTTGTTAAATGCTCTTCCAGGGCAACCCATGCATAGAGCTCTGCTGAAGAGCGCTAGCATGAGAAAAATGTGTTCTGTCTCTGGTGTCTCCATAAGTGGGACACCAGACGACAAAGTGGCAAGGAAAGTGTATTGTGCATGTGTTTGGAGGCTGCTTGTGAGATTGCGTGTGTGCAGAGTGAGCTGATTGTGGTGTGGTGTTTTGTGTAAATTGGTTGGTTTTAGTTCTGATGTGTTTGTGGTGTAATATGTGTGGCTGGAGACTGAAGAGAGCGAGAGGGTGTGTGTATAGGGGGTGTAACAAGGGTGTGCATAGGGACTGTAGTATATGTAATACTCTCCAGCTAAGCCCTTTGTATAAAAGAGCTTCAATGGCTAGTTATCAGGTTACTGGCAGGGCTCTCTCTACCTCTTGCATTTGTCTGTGTATATTGTACGTTCTCCACTAATTGTAAAGCGCTGTGAAATCTGTTGGCGCTTTATAAATACCAGTAATAAATAAAAATAAATAGTGTGTGTGTATGTGGTGTAGTGTGTGTATGAATTGTAGAGAATGTGTGTTTAGGGAATGTAGTGCGTGTTTGAGTGTAGAGCATCTAATGTGTGCATAGGGGATCCAGAGTGTGTATGTCAGAAATATAGTGTGTGGGTGGTGCGGTGTGTTTCTATAGGGAATGCATGGGGTGCATGGTATGTGAAGGGTGCACTGTGTGTGTAAAGGGTGCACTGTGTGTCTATAGGGGATCTTTTGTATGTGTAGAGGATCCAGCGTGTGCGTAGAAGATCCAGAGTGTTTACAAGGAAGTATTTGCTGTTTGCAAATTGTCTGATACTGAACGCAGGAGCAGTTCCAAGGGACTCCAGGCACTATAACCAATTCAATGAGACAAAATAGTTATAGTGCCTACAGTGTACCTTTTTTGATGGGAACTGATACAGAATGGGAGCAGATGACCAATATCAAAGGGAACAAAAAGCCCAACAGAGAGAAGAAAATGGTACAGATATGGAAGGTAGAAAAAGACAATTAACTTATAATGTTGCACTAGCACCTTGTTTCAGTCAATATTACTTTGTTTGTCAATGCTTGTTAATTTATATCCCCCTGTTGAATTGTAAAATTGGAGAGTAAATTGACGTAGAACTAATAGGTACAGGGAGAGAATAGGGTAAATGAAAAGAAGTGAGTATTTGGAAGTGGGAATGCAAATGACATTTGAGATGGAGGGGGGATTCAGAATATTCACAAAGCACAGATTTTAAACTGAATAGGGACCAATGTATCATTCACTTGCTTTTATGCAAGCGAACAATAATTTAAGGCACTATCGGCCCGCTGGCAGGAATAAAGAGTGTGAGTCACTATGGTGCTCAGGGTATTTATTTAGAGTGCAGTAGACAAAATATCAGACTTTTCTATCTTATACTATTTTGATATTGTTGTATATGGCCATATAATACTTTAATTGTTTCTTTAAAATAACAATCACCTATTACAAATGTTTTGATTTTTTCATGAGATGTTCCATTTCATTTTATATTAATGTATAAAAGATTTAGTAGATTACATTATAATCCAGTTCAGATAAGGCAAAACCCAGTTAAACATTACAAATGAGAAAAATAAATACTATATTTTTCAGACTATAGAATGCAGATTTTTACCCCAACATTTGGGATAAAAAACTGCTTGCATCCTATATGCTGAGTATCCTTTTAATGGTATATGAATAGCGAGAATCGCTAATTATATATAAATATGTGTGTATATATATATATATATATATATATATATATATATATATATGCATCCATGTCTGGCCCGCTGAGCCGGTGAGCACTGCAGGCTTCCATAGCAGGAGGGGCCTTTTATACTTTGTCTGCAGCTCCCACTCTCACAAGTGTTGGCATTCCAGAGCATTGCTGCGGGTTATCACGGCAACGCTCTAAAACTGTACAATGCTAAGGCCCGCAAGTACAGTGTTCCTCTGGCAGAGTTGCAGCCACCATAGGACCACCAGTCTCTTGCTATAAGTAAGAAGCAGGGTGGAGGAATAAACTCTAATAAGAACAATACATAAATAAATGATAATTAAAGTAAAACTGCTGCTCTATCGTCATCCCCATGGAACACAGCCCTTATCATACTCCACAAAGTCTCACACACACAACACACACACTGCATTCACAATACAAACACACACTGCATCCCTTACAAACCGCACTCAATATATACACACTGCATCCCTTCCACATATACACAGTATTCATTATACACACACATTGCATCCTCTCAGGGCCGGCGCCACCTGTAAGGCGACCTAGGCAGCCGCCTAGGGCGCAACTTACCAGGGGGCGCCGGATCCCTGTGCCCGGTGTGGCTCCTCATGCTGCGCCGCCTGAGCGCTTTAACAAGCCTCAGGCGGCGCAGCACTGCTGTGTGAGGGCGGCCGGGTTTGAGTGACCGGCAGGAGGGAAGCGCAGAGCGCTCCCTCCTGCCGGTCTCTCCATGTAGCGTGGCCGACGGCGCGGAACGCGGGACAGGAACCTCTGTTTCCTGTACCCGGCCGCCGGCGGAATGACAGGAAGTGCTCACTTAGTGAGCGCTTCCTGTCATTCCGCCGGCGGCCGGGTACAGGAAACAGAGGTTCCTGTCCCGCGTTCCGCGCCGCCCGGCCATGCTACATGGGCAGAGGGGAGGGTAAGGACCACTTTGGGAGGGAGGCGGGGGGGGGGGGGGGGGTTAAGGACCACTTTGGGGGGGGGGGGGATTGTAAGGACCACTTTGGGAGGGAGGGGGGATTGTAAGGACCACTTTGGGAGGGAGGGGGGATTGTAAGGACCACTTTGGGAGGGAAGGGGGGGATTGTAAGGACCACTATGGGAGGGAGGGAGGGGGGATTGTAAGGACCACTTTGGGAGGGAGGGGGGATTGTAAGGACCACTTTGGGAGGGAAGGGGGGGATTGTAAGGACCACTTTGGGAGGGAGGGGGGGGGATTGTAAGGACCACTTTGGGAGGGGGGGGGGTAAGGACCACTTTGGGAGGGGGGTAAGGACCACCATGGGAGGGGGGGTAAGGACCACTATGGGAGGGAAGGAGGGGGTAAGGACCACCATGGGAGGGAGGGGGGGGTAAGGACCACTATGGGAGGGAGGGGGGGGGGGTAAGGACCACCATGGGAGGCAGGGGGGGTAAGGACCACCATGGGAGGGAGGGGGGGTAAGGACCACTAGGGGAGGGAGGGGGATAAGGACCACTAGGGGAGGGAGGGGAGGGGTAAGGACCACTATGGGAGGGAGGGGGGGTAAGGACCACTAGGGGAGGGAGGGAGGATAAGGACCACTAGGGGAGGGAGGGGGGATAAGGACCACTAGGGGAGGGAGGGGGGATAAGGACCACTAGGAGAGGGGAAGGTAAGGACCAGTAGGGGAGGGGAGGGGGGAGCAAGGACCACTAGGGGAGGGGAGGGTAAGGACCACTAGGGGAGGGGAGGGGAGGGGGATGTAAGGACCACTAGGGGAGGGTAAGGACCACTTGGGGAGGCGTGAGTCAGGACCACTGGGGGAGGGGGGTGAAGGAACACAGGGGGAACAGGGGTGGGGAGGTAAGGACCACTGAGGGAGGAGGAGGGGAGGTCCACTAGGGGTTTGGGAGAGGGAGGACCACTAAGGGGGGGAAGGACCATCAAAGGGGTGTAAGGAGGGAGGACTACTAAGGAGAGGGGAGGAGGGTAAGGACCACTAAGGGGGGGAGATTACCACTAAGGGGGTGGGGGGAGTAGGGGAAGGTCTACTAAGGGGTTTGGGAGAGGGAGGACCACTAAGGGGGGAGTGAGAAGACCACCAAGGGGGGACTGCAGGGGGACAGGGGGCCAAGGGAGAGCACTAAGTGACAGAAGGGGAGAACACGGAGGGACAGAAGGGAGGGGGAAATCAATAATTGACCGGAGGGGAGAGCACTATGAATTTTTTTTTTTTAAATAAAGAGCTGTTCCCCTATCCTACCCCACAAACCCTCTCTTTTACACTACACACATACACAATGCATCCCCCCCCCCCCACACACACACACAGAAACATACAATGCATTCCTACTCACACACAGACACACCCGAAACACACAATGCATCCCTTACGTTCTCTTACATAATTAATGCCCCCCTTACAGACACACACTGCATTCAATTACATACACAGAAACAAACCTTACACACACACACACACACACACACACACAGAAACATACAATGCATTCCTTACACGCAAGCACACTACATCCCCTATAAACACACTACATCCCTTACACAAATTGCACACATAAAACATCCCCAACTCATGGATGGGCCATGTAGGTAGATTTATGGGTGAGCATTGTAGGCGTATGCCCCCTGGGGGCCCAGACCTTGAGCTGTGTAAGGGGCCCTAAAAAAATGGAGCTGCTTCCTGTTTGTTAATTGTTGTGAGCACTGTTAAAAACAGTCTCCAGAGAGCCTCTTCTACACCAGACCTGTGGAGCCAGACTGAGCCCATCATCAGCCCCTTGTCCTCATCTGGTGGTAAGTAGGCAATCCAATATATTATTAGTGGAACTAATCTCTAATTTACTTCACATTAAATGGATACTATAGTCACCAGAAGCACTACAGCATAATGTAGTGGTTCTGGTGTCTATAGCCTGTGCCTGTAGGCTTTTTAATGTAAACACACTGTCTTTTCAGATAAAAGACCCTTTGTGAAGACTGGCGTTGGCCCATATGGCAGAGCATATGGGCGGGGCATTGTGATGTCACATGGTGGGCAGGACATATTGGGGGGGGGGGGGGCGTCAATTTTTTTTTTGCCTAGGGCGGCAAAAATCCTTGCACCGGCCCTGCATCCTCTATACACACTACATTCACTATTTGTGCACACACAGCATTCCTTACAAACACTCTGCATTCAATATATACGCATACACACTCTGCATTCACTATACACACAATGCATTCACCATACACATAAACACTACATCCCCTACACACATTCATTATACACACATACACACTACATCCCCTACAACACTGCATCCCATACACACACTGTATGGTATATGGTAATTATGGCACAGGTTGTTTAATTAATGTTTCCTAAATTTCTAGTTAAAATATATGGTGTTATATTCCAGTGCGCATTATATTCTGAAAAATATGGTAAAAACATTGTTCATTTGTCCTTTTCTATTCACCTGGCAGTCAGGATAGCGAAAGCATACAAAGGACAATGATTGATAGGGAGCTACGATGAAGTTACAGGATAAAAATGTGTGAAATAACTTTTGTGACTGGGAAAATATTTGAAGAGCTATTAAGAGATAATATTCAGGAATTCATTGGGAAGAACTTTTTTATTAGCAAAACAAAAAAGAACCTTCTAGGGAGAGGATGTCAGGTTACTCAAAGGAAGGGGGGGTAACCCCCAGAAATAATTAATAGTTAACAAAAAGAACGCAAGAAAAACACATTTAGGAGATAGACCCCCATTGGTAGGGAGTATCCCTAATAAAACATAACTTTTAATGTATAAATATATGTATAAAAACCTCAATCTACAAGAGGATCAAATCGAGTATCTATATTAGGAAAAAATCCTACAAAACTGTGGTATAGAGAAATATGTATACATGAAATTACACGATGTACAAAGCAAAAATAAATAAATAAGATAAATAAGGAAAATGGAAAGAATCAGAGACTATCCACTCCAAGACTGTGGAGGGTATTCACTGAAATTAGCGATGTATAAAATAAATATAAAAAGGTGAAATAACGAAAAAAAAATAACAAATGGAAAATTTGGAAGGGGGAAGCTTAAGTGAGATAAGGTTATAATGTTGCAAGTAGTCTATTAGAGATATGAGATACCAGAGTATAGATAAGCAAGTACCCCCCTCCCTTCACTTAGAGGAAATGGAAGATATCCTTGAAAGAATATATAATGAAAATAAAATAAAAAATGATAAATGAAGAATGATAATAAATAATAAAGATAATTGACAGTGGACACCTCGTAGGCGAAAAATCAAACGAGCTACAGAGATTACTCGTATAGAGCATGAATGTATAATAGTATAAAAGTCTGGTATGGGTGGTATTATCTCCGAAAATATTGGCAAAATGTCGTTCTATATGTTTTAACCAACCCCATACATCCATACATAAAAAGGCGCGTTTTGTAAAAAATGGCTCTTCCCCTGGACTTTTTGTTAACTATTTGTTAGCAATAATCAGCATGGTTTTATGAAACATAGGTCATGTCAAACTAACCTAATTGCATTCTACGAAGAAGTAAGTAGAAGTATATATCAGGGTGTTGCAGTGGATGTGATCTACTTGGATTTTTCCAAGACATTTGATACGGTTCCTCACAAAAGGTTAGTCTTCAAACTAAAATAAATTGGTCTAGATGAATATTCTTGTTCTTGGGTAGAACATTGGCTTAAGGATAGAGTACAACTAGTTGTCATTAGTGATGTCGCGAACATAAAATTTTCGTTTCGCGAACGGTGGACGCGAACGTCCGCAAATGTTCGCGAACCGTGCGAACCGCCATAGCCTTCAATAGGCAGGCGAATTTTAAAACCCACAATAGTGGCTGAAGGGGGGGGAGGAGACCTACTCTCCTCCCCCCCCCCGGCCCCCACCCCTGGGTTCGGGTGGGGGCCATAATGATAATGAGGGGGGGGACCTACTGTCCTCCGCCCCCCGGCCCCCACCCCTGTGCGGCGGGTGGGGGCCATAATGATAATGAGGGGGGGGCTACTGTCCCCCCCCCGGGCGGCGGGTGGGGGCCATAAAGATAATGAGGGGGGACCTACTGTCCTCCCCCTCTCCGGCCCTAAAATTAACAATAGGGGGGACCTATTGTCCCCCCCGGCCCCCACCCCTGAGCGGTGGGTGGGGGCCCTAAAATTAACAATAAGGGGGGGACCTATTGTCCCCCACTGGCCCCCACCCCTGAGCGGTGGGTGGGGGCCCTAAAATTAACAATAAGGGGGGACCTATTGTCCCCCCCGGCCCCCACCCCTGAGCGGTGGGTGGGGGCCCTAAAATTAACAAAAGGGGGGACCTATTGTCCCCCCCCCCGGCCCCCACCCCTGAGCGGTGGGTGGGGGCCCTAAAATTAACAATAAGGGGGGGACCTATTGTCCCCCCCCGCCCCCACCCCTGAGCAGTGGGTGGGGGCCCTAAAATTAACAATAAGGGGGGGACCTATTGTCCCCCCCCGGCCCCCACCCCTGAGCGGTGGGTGGGGGCCCTAAAATTAACAATATGGGGGGACCTATTGTCCCCCCCGGCCCCCACCCCTGAGCGGTGGGTGGGGGCCCTAAAATTAACAATAAGGGGGGGACCTATTGTCCCCCCCCCGGCCCCCACCCCTGAGCGGTGGGTGGGGGCCCTAAAATTAACCTATTGTGGGGGCCCTAAATACTATCTCATTGAAGTGACCTGGATGCAGTGCCCCTGTTTCCTTAACCCTGCAATGTAAAACACTGTGAATTCAGAGAAGCCACTTGAGGCACTTCCTGGATTTACATGGCTCCATTAGACATCTTCATGCTTTGCATCAAGACATCCATAGTCATTAAAATACCCATAGGAAAGCATTTATTCAGTGCTTTCCTATGGGGAAGCTTTAATGCATGTGCAGTGCTAGCTGGGCAGGGCACTTTAGGTTCCCCCATTGGCATTAAGTCACTGGAGGAGATTGATTAACTATTTATTTGCCTGGGTGAGGTAAGTGTCATTAGAGGGAAAGGGACACGATAGCGTTAGGAATACAGTTTTGTATTCCTAACACTATAGTGTTCTTTTAAAGGAACACTATAGGGTCAGAAACACAAACATGTATTCCTGACCCAATAGTGCTTAATCACCATTTAGGTGGCTTGCCCTCCTACCCCTCAGCCTCCTTAGAAAAGGTGAAAACTCACCTTAATTCTAAGCGTTGCGTGGGCCAGCTGGCCCCACCCTGATTCACCTCCTTGGTGACAACATCAGAATTGCAGATTTTTAGCCAATCCAATGCTTTCCCTATGGAAAAGAATTGGATTGGCTGAAGTCAGCAAGGAGGCGGGCAGGGCCAAATGCCTTTTTAGTCAATCAGAAACTACTCATAGAAATGCATTGAATCAATGCATCTCTACGAGGAAAATGCAGCATCCCCATCCAGAGCGTGGAGAAGATGAATGGCAGTGCTGCCTATTGTGCAGCACTGGCTCAGGAAGCACCTCCAGTGGCCATCTGAGGAGTGGCCACTTGGAGGTGTCCCTAGGGGCAATGTAAACACATGGAAATGCCTGAAGGCAATTAATATACTCACCAGAACAACTACATTAAAGGACCACTATAGTGCCAGGAAAACAAACTCGTTTTCCTGGCACTATAGTGCCGGGTCCCACTCCCCCCGGGCTGAAGGGGGAAGAAGGGGGTTAAACACTCACCTTTCTCCAGCGCCGGGCTCCCTCAGCGCTGGGGACTCTCCTCCTCCTTTGGACGTCATCGACTGAATGCGCATGTGCGGCAAGAGCCGCACGCGCATTCAGCCAGTCCATAGGAAAGCATTCTCAATGCTTTCCTATGGACGCTGGTGTCTTCTCACTGTGAAAATCACAGTGAGAAGCGCGGAAGCGCCTCTAGCGGCTGTCAACGAGACAGCCACTAGAGGCTGGATTAACCCATTTGTAAACATAGCAGTTTCTCTGAAACTGCTATGTTTACAGCAGGCAGGTTTAATCCTAGATGGACCTGGCACCCAGACCACTTCATTGAGCTGAAGTGGTCTGGGTGCCTATAGTGGTCCTTTAAGCTGTAGTTGTTCTGGTGACTATAGTGTCCCTTTAAGTATTTATTTATGTCACCAGACCCCTGGTCTTAACTCCCCATTATTACCTTTAAAATGTAAGCTCAAAAGTCATATTGTATAAAACTGTAAGCGCTAGACTGTAAGCTCATGGGATCTGCTCCTTTTGTGTACATTTTGTATATTAACTGTCTAAATTGTGAATAATTACTAATGTTCAGTTTTCATAAATAAATAAAATACATCAGTTCATATAAAAAAAAATCATGCAATACAGACAATAGAAATAGACAATACATGGAATAGACAATACAGGCAGCCAACATTTTAAGAATTTCAATATTGTACCAAGAAATAAAGATATTGAATGGTTTAATTCTACAGTCTTTTTGACAATGAACAAGCATTTAAACTACATTTAGCAAATTTTTTTTAAAAACGACTTTTGTTCATGCTAATCAATACTGGAGGGGATATTGTACTGTAAGGTATAAATCATTTCAGAATATATCTGTCTAAGATGAATGTACTGAAGGAACATGGTTTGCATATTTAAAAGGATACTATAGTCATCCAAAAGTTAGGTTTAGAGGGACACAACAGGCACCTGGAACACTTCATCTAATTCAAGTGGTCTGGGTGCAGTGCCCCTGTCCCTTTAACTCTGCAATATAAAACATTGCTGTTTCAGAGACCAGTTTCATTGGCCAGGATTATCACAGAGGAATATTTTGAATCATCTAAGCTAGATTTATAAATATATAGGCTTATCATAATTAGGATTTGTCATGATATCCTTAGTACATATTACGTATTAAATGGCAGCACATGAAAAATGCCACACTGCAGTATCAAGATCTCATATTGAGAATGACTTCTCATTGATAGTGAGTAGATTTCACTCATGCAGCATTTGAATTCGATGTATTGCAGGGCAACACTTTGCACATCCTCCCTATAATACATAATTGTTTCAATCGATTTGTTAACCCAATGATATACAGTAACATGCTGGGCTGTAATAACAATTATATATATATATATATATATATATAGAGAGAGAGAGAGAGATAGTAAATAAACTGCTCATCCACAGCATTAAAATCTCTGACAGGTATAGTGAATAACATTGATTATATCTTTACAACTGCACATGTTAAAGGGTGGGTTATATTAGGCAGCAAGTGAACAGTCAGTTCTTGGATTTCATGTGTTGGGAGCAGGAAAAATGGCCGAGCGAAAATATCTGAGTAACTTTAACAAGGGTCAGATAGGGAGGGCTAGACGACTAGGTTAGAGTATCTTCAAAATGGAAAGTCTTGTGGGGTGTTCCTGGTATACAGTACCTACCAAAAGTGGTGCAAGAAAGGGTAACCAACGAATTGGCATGACAGTCACGGGCGTCCAAGGTTCATTGATGCACGTAGGAAGTGAAGGCTAGCCCGTCTGCTCCGACCACACAGAAAAGCTACTATAGCTCAAATGGCTGAAACACTTAATGCTGGCCATTATAGAAAGGTGTCAGAACACATAGTGCATCACAGTTTGCTGCATATGGGGCCCAATGATGACCCCAGTCCACTGCCAAAAGCTCCTTCAATGGGGATGTGAGCGTTAGAACTGGACCATGGAGCAATCGAAGAAGGTTTCCGAGCCTGATGAATCACATGCCAAATTATGTCTTCTATGTCTTTTCAGGATTTTTCTGTAGCCAACTGTGACTAACTGGTTTTGATGAGACAGTGGGAAGAGCTGGAGCAGACTATGGCAAACAGTTATGTAACCGTTTCTGATGCATACTGTGTTGCAGAGCCATTACCTTACTATGGTAAGTCAAACTACCACCAGATACAGTGAAAATGTTTAAATAAATATAGGAAACACAAAGAACAGTGTGATTTTAATTGTACTTTTTTTGCAATTTGTAAATAAAATAGATTGTTGATAGCTTTAAGTCAACATTGAGTATACACTACAAAATACACCACATAGTGTCCAAAAATTCACTAAACTAGCCATTTGTAATGTACAGAACAGTGACACTTTGCTCTTGTGATTGCACATACTGTTTGTTTGAGTGCATGTGTGTTTGTGTAAAATTATACATTGTCACAATGCTTTAGAATTAAGTCATGACAAATTCAGCACACGTGAAGATTTGTTGCAAGCTGTGTATTTGGCCTTCATTTTGGAAGTCCAACTTACCACCAATCACTGTTTACAAAATTAAGGCCAATATACATGGCTCTGCATTAGTTTATGAAATGTGTTAACTAAATTGCTAGAATATATTGTTAAAAAGTAATTTCACGGGGCGGGGCCGGACCGCCGAGCAGGACGGTTGCATGTAAGACCAGCTCCTGAAAACTCAACAAAAAACGAGCATGCGACTGGGATACTAGACATAAAAAACGACCGGCAACGGTGTCCCTCATCGGGTGGAGAGTACCAGACCCAGGGTGAGGCTGGCCAGAAGGGCTTCAGTCCCCTGGAGGAAGAATCCTCACTGGCACAAACGGGGCCTAATCCGGCGGTGAGTGGAGCAGACGGCCGCTGCTCCGCTATCCCGCCCACCGGTACTCAACCAAGGGCCAGACCCGAGACGAAAAGGCCCCGCCCCCCCCCTTCATCTGGACCGGGGGGTGATCCCGGTCCGTATTTTTGAGCTCTGGACGCTGCTGACATTGAGGCATAGCTCTCAAGATGGCGGAGGCCTCAGAAGATGGCGCCAAGCCGGCTACTACCACAGGGGACCGTCATCAAACGACGCTCGCTTGCTTAGCTCACATCAGCCACTCAGACAATCACCCCCTGACCCTGAAACTGGCTGACAGATTGGAACAGGAACAACCCTGCAAACTGAAAGCCGCCTTACCTGACCAGGCCTCACCCAGCACACGCCATCGACGAAACATCACTAAGCGGAAAGTGCGGGAAAATGGCGTCGGAGCTGAAGCCTTTCCCAGCCTGCTCGCAACCCTGCTTAAACACTCGGAGCAAAAGACGGGAATCCTCCTGAAAGACCAGCACGACATCGGTGGGGACCCCACAGAGGACGGCATTAGGTGGAACTCATCCATCGACAGCTCCCACCGGCCGATTCACTGTGAGCCGGTTCAACATGCGGCAGGCAACAGGGCAGCAGGACACTGTACACACGCAAGCAGGCAGTGGGCAGCTATAATTGCACGAAAGAAAGAAACCAAAGCTGAAGAATTGCAGGAGGCAAAAGAAGAGATTGCCAATTTTGAAAAGGAAATTGCACAGAAATTGAACCAAGCTCGTGATATAGATGGCTCTGAAATTTTACGAGGAGATGAGTTTAAACGTTATGTCAGCAAGCTTCGTGGGAAGAGCACTGTGTTTAAGAAAAAACGTCAAGAAATGGCAGAACTGAGTGCAGAATGCGGAGTCCTGCAGAGAACGGAACAAGTTTTGAAGCACCGCCATGACCACATGCAGCAACAGCTGCAAACAATGGAACAAAAAAAGGGTATTTCTGGCTACAGTGACACACAAGAAGAGTTGGAAAGGGTATCTGCCTTAAAAAGTGAGGTGGACGAAAAAAAAGGACGGACTCTTGATGACATGTCTGATATGGTAAAGAAATTGAATTCCATGATTGCAGATAAGAAGACTGCATTAGCACCTGTTATTAAAGAACTGAGACCTCTACGTCAAAAACGTCAGGAACTGACCCAGGAGTATGATGAAAAGAAGGCACAGTATGACAGCTGTGCTGCCGGACTGGAGAGCAATCGTTCCAAGTTAGAGCAGGATGTGCGAAGCTTACAGGAAGAGTGCAGCCAGGCTGAAAGCCAATATCACTACATCAACTTGATTAAAAAGAGCATTGAAATGCAAATCAAGCGCACAGCAGATGAAATGAAAGCGTATGTTTCTCCAGATTCACAGGAAAGAAGGAAGTCAATCAGAGAACAATATACAAGGAATATTGCTGAGCAAGAGAATTTGGGAAAGAAATTACGAGAAACTCAAAAATCTGTTCGAGAAAGCCATGGCCTAAATATGAAACAAGTGAAGATGTGGCGTGATTTTGAGAAACTTATGGAGTGTAAAAAACAGTGCTTTCTGAAGATACAAAACCAGGCATCACTTGGTCAGGTTATTCAAGAGGGAGGAGAAGACAGGCTTATATTATAGGTCATGTGCATTCAGGATAATATGTATGTGGTTTAGATTAATCATTCCAAGGTTTATTATAAATGTTTGTTAAATATTACGTTTATATCTTTTCAGCATTGTGACATGTTTTTTTCCAGTGATCTGTGAACTGTGTTCAGGCCTCATTGCCAGTGGAAGTTAAATCTCAATTAATAATTAAAGTAACTTTGTTTACTATAGGAAAAAAAAAAAAAAAAAAAGTAATTTCACA
The DNA here is from genome assembly GCF_036172605.1 of Pelobates fuscus. Lineage (NCBI taxonomy): Eukaryota > Metazoa > Chordata > Amphibia > Anura > Pelobatidae > Pelobates > Pelobates fuscus. The sequence continues at coordinate 130,859,178 of NC_086317.1, forward strand.
CTAATTATTTTTAAAGACACTGTAAAGTCTAAAGGTATTTGATAGGCAACTGCTTATGCAGGTAGATGTTCTACACCAAGTGATTTGTAGCATCCTTCAACCCTAGCATGCATGTATATGTTACAGTTAAAGTGCAGAAATCAGTTAATGTGCACATTACCGGGCGATCAAAGTTAAAGTGCAGAAAATGATTTTGTTTCTCAAATATTTCTCACATTACCTAGGTAATCTGCAAATTACCTAAATAATCTGCACATTACCTACTAGGCACTCGTTAAAGTGCAAAAAAATCATTCTGTCCTCCATCTCTGAGGGGCTCACAGTTCTGGAGGACACCATGGTGTGCACAGGCTGCTGTTCTGTTCTTGTCTGGACCACATAGTCACATACCTCTTCAAACAGTTATCTTGAACTGGTAAGAAACGAGGAGCCCCCACAACCACAAGAGAGCGAGCGCTTCCTGCACATTATGCAGCAACACCCTGAAATGATCCCAGCAGATGCTCTCCACTGTTCTCAATATCATCCTATATTTGAAGACTGTCGGAATCAGTGGTCCATGAGCAGACCTCTCCTTGGTCTCATTCTCCTCAATGAGAGAAGTATTTCTCGGACTTACGGAGCAGCATTTTTAGTATCCAGCCCCCTCTGAGAAGCAACAAGCCATGCGTCTATGCTTTGAGAATTTGATGCTGGAGGGCATTGAAAGGAACTTGCTCACAAAAAGAATCGAGACACGTTCACACAGAATCTATCTGCCTTCAGACGAGAAGTGAACGACTCTGCAGAGACTGCACTGAAAGGGTGAAACAGGTTCTGTGAGGACGTTTTTGTAATAAATAATTTCCTCTTTTACCGAGGGAAAGAAACAAACTTTAGCACTGAAAGGGTGAAACAGGTTCTGCAAGGACATTTTTTGTAATAAATAATTCCTCTTTTACCAAGGGAAAGAAACAAACATTTTGCACTTTAACTATACGGAAGCAGTTAATATGCACATTACCTAGGTAAAGTGCGGAAAACTCTTGATTCCGCACTTTAACTGAGCAAATCAGTTAATCTGCAGATTAACTAGGTAATGTGCACATTAACTGATTTCTCACTTTAACTGTAACATATACAACAGTTATTTGGTGGCAAGGATGCTAGGAACCAAGTATCCATGATGCCGGATGAGAAAGAAATCTCCAGATAAATATTTTAATCTTTTCATTTCAACAATCCATTGTATGAGCGAGCAGTACTGTGATTGACAGTTTCACTTTGTGTTAGGGTCAGATCAATATTAGAAAATGTATTATACTTACTTTTCATATACGAGGCCTGTTCAGAAAAAGCCCAGCCATTGTTAATATAACAAGAACCGTTTGTGCAACATCAATATAACCTGAAAGCCAATTAGAGTGGACTGGAATGCACAAACGTGAACAGTGTTGACTTCACTGTACTAGTCAGCGGGGGAGCTAGATGCCATTGAGTGAGCATGTGTACTGCGTGGCCGTTGCATTCAAAATGGCTGGGCTAGTAGAGTAATGAATCTATATCAAACTTTGCGATAAGCTTAAATATATCTCTGCGGAAACTATTTGGATGATTCAGAAGGCTTTCGGAGATGATGCAATGAGTGCAGCGCAAATAAAAGTGTAGCACAAACGCTTCAAAGATGGTTGAGAGTTTGTTGAAAGTGATCCACACTTTCCAAAAGCTAAAATCTCCTTTGAAAGGGAAGAGATTTCAGACCGTCGATGAGATTCAGGTAAATATGACGAGGCAGGTGATGGTGATTCCAACAAAGGATTTTGCAGAGTGTTTTGAACATTGGAAGAGACGCTGAGAGAACTGTGTGAAGTCCCAAGGTGCCTTCTTTGAAGGTCTCTGTGGCGTCATTTGTCCTATGTACAACGTTTCTTGTATCTTGTATCTTATTTCAAGAAATGTCTCTATTTTTTCTTTCAATCAAAGAGTAATACAAAATCCAAATGTAGCAAAAATTACAATAAATAATAACATTTGTGTCTACTACAGAACAATGAATGTTTCAAACCAAACACATAGACAAATATTCTATGCAATGTAGATATAATGTAGTTATCCATGTGAAAAAGAAAATGCATATTTTAAAGACAGATAAAAAGAAACCAGGCCATGTGTGGTCTGGTGAATATCAGAATCTGTGTTCAAAGTTCATAAAATATTAAATCAGCTGGCTAAAAAATGTGAGCTGTCCTTTCTCAGTCCAATTTGTAGCCAAGCTCTTACAGAGGAAAATGTTGGGTAAAAAAAAAAAGTTTATGGGAAATCTATGGAGAGGCACTTCAATAATGCTTGTATATTTAAAAGACCACTAAAGTCACCCAGACCACTTCAGATCAATGAAGTAAAAAATGTCAGGTTTGTAAATGCTACAATTCAGGGTTAAACAAACCTCTAGTGATTGTCTTCATGACAGCCACTGGAGGTGCCTTCTCTACAACGAGAGTTTCACTTGGTCATGTGATGTTCATGTCATCAAATGCAGCTCATAAGGAAGCATTGGATTCAAGTCATTTTTATTAATGGGGAGCCAATGATTGGTTTAAAGTGTCAGATCACCACTCTAAGCCAATCAGTGGTGCCCCTGCCCGGCGGCAGTCTGTGGCTTCCATTAGCTGATTTTCTGAAAGTGGATGTAGACGGGGACAGCAAGTAACAGTGCTGGAGAGACAACTTTGGCATTGAACCGTTGGTGAATTGTTTAACCACCAAAGGTAAGGAAACACCAGGGACCTCCTTTGATGAAGTTGATGTGTTACCGTGATTGTTCCTTTAAAATGTTATATGTGCTTTATAAGCATTGTAAAACCACATGGGCAGAAACATTTCTTCTTAGCGCAGACATCTTACAGGGAAGCTCTGCATCCCTTGCATAGATCATACTGCAAGTTCCTGTATGTATGAATGGCATATGTATTCTGTACAAGAGCACACTATCTTGTACAGATTCCCTCACAGGGTTTTTTGAGCTTCTATATAAACTAATAGACGCTTAATTGAGGCATTTATTAGCTTGTTCAGTGTTTTAATTAAAGTATTTTTATGAAAGAACCTACTACCAAATTACATATATCCCACAAACCCCTGCTGAATGCTTTCCTGAGAACACTGGTAAAAAAAAGTGTAATCCTGTACAGGCTACAGATTTGCAGCATCAAATGGAATTTGGAGGTAACATGTTTTTTCTTTCTGTAATGACATCATGAAATGATAAGGGAAACGATAAGAGAATCAATGTAATCCTTGATAAAGCTTGCAAATGTGAAATTTTAAAGTTGTGCAATATTTTTTTTTTACTTTTAGTTATGTTTTTTTTCAGATGTGGGACATTCATTCCATTGTTATCTTAACATAAATATTGTGATTTGATAATGGAACTGCAAAATACATCAAACCCCTAAAATAATTGGGTAACTGGAACCAAGGGTTCCATATGCACATGCAAACAAGCATACACTCACACAATGATAGATACTACGGCTGGCAATTAGACAAATATTTATGGTGGGGGGTTAATTAAATCTTCACAGGAGCAAAGGGGATATATTACCACATCTCAGAACTCTTGTTTGTTTTCAGCTTATCTTTTTTTTTTCCTTGAATCCTAGATGTCCTGCCAGAGCACATTAATTATCAACTTCCAGATTCAGACTTTCAGACGACCCCTTTCTGTCAGTATACAAATGTGCAGTATTCACCAGTGTTGCAATCACCATCGTCACAGTGCCACTACAACACATACAGCCTGGAGACTGCATACGGTGATGGACAGTATGTACTTAGCACATGTGAAATGAGTAAACCTTCATCTGTGATCTCTTATGGTTCAGAGGAGGTGTATCCAACAATAAAAAGGCCGAGAATTAGTCACACTAACATACGGATGAAAGGACATGAAGAGCTTTGTGTGGTATGCGGAGATAAGGCATCTGGATACCATTACAATGCACTCACCTGTGAAGGGTGCAAAGGTGAGGAAATGGATGGCCTCTTCATGCAATGAGAAAATAAGTTTACGTTGAAATTTACAAATTATCTATTACCAATTATTTAGTACAAGCTCAGATTTCTAAACCATATTGATTAGACAAAAAGGTAAATTTTGTATATATATATATGTATATATATATATGTATATATATATATATATATATATATATATATATATATATATATATATAAATATTTGTCATAGTCTCACATTTTCCCCTACCCAAGAGTCTCGGACCCTGTTGTTGACGTTGGCAATGCAGAGGCAATAGGTAATCAGCATTGTGTAATATGACTACCTGACAAGGACAAAAGTGGGACAAGGTTCTATAAAGTCTGTGGAAACATAAGAGCGCATATAAATATACCTTCCCGCAAGACTGGCAAGATAAGAATTTGGGACTGGTTTTTTTACCCAGTTGGGATAATCAGGTTGTGTAACATTGACCGGAGGGCATGGTTTACATGCTCATCATGCTAACAGGAAGCGCACAGGCTAGCCCCACATAGGGCTGCTCATGTGCAAAGTATTGTGTATGTTTTGCATATTTTTCAGATTTTCTAAATTAAGCCCTGCGCTCAATCTCCCATTACTCCTTGACAGCAGCAATGATTTTAGTACACATCAGTCCCAGTACATACAATAAAAAACCAAGGAAAAAAGTTACTTGCACAATTTTCCAAATCCCTATGCACATTTAAATAGCTGTAGGTTTTTTAGCATAAGTCCAATGGCCATTTAAGTATAAGCTCACCTGCCATGTCAAGGCAAAACCTCTTAGGTGAGTCCTATATTAATCATTGTTGTTGCCCCAGGAGTAGTGGAAGTTTGAGCACAGGACGTAATTTTGTATGTTTGTAGCTATGTTACAGTGCTGCTTTAATAGGGAACACATGGGGTTTGCAGTAGCACTGTAACATAGCTACAAACATGTCACGCCGTACATACTTTTTCCCAATCGCGTCCTATTTCCTACTCTGTCTTTCTTTTTTAATTTTCCAGCTATTTCTAACTAAAAAAGCGTAAGATAAAGTATGGACTACGTTGTCTTGTGTATTTTTTCCTATGTCTGACTTTCTTAGATACAAGGAGGAAGCTTAAGTAAGCTCCACTTTCTGTGTCTAGGAAAGTTATACCAATAATACTCACCTTTCCTCTGTATTCTCGCATTGCAATGTAGACTTTGGCGCTGCCGAAATGATTGTTTTGTCCGATCCGAATTTCGACAGTTTGTCCATTCGTTTTCGGACTAAATTCAGTCATTACTTTAGTTTGGAATTTCATTTGAAATCCGTTTAGTAGATAACTCTCTAAATCGGTACCCCTGCGATTAGGGGCTCTTAAACTAAATGGGGGACCTATTGTCCCCCCTCCCTATCCCCAACCCATTGTCAGCTGGTGGGCCCAAAATTAGAATGGGGGGGGGGACTTATTTCCCCCCCTAGCTCCCAACCATTGGTGCCACATGGGGTATAATTGGAAAAATTATTCCCCCCCCCCCCCCCCCCCCCCCCAGTAACTAGGGGTCCCCTAGTCCCTAGTAATAGTGAGCTGGGGGGTGGCAAAAAACAAAATATCTGAAAAATAAAAAATTAACACTTACCAATAGATATCTTCTTTTATATTTTCATCTTCTTTTTTTGGCCCCAAATACGACCAAATAAAAATCGTCAAATTCGCGATAAACTATTAAAAAATAAAAAAGAACCCAATTGCGAAAAACAAAAAGCAGAAAAAAAATCCCAACGGAAAAAAAAACATTCCATCTTCCCCCTGCGAGACAGACTGAGCTTGAAGGGCGGGGAACGTCTTATAAAGCCCTTCCACGCCACGTGAGTTGACTCAAAGTGCTCTGATTGGTTGGCCTAGCTGTTTTATCAGGCATAGACAATAGGTTACAATAGGTTACTCCCCTCCCCCATTATCATTTAAGGCCCCCACCTGCCAGCATCAGATTTCCCCCATAGGAAAGCATTGATTCAATTCTTTCATATGAGGAGGTCTAATGTGCATGCATTGTCTATTGTCATGCCTTATAAAACAGCTAAACCAACCAATCAGAGCAATCTGAGTCAACTCATGTGGCGTGGGATGTCGGAGCATCAGGTGAGTAAATGAAAGGTTTATAACCCTTTATTCACATCAGTGGAGGGGGGGTATGAGTAAGGCAGAGGAAGCTATAGTTTTATTCCTGGCAATTCCTGGTATCCCTTTAAATTGTATTTAGAGATCAGTAAATGGACAGATGAAATACGATTTAATAAACTTTTAGAAAAGTCACAAACTTCTGATATTTCTATACACTAAAGATTCTATATAAAATCTCTGCTTCTTTCTTTTTTTAATAAAAACATTTTTTATCTACAAAAAATATTTATTAAAAATCTATATTGAGCTTTTCAAATTTTCATTTGATCTCTATTTTAACCAATTCACAAAAATGATCTTCTCCAGCTTTGCTATTTTTTTATATATCGCCCTAAAACAAAGAGAGGGATCACATTCTGTTTATTAGAAAAATGTGCAGACACTGTTTATTATATCTCCTTTATATTTGGTATACACTGGGTGCATTGTTTATTCTCTGTATATTGTATATATGTATTTTTGAGTGACTGGGGAGTACGTGTTACAATGTGTAAAGTAGCATATTTGTTTGGTTACACTAAATATACTTTTATTCATTTTTTATGATTAAAATGCAACCTGTTCTATAATGTAAATAATAAAAGGTAATTTTTATAGCTTATTTGTGGAATAGAATTACAAGTAAGATGATATAAACTAAATGACCCCGTTTGTCTGACAAATGTAAAGAAGAGTGCATGCTTTTATGTTGTCTCCTTTTTATCCAGGATAACAAGCCTCTGGTTGTTAAGGGTTTGTGTCAAAACTGACATGACATGACACAATCACCAAGAATATCTAAAGTAAGATTCAAAGCACCACAACCACTACAGCCCGCTGTGGTCGTTATGGTGCCAGGAGTGAATTGTCAAATCGCTTGCCTGTCTATCTTGGAAGGGCGCCAGGGCACTCCTGGCACCACAACCACTAGAATGCAGAAAGTTGCTGTAATGTCGGGAGATAAAAATTGTGTATGTTCTTACATACAAGTGGAGCTGTTTTTTGTTTTTTAATATTTTTTATTTATTATATATTTGAATGCACTCCTTATATAATGCATTAGGAATAAAGGGTAAAACACAGTCTGGATTATCAATTTTAGTGAGTGAGAAACATTTGTGCCAGTCTAAATAGATTTAAAAATAGGCTTGAAATGAATCAGGTACCTTCTTGCAAAGGTCTTCCACAACAGATCCCACATGATACTTCCTACTTTCCAATTTGTTAGAGGGCCTGGCCTTTTCCTGTCAGAAATTATTCAAAAAAATTGACCTAGCTGCTAGAATTTGAGAGGGGATAGAGTCCCCTAATATCTTATGGGTAAACCCACCGTTTACGTACCACATACCATGAGAACATTTCATATGGGAAGAGACTCTCGGGTTGCAGAGAGCAATTGTCTTCCCTTTTCTTGATAGCCTTTCCATCTATTTCATCCCTCCCTCTTAGTCTGTCTACATACTCCTCATCTTTCCAGTTCTCTCCCTCATTTTTAATTGGGTAGATTACCCATGCTTTCTTTGTTATTATGAAAAAAATGGAACAGGACTGGAAGTTTGATTGCTATTCTGTCAAGGAATTGCACCTGTAATTGTAACTTACCTGTGTAGTGATCTGGTTACCATCTTCTGCAAATAAAAAAAAATGGGCTTGAATAAAGTTCACTTACAGACATTTATGGCTTTCATGCCACTGACAATAAATCCTCTTCAGTTCTGACAGACTTGGAAAGCTGTCTAACTTGCTGAAGTCAGTCCTATAATGTGCTCTTTTGATTTTTCAATTAGTTTTGGCAATTTTGTAGGCCAACTGGAATTTTTGAATGCTTACAATTTTTACTTTGTATACTAAAAGCAAGCTGTTATTTTAGGTTTCTTCCGTCGCAGTATTACCAAGAATGCTGTGTATAGATGCAAAAATGGTGGGCATTGCGAGATGGACATGTATATGCGACGGAAATGTCAGGAATGTCGTCTGAAAAAGTGCAAGGCTGTAGGCATGCTAGCAGAATGTAAGTCAGTAGTACTAATTATTCCTATTACTGTAAGGTGGTAATGGACATGCTGTCAACAGTCAAATCACCATCATTAAGCAAATTATTATATGTCTGAAAGACTGACAGCAGTGAAGAATATCAAACATTCTTAATTATGGTTATTCACAATAGTGTGAGTTTTCCAATATTCAAAGTGCATTTCTACATTTAGGCCAAAATACCTAGATTGGCAGAAATCTCTATTTAGCAATGTTTTCTATTTGGCTATTCTGGCCTACAATTTGACATTCTTTTCGAATTTCTGACAATTCACATATTGCATAGTAGTACATATAGTATGGATTTATGGAATTTGAAAAATGTTTCCCTTTAACATAGGTTTGTATTTTTCTGTATGTATTTTGTTTTATTATGCTAGGCTTGTTAACTGAAGTACAATGCAAGTCAAAGAGGCTTCGAAAAAATTGCAAGCAAAACAGCTCCATCTTTTGCAATGTAAAGCTGGAAGATGATGGAAGTGATAGCAGACACGTGTCATCAACTACAAAGCCAAGCAAAGTAAGAAACCACAGCTATGATGTGCACAGATTCTAAATTGTAATGGCCCTTTTTTGATATCACAAACCATAATGTATAAAATATGAAGAACATCTAATGTTGCAAATGAATAAGATTGACAAATTAAATATATGATGGTTTATTTCCAGGGGGATTCCCCCACTCATTTAATTAGTTACACGAGAGGGCTAACTAAAACAAGATGCTAAATTAAATGCATTAATTTTGAAGCTGTGCCCTGAATAATTCTATGGGATATTTAGTCAAACAATTGCGAGTAGTTTAATGAAAAGATACATTGATTACCACACAGGCTCTCTTACAGGTGGTCCCAACAATCCCTGCTACTAAATGTGTAGATGTGAATAATCTGACATTAGAGGGTACATGTTACAAATGATCACAGCCAATAAAGCAATTCTGCTATAAAAAAAAAAAAAAAAGTGCAATGACCCAATACACCGTCCTACTTGAAGATGTGTTTTGTTCTGAAAACAAACAGACTAGAATCTCTGATACCTAACCTAGCTCGAGCAGATCAGAAGGCAATCTAAACATAACACATTCAGGAACTTTAATCACTTCCCTCCCAATAACTGCATGCACATGTTAGCATTTTAACATTGAAAAAAACAAACATTATCTTTCTGTTTGCATTACTGAAGAGAAACAAGTATATCTGATAGTGATTTACTCTGTCTGCATCTCTTAAGGGAGACTGTAATTGGAACACTGGAATCAGGACATTGAGTGGGCCTTTGAAGGGTGGTATCACCAATGACACACATTGCATCACTGGTGATGTCCCTAAATGGGTGAGCCTGTCTGAAAAGTAGACAGGTACTCTCGCTGAAGGGGCGTGTCAGCCTGGCATCAAGCATGTCAGGCTCCAAACTAGATTCATGTCTGCCCCCTGCATAGAGGACAATGCAGGAAGAACTGCTAAAGTGCCCACTCCACAGCCTGAGCGTATCTAATGATAATGATGACGCTGTGCTGCCTGGGGACAGTGTGGAACACCAGGAAACTAAATCAGGAGAGGACCTCAAAGTCTGGACTGTGCCGCTGAAAACAAGATAGTTGGGTGCCACGCATTCTCTTTCTTCTCCCAAACTCTAGAACTATGTAGGTCAAATTTCATGGCTGCACTCTGTTAGCCTGTGAGGGGAAGTGTGAGAATTATGAGCACACTACAGGTATTTTAAGATAATGACAAACCTCAGCTCTTTTGCTGTCAACTGTTGTCCAAAAAGCATTTGCTAAAGTCGAGTGGGGGTTTATGATGGATACCTTGCAGTCAATTACATATAGTCCTAAAGTTTAGAAATTAGATATTGAAAAATCCTAAATAGTGAAAGTGAAAATGTTTCATATCGGTATCGGTCAGCATGGGTTTCCATTTCTGAAAGATATTTTTTCCTATAAGCATACATTTTATACTTTCGTGATTAAAGGGAAACTGCAGTGCTAGGAAAACAAAGTTGTGGTGGAGTTAACTCTGCAAGATAATTATTGCAGTTCCTCAATATCTGCAATAATCACAATGCAACGGTTAAGGGGACAGTGACAGTGCACCTAGAGCATTTCAATGTCAGTGAGCGTGTGTGTGTCTGTCAGTGAATGTGTGTCTGCCTGCCTGTGAGTGTGTGTGTGTCAGTCAGTGAGTGTGTGTGTCTGTCACGGTTTCTCTGTGTGTGTGTGTGTCATTGAGAGTGAGTGACAGTGTGTCTGTCAGCAAGGACAGCCTTTGGGGTGTGAAAGCTGTGCGGTCACGCAGGGCGCTATGACAACAGAGGCACCCGCCGACCAACACACCTCGCAAGTTGGGGACACCAACATATTAAATTAAAACGATTCTCTGGTGGTCCACTGGTGTGCATCAGCAGTAAATGCAGTCAGATCATATCCTCTCCCTCGTGGTTCCGGCGCTCAGTTAGTGAGTCAGAGCACAGGTTCAGAGATTCTCTGTCTGTGCTCTGACAAATTGAAAGCCGGAGCCCAGAAGTAGTAGAAGTTTGAGCTTAAAGGACCACTCTAGGCACCCAGACCACTTCAGCTTAATGAAGTGGTCTGGGTGCCAGGTCCCTCTAGGATTAACCCTTTTTTTAATAAACATAGCAGTTTCAGAGAAACTGCTATGTTTATAAATGGGTTAATCCAGCCTCCAAATCCTCTAGTGGCTGTCTCACTGACAGCCGCTAGAGGCGCTTGCGTGATTCTCACTGTGAAAATCACAGTGAGAGCATGCAAGCGTCCATAGGAAAGCATTGTGAATGCTTTCCTATGAGACCGGCTGAATGCACGCGCAGCTCTTGCCGCGCATGCGCATTCAGCCGAAAGGGAGGATCGGAGGCGGAGAGCTCCCCGCCGGCGCTGGAATAAAGGTAAGTTTTAACCCTTTACTCTGCATCCAGCCCAGCGGGAGGGGGTCCCTGAGGGTGGGGGCACCCTTAGGGCACTATAGTGCCAGGAAAACGAGTATGTTTTCCTGGCACTATAGTGGTCCTTTAAGGATTAATTTTATATAACTGTTAGAAAATCTATCTAAAATATTTATCCACATAAGTCAACATTAAAGTCTGTAAGGGTTTTTTACTTTAGTGAGAATTCCAAGTGAATTTAACATTTAAATGTAAAAATGGTCTCAGTCAGCTGTGATTCACGTTTAGCTACTTTAGCCTTAAATTGGAAATCCACTTGGAATTTATCTTCTGTTTATAACGATTTATGGGAATTTATGTAACTTTGGAAAGTTTTGAATCATTGTAAAAAGTTTTTTTAAATTGAGGACCATCTTCCTTAAAATTGCAAAACCATCACCAATCACCTATGGAGCATCTGCAGCATGCAACCATCCAGCATGCCGGTGAGATTCCATTTCCATTTTAGAACCTTTTTACATATTACACTACTATTATACCACTATCTTATATGCCACATTTTGGAGGAATTGTCATGTTTATGCTTGTGTCAAGCAGTATACTTGGAGCTAAACAAAATTCTATAAAGAACTGGAAAAAAAGGTTAGAATATTAATATATTTATCTAGGCATGATAAATTTAGTAGGTAAAAAAAAAAAAAATATATATATATATATATATATATATACCGTATTTATCGGCGTATAACACGCACTTTTTCTCCCTGAAAATAGGGAGAAAATCATGGGTGCGTGTTATATGCTGATATCCCACATTTACTTACCTGTCTTGAAGCGTGGGCCGGCTTCACAGCGCGCACCGCGGAACTGGAACTTAAATTTCAGGTTCCGGTTTCCAGCGGGACTGAAAGGAAGTGTGCACACTATTGTGTGCACACTATTGTGTGCACACTTCCTTTCAGTCCCGCCGGTACTGGAACTTAAATTTCAGGTTCCGGTTTCCGGCGGGACTGAAAGGAAGTGTGCACACTATTGTGTGCACACTATTGTGTGCACACTTCCTTTCAGTCCCGCCGGAAACCGGAACCTGAAATTTAAGTTCCAGTTCCGCGGTGCGCGCTGTGAAGCCGGCCCACGCTTCAAGACAGGTAAGTAAATATGGGACAGAGGGAAAGTGCACTAGGGGACACCATGGGGGGGGGGGGGGGGGGGGGCACACTATGGGGGTGGAGAATAGTATGGGAGGGGGGGCACACTATGGGGGGTGGAGAATAGTATGGGAGGGGGAAGAATACTATGGAAAGGGGGGGATACTATGGGAGGGGGGGGAGAATACTATGGAAAGGGGGGGACACTATGGGAGGGGGTGGAGAATACTATGGGGGGGGGAAATACTATGGGAGGGGGGAGAGAATACTATGGGAGGGGGGGTATATTACTATGGAAAGGGGGGGGGAACACTATGGGATGAGGGGGGGGAATACTATGGGAGGGGTGGAAATTTCCTGGAATTTCCTTCTGGAAATGAGGTGCGTGTTATACGCCGGGGCGTGTTATACGCCGATAAATACGGTATATATATAATGACTAACAGCTAAAACTCCCTTAAAGCAGCTCTGGTACTATAATGTAATTTCTGAGTATTTTATAAAGATAAAATCTGTAGGATATACTTTTATTGATTGCAATTAAATGACAATAAAATTCAAAAGCAATTAAAATATATTATAAGACAAAGTAAAGACTACTTTGTCTTATGGCCATTCTCAAATTTTGTCAATTCCCACAGTTACTGCTAGGAGCGCCTGTGGGAAACCGTTGAGAAATCTGCCCCACTTCCAGGCTATTGGCCCTGCTTGGGAACACTTCCTAAATGACTGTGGCTTTATTTCCTGTGCACTGGCATCAGCAAGAAATGATACCCAACACACCATTTCTATATTACTTGGTAAAGCATGAACCACGCTTTCCAAATAAATGTTACATTAACGAGAGTCTATGCCTTGTATTTAATGTAGGGTACCTGAAGGAGCACACAATGCCTAGAACTGATTGACCAACCATAACTTTAAATGATTCGCTCTAACACAATTCACAGTTGATTTTATGCAATTTCATTAGAGTATCAGATGAGAGATACACTTTAAAAACACATTTAATTAGATATGTATTTTATCAACTTACGTTCAGTTTCTTCATATTTTCATCAGGTTACCCGACTAGAACTCACAGCTGAAGAATGCAAACTGATTGATCATATAGTAGCTGCTCACCAAAAATATGGCCTTCCTATGAATGAACAAAAGCTATTTGTAAGTTTTAGGTTAAGTAATGTCTAAAAATTATAATTGATTGCTTGTTGTGTTTCTAATTCTGATCACTGTACTTTATTGTATTAAACTGTAAATGAAGAAAACTATCAAGGAAATTAAAGAAGAAGTTTAACGTTAAAAATAATCTACACTAAAAAAGAAACACTCTAAATATATTTACAGAGCCCCATAAAAAAAGTTTAGAAAAGTCATGAAACTTACCTCTAATCTAGCTCCAAGAAACTTTTCTTCGAGGCCTGATCTGCCCATGATGAGATCATCAACCCCGATGATCTCTGGTCCAACCAGATACTTAACATCAAAGAGCAGTGAGTACCTATGGTGCATGTGTGGCAATCCATCAATCCAATGCTTCACACAAACATGGAAATCAGTGCTTCTCTATGAGAAACATTAGCTGCTTTTAGTGTGTGTGATGAAACTTTAGAATGAGACTTTCTAAAATCAAAGATCTTGTTGAAGAGCCTCAAATGGTTGACACTGGCAGTCACCGGATATGTGTTTTTCGACAAATGTAAATACAGGGAGTGCAGAATTATTAGGCAAATGAGTATTTTGACCACATCATCCTCTTTATGCATGTTGTCTTACTCCAAGCTGTATAGGCTTGAAAGCCTACTACCAATTAAGCATATTAGGTGATGTGCATCTCTGTAATGAGAAGGGGTGTGGTCTAATGACATCAACACCCTATATCAGGTGTGCATAATTATTAGGCAACTTCCTTTCCTTTGGCAAAATGGGTCAAAAGAAGGACTTGACAGGCTCAGAAAAGTCAAAAATAGTGAGATATCTTGCAGAGGGATGCAGCACTCTTAAAATTGCAAAGCTTCTGAAGCGTGATCATCGAACAATCAAGCGTTTCATTCAAAATAGTCAACAGGGTCGCAAGAAGCGTGTGGAAAAACCAAGGCGCAAAATAACTGCCCATGAACTGAGAAAAGTCAAGCGTGCAGCTGCCAAGATGCCACTTGCCACCAGTTTGGCCATATTTCAGAGCTGCAACATCACTGGAGTGCCCAAAAGCACAAGGTGTGCAATACTCAGAGACATGGCCAAGGTAAGAAAGGCTGAAAGACGACCACCACTGAACAAGACACACAAGCTGAAACGTTAAGACTGGGCCAAGAAATATCTCAAGACTGATTTTTCTAAGGTTTTATGGACTGACGAAATGAGAGTGAGTCTTGATGGGCCAGATGGATGGGCCCGTGGCTGGATTGGTAAAGGGCAGAGAGCTCCAGTCCGACTCAGACGCCAGCAAGGTGGAGGTGGAGTACTGGTTTGGGCTGGTATCATCAAAGATGAGCTTGTGGGGCCTTTTCGGGTTGAGGATGGAGTCTCAAGCAACTCCCAGTCCTACTGCCAGTTTCTGTAAGACACCTTCTTCAAGCAGTGGTACAGGAAGAAGTCTGCATCCCTCAAGAAAAACATGATTTTCATGCAGGACAATGCTCCATCACACGCGTCCAAGTACTCCACAGCATGGCTGTCAAGAAAGGGTATAAAAGAAGAAAATCTAATGACATGGCCTACTTGTTCACCTGATCTGAACCCCATTGAGAACCTGTGGTCCATCATCAAATGTGAGATTTACAAGGAGGGAAAACAGTACACCTCTCTGAACAGTGTCTGGGAGGCTGTGGTTGCTTCTGCACGCAATGTTGATGGTGAACAGATCAAAACACTGACAGAATCCATGGATGGCAGGCTTTTGAGTGTCCTTGCAAAGAAAGGTTGCTATATTGGTCACTGATTTGTTTTTGTTTTGTTTTTGAATGTCAGAAATGAATATTTGTGAATGTTGAGATGTTATATTGGTTTCACTGGTAAAAATAAATAATTGAAATGGGTATATATTTGTTTTTTTGTTAAGTTGCCTAATAATTATGCACAGTAATAGTCACCTGCACACACAGATATCCCCCTAAAATAGCTAAAACTAAAAACAAACTAAAAACTACTTCCAAAAATATTCAGCTTTGATATTAATGAGTTTTTTGGGTTCATTGAGAACATGGTTGTTGTTCAATAATAAAATTAATCCTCAAAAATACAACTTGCCTAATAATTCTGCACTCCCTGTATTGTTTTCTCAAAATTTCTCAATTGTCTACATTAAGATGTAGTGGCACTTAAAATGCTTCTTTAAGCTTTGTTTGTTTGTTGCCTTCCTGCTCCACAGACCATGAGGCAAAGGATACCACATGGATGTGATGACTGTATGAAGATTCCATAGACTGTCATTCATTGTCCAAAATTCAGTAACAATCTAATGTTTTGTAACTTTAGACAACAGTGATTATTTTTCAAACCCGATTTAACACTAAACCTTTTTCTGAAGGTAATTTATAGCCATTTACCACCCTCTAGTGGCTGCTTTTTTAATGTATATACATTTTTTCTTTATTCTTTAGGACATAGCTAGGCTTCAAGAGTGTTGAAAATGATATATAATTAAAGAAACACTTTGGTGTCCGATTATGAACAGTTTAACACTGAAAAAGGGTCCATGGGCACTTGCAGCTTGTCACCTCTAAACAGGTGGTAATGATAGGTTGAGAGCATAAGTTGAATGCTATCAGTATATCACTGCTGCCCATCGCAGGTATGGATTGGCATGGCATAGGCAAAAGAAAATAATTTTCAAAAAGACATTTGTAGCTACACTGTAGTCATATAACAGACTGAACATGTATATTTTCTCCTGTACTTTCTTCAGCTAGAAGAGTCTGCAAATCCAGATGAAATATTTTACCAAATCTCAGAGGCAGCTGTTCTTCACGTGCAAGTCCTTGTAGAATTTACTAAAAGATTGCCAGGTTTGTGACTCTGCCACAAATAGCTGTGATTAACACATTTTATTACACGCTAACCTTGACCAAGCAACCAATCCAACAAGAGCAAGTATTTTTTTAGTAGAAATATTCATTTCATCTATTGGACACACTTATAGAACCAGACACATCTAATGCATACATTACTGAGGATCAAATTTCATTAAAGATACACTCCAGGTTAGGTTTATCACCTACAATATTATTAATATACTTCTCCATTAGCTAATATTATATGCAAGTTAACAAATTAACAATAATAAAAGGATACCCACGTCTGCAGGTTTGTTTTCCCCAGAGATCTGATCAACCTCCATAGTCACTCAATATCATATAGAAAATTACTTGGCTATCTCAGACAATATTTATTCTCTACTTGCAGGATTTGACATGTTGGATCATGAAGATCAGATTGCTCTCCTAAAAGGCTCCACAGTTGAAGCAATGTTTTTACGTTCAGCACAGATATATAATCAACAAACAGGATGCTCTCTGCCAGCCAATGACGGTAATTGTTTTTTTATAATTGGCTTGTGCCATTTGTAGTAATACACATACTTGCAAAATTTAGTAAGTGTGGAGATCATACCAGTACTAGGGAAGGTGGGTACAGGACTGTCACGGGGTATTCCACCAGTATAACAGTCTGCTCATATATAGATCATTATTATTATTAGGCATGTGCATGGGGAACATTTTCGGTTTGGCATTCCGAAGTTCGGGACTTCGGCAATTCGGCACTTCAACACTTCGGCAACTTCAGCATTTAAGCACTTCGGCACTTCAGAAATTCGGCAACTTTGGCACTTCAGAAATTCGGGACTTTGACACTTCGGGACTTCTCTTGCAGCCGCGGTATTAGGGAGTTATCTACCAAAAGGCTGAAAGACCTAAATTGGTCTTTCAGCAAAATTTACTAATATTAAGTAAAAATTATTTAGTATTAGTAAATTTTGCCCCTACTTGCTATACCGCAAGTAGGGGCATGTATATTAAACACTGTTCAAAAAAATAAAATAGGGTCCTCGCTCCCCTTTTTTCCCTTTAGGGCCCCCAGCCGCCTCTCAAGGGTGGGGGCCGGGGGTCAGGGGGCAATAGGCCCCCCATTATTTTACTTAGGACCCCCAACCGCCGCTCGGGGGTGGGGGCTGGACAATAGGTCCTCCCCCCTTTTTTACTTTAGTGCCCCTACCTGCCGCTCAGGCTCAAGCTGCTCACTGTTTAATAGACATGCCCCTACTCGCGATATAGCGAGTAGGGGTAAAATTTACTAATACTAAGTAATCTTTACTTAGTATTAGTAAATTTGGCTGAAAGACCAATGCAGGTCTTTCAGCCTTTTAGTAGATAACTCCCTAATTCCCACGGTATTAGGGAGCTATCTACTTATTCATTCCTGTCATTACATTGACTGGCCAAGTAACTTACATTTTATATGAATGTGTGTTACTTGATTGTTGTAAGTGTTGCAAATGCTTACAGCTGAATCCTGTCTATGTTTGTATACTTTTTATTTAAAATTGTATACAACGTAACATTCTTCTTCTTTCACTGGGTAAGTATATTAGTACTTAGGCAATACTGTGCTTCGGAACTTCGACACTTTGACACCTTGGAACTTTGGCACTTCAGCTCTACTACACTTCGAAAATTCAGAAATTTCGGCACTTTGACAATTCGGCACTTTGGCTATTCGGACATTCGGAAGCACCCGAATGTCCGAATTGGCCGTAATTCGGCGAATGAATTGCACATGTCTAATTATTATAGCATTTGCCCATGGAATGAAATTCTCTTAAGTTCTTGCCTAATACAGCATGTTTAAAGGACCACTAAGGTCAGATGTCTTATTTTAAGAAACTGCAAAGTTTACATTGCAGGCTTAAATGAAAAAGGTGGCTATCTTCCTGACAACCACTAGAAGCACTTCCTCCTCCAGAACCAAGTGAAACTCGGTCAAGGAATCAAATGCTTCTCTCTATTAGAAGCAATGGATTGGAGGAGATCACTGATGCCGACATCGCCGGAGTAGAAGCTGGAGGCTGCAGTGGAGAGCCTCAGGGCTGGAGGTCTTACCTTCGCTCTAAGGGAACCTATACTCTCAAAATAACAATTGTTATTTTGGGGATTATAGTTTGCCTTTAACCCCTTAAGGACCAAACTTCTGGAATAAAAGGGAATCATGACATGTCACACATGTCATGTGTCCTTAAGGGGTTAAACATGTACTTGCAATGCACTCCTTTCTCTGGTGTCCCTCAATTATCCCCATAGTGTCCCCCAAATTATGAACTAGTTATAAGGCATACATATATAATGGTGCAAGGAACTATTTGTCCATTCCTTGGTTTATACTATTCATTATTGCTATAGTCTGGAAGAATTGCTACAGCTACATGTCCAAACCCTATTCTCTGATTAAAAGAGGATACACTGGTTTCAGCTGACACATACAAGATCTTGTGGAAACTGTGGGACTTGTATAGGCTTTCACACAGCATTTGATATTTATATGCACTGTCATCTACAACAGAACTCAGTGAATTACGTTCTGCCCCCTCCCTCACTGCCTTCTCTAGCTGAAAATTATTCTTTTAAAATTCTTTATTTTATTGAAATCATAACATATTGGTCTACAATGCCCCAACAGCATGTGTAGCCGTAGTATACAGAATTTCTAAACAGTTGGTCAGCATCATGATGATACAGCACTTTTTATATATAATACATTTTAAGCATCAAGGGCAATGGCGTGTATATATAACGAGAAGGCTAGGGATTTCCAACAAATGCCAGAGCTACTGATCAATCTAACCATGAACGTGTTATAAAGTGTACCAAGAGAAAGCTATAACTGCTTAAGTGTGAGTCACTAGCGCTGATAGGCCGTTCGTAGTGTTCCAGAGGTGGCCTTGAAAGAAGTAGCCGCTGACCCATTGTCAGTGGAGATGTTAAATACGCTTTTTCAGACAAGGGTAGTGGCGGCTAAGTCTGAGTTCCATTTATATTCCCCAAGCAGAAATAAGCAAAATGTTGGCAATAGTTTCACATAAGAATATCCTTTCAAGTGATGCCATTACCGTCTTCTCTGAAAATAAGACCGGGTCTTATATTAATTTCCCCCTTGAAAAATGCACTAGGGCTTATTTTGGGGGGATTTCTAATTTCAAGGGAAAAACGGTAGCAAGCATGTGTTAGCATGTGGCAGGTCAACATTAGGGGGAATTCCCCAAAACATAGACCAGTTCACTAGGGCATGGAATCCCCCAAATCTATGTTTGAGGAAACTTTCCCGAACATAGATTAGCTTACTTGCGAATGGAATTCTGCAAATCTACCCCCGAACATAGATTAGCGAACTAGGAACTAGGGCTTATTTTCGGGGTAGGGTTTATATTATGAAACATCCCCCCGAAAATAAGCTAGGGCTTATTTTTGGGGAAACAGCGTATAAGAAGCCAAGTAGCATCATTTACTTTTGAAATAGCGGTTGCAGAGTGAAAATGTAGCCCTGGTGAGCAGAAATTCACATCTGTTGTTGTGCATTGTACTCTTTAGACTTGCAGTGGTAAGCAACGTTTAAGGCATGCTTAGTAGAGTATGACATGACATTTTAAGCCATATTACAGATAAATATAATATACTGAAAGAGCATATTATAGTACTGTAAAACCTTCATGCAGAATGTAGTGAGCTGAAGCCGGTCTTAACACATTATTTTCCAGGTTTTGCAAGATACCAAAGCCCTGAAGTAGAATATTCTCACATCCAGGATTTTGACAGATGTCCTTTATATTCTTTAGAACAACCTACTCACCACGATCATCCTGCATCTTCTACAGGTTTGAATTAATTTGATCTGTTAGGAATTTGAAGGAACACAGTGGTTCAAGACATTATAACACCCAACTTTTTTTTGGAATACATAACAAAGTTTAAAGGGGTGCTTGAAGCACTATAACCGGTAAATGTTATTGTAGTGGTCATGGTGCAATGAGTCTTTTGGTGCAATCCCTAAGGTTTCTATTAAATCACTTTTGAATGTTTTGACAATAAACAAAACTTCCAGCATTCAAAACTAAGCTACCAAGCTACAGCTAAAATAATGCTGACGATCGGGATTTGAGGGACTTACTGCTTTGGAAATTATATTTTTATACATGTTTTGCATTTACAGATTTTATTTATACCATCATGTGACACATAGACAAAGCTTTATGGGTACCCTACCTGAGTTTCATTTGCATTACATATTTTGGTTCCTATAGGTGGCATTGTTCTTGAATGGATATGTATATATCATGTTGCTCTCTGACATCACTGAGCATTCACTTACTAATTTGGCATTCAGTAAAGCACACACACTCTCATACACCCATACACTCATTGGCACACGCACTGTTTAACCAACACACATTTTAACTGACACACACATTCTCAATGACAGACACACTTTCAGATACACATTCATGACAAACACACACCCTGACATACAAACTCATTGACAGACACACACTCTGCCAGACACACATTCTTACTAATTTGACACACTCACATTCTCTCACACATTCACAAATTAATTGTATTTATATTTATTTAAGCCCATTTAGCCTCCCAACCTATGGGGAAACTTCTGTGGGTCTTTTCCCTGGGGTCCAGTGTGTGGCTGGTGGAACAGTCCTGCTCTGCTCCCTCTAATGCCATTTAGTGATGCCATGCCGGGAGTGAGGTCACACTGGGGGTGGGGCTGGACATTCCAACATGGGGGTGGGGCTGGACATTCCAATAGTTAGCATTAGGAGTAAATGTTTGTACTACTAACACTATAGTATTCCTTTAAAGAAGCACTATATGGTCTGGAACACAAACATGTATTCCTGACCCTATAGGGTTAAAACCACCATCTAGCCCCCCCTGGTCCCCTCATACCTCCCTAGATCTAGTAAAATCGAAGCTGCTTGCTTTATCACTATTTCCTTTTGACCTGCCCACTGCCTGCTGACATCATCAGAAGCAGTAGCCTGATCCAATCACAATGCTTCCCCATAGGATTGACCGAGACTGACAAAGAGGCAGATCAGGGTCAGAGCCAGCATGATTCAAACACAGCCCTGGTCAATCAGCATCTCCTCATAAGTGATGAATTGAATCAATGCATATCTATGAGGAACGTTCTGTGTCTGCATGCAGAGGGAGGAGACACTGAATGTTTGGATGCATTTTAGGCAGCCACGAACCAGGAAGGATCTCTAACAGCTATCTAAGGAGTGGCCAGTGAAGTTATAACTAGGCTGTAATGTAAACACTGCATTTTCTCTGAAAAGACAGTGTTTACAGCAAAAAGCCTGAAGGTAATGATTATACTCACCAGAACAAATTCAATAAGCTGTAGTTGTTCTGGTGACTATAGTGTCCCTTTAAGGTCCCAATAATTGCTTCTGGAAAGATGACTGTTAGGCTTGGGGATATTCCATCAGCCAACAATAAAATAGAAAGCTATCATTAGAGTAGAACAATGGACCTGAACTCCCAGTGAGCTTTTTCTATCATACTTTGTACTAGTATATCAGCTGAAAGTGTGTTTTGTTTCCTCGTGTTTTAGATATCACTGAAGAATTCATTACTCCACTTTTCAACTTTTACAGAAGTATGGGATCCTTAAATGTGACTGAAACTGAATATGCCTTACTTTCAGCAATAACAGTATTTTTTTCAGGTAAACAAAATATAATGTTTTAATCTGGAATCACGTAAATGTACTGATATTTCAAATTGAAATGAATTGCATCCTTCAGGTAAATATATTTATTTCTCAATCTGTGTCTTTGTGCAGATCGTCCACTCTTAAAGAACAAGCAACGAGTAGAAAAATTTCAGGAACCCCTCTTAGGAGTTTTACACAAGTATTCGAAGATTTATCATCCAGATGATCCACAGCATTTTGCACGTCTGATTGGACGACTTACTGAGCTTAGAACCCTTAATCACAATCACTCTGAAGTATTATTAACATGGAAAGCAAGAGACAGCAAACTCACTTCATTGCTGTATGGTGTTTGGGATTTACAATGAAGTTTTTAATCTCACTTATCTGGGTTGAACTACTAATTTATGTAAATGCCTCATTTGAGGTTATATTTTTTTCATGGATATCAATCTAAAACATATTGATTTTAAAATCTAGCTACATTAAAAAGCATTGTGATGCATGGATACTTACCGTAGAATGTTGTTTGTGATTATTTTTTTAAGCATTGGAATATGCAAATATAATATACACAAGTAAGTTATATTTGATGCATAAAATTTTATTAAAGATGAAACACTGAGTTCTAAAGTCATGACTAAAACTCATTTTACAAATTTGCTAATAGATATTGTTGAGACTGGTGGAGTAGTTCTTGCAACTGTATCCCATGAAGAGTGATTGTTTTTTTTTTTTTTTTATCTTCTTGTCTTTTTTTAATCTGCTCAGCACATAAACAGAACAAACATTCTATTTACATTCCAAGAAAACGCAAAACACATCACCTTCAGTTCATGAACGAGTACCGCCAAGCTTTTAGTTCATGTAATCCAGACTGTTTGGGTGTAACTGGTAAAGGAAACATGTCAGTAAGGATCATTCACTCTGATCTGATACAGAAGCTACCAGCCAACCAACAACACTTGCTCATGCAGGCGTGCTCGTAAGTGCTGCAATATTCTTGCATTTTCAGTGATGCTGTACTTTGTACTACCAAAATCTATCTATTATTATTGGTATTTATATAGCGCCAGCTTATTCCCGCAGCGCTTTACAATAAAGGGAGAACTGACCAAATGAGACAATAACAAAATGGAACAGAAACAATAGGTAGTTTAGGACCCTGCTCAAATGAACTTACAGTCTATCTATCTATCTAATATCTGTAGACATTCACCATATTGGTCAGGAATAAAATAGATTTGATAATAAGGCAGATATTACAAATATTTATATATCACTAGCAATCTCTTGTCTGTGACACATTCAAATATGAATATATAAAGGGATAAATAGATATACATTACAACACAAACATCTATTAGTTCTAAGGACCGGATTTGCATCCGCCACACTTTCACTCTGCTAAAGAATCTACATGCCCACCCATAATAAAAAAAAGTAAGGCATATATGGAAATGACAATGCATACAACCAATATCAGTCCTGTGAGTAAGGATGCCGATGGGCAGGGGAAAAGGAACAGGCCAGTGACGAGATTCACGTTGTTTCAAAGGCATGGGCCATCCCGGAAAGGGGCAGGTTAGCCTGAAAGTTAAAGTGCCTAGTTTGTTCCTTTAAATAGAAGCTCTCCTCATATTTTTATATGTTTTCACATGAGACTTTATGCTATTATAATAATAATAACATACTGAAGTGACTTGTCTTTTTAGTACAATTTGGTTTATACTGTTAAATATCAAAATGAAAATACATTAGAGAATGTTGTGTTGGTGTGGTTTACCTGTTTTGCACACGTAATGTAATAGGCACATAATTAAACTGAGGTTAAACCTGTTTTTAACTTTACTGTTGCTTCTTTAGCAGTTTGACTCACATTTATCAAGTTAGTGGTCTGTAACATCTGTAAGCAGCAGCTGCAACCTGAGAGTATAGCATCCAATAACAGGCCTTCCAAAAGTCCTGCTTTTTATGGAACAGTCCCGGCTTTGGGGTCCTGTCCCATAATTCTGCATTTGTTCCCTGGTGACCCACATCCGGGGACACCAATCTGCTGAAAATCTGAAAATGAAATCTCAGAAGCCAGATGCCGTCTGGGGAGGGAGGGCGGGGGGGGGGGGTTGAAATCGGTGCTGGAGGCAACTTTGCGGTTCAGCTAATCTGAACTGTCCCTTTAAGTAGCACTTGAACAGCTAATTTCGCAAAGTGTGACAAGGGTGACATCGATGCAGATGGTCTGGTAGCTGCGGGGAAATGGGGGGGTGAGATCAGGTAAAGGTGAGATACTAGAACAGACGAAAATACTCGAACTGCTGGAGTGACCCAGGCTGGTCGAGTATACAACTGGATATGATAGGAAAAATAAATAAAGTAAATATAATCTAGTAGAAACACCAGTAAATAATAGTGAAAAAACTTGCCTTAATGGCTCACCTCTATGTACATCAAAATGATACCTATGTACCTACAGAGCTCCAATTATTGCTAACTGGCTAATGACTTTATTAAGTAGGAAAATGGTCAGGTCCAGAGCTAGGGGCACAGAGAGTAGGTATATGCCGTATGACTAACATAGGTATCTGGGGTACAGTCACGAGCGTATAACTTTAAACGGTGCTTGACCGTGTAGCTGGTAAATAGTCTCTAATACTTGGTAATTAGTATGTACGCAGTATCTAAGCTGCAATACTCTAAGTAATAGACCAACTGGCAAATGGGGTAGCATACAGGAATTCCTAACATAAAATATATTAAGGAATCTAGCGTATGGGGGATAAAAATACTAGTGTCCCCCTAAATCTATAACAATGTACCTGTAACGCTAAACAAATAATGGTTGCAGTATATACATTGGAAACCCCAAGTGTTGATTCTGTGAGAAATGCTCAACAGATAACTAAAAGTGACCAGACCCCAAGTACAAAAGAGAGGTGAAAGAGACAAAGATTAGAGTGGCTCCATGTGCATAACCATACTTAGAGTGTTGGTTGCCTACACATGGTGATAGATAGCCCTAGGTGAAATAAAGTGAATGAAAAGAGCCCATAGAGCCCGACGCGCGTTTCGGTGCTTACTTAGATGCACCTTCGTCAGGGGCTAATTTGAGACTGGTTCATAGTCTCCTTTTGTATGTATTCAGGTCCCAGCCAAAAGCCGACTGACCAATAGGACAGCCGACATCGAGCGCCAAAAAAGCCACGTGGGCATATGTAAATGCCCTGGATTGGATCAACCAATCAAAAGCCTTGTATTCTGACGTTTTTCCGACGTTTTTTCCTTTCCCCAGTTCGTTAACCCCATGTGTGCCGAGAGGGATTCATCCGTACAGGCTGCTAATGTACCAAGAGACTAGTGGAATTGTAGCGGTTTAGCTTAGCTACATTTCCCTCATAAAGTATCACTGTTAGCTCACTTGGATGTCTTACAGCAGAACTGCTACGGATTTAGCCGTACTTGAGGCAATGTATCTGTTTAGAACATCGGCATTTGGTAATTTGCTGTCCGCTTTCAGCCAATCATAGGCTGTATGTTCAGTCATCATTTCGTCCGAGTGTTAACCCTTTGGGTGTTACAAGAGGATCGGGTGATTATAATGTATTGCCCAAATGGAGCTAAAGTGGCTTAGAAACGCCACTGTTTAAAGATCCAATATCGGGTGTAATTGACTCAGATATTCCTTGCCGGTTCCAGAGCAGCCTAGTGGGTAGAATACTGGTCGTTCGGTTAGTGGTGAAACCGTGTGGACCAACCAAGTACATTAAAGGTGTACTGTTTAACCCTGAGTTACTGTGTAATTATTCTCGAGCCCTCACTTGTTCATGGGGGGGGTCAAGAATATGTAGACTACCATGACCACATTAAAATGTGGAAACGGTATATAGATGACGTGCTGATTATCTGGACAGGCACAAATGAATACTTTGAAGAGTTTGTGAAGGCACTCAACATAAACAATTTGAACCTCAAGTTTACACATGAGATGGGCGGGAAACAGATAAATTTCTTGGATCTGACACTACAAACCATAGAAAATGAACAGTGTATCTCCACTACACTTTTCAGGAAACCCACAGCCACTAATAACTTCCTGAACTGGCAAAGTCATCACCCTAGCACTCTAAAGAAAGGCATACCGATAGGTCAATACTTGCGCGTTAGACGCAATTGCTCTACTCTCGAGGAATTTAAAAGTAAAGCCAAGACCCTAAGATCTCAGTTCAAAACTAAGGGCTATTCTAACAGGTGTCTTAAATCCGCCTATAAGAGAGCCCTAATGACTGAACGAGAAACTCTCCTTGTAGATAATCACAAGAATGATAAACCTCGAAACGTAATCAGGTGCATTGGCACTTTTGACTCTGGCTGGGACCCAGTAAAACAGATTCTAGGTAGATACTGGCCCCTCATCTACCAAGACCAACATCTTAAAGATGTTTTAACTCCACATGTATCACTTACAGCCAGAAGAGGGCGCAACCTCAAAGACCTTTTGGTACCCAGCCACCTTTCACTACCGAAAGTGGAAAGCACATGGCTGAAAACCCCAGCAGAAGGCACTTTTCAATGTGGCCGTTGTAAGGCATGTAAGTTTATTCGCAGAAATTCAAAAACTTTCTCGAATTCTACAAACACCCAGACACATGCGGTCAAGACTTTCTTCAACTGCCAGACTGCAGGCCTGATTTATCTTCTAACATGTAGCTGTGATTTGAAATATGTAGGGAAGACCTTTAGACCATTTAAAAACCGGATTCTCGAACATGTGAACTCTGTGAACCCCACTAGACAAGTCGATACAGTCATCTCTAGACACCTGAAACTAAGACACGGAGGCTCAGCACATGGCCTACGGTTTAACGGAATTGAAAAGATAAAGCTAGGTCCCAGAAAGGGCGATATCGATACTAAACTTCTCCAAAGAGAGAGTTACTGGATTTTCACATTAAAAACCCTGTCCCCAAATGGGCTTAACGAGGGCTTTTCCTATACCCCCTTCATATGAGAATTATCTCCACTAACAAAGGGAAGAGTGATAATTCCATCCCAAATATCTGACACTGGTCTTACAATGTAATTTTAGGCATGTGTCTCGCATGCCCAATACTATGATCCGTACCACTCCCTAGAAGTGGCTTTACACCTATGTACCATACATCCAGTTTTTAAGCACGCTTTGCTAATCCTCACCATTATCAAATTGTAATATATACCGTATTTATCGGCGTATAACACGCACAGGCGTATAACACGCACCTCATTTTTAGAAAGAAATTCCAGGAAATTTCCCCCCTCATCCCATAGTATTCCCCCCCCTCATCCCATAGTATTCCCCCCTCATCCCATAGTGTCCCCCCTTTCCATAGTATTCTCCCCCCTTTCCATAGTATTCTCCCCCCTCCCATAGTATTCCCCCCTCCTCCCATAGTATTCCCCCCCTCCTCCCATAGTATTCTCCCCCCTCCCCTCCCATAGTATTCTCCCCCCCTCCCCTCCCATAGTATTCTCCCCCCCCTCCCCTCCCATAGTATTCTCCCCCCCTCCCCTCCCATAGTATTCTCCCCCCCTCCCCTCCCATAGTATTCTCCCCCCCTCCCCTCCCATAGTATTCTCCCCTCTCCCCTCCCATAGTATTCTCCCCCCTCCCCTCCCATAGTGTACTTTCCTCCCCCTCCCCTCCCATAGTGTACTTTCCTCCTCCTCCCCTCCCATAGTGTACTTCCCCTCCTCCCCTCCCATAGTGTACTTTCCTCCCCCTCCCCTCCCATAGTGTACTTTCCTCCCCCTCCCCTCCCATAGTGTACTTTCCTCCCCCTCCCCTCCCCTCCCATAGTGTACTTTCCTCCCCTCCCATAATTACTTACCTGTCCTGAAGCGTGGGCCGGCTTCACACCGTGCACCGCGGAACAGGAACTTTAATTTAAGGTTCCGGTTTCCGGCGGGACTGAAAGGAAGTGTGCACACTATTGTGCACACTTCCTTTCAGTCCCGCCGGAAACCGGAACCTTAAATTAAAGTTCCTGTACCGCGGTGCGCGCTGTGAAGCCGGCCCACGCTTCAGGACAGGTAAGTAATTATGGGATATCGGCGTATAACACGCACCCACGATTTTTCCCCTATTTTCAGGGGAAAAAAGTGCGTGTTATACGCCGATAAATACGGTATGTATATATTGTAAATACCTGTAAATATTTAGACTTAATTAGCATTATGATTATGATTATCAGTATTCGTATTTCAGGTCCTATGACCATTCGCCCTGCCATCTAGCAGTCTGATACCTTCATATCACAGACAGTAATACAACAGTATGTAGTGTAAACCTAACATTATTGTTTATATGTCATGAGACAGGGTATCAGATAACGTCCTGATTTCCACTGAATAGGATCCATCAGGATGACCTGAGTTAGCACATATAGATATCCCCCCATACCTGTCTAGAGGTGCACAATATCAAATATCCACCTCATTAACATGGTGAAGGATCAGGCTAACCTTATGGGATTGAAAGGCATCAATGGGGCACTAGCACTATGTATAAAATCCTATGTATATACTACACTATCCATAGGGACTACAGAAGTCAAGCGGCTGAACCCAGAGTCGGTAAGCCGAGTTAAGGCCCTTATGATAGATACCAGATATGTGATTGATTTATTGTGGTGATTCAGAGGCGTCACAGCCTCAATTGGATCCCACATGAGTCACATACTGGGGCCACTCGATCCCCTCTTAACATCTAACAGACAGCCGGAGCAATGACTGAACATGAAGCATATGACTGGCCGAAATAGACCAGTTTATCGGTCTATACGGACATATTAAATAGACACACTGTAACCTACACGGCTGTCTATGTAGTAGCCCGGCCGAGTGACACCAAGAGAGCAATATCGATACTCTATGTAGGAATTATTGCCAAGCTAAGCTACTGGTGCTTTGTAGGCCGTCCATAACACTAATAGCCCTGTCCCATTACCCCCCGGCACCCAATGGGTTAAATACAAAGTGTTAACCCAGGCATCATCTGTAATATGCCAGATAGAGGTGACCGGATACCCCTGTTACTCATACAGAAGGTATTTATTAGTGTGACTGGAATCTGTACTATATAGCCCCTTCCCCATTCATGACTAGAGGAGCTATTGCTAACATCCCCACCCCCCGCCCCCCCATGAACAAGTGAGGGCTCGAGAATAATTACACAGTAACTCAGGGTTAAACAGTACACCTTTAATGTACTTGGTTGGTCCACACGGTTTCACCACTAACCGAACGACCAGTATTCTACCCACTAGGCTGCTCTGGAACCGGCAAGGAATATCTGAGTCAATTACACCCGATATTGGATCTTTAAACAGTGGCGTTTCTAAGCCACTTTAGCTCCATTTGGGCAATACATTATAATCACCCGATCCTCTTGTAACACCCAAAGGGTTAACACTCGGACGAAATGATGACTGAACATACAGCCTATGATTGGCTGAAAGCGGACAGCAAATTACCATATGCCGATGTTCTAAACAGATACATTGCCTCAAGTACGGCTAAATCCGTAGCAGTTCTGCTGTAAGACATCCAAGTGAGCTAACAGTGATACTTTATGAGGGAAATGTAGCTAAGCTAAACCGCTACAATTCCACTAGTCTCTTGGTACATTAGCAGCCTGTACGGATGAATCCCTCTCGGCACACATGGGGTTAACGAACTGGGGAAAGGAAAAAACGTCGGAAAAACGTCAGAATACAAGGCTTTTGATTGGTTGATCCAATCCAGGGCATTTACATATGCCCACGTGGCTTTTTTGGCGCTCGATGTCGGCTGTCCTATTGGTCAGTCGGCTTTTGGCTGGGACCTGAATACATACAAAAGGAGACTATGAACCAGTCTCAAATTAGCCCCTGACGAAGGTGCATCTAAGTAAGCACCGAAACGCGCGTCGGGCTCTATGGGCTCTTTTCATTCACTTTATTTCACCTAGGGCTATCTATCACCATGTGTAGGCAACCAACACTCTAAGTATGGTTATGCACATGGAGCCACTCTAATCTTTGTCTCTTTCACCTCTCTTTTGTACTTGGGGTCTGGTCACTTTTAGTTATCTGTTGAGCATTTCTCACAGAATCAACACTTGGGGTTTCCAATGTATATACTGCAACCATTATTTGTTTAGCGTTACAGGTACATTGTTATAGATTTAGGGGGACACTAGTATTTTTATCCCCCATACGCTAGATTCCTGATACTGCGTACATACTAATTACCAAGTATTAGAGACTATTTACCAGCTACACGGTCAAGCACCGTTTAAAGTTATACGCTCGTGACTGTACCCCAGATACCTATGTTAGTCATACGGCATATACCTACTCTCTGTGCCCCTAGCTCTGGACCTGACCATTTTTCTACTTAATAAAGTCATTAGCCAGTTAGCAATAATTGGAGCTCTGTAGGTACATAGGTATCATTTTGATGTACATAGAGGTGAGCCATTAAGGCAAGTTTTTTCACTATTATTTACTGGTGTTTCTACTAGATTATATTTACTTTATTTATTTTTCCTATCATATCCAGTTGTATACTCGACCAGCCTGGGTCACTCCAGCAGTTCGAGTATTTTCGTCTGTTCTAGAAGCTATAGGGGTTAAGCCCCAGGACACCACTGGAGTGTCCATTAAGGTGTTTCTCCACCAGTGAAGCGGTTCCTATTTTTTGGACCCATCCTCACAGGTGGAACTTTTGCTATAAAGGTGAGATACTTACTGGTCTTTCTCGGGCTGCACCAATATCACATGCACGAAAGTACAGCATTGAGGTCTGTGGGGGATCCCGTAAGACCCTCCATAGACACAGCCAATTCCCTGCAGCCGTCACTGGATTGACTCTTAGACTCCACCGTGAGTCTAAGAAAGTCAGGCGGAGGAGAAATACAGAGACAAGGCTCCTACTTTATCTCTGTACATCTTTGATATGACTGGCTTTCTAACACAGTCGAAAGGAGTATTTCATAAAGATTCTATCTTTACAAATTACACATTTTTCAGGGGGGGGGGGGGTGACAGTGGCGCTTTAAACACAGACTAGCTATATACAGGGAAGTATTAGCCGCGAGGCAAACAAGGCATTTGCCTTGGGCAGCATTTTCCAGGGGGCGGCAATAAAGCCACCCCCTAATGCCCAGGGTAAATGTCTTGTTAGCCTTGCAGCTAACAGTCCAGGCAGACGGGCGGCTAAGTAAAAATCCGTGTGGGCAGCGCTGGCGAGGGAGTAGCGGCTCGTGAGGGAGCTGAGCAGAGAGCTCACTAATCAGTGCTCCCTCGCCGCCCGCCCAGCAGCCCCACTGGACCCCAGGGAAAGGGAGAACCCCCCCCCCCAGCATTCCCAAAGGTAAGTAGGCTGGGGGGGTTGAACTAAAAAAAAGTGAGTGTGTGTATGTGTTAGTGTCTGTTAGTGAGTGTGTGTTTGTGTGTTGGTGAGTGTGTGTATGTCTGTTAGTGTGTGTGTATGTCAGGGGGTGTCTGTTAGGGAGTGTGTTACTATGTGTGTGTCTGTTAGTGAGAGTGTATGCGTGTCTGTTAGTGAATGTGTGTGTCTGCTAGTGACTGTATGTGTCTGTTAGTGAGTGTGTATGTCTGTTAATGAGTGTGTATGCATGTCTGTCAGTGAATGTGTGTGTCTGCTAGTGACTGTATGTGTCTGTTAGTGAGTGTGCATGTCTGTCAGTGAATGTGTGTGTATTTAGAAGGCGGGCAGGGGGGAAGGGTGGGGTGGTGCAGGGGGGCGCCTGAGTTTTGTCATGCCTAGGGCAGCACAAAAGCAGGATACACCACTAGATAGGTAGAATATACTGGCGCTTTTGACAAAATCCAAATACACCTAGTAGCCGCTATATCACCAAGTGTAGCTTCCCATATACACGAAATACAAATACCAAAAAAGAAAAAAGGTGAAGCGCTACATACAATATTGAAATAAGTCCACACTCTTAGGGGTATTCACTTCCCAAATGTTCGTAGGATGGGTAGAAAATGGGACAGAATGTTCTGAAAAAGAAATTAGATCCTCATGGTGCAACTCTGTGAATCAATATATACGTATTGAATTTGTGTATAGAACCACTCACATTTCGTTGAGCTTATAGCCAAGCTCAGGGGTACACACTTTCAGGTCCGTAAAGGCGACCTTTCCCCTTGTTCAGACTTTTCTCCTCGATATGGCAGGAGCTCAAGCAGAGGAAAAAATATATAGTATAATACCGTCTATAACCAGTGCACAATACAAAAGGAAATAGGAATAATACTCACGAGCCGAGAGCCAACTGTTAGGCTCAATCTTTGCACAATGTGTAGTTAAGGACTACACTCCTTTAAAAGCAGGAACCAGTAGCCCAAAATGACTTAAAAAATATATTTATTAGGTATAATGATCTAAAATTGTAATGGCCAGTTACAATATATAAGAAACAATACACTTTAAAATTACTAAGTATACAAATATACTGGGCATAAAGGTGATACTATAGTTGCAATCTCCAGGACGCGTTTCGCCAACTCGATGTCGGCTTCCTCAGCTAGGTGCAACAATGTTTCAAGTGTTCCTCCTACTGTCAGGAGTCCTGCTCTTATACCTTTGTGATGAATCTTCAAACCGGCGTTCAGCTGATTTCTGGCGCGCTTCTCTTCCCGCCTCTCCGACTGCCTCTACCTGCGTTTCAAGCCTCGTTCTCGTTGCCGTTCACTTCCGCATGCAGGGGCATACCGGCGAAAGGATATTGTATTGCTGTTAACCCTGTAGATGCCGAGAGTCGTAATCTCTCTCTTCTAATATCCTCATATACATATATTGGAGTTCAAACAGAAAAAATGCATACATAAAAAATGCATATATAAAAATAGGTGCAAAAATAGATAGTTGTTTCTTTTTAAGCTTGATGTAGGATTCGCACTCATGAATATTAGTTTTAGTTTTATTTACCTATATGTATAGGAAGAGTGATAGCCTGTATATATAGCGATTATATAAGAATGTTTTAGTACCTTTTGCCCCCCTTTTTTGGGAGAGGTTTATATGATCTAGAATACTTTTATAGCAGATATCTAGTGTAGATATCGGGAACCATTGTAGGAGTGTTTTAACCTATTAGATTCTATCATAGATATGAGGTTTTTTATGTGGTACATTTTTTATTTGGTATATACTTTATGTAGGAATGAGGTTTCCGATTTATACATCTATTTTTGCACCTATTTTTATATCTATACATAATTTATGCAGGAATGAGGTTTCCGATTTAATTATCTATTTTTATATTTATCTTTTATATATGCATTTTTTATGTATGCATTTTTTCTGTTTGAACTCCAATATATGTATGAGGATATTAGAAGAGAGAGATTACGACTCTCGGCATCTACAGGGTTAACAGCAATACAATATCCTTTCGCCGGTATGCCCCTGCATGCGGAAGTGAACGGCAACGAGAACGAGGCTTGAAACGCAGGTAGAGGCAGTCGGAGAGGCGGGAAGAGAAGCGCGCCAGAAATCAGCTGAACGCCGGTTTGAAGATTCATCACAAAGGTATAAGAGCAGGACTCCTGACAGTAGGAGGAACACTTGAAACATTGTTGCACCTAGCTGAGGAAGCCGACATCGAGTTGGCGAAACGCGTCCTGGAGATTGCAACTATAGTATCACCTTTATGCCCAGTATATTTGTATACTTAGTAATTTTAAAGTGTATTGTTTCTTATATATTGTAACTGGCCATTACAATTTTAGATCATTATACCTAATAAATATATTTTTTAAGTCATTTTGGGCTACTGGTTCCTGCTTTTAAAGGAGTGTAGTCCTTAACTACACATTGTGCAAAGATTGAGCCTAACAGTTGGCTCTCGGCTCGTGAGTATTATTCCTATTTCCTTTTGTATTGTGCACTGGTTATAGACGGTATTATACTATATATTTTTTCCTCTGCTTGAGCTCCTGCCATATCGAGGAGAAAAGTCTGAACAAGGGGAAAGGTCGCCTTTACGGACCTGAAAGTGTGTACCCCTGAGCTTGGCTATAAGCTCAACGAAATGTGAGTGGTTCTATACACAAATTCAATACGTATATATTGATTCACAGAGTTGCACCATGAGGATACACCACTGGCTAAATACACTTGAAATACTGTGGTATGATGACGGGTTCCTACAGTAGTTATATCCATAACAGGAGAAAAAACACAAACTTAATAAAGTAATGTTACACTGAGTAACTATAACTGAGGTGAAATAAAATCAAAGATAATTGGATACCAGAACTGATTTTGATATCCTATGATCATGAGGAGCACTTAGAATTAACCTGGGAAACCATAACTATCTCCATTTTGGTTCTTCTGACCATGAGGTAGCTGTATGTAAGAGTGCCTGCCACGTGAGATTTAACACACCAGTGACGTCACTTACAGTCGGTATAATGCGGCAGCACGGCAGTCCCTGAGCTGTCCTCCTCTGTCTGCCTGGCACGCTCTGGTCTATCAGGGCGGGAAGAGCGTTCTTCATCGCACATGCGCTCTAGTGCGTTCACATTGCTCTTGCTTGCCGCCCACCCGCAGGAATGACCGTCTCGTGAAGTCACCACATAGCGCAGCGCCCGCGCGCAGCCCTAGCACCAGCTCGTTTTCCCGCCAAGAGTTGTTTTATTAACCCCTCCCCCTTTCCTCCGCGCTATTTTCATTACCGAGGAGCCGTTGGCGGAGGAGTGTATGGTCTGAGTGTTTCCCCGATTTCTGGGTGTATTTACCTGACCCTAGTGTATAAATGTTAATACTTAAGGATTACTAATGTTTTGGTGAAGTGA
This sequence comes from Pelobates fuscus, assembly GCF_036172605.1. Classification (NCBI taxonomy): domain Eukaryota; kingdom Metazoa; phylum Chordata; class Amphibia; order Anura; family Pelobatidae; genus Pelobates; species Pelobates fuscus. The sequence continues at coordinate 130,893,989 of NC_086317.1, forward strand.
GCATCATAGAAACCCACATCCCAGATAGTGTAAAATCTGTTATTTTGTTGCACATCTAATTCTGGACCCTCCTTGTTTGCAGATACTCACCCCTAAAGATCCTTTAAATATGTTAAACTTGGCATATTTGGGAGTGACAGAGTAGCAATACAGGGACAGATGTTCAGATAATATGATTCGTAAAATTAAACAGGATTTGGCCATTGCAATACACAAAATAAAAAGTTATATTTTTTTCATTATTGTTATCAAACAAAAAAAAAAAAAACATTTTGTCTAAAGGGACAAGCATGTAGAAGGCTTTAGCTCAGAGGTTAATTACTTGGGGTGTATTCACTAAACCAAATGAACAATATGTTTTGGGGGCTTTATTTTTTATTTTTTTTTGCTGTTTTAGAGATTCTGTTTTTGGGGGGGCTTTTTTGTGATTTTGTTTCAAATTCAACTGTTTTCATCTACAATATGGGGTTTGTCTCTTCTAAATCCATTGTTAAATCAGCATTGTCGCTGTCTGGGGACTGCAGAATTCGCAAAGACCCACATTGGTTTCCAGTAGGGGCAAGGGCTGCTGGGTGAGAGGGGGGACAAGGGCTGCTGTGTAAGAGGGCGGGTAAGGGCTGCTGGGTGAGAGGGTGGGCAAGGGCTGCTGGGTGAGAGGGGGACAAAGGGCAGCTGTGTGAGAGGGGACATGGGGCTGCTCGGTGAGAGAGGGAGACGGGGCTGCAGGATTTGAGAGGGGACATGGGGCTGCAGCGTGAGAGGGGTGACAGTGGCTGCTGGGTGAGAGGAGAAGACAGGGGCTGCTGGGTGAGAGGAGAAGACGGGGGCTGCTGGGTGAGAGGAGAAGACGGGCTGCTGGGTGAGCGGGGTAGACAAGGGTCTTCTGGGTGAGAGGGGGGGAATGGCTGCTGTGTGAGAGGGGGGCAAAGGGCTGCTGTGTGAGAGGAAGGGCAGGGTGTGAGAGGGGACATGGGGCTGCTGGGTGAAAGGGGGGAGACGGGGCTGCAGGATGAGGACATTGGGCTGAAGGGTGTGAGGGTTGACAGTGGCTGCTGGGATAGAGGAGAAGATAGGGGCTGCTGGGTGAGGGGGAGACGGGCTGCTGGATGAGAGGGGGAGACGGGGGAAACAGGGTATGAGAGGGGATATTCGGCTGCTGGGTGAGAGGGGGAGACAGGGGCTGCTGGGTGAAAGGGGGAGACAGGGAATGAGAGGGGGCGTGGGGCTGCTGGGTATGAGAGGGGACATGGGGCTGCTGTTTGTGAGGGTGGACATGTGGCTGCTGGGTGGGTGGGGGAGACAGGGGCTGCTGTGTATCCAGAGGCTGCTGAGTATGAGAGGAGGAGACGGGATTCAGGGTATCAGAGGGGACATGGGGCTGCTGGGTGAGAGGGGGAGACAGGGGCTTCTGTGTGGGCAGAGGCTGCTGAGTGTGAGAAGGGGAGACAGGGTATGAGAGGGGACACGGGGCTGCTGGCTGAGAAGGGGGACATGGGGCTGCTGGGTGGGGGCAGGGGCTGTTGGGTGAGAGGGGGAGATAGGGGCTGCAGGGTATGAGGAGGGAAAGACAGGGACTGCTTGGTGAGAGGGGGGCATGGGGCTGCTGGGTGAAAAGGAGGGAAAGGGCCTGCTCGGTGAGAGGGGGACAAGGGGCAAAAAAACCCGACAACTTACATTTCTAATTCATTATGAAACCCCCCCCTTCCCCCCAAAAAATGCAGTTTATTCCCCCATCCATCTTCCTTACCTTGATCCATGGCAGGAGAGGATGCTGGGGAGGAATTATTTCCCCTGGTGGTCCAGTGGACGAAGTATCTGGTCTACACCCCTTGACAGGTGTAGACCATGTGCACAGGGCCTGCGTTCTGCTAGTTGCAGGCTGGTGAGAGAGATCTTTGATCTCCCCACCACACAGAGCTCCCTCTATGGGCCAGAGGTCAAGCAGCACCAGCCCTAAAGGGGCCAGCTGAGGAGATCCCTTGATCTCCCCTGTCGGCCTCGGCACATGGCCATCGCAGCCCACCAGGTCGGTTTGCCCGATGACCAGTCTTGGTCTGCCCTATGCCCTCAGATCGATAGGTGGCCGAAAATGACCTGTGTGCTGGTAGTTTGACACCCCTGTCTATAAAAGACAACAGTCACCTCAAAACTATATTTGTAAAGCGGATTTGTCAATTTTGGGGGTCTTTGCATGTGCTGCAAAGATCCCCGAAATGGACAGATCAGGTGGTGGTCCTGTGGCTGCGGGATGAAGGCAAGGTGAGTTTTACAAACCTCCGGGTGTCCCTCGTGACTACCAGCATGTTAGAGCTGCAGGTCTCTTGCACTCCAATTACCAGGAGCTACATCAGTGCTGTACTCTTGTACTGCAGTATCCTTCGTAGACCAGGCCTGAATCCCACAGCCGTCATTTCTAATTGCTGCTGGGATTGAAAAAAAAGTTGACAGAGGAGCGTCTTATTTTGTCAACCTCAGGTTTCAACATAAGACAAAGTAATCCCTGCATTATCTCATGATAACTTTGAATTGTATTGGAATTTCAGTAAAATTACAACACAGTCTTAATCAGTATTTCATAAGATTATATCTTTATGAAATACTGAAAAGTAACAGTCAACTTTAATATCAGAAGTCTTTCATCAAAATTTGAAAGGATATAGATTTTCTTTAAATAAAGTATATGCAAAAAAACTCATCCCTACATTTAGTATATGGCAGCATTCTTCCCAGCACAGAAGCAGGGAACACCATAGAGATTGACAGTTTTCAAACGCTATCTGACCCATGGTGCATGTATATAGGCAACACATTCTGTCATACATTAAAGGTAGAGATGAGTTTTCCTCTTTTTTTTTATACATACTTCAAATTAAAAATAAAAATCTATTTCATCTCATAACTTGTTGAAAGGATTATTATATTAAAAATAGTTTTGAAGTGACAATTTTTGATTAAAGGGACATTATAGTCACTAAAACAACTTTAGCTTGATAGATCATGTCCCTGCAGTCTCGCTGCTCAATTCTGTGCCATTTAGGAGTTAAATCACTTTTTTATGAACCCTAGTCACACCTCCCTGCATGTGACTTGCACAGCCTTTGTAAACACTTCATATAAAGAGTCATCTAGAATTTATCCTTCCTTTATTGCAAGTTCTGTTTAATTTAGATTTTCTTATCCCCTGCTATGTTAATAGTTTGCCAGACCCTGCAAGAGCCTCCTGTATTTGATTAGAGTTCAATTTACAGAGAAAGAGATACAATTGTTTAAGGAAAATTACATCTGATTGAAAGTGAAAACAGTTTTTTTTTCATGCAGGCTGTGTCAATCAGAGTCAGGGGAGGTGTGACAAGGGCTGCATAAACAGAAACAAAGTGATTTAACTCCTAAATGGCAGTGAATTGAGCAGTGAAACCTGAGAAGCATGATCTATACACTAAAACTGCTTAATTATGCTAAATTTGTTTAGGTGACTATAGTGTTCCTTTAAGCATTGAGGGAAAACATTTTAGACTCTTTACTGCTATGTAGTGATTCAATACATAGTGCAAACAGCATTCACAAAAACCACCATGTTGCAGACATATTGTGCTCTGCCCCTATTGTTTTTACCGTAAACAGTAACAATTTAGAAACAGAAAAAAAGATCCAGCATTAATTCTTCGTGAATTAAATCCTCCTTATTACATCATGACACCAATAGCAGCAACATTTCACCCAATATTTGCTCTTTATCCGGTCATAGTAAAACAGTGAATAAAGTGCGATAAATATTTGAATGAACTAATATATGACAGGAAGTGGGCATTTCTGCATAGGGCCAATTGTTAGTGTTGTTAAACAATCATATACAAATAAACAAGCAAAATAAAAAGTAATCCAAAACCAATCTAACAATACATGTTGCAGGTTAACTATGAAGTGCAATTGCAAAGTAAAAAGTAACAGAAAAAGAGAATACCAAATCACAATATCATATGGCAATATGGAATTCGGTCAGCTCAAACGAATGTGCAGTAATCGCCTCCTTTGCCCTGCCCCTACCTACCACCAATACATATTTAAAAAAAATTTTTTTAATAAAAGTGATGTGGCAATAAGTCTCCCATATTATCATAATGGCGGTGTTCATGGTAGGTCGTGCCTTATCTCCTAAAGTGACTGGGCATCCATTGGGAATGGAATTTGGTAAGTAATAAGTAAAAATAAGAAACCAATAAAATTAATTAATCCATCTTCACCTCTTGAGAGCGCAACACTAACCCCTATACAGGCTTTCCCACACTATGTCTATAGTAAGAGTGCTCTGATTGGTTGAGATAAGTAATTCTTTATTACGGCAAGGGGGTAGTTAGGGATGATAAACTTTTAATTGGGTAGCAGTTCCCATGGGGAGGACTATGTTCCCCGATCCCTGTCCCAGTCACTAGGTTTAAACATTTAGGAGATATGGTATATGGCAAAATATCTCCATTATAATTGTATGGGGGTATTATTGACCCCCACATGATTTATATTTATGAAGTTTTATTTTTTAAATAAGAAAAAATCTTACATTTTCATTTTTTTTAACTGTTTTAAAGTGGTGGCATGCTAGCAAGAACTGGCCAGTCGTTACAAAATTAACATTTGCACCGCTGAGGGTTTTTTAACTAGTTGCCATCTGGCTGCTAGTGGTCAACCAATGAAAGGGTGAAATCTATCCAGTTCCCTTATGCAAAAAAATATATTTTTGTTTTAGTAGTTTGTTCCTATCACCTAAAATGTGCAGGTGCAGGTAGTTCAAGTCTATTGGTTCTTATTGTTTATTTGTGCTTTGAGAACCTATCTTTAATTTTTTTAGATGGTTTCCCCTATATACAACTTGTTACATTGGCATATTATAGGCAGAGTCTCAGGTGTAAACCTCTTTAAAGGGACACTATAGTCACCAGAACCACTACAGCTTAAGGTTTTGGTTCTGGGGCATATAGTTTGTCCCTGCAAGCTTAGCATTGCAAATGCTGCCTTTTTAAAAAAAAAAAATACAGTATTTATAAAGATGCCTATGTCATAGTTTAGGGGTTCCCAACCCTGAAAGGACCATTATAGGCACCCAGACCACTTCAGCTCAATGAAGTGGTCTGGGTGCCAGGTCCCTCTAGGGTTAACCCTGCCTGCTGTAAACATAGCAGGCAGGGTTTACATATGGGTTAATCCAGCCTCTAGTGGCTGTCTCTCTGACAGCTGCTAGAAACGCTTCCGCGCTTCTCACTGTGACGCTGCATTGAGAATGTTTTCCTATGGACTGACTGAATGCGCGCGCTTTTGTCGCACATGCGCATTTTGCCGATGACGTCCAAAGGAGGAGGAGAGTGCCCAGCGCTGAGGGAGCCCGGCGCTGAAGAAAGGTAAGTGTTTAACCCCATTCTCTCCCTTCAGCCCGGCGGAAGTGGGAGCCCCCCACCCTCAGGGCACTATAGTGCCAGGAAAATTAGTTTGTTAAAGTGTCTAAAGAGTTTTATTTTCTTTCTAAAAACACCTTAGACACAACTGGATATTCATTTAATCATGGACTGTTTAATCATGGCAGTTTGTGGTCCTGCAATCCTATGAGCCTCTCCAAGGCTACACATAGATACGCATTGCATCATTGTATCTCTTTGAGGAGAAGCTGATTGGTACATGCGCACTACACTCCCAATAGGGAAGCACTGGATTTTTTGAGATCATCAAGATTTACTACTCTAGGGAGGAGGAGGGGGTTGAACAAATAAATAGTGAGTAGGACACTAAACCTTTAGGAATACATGTTTGTATCCCTAACGCTATAGTGTTGCTTTAATGTCATATGCTTTTCATGTTCTTGGACGTATGATCCTTTACACTTTAATTGCGCTACTTCAGGATACACACTTAAATAGACTTTTATATATATCAGAAGAGCTTCCTTGTTATATATTCATTAAGATTCACCTTAAAGGACCACTCTAGGCACCCAGACGACTTCAGCTTAATTAAGTGGTCTGGGTGCCAGGTACCTCTAGAATTAACCCTTTTTTTTATAAACATAGCAGTTTCAGAGAAACTGCTATGTTTATAATGAGGGTTAATCCAGCCTCCAAATCCTCTAGTGGCTGTCTCACTGACAGCCGCTAGAGGCGCTTGCGTGATTCTCACTGTGAAAATCACAGTGAGAGCACGCAAGCGTCCATAGGAAAGCATTATGAATGCTTTCCTATGCGACCGGCTGAATGCGAGCGCGGCTCCTGCCGCGCATGCGCATTCAGCCGATGACGTCGCGATCAAGATGGAGAGGAGGAGGAAAGCTCCCCGCCCGGCGCTGGAAAAAGAGGTAAGTTTAACCCCTTCCTCTCTCCAGAGCCCGGCGGGAGGGGGTCCCTGAGGGTGGGGGCACCCTCAGGGTACTCTAGTGCCAGGAAAACGAGTATGTTTTCCTGGCACTAGAGTGGTCCTTTAAGTAGACAATAAGAGGGGAAAAACAATCAAAGATTGGCTGGTAGAGGTGGAATGCTTCCTAGATATGATATGAGAGAACACCACACATTTTAGTAACCCTATTGTCCTGCATGCCTCAGAATGGCAACCTACTGGTTAATGGATCTGATTTGAAACAAGCTGGACAGTGTACTTGCTTGGATAATTTAATTATCTTTAAAGTATTTTTTGTGAGGTTTTTCATCCTGAAGAAAAACAGTTATTTCACTTGGCATTAAAGATAAGTGTTACTCGACCTTTAAAGTGAGAATTCAAAGCAAATTCAAATTTAAGTTCAAAATACTGTAGTCGAAACAGAACCTTCCACTCCAACTACTTTGGCCTTTAATTGTAAATTCTCACTTTAATGAATGTCCCTGATATTATTTTTTGGTTTAGATTTCTAATTAGGCCTCAATTTAATATTCCTGGATAAGCTTTCCAAATTATTCACTTTTTTAAAATTAACTTTTCAAATTACTTTTTTAACATTAAAATATCAAAACATATATATTATATAATATATTTTTCAGAATATTACATATTTTCAAAAATGTATACAAAAATATTAAGTCATTTGGAAATCTTATCCAAAAATATTGAGGCCTCAGTATGATACATATGTAGAATATACATTTATACTGTGCTTTGATTTTTTTCCCCAGTTCAAGCAATATGGAAAAAGGAAAACCATTTAAGTTATTCTCGATCCCTAAGCTAGGCAACAGCCAAGTGTCTGCAGTAAAACCTCAGTCTGTTGTGGAAAATACTAGTTATTTCCAGGTACTACATTTTGAAGGGAACAATAACTAAATGCTGTATGTAAAACTTTCCATATCTTCCTTGATAACGATTGAAGGGACTCTGCAATTGGGCAGCCACATATTTCTTGGTGAGAAGAGGAGGGCTTGCAAAGGCTTCAGACAAAAAAATCTGAAGCTTTTGCAAGCTGTTTTTAGATACTCCCCAATAAAAAGAATGCATATTGTATTGTTTTCCCTGTGGTATACTAAACAGTGATTTTTATTTGGGCAGTGAAGTGTCCCTCTAAGATGAAGTTGTTTAGATGGAACAAAGTTCCTTTACCCCTTGAGGACACAGCTTCAGGAGCTAGACATACACACACAGTGAGGGAAAAAGGTATTTGATCCCCTGGTGATTTTTAACGTTTGTCCACTAACAAAGAAAAGATCAGTCTATCATTTTAATGGTAGGTGTATTTTAACAGTGAGAGACAGAATAACAAAAAAAAAAATCTAGAAAAATGCATGTCAAAAAGTTATAAATTGATTTGCATGTCAATGAGTGAAATAAGTATTTGATCCTTTGTCAACCAGCAATATTTCTGGCTTCAAGGTGTCTTTTATACAGGTAGAGAAGGTGTCTTTTATACATAGCAGAGAAATTGCTATGTTTACTTTAGGGTTAATCCAGCCTCTAGTGGCTGTCTCATTGACAGCCGCTAGAGGCGCTTGCGTGCTTCTCACTGTGAAAATCACAGTGAGAAGACGCCAGCGTCCATAGGAAAGCATTGTGAATGCTTTCCTATGAGACTGGCTGAATGCGCGTGCGGCTCTTGCGCACTCAGCCGAGGAGGAGGAGAGCTCCCCGCCCGGCACTGGAGAAAGAGGTAAGTTTAATCCCTTCCTCCCCCTAGAGCCCGGCGGGAGGGTGACCCTGAGGGCGGGGGCACCCTCAGGGCACTATAGTGGCAGGAAAACGAGTATGTTTTCCTGGCACTATAGTGGTCCTTTAATCCCATAGAAAATCTGTGGAGGGAGTTGAAGGTTCGAGTTGCCAAACGGCAGCCTCGAAACCTTAATGACTTGGAGAGAATCTGCAAAGAGGAGTAGGACAAAATTCCTCCTGAGATGTGTGTAAACCTGGTGGCCATCTACAAGAAACATCTGACCTCTGTGATTCCCAACAAGGGTTTTGCCACCAAGTACTAAGTCATAGGGGTCAAATACTTATTTCACTCATTGACATGCAAATCAATTAATAACTTTTTTGACATGCGTTTTTCTGGATATATTTTTTTTGTTATTCTGTCTCCCACTGTTAAAATACACCTACCATTAAAATGATAGACTGATCATTTCTTTGTCAGTGGGCAAACGTTAAAAAATCAGCAGGGGATAAATATACATTTTCCCCTCACTGTAAGTGTATGTCCAGCTTCTGAAGCTGTGTCCTCAAGAGGTAAATGAACTCTGTTCCCTCTATGCATAGGCCCCTATTCTGTGAAACTACAATACCATATTGATAATGCTATTTCAGTTTCTATAGTTAGAATTTTCATGGATGGATTTGTTAGGCCTATGTCTCATTTGCAAGCATTATAGCAGTTTGACTGTTCAAATAACCCCACAAAAGCCTTACATTTGAGAAAGCAGTTACTCCAGTGTATCTTATATGGTATATATTGTGCCTTAACTTGCCAACATTTTTTCATCAATTTATGTCACAGTTTGTGTGTATTTTGTACATTTGATATGTGACACTGTCAAAAAATCACCCAAATTATGCTCCGTTACATCTTCTGAGTTAAACAATATGCCCAATGTATGACCGTCCTAGACACTATGTTGTGAAGTTTCAGTGCTGTAAAAGAAATGTAACAATTTCAGGTTAAGTGTGTGACTCTGAGTGACGATTTGGTTGGCACGAATGAACCTAAAAAGTACCCAAATTCATAATTTGTCTGTATTTGGGCCTTCAGGTGCTCCAAAGTAACACCAGCCAATAGTTTTAAGTGCCCAGGCTATATAAAGCCAGGGCTTCCTGGAGCAAGTTGCCCTGTTGTGGTTCTTGATCATCCAGATCATGTGGTTCTTGATCATTGTATTTGGATTCCTTGTTACTGACTTTGGCTTGTTAAACCGTTTTTCTACTCTCTATGTTCCTGACCTTTGGCTTGTTTATTGATTGTCCTGTGTTCTCCTATTCTTGACCTTGGCTTTCTCTCTGATTAATCTATACATTTAATCTAGCCATTCTATATTTTTCATAGGAGGTTAGGGTTTGTGAGTGTTTAGTCCCCCTATATAGCTGTGATAGTACAACAGGGCTTCTTCCTCGCGGTCTAAAGGCCATACAACGCTTTATTGGATTATCGAACTATTAAAGGAAACTTCTTCATACTTCTCTTCCATCATAACACCTTTAAACATGACCAAAAAATGGTGTCAGTCCTCTTGTTTGGTCCCTTAAAGCTCTCTCCGCTATAGAGAAGCTTAGAGTAGCTTTTTCTACAGCTCTGGTCTTGACTCACCCAGATGTTTCCAAAACGTTCATTATAAAGGTTGATGCTTCAGAAAACTGAATTGGTGCTATATTATCCCAAAGAACTAATCGGGATCAACCACTACATCTTTGTTGTTTTTTCTTTAAAACACAATCCAAAGAGGAGAAGAATAATGACATTGCTAACCGGTAACTATTGGCCATAGTTTTTGCCTTTAAGGAGTGGAGACATTTATTAGTGTTTTTAGTAATGTTTTAGTAATAACTGACCATAAGAAACTTTCCTACATTGCCGAAGCTAAAAGGTTGTCCACGCATCAAGCTCACTAGTATTTTTTTCTCTCTCATGTTTCAATTATATAATCACTTACAGACCTGGCTACCATAACAAAAAGGATGATGCCTTATTCGGTCAATACAAATCCCAGGAGGTTAAACCAGAAGGTGACCTTCCCATTGTGCCTTCTGTATGTATTATAGCTGTTACTCGTATGACTATTTCATCTCCATTGTTAGAAAATATACACTCTTATCAAGATTAAGCACATACAGAGCTGCCCCTTGAAAAGCTGTACATAGCTGAAGGAGATAGAAAAAAAAATATTCACTTTGTATCATTCCATGAAAATCGCAGGTCACATGGGTTTGAAAAAGACACAGCAAAACATGCTCCACTCCTTTTGGTGGCCTTCGTTAAAAACAGATGTCATAGACTTCATCAAAGCCTGCTCTATTTGTTTTCGAAGAAAATCATCAACACAAACACTAACTGATCTCTTGTTACCTTTACCTAAACCTTCTAAACCATGGACACATCTGTCTATGAATTTCATAGTTGATTTACCACCCTCTGAAGCCAATATTGTTTGTGACAGAACTCCTGTACTCTGACCTAGTACCTCCGCCCAGTACCAGGCTCAGCTCTCCTTCCAGGCAGGTATTGGGCCCTCTGCCTATTCCTCTGCAGCCCTTCTTTCAGGCAGGGATCATACCCTCTGCCTATTCCTCTACAGACAGGTATCTAGATTTGCACTAAGGGTGGCTGGGACATTGCACCCAGACAACTTCAGCTATTTGGAGTGGTCTGAGTGCCTGTGATGTCCCTTTAAGCATTTTTGGGATGTTCTGGAACAACAAATATGATCCATGGAGGTTCCACCTCACAACTTACAGAACTTAAAGGTTCTGCTGTGAATGTCTTCAAGACAGATTCCACAGGACACAGTCTTTTTTTTCTGATGCTTATCCTGTGGTAAGCTGACTCTCTCAGCCAATCATTGACTCCCTGTTCACTAAACTGGCTTTGAAAAGGTAAGTGTCTTTCCAAACCATTTAGTAAATGGTGAGTCAATAATTTAGTGAGTACCTGAATGCAAAAATGATGACCACAGAAGTCAGTTAAAATGGTGATGATGAGAGAGTAAAAATTGATGGAATTTATAATAGAATACAGTACCATTCATAGAAGAACTGAACTACCTCTCATTGAATGCCAAATAATATAAAAAAAAATTGGCCCTGCAGCCATAAGGAATTAATTTAAATATTCATGTTTTGGTTTATGTTTTTTTTATTATTTTTGTTGTGCACAGATATACAAAACAAGCCTGCAACAAGTGCAAGTGTAGCATAATACATGACTGAACATTGTAAGGTATTTTAAGGGTTAAATCTAGCTCAAGTTTGCAGGAGCTAGAAGACAACATGACCGGCCATCTTGGAAGTTAGACCCCACTCCCCCATCAGCTTATATCAATGTCTAAAGTCGATTAATGGGATTTTGCCTACTTCATGTTTCTACAGATCCATTTTGTTGATTTCTGAACAATTAAAATTGGTGTATGGAGTTTTCTAAATGCATTGTTTATTGACAGGTTTAGATTTTAATAGCAAATTGTTTGTTTTCTTCTTCAGGGTTTCAAACCCCCACATAGAATGGCATTCACACAGAACAAGATCCCTAATAACACAGGTAAACATGTATTTGTAACTAGTTGTAACAAGATTTACAATATCTGAACATCTAATTAAAACATCCTATGTTCATTCTGCAGATTATTTAACACAGAAAATAACACATTTGTCTGAGCCTGAAAATGAGGTACATTGATATTAAAGTGGAATTGTCAGTTTAATAAATAATAGAAAATCGTCTATAAATTGTGTTAATCTTTTTTAATGTGATATTCTGTTTTCTTTTAAAGGATCACTATAGGGTCAGGAACACAAACATGTGAAAATCCACCATTTAGGTGGCTTGCTCCCCCACCAAAGATCTTTGGTACACTACAATAGCCATTAAAGTGTTAGTGCCCCTGCCACCTGAAACCCTACTAGATAATTAATCCAGTTACCCTCCCCACCCAATAATTTAACCCCATATCAGGGGCCCTGTTAGCGACTGGACAGCTATTGCTAATGTTATTGCTCTTGCCAGTAGAGAAGTAGTCTTCTTTGCACTAGGAAAAGTAGAGCAAATACAGTAAACAACTTATAGTGGGTCGTTGCCAAAGGCCTGATAAATATGATGCTCCCGTTCCTACTGGTGTTGCTCAAACAAATGGCATGGGAACCAATTTCTGTGTCCTGACTCAAGGATTTAGAACAACTGTTTTAGTTCAATGTGCACAGTGTGAATTTCTAAGTTCATATCAGTTTATTAAAAACGCTGTTTTAGACAAAAACTGATTTATATACATTGTGCAAGTTTTCAATTTTTTATATTTTAATAGTAAAATTATGTTTGTTTCTACAGATTTATAAATATTCAGTTGGAACTGAAGGTACACAAAACTACACAAATAATATATCAGGTATATAGTAATGCATAATATTTTATTGTTGAAAAGTAGGGGTGTCAAACTCATTTGTTTTGGAGGACCAAACTGTCCACTGATATAGGTATGGAGGGTTGAATGCTTAAAATGTATATACACACACATGCAAACAAGAAAAAGATCAGACACAAAGAACAACTTCACATAATGTCATAAATGTAATTTATTACTTTCTTACATTAATAAAAGAGGTATATTTGTGTGTAGTGTGTGTTTAAATGCAGGGGTGGGTTTGAAGTAATTACATTTGAGTTCAGGACTGTGTTTGCATTTTTGAATGCAGGGGTGTATTTGTGTGCAGTGTTGGTGTTTCAATGCTGGGATGTATTTGTGTGCAGTGTTAGCGATTGAAACCTGGGATGTATGCACTGCCACAGACACAAACTGCCACAGATATTCACATACACTTAGTTACATACAGGCACAGGTACACATACAAACTGAAACACACAGACTTACAAGACTTACAAAGACTTGCACCTATACACAGATATGCAGATATAAGTCATTAACATAACTTTTGCCATGACCCAATGCTCCTCCACCACTGCTCTCATGGTTGCACCACCCTCACCAAATTGCACACATGCGAATAATTGCCAACATACACACACACACTCTGTTACATATATAGACACAAGTACACACACACTCTCAGAGGCAGCTTTCTAATTAGGCGAGTAAGGCGGAAGACTAAGGCCTCATGCTCAAAGGGGCGTCGCTGCTGCCTAGCTTACCTTAGGACAGACTGATCCTTTGGGCCCTCGATATGTGACCGAGGGCCCAAACTGGGATGGGGCCAGGCGGCTTGCCCTTTATGCCCCTCCATGCAGTCTGTCCAGAGAGGGAGGGAGGGACCATCTCCTCAGGTATGCAGCTCTGCCAGGTGCAGATTTCCGGACCATGAAGTATTTGTCTTGTGAGCTCCAGCCAATCCAAGGGATACCACAGCAATGCTCTGACACTTCAAGCGCTGGAGCTCATAAGACAACTACCTCGGTCTGCAACTCTGCACCTGGCAAAGCTGCAGACTCAATAACAAAACCACTGGACCACCAGTCAGTCCACTGCATCACTAGGGAATTAATTAATGCCCCCCTCCTTGCCCAGGAATGTGGCAAATGCATAAAATAAAAAGGTATTAACTGTCCTAATGAATGTTCTATTTGGAAATGATACGTTGACCTAACTTGATATTTTTAAATACTGTAAATAGAGGAAATATCGAATTTCCTGGAGTGCTGGTATTTTTGTTGGAATATATATATATATATATATATATATAAAACAATATTTAAAAGAAGTCAAGAGGGCTGCACTCACCTGAACATGCTTACATTATAGGGTGCTGCTGGGGCCAAAATATACAAAATACAGAATCCAGCGCACTCTCTTATTCACTAAACAATGATTTGAAATCTTAGAGATTGTGATAGTTAATTAAAAACACCTCACCTAGGCAAAAAATAATGGGGGTTTAGTTACATTATATGATCATATATTGCATAAGCCTGACAACTACGTCAAAGTACCCCATTCTTGGCAGGTCCTACTCTAGCAGCCTAATGCTTGCTCTTATGAGATTAATCCACTTACTTGGGAAATACTTCCTTACTGGGACTCTCTGCAAGCATATCAATTAAACTGTTAGTGGCTTCAAAACCCCACACTAAGTCTTTATTCTGCCAATCTACTTCCCTAATACTTCCCTTACCTTTTGTGTCACTTTACCCTACTCCCTCTAGCATGTAAGCTCATTGAGCAGGGCACTCAACCCCTCTGTTTCTGTGCGTCAAACTTGTCTGGTTACAATTACATGTTAATCCACCCATTGTAAAACGCTACGGAATTTGTTGGCGCTATAAAAAATATAATGATAATAATACCAAGGTGCAGCACAATGCTGAAGATATATCAAATCTAAAAAAATTAGGCACTCACTGGATTTCACAAATTAAATCAGTGTATTAAGTTGCATCCAAAAGGATCTTTTTGCTGCAATTTAATACACTGATTTGATTTGTGAAATCCAGTGAATGCGCTCATTTTTTGGATTGGATATATATAAAATCTAATGTGCACATTTATTGGGAAAATAAAGTCTCCGAAATTTTAATGCGCATTAGATTCGATGGCACAGTAGATTAGAGTATGATTTCAGTAATATATATATATAATATTTGAGAATATTCTATATGAGAAAAATGTCTGACACTGTTTTCTTATCAGTAACTTTATTAATTGGTAAATGATTTTTTAAAAACCTTTTTTGCCCAAACAAAATCTTCATTTTTTTGTTTCCAATTACCCCTTCACACCGGCCCTTTTGTATACACAGTTGCCAGGCTATGCAACCATACCCTGCAATTGTGTATAAACAGTTAGCATAATAAAATTGTTTAATGTAAATTAAGCTTGTTTGCACATTATGCCATAACTACAGTCAGAGAGCTCACAATGTAGCGTCACTGCCTGGGAGCTAAGACATTGCAAGCCTTTAACTATGAATACAGAGACTAGCTGCTGCCAGCTACCAGCGCTGCAAACCAGTCCCAATATAACTACAGCTCCTTATATACACAATGCAACTGCTATTTGTTTTGGATGTTAGTGGGGGACTCGTGTTTGAGTTTCCCCTAAGGTGTCTCAAAGTCTAGAACTGCCACTGCACACACTGTTACACATATACACACACACTGTTACAAATATATACATACACACTGTTACACATATATGCACACACACTGTTAAACATATAGGCAGTCAAACACACTATTACACACACTGCTCCTGGTACAATATGCTGGTCAAAGTGAGGGAGCAGGTGACAGTCTCTGCTCCCTCAGGATCTGAGTCCAGCCATCTGCCAGTTAAATCTGTTCCTGCCTTTTGTGTGCACGGCTGTCTTCAAGCCGGGAGAAAGGGAAATTTAATCACTTGCTCCCAGCACAGTGAGTGCTCAAGGGAACAGCCGTATTTGTGCCCACTGCCCAGCATGTTTGGCAACCCTGTTTTAAAGTATTTAAAATTTCATCTAAATTAGTAACTATTTTATTCTTACAGAATATTTTCAACAAAAAGTAACACCATCGCCTTTTTCTGAAATGGAGGTAAATTATGACAATATAAAGATACCAAGATTTTGTCAGTGCTTGGATTTAGAGGCTGAATCAATTACGCTTAATAGTTTTAATCTTTCAACATCATCCCTTTATGGAAAACTGCAAACATAGACGTTACAATGTTACATTTGTTTAAATTATTTTAAACCTACTGTGTTTTAAAAATTCCTTTTTAATTTTTTATTCCATGTTTCTAACTTGTTGGGATCAGATATGTAATACTCTCTGTAACTACCATTGTTTCTTCAGTGCATAACTAGGAAGACTACATTACTTAAAGAGCATTAACATGATAGACAAAGGTGCTCAGCCTTCGATTCCAGTTAGGATTGTTGTATCCACTGTGTTTTCCAGGACACATATGATTTATACATATGCATTTGTCATTGGGCTGACCTAACAGGTGTCAAATGCTCTTGGATGCAGTGGCAATTTTTGTACTGCAGTTCTCTCGCTCAGTGTGTCAGGTCTCTTGACTTCTGCATCTTTGGAGATGCTGGGGCCATTTTCTTGTCAATGGGGTCAGCGGAATGTCACTGTCTTGGATATCATAGATGGCGCATGTAAACAAGGTTCCGATAAAGATGCTGTGATTGCTAAAGATCACTTTCCCCATAAGAAAAAGTAGTCTCAAACACTGAGTGGTGTTATAGTGTGTAAGATCTTCCTCCTGCTTTGTCTCTTGATTTGATTTTACATAAAGTAAACAAAAATAGGATATGGGGGGGAGGAGGGTAGGATTGTCCATCGCGGTGTGAAAGATGCATTGGGTATGTTTTATTGAATCTGAAATTGCTCTGTATAAACTTGCCAAGGTTCCCAAACTTTATAGAAGAATAGGTGGGAGTTTCAGATTGTTGCTGTTAATTGGTCCAAAGGGGATTTTTCTCAATTTTATGGAGGCTCTGATTTTATTGAGTGTGCTGCTAAATGTCTGCTTGTGGCTACTGTAAGCTTGTTGCAGAGCTTTTGATCTCTGCTAGTAAGGCCCTCTATTGGTTTAGAAAGCTGGAATAGCCATGAATCTTTCTAAAACGGTCTTTTCTAAGAAGTCTTTGAGCCTATTCCAGAAAGTAGAAATGGTCAAACAAGTCAACCACATGTGGAAATATGTTCCTCTCCTACCACACAGTCTCCAGCAATCGTCTGTGTGTAGTTTGTCCATTCTGTATAGGTTTACTGGGGTTGTGGGCCATCTAAATAGGACTTTGAACATTTGTTCTTGTGATGGCTGAGACCTTGGCTGCTGCTTCCTAGATGTCCTCCTTTTCATCACATGTATTTCCCCTTCTAGATCACTTTCCCATTGGTCAATGTACCTCAATGGTCCCCAGGTTAGAAACTGAGTTCATATGTAATTATAAATGTCTGAGATAAGACCCTTTCTGTGAGTGACCTGCTTACAGAGCAATTAAAAAAAGCTGAGAGGCTCTCTTTTTGTTTTGTAACAATTTACTTATTTGGCAAAGTCCCTAATTTGAATATAGCGGAAGAAGCTATGATGCATCAGGCAGGTCTTTTCTTTTAGGAAAAGTTTTAGGAAATAGAGTGATAGTTTGCTTTAAAGAGAGCTTCTCTTCCTCTGGTAACCGTAATTCCAAGGTATTTCATGGATGACGTGAGGTTGCAATCATTGAACGCACGGTCTTCGCGTCGGGGAAAAGGATTGATTTAACAAAACAAAAGAAATACAAACCTGTGACCACAGGACTGGTAGGCTTTTGGAGACTTGAGAGAATAAAATAAAACAACAGTAAGTGAGTGGAAACGTTTGGTTGTTTATAAAGGTAAGCTTGATGAAAACACACATTTAGCTATAAATCAATGTTACATGCTTGACTGTTACCCATGAATATCTAAATATAATAACACAAGAGCACATTTTTTTGGTTAAGAAGAGAGCAGTTTAGAACAACTTGTTATATATGTGCTTATTTTGTCATTGAGATGTTCCAGAGATAGTTGGGTTTTATTTAGAATCTTTTTGATTCCAATTAGTTTTGTTGTTTGTTACCTTCATTCAATATTATTAGAAATATCCTACAGGAGATTTGAAAATCCAACAAATGTATTTTTCCTTTGTTGATATATAAAAAACTTTTTACCAATTATTACTAAACAGACATGCAAACCAGTTAATCAGCTATATTCAATGCTCTACAAAGAAGTTGAAAAGATAAAAAAATGGAAAATCACAATCGAATATGAAATAAAGCAAAGAGAGAAAAAACTACAAGAAAACGCAAAAACTATTGATTCACAGCATAAACTGATACAGGAATTACAAGTAAGTAAAGAAAGCAATCATATCATCTATATAAAAGTAAAATGTTTTTTGATATGTAACATTAAATATAGATTCATGACATTTCACAGATATTGAAAATTATGAGGACCAACTGGAGAAATATTGTGCATTTAATGATTAATAATAAACAAAATGCATGTTTGATCAACTCTAGAGTACACTAACTTATGTCATACTTTTACATTTGTGTTACCCTTAACATTTTGGTTCTTCTGATTAGTTCACTTCAAAAATATAAAAAAAAGAGGATGAAAAGTGCTCTATTTATTTTTCAATAATTTTTTTCCCGCCGCTATTAGAATGCCAGGATTTCCATGACCAGCAAGCAATGAAAAAAAAAAAGCATCATTAATTGCATGTATGTTTTAATTGGAGGCATATCTACTAAATTGTGATTTTTATTTTTTGTATTTGGGAAAAGGAGTGTCCTATTAAGCATTCTCAAAAATAAAATATTTCACTTAGTTTAATTTCTTATTCTACTTTTGTATTTTAGTTTGAAAATGAAAAATTGAGCCTGAAACTAGAAGATGAAATGAATGAAAATGAAAATCTAATAAACCAGTAAGATAAAGCTGCAACTTACCTTTAATTATGAACATATTGTATAAAACATCTGCAGGGCCACACTATATACACACTTGTCACACACAGATACACAAACATAAACTGTGATACACTGCTGAACACACACTTACAAAGATATATAATGTTCAGAGTGACCAGATCCACAATGTTTTCTGGGACACATATCGCATATATATATTGATAGGCAGCACATGGAAAGGGTAGCCCTGTTGTATGTAGAATTCAGAAGATTAAGCAATTAGGTAATGACGAATCTTGCAATTAAGCAATTAGGCAGAATATGCATTATACACACTGTAGGACAACCCTTTCCGTGCGTTTTCATAAATATGAAACTTACCGGTATATGTATCTTTGGTGGATTTGGTCACCCTGATTATGTTAGAAACACATACACATATGAGCACTGTTAGACACACAGACATGCCCTCAATTCTGTTTTGTCTTCTAATTTTGTTACATGAACAATGTATTTTGCTTATTTTATTTAGACTTATGATGTACAAGACACTGATTAAACAGTCTGAAGGAGTTTGTTTTCCCTTATCTTATCAGCTCAGGCAGGCCAAATAAGTTACTATTCAGCAATAGTTCAGCTATTGTTATATCAACTGTACCCTATTGCAACAGGGACTTCTATTTATTAATTTTACTCAGTATTCTTGTATGTTCTGTTTATTTTTTTTATTATTTTGGGCTAATTCTGTGAAAGCTCTGAGTGCAAGAAGAAATTCTCAGTGAGTTCTGTTATTGCATAAACTAGTGCAATTACTACATATGCTATTGTACAATATTGTGCATAAGAATACATGTAAGAAATCTGTATAAAATAATATAAAGGATACAATTAATAGTCTGCTATCATTTAACCCCTTAACCCCTTAAGGACAGAGCTTCAGAAGCTTGTCTTTCACTTAATGACAACGGCATTTTTTGCATTTTTTGCTATTTGCGTTCAACTGCAATTTGCATTTTACTAATTTATTGCACCGACACATATTATATACCGTTTTTTAAAGGACAAAAAGGGCTTTAATTTGATGTAACACACATATATATAAATGCTTATTTATTATAAAAAAATACAGAAATATGCAAAAAAATGAATTTTTGTGTGTTTTTTTTTACAGTTTTTGCAATAATAATGTGTACATAATTAGTGCAGGTTAAGGAAAGTAATTAAAAATAAATTCATTTAGTTGTTCTGAATTACAGAATATATAATGTGTCTGGGTTTTTAAGTTTTTTTTGGTAGTTACAGGTCACAAAGCACAAGGAGTAAAATAAACTTTTTATGTGGAGCGATTTTAGAATTTGGTATGTTTGTCTTGTAAGCCTAATAGCCATAAAAGAAAACAAAATTGCCACACAAAAGTATATATTTATATAAAGTAGACACCACAGGCTATTTACCTAAGGTTGTTTTGACACTTTCTACGTAGCCATTTCACCGCCAACCTCTGCTAAATATTGGAGTAAAATTGTGTTTTTTGGGGGTTTTCGTACACAAACTTATAACAAAGAACTTCTCATGTGTATTTTGTAAAGTTGGTGTGTGCTATTCCTGTACAAAGTTTTATTATGTGTTCAGTTACTTCTGCTGAGTACAACGGTACCCCCATTGTATGTCTTTGGCACTATTTCGTGAAGCTACAGTGCCATATAGGAGACCTGTCCTTTTCAGTATTCACAGTAGAATTTTGAGAGACGGATTTAATGAGCCTATGCTTCCATTTGGGGTATTATAGTAGTTTGACTGTTCAAAAAAAACCCACAAAGGCCTACCATTTGTAAAAGTAGACACTCCAGGGTATCTCATAAGGTGCATATTGTGCCTTAACATGCCCCCATTTTTTTACCATTACATGCCAAAGTATGTGGTAAAAAATAATTTTGTGCATATTTTACATACGGATTGCATTTTTGCTGGGCATTTTGTATATTTCATGTGTGCCACTAAGTTCAAACCCCCCAAATTATGCTCAGCTAAGTCTTCTGAGTAAAAGGACACCCCCATTGTATGTCTATGGCACTATTTAGTGAAGCTACAGTGCCATACAGGAGACCTGTCCTTTTCAGTATTCACAGTAGAATTTTGAGAGACGGATTTAATGAGCCTATGCTTCCATTTGGGGTATTATAACAGTTTGACTGTTCAAAAACACCCCACAAAGGCCTACCATTTGTAAAAGAAGACACTCCAGGGTATCTCATAAGGTGCATATTGTGCCTTAACATGCCCCCATTTTTTTACCATTACATGCCAAAGTATGTGGTAAAAAATAATTTTGTGCATTTTTTACATACGGATTGCATTTTTGCTGGGCATTTTGTATATTTCATGTGTGCCACTAAGTTCAAACCCCCCCAATTATGCTCAGCTAAGTCTTCTGAGTAAAAGGACACCCCCATTGTATGTCTATGGCACTATTTTGTGAAGCTACAGTGCCATATAGGAGACCAAGCCATATCAGTTTTCGAACTGTGAATTTTGACGCCGGGCCTATGTGCAATTTCCAAGCATCTTTGCAGGTTTTAAATTCAAACTACCCCACAAAGGCCTACCATTTATTAAAGTAGACACCCCAGGGTATTTCAAAAGGCATATTTTGAACCTTAGCGTGGGATCATTTTTCCGCTAGCGTGTACCAGGTGTAGTGGTTATAAGCGTTTTTTTTCTGCCTTTTTGACACACAAAGTGAGTTTGCACAGTATATTTTGCAAACCATATGTGTACTACCACTGTATAATACTTCATATTTTGCTCAGCTATGTCTGCTGAGTACAAAAATACCCCCGTATGTACCTTTGCCAGGTATATGTGGACATCGGAGGGGCACATTTGGGACACAGCCATTCCATTTTTTTTCAAACTTTAAATTTTTACGCTGTGCCCATGTCCCATTTTAGAGTATTTTACCAGGCTATATAAACCAAATACCCCATAAAGCCATACCATTTCTTAAAGAAGACATTCCAGGGTATTTCAAAAGGCATATTTTGAACCTTAGCGTGGGATCATTTTTCCGCTAGCTTGTACCAGGTGTAGTGGTAATAAGCGTTTTTTCTGCCTTTTTGACACACAAAGTGAGTTTGCACAGTATATTTTGCAAACCTTATGTGTACTACCACTGTATAATACTTCATATGTTGCTCAGCTATGTCTGCTGAGTACAAAAATACCCCCGTATGTACCTTTGCTAGGTATATGTGGACATCGGAGGGGCACATTTGGGACACAGCCATTCCATTTTTTTTCAAACTTTAAATTTTTACGCTGTGCCCATGTCCCATTTTAGAGTATTTTACCAGGCTATATAAACCAAATACCCCATAAAGCCATACCATTTCTTAAAGAAGACATCCCAGGGTATTTCAAAAGGCATATTTTGAACCTTAGCGTGGGATCATTTTTCCGCTAGCTTGTACCAGGTGTAGTGGTAATGAGCGTTATTAAATGTATTTTTTTACTTTTTAAAACTTTTTTTACTTTTTAAAACTTTTTTTACTTTTTAAAACTATTTTTTAAACTTTTGTTTTGATTATTCATTTTTTTAAAGTTTCCTAAACTTTCGTAAAACTTTTTTTTACAGATTTAACATTTTTCTAAGCTTTTTTCTTTACGTTAACCCCTAACTAGCAGTAAGCAGCACTAACAGTAAATTCCCCATTTTCCCATAACTCCCACCCACCCCAGCTAGCAAAATATTTAATTATACAATATTTAAATTAGTTAATTAAATAAATTTAACCCCTGAGGGTTAAAAAATAAATAAAAGTTAATCGTCAGGGGTTAAAAAAAAAAAAATTAGAACAGTATAATACTGTGATCTGTATTTTGATCACTGTAGGCAGTGATCGACTGGCAGGGAAGGGGTTAATTTTTATTTGGACTGGGTAAAGGGTTTATTTTTTTAATTTTTTACTTAAATGTTATTAAAACTTTTTTTTAACTTAATTTTTTAACTTTTTAAAGCTTATTTTTAAACTTTTTTAACGTTAACCCCTAGTTAGCGTAATACTAAATCCCCCAATTCCCCACTAACTTCCACCCTCCCCAGCTAGCTAAATTTATAATTTAAAAATATTTAAATTAATTAATAAAATAAATTGAACCCCTGAGGGTTAAAAAAAAAAGAATTAACCCTCAGGGGTTAAAAAAAAAATCAGATCTTAGTAAAATGTAATCCCTGCCAATTGATCACTGTAGTCAGTGATCAATTGGCAGGGAAGGGGTTAATTTTTTATTAAAACGGGTAAAGGGGGGTTAAAGGGGGGTGGGATTTTAATTTTACTATTTTTTTTTCCACCAGGGGGCAGGATCACTGAAGATCCGTCTCCCTGCACTTCACACAGAACCAGGAAGTGCAGGGAGGCGGAGGTGAGTATAGAGAGCACATGTGCCCGCTCAGACATGCTGTCAGAGCGGGCACATGTACTCTGACAGCCCGATCCGGTGCTCCCGGTCTGCCTCTAATGCAGAGGCAGACCGGAGCACCATTAACCCCACGATCGCCGCGATTGCGGCGATCTGGGGTTAATTTTAACGGGTGACGGACGAGGTCCGTCACTCGTCATTAACGCATTCCCCTGAGTGACGGACCTCGTCCGTCACTCGTCGTTAAGGGGTTAAGACCGCAGCCAAATGAACAAGTTGTGAACCAAAAACAAACCACAGATTTTGTGAAACAAACCACAGATTTTGACTATATGTCTGTTCAACAATCATTTACCTCTTTCATATTAAATGCACCCACACTTATTATATATCATTTTATTCAGGGGAAACAGGGCTTTCATTTAACATCAAATATTTAGGTATGGAACATAACGTAATAAGAATACAATATAAAAAAATGAGAGAAAATACGATTTTTTAAAATTGTCTTAGTTCTATGTGACATTCTAACTGTGAATGTCATAATACTGTTTGCTTTTACTGCAATAAAATACACATATTTGTATTCAGCGATGTCTCACGTGTAAAACAGTACCCCCTATGTACAGGTTTTATGGTGTTTTGGGAAGTTACAGGGTCAAATATAGCATGTTACACTTTTCTGTTTTTTCACATTAAAATTTGCCAGTTTGGTTACGTTGCCTTTGAGACTGTATGGTAGCCCAGGAATGAAAATTACCCCCATGATGGCATATCATTTGCAAAAGTAGACAACCCAAGGTATTGAAAATGGGGTATGTCCAGTCTTTTTTAGTAGCCACTTGGTCACAAACACTAGCCAAAGTTAACGTTAATATTTGTTTGTGTGTGAAAAATGCAAAAAACTAATTTGAAAGCCAATTTTGGCTAGTGTTTGTGACTAAGTGGCTACTAAAAAAGACTGAACATAACCCATTTGCAATACCTTGGGTTGTCTACTTTTGCAAATGGCATAATGCCATTATGGAGGTAATTCTTATTTCTGGGCTACTATACGGTCTCAAAGCCAACGTAATCAATGGCGAATTTCATTGTGAAAAAACTGAAACGCAAGCCTTATATTTGACTCTGTAACTTTTGAAAACACCATAAAACCTGTACATGAGGGGTACTGTTATACTCAGGAGACTTTGCTGAACACAAATATTTGTGTTTCAAAACAGTAAAAAGTATTACAGCAAAAATATCGTCAGTGTAAGTGCCGTTTGTGTGCGAAAAATGCAATACATTTCACTTTCCCTGACGATATCATTGTTGTAATAAATTGTACGGTTTTGAAACACAAATATTTGTGTTCAGCGATGTCTCCCGAGAAAAACAGTACCCCCCATGTACAGGTTTTATAGTGTCTTGGAAAGTTATAGGGTTAAATATAGTGCTAGCAAATTAAATTCCCTATACTTTCGGCCTGGGTTGTTAGGCAGGTCCTGCAAATTGTAATTAATAAAATGACCTAATTATGTAAAATTATTACATAAATATATATGTAAAATTATTATATATATACACGTGTGTGTATATATATATATATGTATATATATATGTATATAATTTTTTTACAATTATTTTTATTTATATATAGGTATACATATAGTGATGTATACGTATATACTTAGGTATATACATATATATATTATTTCGTTCTACGTGTATTTTGATCAGGGCCGGCCTTAGGGGTGTGCGAGCTGTGCGGCCGCACAGGGCGCCATGGAGCAGGGGGCGCCATGTGGCCGGCACAGCTCGCACATGACCAGGTGAGTGCAGGGGGAGCTGAAGCAAGTCCCCAGTTAGAGAGTTCATTATTTGCCACCGGGGACTATGAAAGTGAAGGGGCGGGGCTTATCGGACAACGGGGGCGGGGCTTACCACACAGAGGAGGCGGGGCTAAAAAGCAGCCGGGGTGGAGCTTGCAGCTAACTGAAGCTCCAAGTACTTGCTGCAGAGAAAAGAATCCCTGCTTCCACTCCTCCCTTCCAGGTAACTCTGTGTGTGACTGTAGTGTGTGTGTGTGTGTGTGTGTGTGTGAGAGACTGTACTCTGTGTGTGACTGTACTCTGTGTGTGTGTGAGAGACTGTACTCTGTGTGTGAGTGTCTGCCTTTCTGTGTGTGTGAGAGACTGTACTCTGTCTGTGACTGTAACCAGGGCCGGCCTTTGGGGGGTGTGAGCTGTGTGGCCGCACAGGGCGCCATGGCAACATCGGTGCCAGGTGGCCAACACAGCTCGCAGTCAATCACTGAAAAACCGGCCCGAATTGGAATGCAGGAGGAGCGTGGAGGAGAAGCGTGGGGGCCTGACGTAGGAAGGATCCGCTCAGTGGGTGTCAGGGCGGCAGCTGCTCTTCAGTCGCAACATCAGGCACAGTAGGAAAAACTGACAGCTGGATCCAGGAAGCAGCAGCCTTTAATGTAAGTGCTTGTCCTTATTGCTATATATATATATATATATATATATATATATATAACGATTGCGTTTAATTGAAGTGAGCAGGTGGCTAGTGATAAAGGGGGGCAGGAGGCTAGTGATAAAGGGGGGCAGGAGGCTAGTGATAAAGGGGGGCAGGGGGCTAGTGATATAATGGGGAAGGGGGCTGGTGATAAACAGTGGGCAGGGGACTGATGAAGGTGGGCAGGGGGCTGATAAAGGGGCAGGGTTTTGTTGAAGAGGGTGCAGGCGACAGATTGTGAATGTGCCTGAAATTGTCTAGAGGGGGTCAAACAAAGATGGTGGGGGGGGAGGGCGCCACAAAATTGGCTCGCACAGGGCGCCTGAACACCTAAGGCCGGCCCTGATTTTGATATCTATATATATATATATTAATATCAAAATACAGTTAGAACGAAATTACACACATATATATATTTTTTATTATTTTTTTTTAACGTATTTACATATTTTTTTATTATAATATATATATATATATATATAATTATAATTATGTATATATTTAATCAATATCCTTCTACGTGTATCCCCTAAAGGAGATTCAGTTTTCTGTACCCGGCCGGACTGACAGGGAGTGCTCTCTCTGTGAGCACCTCCTGTCAGTCTGGCCAGGTACAGGAAACAGAAGCTCCTGTACCGCGCTCCGCTCCACTCTGTACACACTGACAGTCACACACTCAATGACAAACACACAGACGTCACTGACAGACACAGACTCATTGATCTGACACACACTCATTCATTGACACACACACACTGACAGACCCACACTGATTGACACTCATTGACAGACACACTGATAGTCACACACAGACTCAATGACAAATATACTCTCACTGATTTGACAGACACACACTCATACACTGACAAACACACTCATCATACACTGACAGACACACTCATACACACATTGATCTACACTCACATGCACACACACTCATACAATCACTCACAGACACACACACACAGAAGCACTCACTCACTCACACTCACTCACAGACACACACACTCAGTCACTCACAGACACACATGCTGTCACACACAGACACACACACTGTCACTCACAGACACACACACTGTCACTCACAGACACACACACTCTGTCACTCACAGACACCGTCACTCACAGACACTGTCACTCACAGACACACACACTCTGTCACTCACAGACACATGCTCAGTCACTCAGACACACACACACTCACTCACAGACACACGCTCAGTCACTCACAGACACACACGCTCAGTCACTCACAGACACACGCTCAGTCACTCACAGACACACACACTCTGTCACTCACAGACACACACACTGTCACACAGACACACACACTGTCACACAAACACACGCATTGTCACTCACAGACACACACACTCACTCACAGACACACACACTCACTCACAGACACACACACTCACTCATAGACACACACACTGTCACTCACAGACACAAACTCTGTCACTCACAGACACACATCACATACATTCACTAATTATTATTTTATAAATACGCATTTTCCACCCAGCCTCCCTACCTGGAGAGCTGGTGTGGATGATGGATCTGTCCCTGGGGCTGCTGGGCGGCGCGCGGCAGTGGTGTCATCAGACGCTGCGAGGGAGCTCTAACCTCTCTGCTCTGCTCCCTCGCAGGCTGCCTACTGATGCCGCGGGAGCCGGAATATGACATCATATTCCGGCTCCTGTGGCATCAGCAAAAGGCGCGCGAGGGAGCAGAGCAGAGAGGTTAGAGCTCCCTCGCCGCGTTTGATCACACCACTGTCGCGCCGGGGGTCGAGATGTTGGCCTGGCAGGAGGGAGCGCTTCCCTCCTGCCGGTCACTGAAATATTGCGCCCCCAGAGCCCGTGCGCCCTAAGGCGGGGGCCTGTGCCGCCTTATGGACGCTCCGGCCCTGCTCCTCCCTATGCCTAATTAGACAGGAACTAATTAAAATAAATGTATAAGTACCTCCTCCTATCCCCTCCTCCCTCAGTCTTGTTGCTAGCAATATCCCAGGGTGGAACCTTTGTGCTGCCATGGCATATGACCAGGAAAATAAAATTACGGTAAGTATGGATAAATTTTACTTTTTCCTGTCCGTATCCATGGCAGCACAACGATGGGTAATGCCCAAGTAATAACCATGAGAGGAAAGAAGAAATAAAGAAACCACAGACTCCGAAATATCATATGCAAAGTGTATTGGTACCACAAATCAAGTGACAAACACCAACAATTCAGGAATCAAGGGTTTCACACATAAAGGACACTTTTAGTAAATTGGTCCGAATAACCGGCTCTGACATTTACTTGGTAATGTCTGATGAAAGTATTGGGAGAGGACCAAGTGGCAGCTCTACAAAGCATCTCAGGAGAGACCTTGGCAGAGGAGGCCCAAGAGGAGGAAAGGGATCATGTGGAATGAGCTTTTAGTCCATGCGGGACTGGAGCTTTTGAGGCCTCATAAGCTTGGATGATGGCTGATACAATCCATCTGCTAATGGTAGATTTAGGAGCCTGACTGCCCCTTCTACATCCGTTATAAAAGGACGAAGAGGCTTGGAGATGAACGCCAGTGGGCAGTTCTGTCAATGTAGACTCTGAGGCATCTCACTAAATCCAAGGAGGAAAGATCTCTGTCATCACCATCTACTTGTGGAAACGGATGCAGAGCTGGGAGAACAATTTCCTCATTAATATGAAAGGGGAGGTGACCTCAGACCGAAATTCTGGGATAGTACGAAGGACGACCCTGTCCTTATGGAAGACTGTGAAAGGCTCCTTGACCGACCGAGCATGAAGTTCCGAGACCCTTCTGCCTGAGGCCAAAGGCACCAGTAAGGCAGTTTTAACAGAGAGGAAATGGAAAGGCACTGAATCCAAAGGTTCAAAGGGGTGAGACTTTAGAGCTTGGAGAACCAGAGGCAAGCCAGGTGGAGCAAGGTGGAGCGAACTGCTTAATCGGAGGTCTGATTTTTATTACAGGTTTAAGAAACCTGGCCACGTCTGAATCAAAGGCCCATTTGTGGTTAGTTAAAGCCGACAAGGCAAATACGTGAACCAGGTGTTGTAGCTCAGACCCTTCTCAAGGACGGACTGAAGAATGTCTAAGATGTTCCCTGTGGAAGGACTCTGGATCGAGACATCCCTCGAGGAAGCCCAGTAAGAGAAAATGTCCCAGATTCCATAGTATGTGTTAGAAGTGGAACATTTCCTAGCCCTGAGCAGGGTGTCTACCACTGCATGAGAGAAGCCCTTATTCAACAGCCTTTCCCTTTCAACCTCCATGCCAGGTTGAGGGAGGACGGGTCTGCATGGAGAACAGGACCATGACACAGAAGGTCTGGGATTCTCGGAAGACTCCAAGGTGGCTCTACACAAAGGTTCTGCAAGAGAGAAAACCAGGGTCTGTGCGGCAAAAATGGGGCTATGAGTATGAGGGAGACCAGAACCATCCACATTCTCCTTAGAATGGGAAAAATCAGGGGAAAAGAGGGAAAGCATACCCCTCTCGAAATCGCCAGTCAGGGACGGACTGGGGATACAAAGCAGCCCTGGAAAAAAAAATCTATGCCAGCCCCATAAGTCATTGTGCTGTATATTGTGTGTGTATATATATATATATATATATATATATATATATATATATATATAGTGGAAGGAAAATAGATACACTCTATGGTCTTTGAAAAAAATGACGCGTGTCGTGTGTCGTATGGGCATGTCTATCTCCTAGCCGTGGTTGCTAGGAGATAGGAAAACTAGAAACAAATGGTGTATAGTGGCGGTCCGGACATTCGGGACTATTGAGAGATAGTGTTATATTATATGCATAATAAACCCACAGCAACAGATGGACAATGGGCAACCAACCCAAAACAGGCACAATGAATATCTTGATCCCAAGGATCTAGGCAAAAGTAACCTTGTTGGTATTGTTTTTATTGGGTGCATGCTTCACACACACTTACTGTCATTTTAAATGCTGTATGTGACTCTTAATACTCAGGTCACCATATCTGATGCCGCATTATGCACATTTGGACCTTCGGTCCACATATCTATCATCTATCTTTTCCATACCGTTGCACTCTTTATTAATTATATTCTGTCCAGTTTTACTAGGCAGCTTCTGCCTCTCTTACACTATACACACTATCTCTCAATAGTCCTGAATGTCCGGACCGCCACTATACACCGTTTGTTTCTAGCTTTCCTATCTCCTAGCAACCACGGCTAGGAGATAGACACGCCCATACGACACACGTCACGCGTCATGTGACGCCGTACGCACACTTCCGGGTTCAGGTAATTGGAATCCGGTGAACACTGCATGATTGGTGAGTAATCTTCCTTACTTCCTGTCGGGATCCTGCGGGCGGCTGCGAGGGGAGGCTGCACTCCGGTCACAGTACTCACCCTCCAGCCGTCCGCGGTCCCCTCCTCCACGTGGGTACGGCGAGCGGCATCCCTCCAGCCTCGGATGCCGCCCGCGTCTTCCTCCACGTCCCCCAATGGCAGCATGCATGACGCTGCATACTGGAAGACCGCCCAAGATATGACACGCCGGGGTCAGTCACCTGACCCGGCGTTAAAGGCACAGTGCCTCAATCACAGTGGGAGGTTTAGATATCTCCCACGTGTGATTGTTAATTCTGATTGGGAATTATCCAATCAGAATTAACCTTATGGTTTAAATACTTACCTTTCCTGTTCCTCCCTGCCCTGTTGTGGTCTTTGCTTGCTAGTATTGATACTGAACTTGTGTTTTCTGGTTACGTACTCTCTGGCTTGTTAATCTGACTTTGTGACTTTCTCCTACCCTTTGACCTCGGCTTGTTTCTCGTTATTCTGTCTTCTGGTTCCCCTTACTCGGCTTGTCTCCTGACTATTCTGTGTGTGCTTAGCCCGGCCACTCTAAGGTCCGGTACTGCACCTTTTCTGTGTGTGTGTGTGTGTGTGTGTTAGCGTGTTGGGTTCCCCGAATCATGATATACAACAGGGCCATAATGGAACCTGCTGACATACCACAGCTCCTAGTTAATCAGGAGGCTAGAATGGATGGCTTGGGCCACCGTATGGATCAGTTTGCTCAAGCTTTGCAAACCATACTGGCTCGTACTGCACACTTGCAGCCTGCCGTTCAGGAGGCTGCTGCTGGAAGGCTATTCCATGCATCCACTACCCTCTCAGTAAAGTAATACTTCCTGATATTATTTTTAAACCTATAGAAACATAGAATGTGACGGCAGATAAGAACCATTCGGCCCATCTAGTCTGCCCAGTTTTCTAAATACTTTCATTAGTCCCATGGCTTATCTTATAGTTAGGATAGCCTTATGCCTATCCCACGCATGCTTAAACTCCTTTACTGTGTTAACCTCTACCACTTCAGCTGGAAGGCTGCTGCTGCTGTGCCCGAACCCATTCCCACTCCAGTACCCGTTCCTGCTCATGTAGTGCATATGATGCCGCCACAGCGCTACAGCGGTGACCCAGCATTGTGTCGTGGCTTCCTCAACCAAATCGACATCCATTTTGTGATGAATCCACGTTCCTATCCCACTGACAGATCTAAAATAACCTTTTTGATAAACCACTTGTCAGGGAGAGCTTTAGCATGGGCCAACCCCATGTGGGATAATACGTCTCATATGTCCTTTGCAGATTTTCTGACAGCTTTCAAACACATGTTTGATCAACCCGGTAAGGTTGCTTCTGCTGGCAAAGCTCTGCTTAGGGTCCGACAGGGTAACGGATCTGTAGCAGATTACACTATCGAATTCCGCACTCTAGCAGCTGAAGTGGTTTGGAACAATGACGCCCTCGTAACAGCCTTTCAGGAGGGTTTGGCCGCTTACATACTGGATGAAATAGCATCCAAGGAATTGCCTGTTCTTCTGGATGATGTTATAGACTATATGATTCTTATTGATAACCGTATTAGAGAGAGGCGTAGTCAAAGACGGCTGGATACACGGGTGTTACCTGTTCCACCAAGTACTGCATTACTAGCATTACCCGCTCCTAGGCCACCATCCCCTGAACCCATGCAATTGGGTGTTACAGGGTTAACTGAGGCTGAAAGAGCGTACCATAGAAGGGAGGAGTTATGCCTTTATTGTGGAAAGAGGGGGCACCACTGTAATGCCTGCCCTAAGGTACAGGGAAACTACAGCACCTAAGGCCTAGAGAGGGGTCGGCCTCGGGTGTTATGACTTTGTCCCCTCATGTGTCCATCTCCAGACCGTTTATTACGGTTTCTCTTTTGGTCAATAAAACCACTATAACAACTAAAGCCTTGATCGATTCAGGTGCGGCAGACAACCTTATGGATGAGAACTTTGCCAAAACCGCAACCTTGACTTTGATCCAAAAGGCCACACCCTTGGCCGTTGAGGCCATAGATGGTAGACCGCTTGAGAAACCTCTGGTAACCCATGAAACCCAAGAAATCGTTATGTCTGTGGGTGCTTTGCACAAGGAAAGGTTAACCTTCCAAATAATTGACTCCCCTACTGCCTCCATCGTTCTGGGTTTTCCCTGGTTAGTTAAACACAACCCTGTACTTGATTGGGTTTGTTTGGATATACTCTCCTGGGGGGAATCTTGTCAACGAGACTGTATGGCTCATGTACGTCCTGTTTGTTCACTCAATGTGTCCACGGCTAAACCACTTTCTGTTTCTGTCCCTTCTGTATATGCAGACCTTGCATTGGTTTTTGAAAAAAGGGAGGCAGATAAGCTACCTCCACATCGTGAGTATGACTGTGCCATAAACCTGTTACCGGGTACTTTCCTGAGAAAGAAAACCAGATCATGGAGGAGTACATACGGGAATCCTTAAGTAATTGTTTTATTAGAAGGTCCTCCTCTCCTGCTGGTGCTGGTTTCTTTTTTGTGGCAAAGAAGGAGGGCGACTTGAGGCCATGTATAGACTACAGGGGTCTGAATAATATAACGATTAAAAACGCCTACCCTATCCCCCTCATCACTGAGTTGTTTGATCGTGTGAAAGGTTCTAAGTTCTTCACTGAATTAGACCTCAGGGGGGCTTATAACCTGGTCCGTATAAAGGAGAATGACAAGTGGAAGACAGCGTTCAATACGCGCAGTGGGCATTACGAATATCTGGTCATGCCTTTTGGACTGTGTAATGCTCCTGCTGTGTTTCAGGACCTTATAAATGATGTCCTTAGGGATCTATTGCATGTCTGTGCCGTGGTGTACCTTGACGACATACTTGTGTATTCCCCTGATTTGAAGTCACACCATAACCATGTTAGGATGGTGTTTAAAAGGTTATTACAGAACGGACTCTACTGTAAGTTAGAAAATTTTTTATTTGATCAGACCTCTGTGCAATTCCTAGGATATATAATTACTGAACAGGGTTTCAGTATGGATCCTGCTAAATTGGAAGCCATACTGTCCTGGCCACTTCCCCAAGGACTGAAGGCTATCCAGCGATTTGTAGGATTTGCCAACTATTATAGGAAATTTATAAAAAACTTTTCACCACTTATCTCTCCTATAACGAAGCTGACTAAAAAATGTCTACACCCTAGGGTTTGGACTCCTGAAGCCCTTAAAGCCTTCAAAACTCTCAAGAAAGCATTTGCCTCTGCTCCAGTGCGGCACCACCCTAATCCTTCTCTTCCCTTTGTTATGGAAGTAGACGCTTCTGAGTCGGGTGTGGGAGCAGTACTGTCACAGAGGTTGTCGTATGACAAACCCCTCCATCCCTGTTGTTATTTTTTCTAAAAGGTTGTCTGATCTAGAAAAGAATTACGATGTTGGGAACAGGGAACTATTAGCTATTGTGTTAGCTTTTAAGGAATGGAGGTACTTATTAGAGGGTTCTAGGCACAAAATAATGGTTATAACAGATCATAAGAACCTCTCCTATATAGCTGATGCTAGAAGGTTATCTGCCCGGCAGGCTAGATGGTCTCTATTTCTTTCACGCTTCCAATACGTCATTACCTACAGACCTGGTTGCCGTAATGCCAAAGCTGACGCTATCTCTCGACAGCATGAACCATTAGAATATGTTAACCCGACTCCTGAACCTATTGTACCTGCGTCTCAGATAATAGCTGCTACCCGTTTGGTTATTTTGTCTCCTTTCCTTGGTAGCATCAAGGCATACCAAACCCAAACGCCCCCTGAGACGCCGGTTGGCAAACTTTACGTCAAAGCAAATGACAGAAAAAAGTTGTTAACTTTGTTTCACACCGCCAAAACTGCCGGTCATCCGGGGGTTACCAAAACCTATAAGGGCCTCCTTCAACAGTTCTGGTGGTCTTCACTTAAGCGAGACGTAGTGGATTTTGTACAGGCTTGTCGGGTCTGTACGCAGTGTAAGTCCCCCAATGTGAGACCCCAGGGTCTACTGATGCCTCTATCTATACACAAGAAACCATGGACCCACTTATCCATGGATTTCGTTGTAGACCTTCCTCTTTCTGACGGTCAGACAGTGATATTGACTGTGACGGATAGGTTCTCTAAAATGGCACACTTTATTCCGCTTAAGAAACTGCCTTCTGCGGTTCAGCTAGCTCAGGTGTTTGCCAAAGAAGTGTTCCACTTGCATGGGGTACCTCAGGATATCGTATCTGACAGGGGCCCTCAATTTGTCTCTCGGTTTTGGAGGGGCTTTTGTGCTGAGATGGGGGTCTCCTTGTCGTTCACTTCCTCCTATCACCCGCAATCTAATGGTGCAGCCGAACGTGCTAATCAGTCTGTGGAATTGTATCTGCGCTGCTTCACTAATGCGCACCAGGACGACTGGTCTCGCCTCCTTCCGTGGGCTGAATTTGACAGGAATACGGTGTCTCATTCGTCTACTGGCTTAAGTCCTTTTGAGGTTGTTTATGGGTTTCGGCCTTCTGTCCTTCCCGGTGCGTTCTCCAACAAGGGAATGCCCGCCTTGGACCAGAACCTCGCCTCTTTACAGAAGATGTGGGATCAGGTCCATGTTGCGCTGTCTCGTTCAGCAGCTGCTCAGAAGAAGTTCGCTGATCGCTGTAGGGTTGCGGCCCCTTCTTATGTTCCGGGTGATAGGGTATGGTTGTCCTCCAGGAACCTCCATCTCAAGGTTCCCTCGATGAAATTTGCTCACAGATTCCTTGGTCCCTACAAGGTGTTACGTAGGGTTAACCCCGTTTCCTACTCCCTTGACCTGCCTCCTTCCATGTGTATTCCGAACACGTTTCACGTCTCGCTTTTGAAGCCCTTGCTGTGTAACCGGTTCTCTCATCCCCTCGGACGGGCCGTTTCCCCTCGCACTGTCTCTAGCGACATGTACGAAGTGGCTGCCCTTCTCGACTCTCGTGTTTCATGGGGTCGGCTGCAATATCTGGTGGATTGGAAGGGGTACGGCCCTGAGGAGCGGTCTTGGGTTTCGTGCTCTGATCTGCATGCTGCCTCTTTGGTCCGCTCCTTTCATGCCCGGTTTCCTTTGAAGCCTTCTGCTTCCCGCCCTCCGGGCGGTCTTCGAGGGGGGGGTAATGTCGGGATCCCGCGGGCGGCTGCGAGGGGAGGCTGCACTCCGCTCGCAGTACTCACCCTCCAGCCAGCCGCGGTCCCCTCCTCCACGTGGGTTCGGCGAGCGGCATCCCTCCAGCCTCGGATGCCGCCCGCGTCTTCCTCCACATCCCCCAGCGGCAGCATGCATGACGCTGCACGCTGGGAGACCGCCCAAGATATGACACGCCGGGGTCAGTCACCTGACCCGGCGTTAAAGGCACAGTGCCTCAATCACAGTGGGAGGTTTAGATATCTCCCACGTGTGATTGTTAATTCTGATTGGAAATTATCCAATCAGAATTAACCTGATGGTTTAAATACTTACCTTTCCTGTTCCTCCCTGCCCTATTGTGGTCTTTGCTTGCTAGTATTGATACTGAACTTGTGTTTTCTGGTTACGTACTCTCTGGCTTGTTAATCTGACTTTGTGACTTTCTCCTACCCTTTGACCTCGGCTTGTTTCTCGTTATTCTGTCTTCTGGTTCCCCTTACTCGGCTTGTCTCCTGACTATTCTGTGTGTGCTTAGCCCGGCCACTCTAAGGTCCGGTACTGCACCTTTTCTGTGTGTGTGTGTGTGTTAGCGTGTTGGGTTCCCCGAATCGTGACACTTCCTATATATTCTTGTCATTTATGTTTGTAAATTGATCTTGAGGAAGACCTGAAGAGGTCGAAACGTCGATCGTATTTATGTAATTGCATTGGATATTAAATACCAGTGATTTTTTTCAAAGACCATAGAGTGCATCTCTTTTCCTTCCACTATCTATACCCAGCGTGGGATTGCACCAGGGCATATTTTTTCATATTTGTATTCCTTGAAAGGGTGAGTGCCACTGTATATGTATATATATATATATATATATATATATATATATATATATATATATATATATATATATATATATTATATATATATATATATATATATATATATATATATATATATATATATTTATATAATGTGTGTATGTATTTTATGTATATATATATATATATTTTTTTTATTTCAAAATATTGGTCCTTTCAGAGTAAAACATTTAACTATACAGTAAGCATACCCACATGCATCCACAGACAATCTCACTGTCACAAGCTCTTTGATGCACGGGCTCACAGACGGACAGACAGACAGATAGACAGACAAACAGACAATCTCATTGATATACAAACGCTCAATGTCATAAAAACACAAGCTCACTGATGCACACAAATAGGCTCACTGACAGACAATCTCACTGACACACACAGACAAGCTTATTAGTACACACACACATTTAGTACAGACAAACTGACACGCACAGGCTTACTACAGACAAGATCACGGTCACACACACACACATGCTTACTGACACCCACATGCTCACTATTGACAAGCACACTGACACACATGTTCATTACAGACAAGCTAACACACCCATGCTCATTACAGACAAACACACACACATGATCACTAAAGAAAAGCTGACTGATACACATGTGCTTCCATCAAGCTCACTGACACACACACATGCTCCATACAGATAAGCTCACTGACACACACATGCTTCCAACAGACAAGTCCACTGACACACACACACACACACACACACACACACATACAAGTTCACTCACCAGCAGCCACACACACAAACTAATTCAGGAGCAGGCACACACAAGCTCACTCACTAGCAGGCACACACACACACACAAGTTTACTCACTCCCAGCTGGTATACAGGGGTCTCCTTCTGCTAAACATTTAGGCAGTGACTCATATACAAGCAATCACTGTGTATCTCTCTTTAAAAAAAAAGAACCTTTAACTACTAGAGTTGTGATGATGAAGAAACTCCCTGCTTTGCACAGAAGGGATTCTCCTGGAACCCTTTCTTTGGCAAGAGAATTGTAAAAACTACCTGGCTGCTTCCCTTTCACAATTTCAGAGTCTTATTGATCTTGGCCTATACATTAACTTGTTGGTGGGATAAAAATAAACAAAAATCTCTGAATATGTGGAGATTTTTCCCCCTAGGGGATCAAACTAAATAGGCTGAAGAGCACAGCATGACACACTGTTAAGGGGTCTTGCAGAGGGGAGGAGAGGAAAGGGTCTAGTTTGTGCTGTTGAAATAGACACAGACCACCTAAACTGTCTGACTGATCTCAGGAATCCTCATCAGACCTGACCCAACTCCCTCATGTGTCAGTCTTTATTTTATTAATGAATGTTCTAAGCACAATGGCACATGGCTGCCCTGAAGCCCATTATTGGGAAGTTCCCCTTGCCCCAGGACTGTGTCTTTTCATTTTCATATGGTTAATGTACCTCATACTCAGAGAGCCCATCTTAGCACTGAATGCTGGGTTCCAGTTTAAAAGGATCTCACCTCTGAACACAAAGTCCATCTAAACAATAGCACACATTATCCATACTCAGACACCTACTGACACACATCACTAGGTTCACAATCATAGATCACTCACTAGTAAACAGACACACACTCACACTCTCTCTCTCTCTCACTAACAGACACAGACACACACACTCACTCACACTCTCTCTCTCACTAGCAGACACACACACATACACACTTACACTAGCAGACACACACACAGCCATGGCAGAAGCTTACCTGGCACTGGCAGGTGAAGTTGCCATTTTGTGGCCCTTCTTTGCAATGATGTCAGCAACGTGCGTGGGAGCGGAGCGTGGATGCGGAGGCGGAGCTTTCATTAAGGAGGCGTGACTTGCGTGCGGAGGCGGGGCATGCGGACGAAATTAAGGTAAATAGTGCAGGGAGCCTAATAGGTCTCCCTCCGGCCGCGGGTAGACCAATTGCGGCCGCACCAGCCCCTAGCTCCTCCCTCATTACTCCCCTCGGACTGACACAGGCTATCACAGTCCGAGGGGAAAATACTTAAAAGAACCTTAACCTAATGATTTGGGCTGTCTGCCCGGGCCCAAATTATGCGGCCCACTGGGAAATTTCCCGGTATCCCGGTGGTCCAGTCCGGCCCTGTCGCTAGTTGCTGGAAAGGGAGTCCCTAACCATGGCTAGAGGATCATTGTCCTTCATGAAGAAACACTCCACCTTCCTGTTCTTTAGTGTCGCAAACAAGTCCACTTGAGGAAGGCCCCATCTGTACACTATCATTCGGAACACATCGTCTGACAAAGACCACACTCCCGGATCAATTCTGGATCTGCTGAGGAAATCTGCAATCTGATTCTGTTTCCCCGGGAGATAAATTGCTGTGAGGCCTGCCAGGTGTTGTTGAGATCATGACATCAACTGATGCATAAACACCATCATTCTGCGGCTCCTGGTGCCACCCTGATGGTTGATGTAGGCTACCACTGCAGCATTGTCTGACTGAATCTTTACCCAACGGTGACGAATTAGCGAAGAGAAATGTTTCAGGGCTTCGAGAACAGCAAAGAGTTCCAGGAGATTGGAAGGCAAGTTGTCCGCAGGGAACTTCCACTCCTCTTGTGCGAAGTCGCGCTGACAATGGACTCCCCAACCCCAATGGCTGGAATCCGTAGCTATTACTATCCCCGGAACGTCTCCCAAAGTGAAGACC
Organism: Pelobates fuscus; assembly: GCF_036172605.1. Lineage (NCBI taxonomy): Eukaryota > Metazoa > Chordata > Amphibia > Anura > Pelobatidae > Pelobates > Pelobates fuscus. The sequence continues at coordinate 130,932,545 of NC_086317.1, forward strand.
TTGGCTATGGAGACACTGTTCAGCCACCAAACCAGGGAATTGTGAACTGACAGCGGAATCTTGATGGGCTGGAGTAGAGTCTTTGAGGAGAATTGGAGGAGGAAATTTGTTTGAAAGCTCCTTATTATCCATTGTGCCCACCTTCTCAGTCCTATCGTGGAGGACATGGTTCCCAGGAGACTCATCGCCTTTTACGCTGAAGTCACCATGCATGCCAACATCTCCAGAACCAGTTTCTGTATTCTCAGGATCCTCTCTGGGGAGAGTTGAACCATCCCCGCTGAAGTTTCGAACAGAGCACCCAGGTATGTCATGGACAGACTTGGGCAGAGATGACTCTTTTTGACATTGATCCTCCAACCATGACATTGTAGAAACAGAAGGCAAACTGTTGCATGGGAGGACAAAGTATCCTTGTCGTCCGCCACGATCAGGGTGTCGTCCAGGTAATGGAAGATGGATATGCCCTGTTTTCTCAGTTCTGCGATGAGAACAACAAGCACTTTCGTGAAGGTATTTCTAATGTGCCAGGGCTATAGGGATGTGGAAATAGGCATCCAACAAGTCTATTGATAACATCCACTGATTGGGAAAGACAGTCTTCATAGAAGCCATGAGTCCTTTCTGACTCTGGGACTGGTACAATATCTCCTTCTTCTTGTAGAGAAGAAATGAAGACCTGAAGAACAGGCCTTTTTACTTTGTCTCCTGGCCACCTTTGTAACTTGGAAGGAACTGGAAGGAGAGTGTGTGCAAAATACTAGAAGATATTCCCTTCTGATGATATCCAGAACCCAGTTGTCGCTTACGGATCCCTCCCATGCCACACGAAATTTGACCAAGCGAGCTCCAACACCGCCTGACAGGGAGATGAGCCTGTCACAGATTCCTGGGGTTCTTGGAGGGTGCAGATCCTCGGGACTTGCCGCCTCTAGCACCATGTTGACCGCTCCTCCAGGATTGATTTCTCCCATATTCCTTACCCGGTCTGTGGGATCTGCTATCACAAAACGGGTAATAATCCCTTTTCGCACGAAAGGAACCTTTAGGCCTGTTGTCTTGAGGCAGAAAGGCCTTTTTACCTTCGGCTGCTCATTTAATACAATCATCCAGATTCTTGCCGGATAACATGTCGCCATGAAAAGGAAGGGAGCACAAGCTGTCTTTGGAGGAAGCATCAGCAGGCCATGATCTGAGCCATAGCGCTCTCCTGGCCGAAAATGAGAGAGCCATATTTCTGGCTAAGGACCTCACCAGATCCACCGCAGCCTCAGATGAGAAGTCAACAGCCATTTTTTTAAATCTTTTAGACTTTCCAGTATGGAGGGACGACTCCTGCCGTTCTTAATATCCTCCTCCAAATTCTCCATTCAAACCTTAAGCGCCCTTGATACTGACATAAGGGCCAAGGCTGAGTGCGGGCCAGTACCTGAAGCCACATATGGTATGGAAAGACTAAAGTCCATATTTCTATCCATAGGGTCTTTAAAGAAACCTGCATCATCAACAGGTAAAGTGGTACGTTTGGCCAATCTAACCACGGCTGCATCTACCTTTGGGAGCGGAATCCCACATTTCAGCGTCAATGTCCTCAAAAGGATACAGTCTGACAAATTTTCCTTTTGCAGAGGATTTTATGTCCGATATGGACCATTCCTCTTTGATGAGGTCTTTTATAGTCACATGGACTGGAAAAGTCGCCCTGTCAGAGAAGTGTCGACTGGATGTGGAAGGCTCATCCTTAGAAGGTTCCTTCAGACTGAGAGTCTTGCGGACCCTGGATATCAAATGGTCAATTTCATCAGGTTCCAGGAAATCTGGAGCTGGAAGCACCACATCCTCAGAAGAAGAACCCAGATCTCTCAGGGATTCCATAGACATACACTCCACATCAGAGAAGTCTGGAGAACACTCAGAAGGTTCCAAACACCTTGGTCGCTTGCGGGACTTCCCAGCTTCCTGAATGCCCAGAACGACTGCTTGTGAAATATACAGCAATATGTAAGGCGCAGGTTGGATGGAGGACTGCCTTTGAGATGGGCCTGCAGCCACAGAGAGGCAAGAAAAACAGAGACGTTTCCCCTCCAGGGCTCTGCTATCACAGGATTCACATTGCGTCCTTTTGGGCGACTTCCCTTTGGAAGACACTGAAGCTCTAGTCCACTTAGAACTGCAGAAACAGGGACAGAACAATGTATCAATGATCCGCATTCTTTTTAAATGTTAGAGAAAACAAACTAGAAAAAAATATTGCTTACCTATAAGACTTAGGTTGTGACCTTTTGTTTGGTGGGGAAGAATCAGAATTAGAGGAATCTGAGACTTCCCTATCCATCTGCAGAACCAAATGCAAGAAAGAATCTCAAAAGGAAATTCAGAACAAATTGAAGGATACCACTTTAAAAAATAAAAATATTTACCTTAATGAAAAGCAGACAAAACGAAAATCAAGCAGGAGATAGGAGGAAGCAATGCAGCATTCACCAGAAAAATTCCCACAAGTGGCTGTTAAATAGGCGTCTGACACCACACACAGAGCACCTGTGTGAATCAGACGAACGAACAGGCGAACGAACGGACAAACTAACAGACAAACTAACAGGCGAACAAACCATTCATGTGAACAAACAAATGTTCACCAGAATTCATGCGAACAGCCAAAATTAAAGTGAACGGCAAAATTTTAGGCGAACAACTAAAAGCACGAACTGACACAAAACCAATCAGCAAACCATACGAATGCATGTGCTTTCAAAAAACAAACGGCAAGTGAAAATGAAAGAAAGCACAGGGACTTACCCCTTCAGAAGGATGGCGGGAAAGGCAGAGGGAAGTCGGAAACAGGGAGAAGTCCAGACCAGCAAGGTACACGTCCAGGTCCAAAGTCACCTGCCCACTGCTACCCCTAGGTTCACTGCAGCATTAGGGAACCAGGCATAATAGCTTGCTACCCCTTGGGTTACAGCAAATACCAGACCCCCGGTCACTAAAGGGGTAATCTCCAGGGGGTCACCTTTGTGCAGGGCCGTGTAACTGGAGACTTCCCAAGGGAGAGAGGATGAACTTCCAAGGGGCCAGGGGAACAAATCTCCAGGTAAGCCATAAAAGAAAAAATAATAGTTCCAAGGAAAAAATAGTTTCTATCTAATTAGGGATAGGGAGCAGCTACCCATCGTTGTGCTGCCATGGATATGGCCGGGAAAGGTTAATTAAACCTTTTCTCACTATTTTTGACAAGTCAAGGGGGTAGGGTGGCTAAATCTAAATATGTACTAAGACTCTATAGTACTAGGAATACATGTCTGTAATACTAACGCTGTAATGTTCCTTTAAAGAATAAAATGCACAGATTGACTTCGGTTTGAACATGTTTATTCTTTTTTTCTAGGTGCAATGCTTCAAGACATGCTTTTGATTTACTTAAAGATGCCTGTGATCGAGCAGCAGAAAAAACGAGCATGTGTAAATACTTTATTTAATTTATCTTTAGGAATGTATTATTGTGGATTGTTTATGTGTTGTTTATGGCCGTGTGCTGAAGGGGCTTGTCCTGTAATATTTATGTTTTTTTCCTACACCATTTTTCCATCAAAGATTGATCTAGCAACATTTTAACAACGAAGAGCAATGTTAAAGGGACACTCCAGTCTCCTAAAGCACTCCCACTTTCTGTACTGCTTTATGTGTCAAGAGTGTGAAGATTTAATTTGAACTTTTAGAAATTAATCTAATTACACCCCTGGCTGTCTATCAGACAACTGGTCCTGTTACCGCTTGGTAGTTTAACTCTGGGGAGCTAAACTCAAAAGGCAGGCAGTTGCTCAGAGCTCCCGCCTTGCAAAGACGTCTAATTGAGCTGAATTGGAAAGTCTATAATTGGACAACCTCAGAAAGTCTCGGCTTGGAAAGAAGGCGATTGCTTGCAAGGGCTTCAGACAAGAGATCTGCAGCGTTTGCAAGCTGTTTCTAGATAGGGTTACCATATCCACAATATTTTGTTTATTTTTTTGTGTGTGCAGGTGAGTACAAAGTAGCTTTAAATCGCCACGCCACAACTGCGTACACATTTACAAACAAACAAAACAATGGCATGAAAACGTTTGCACATTTTTATATTAGACAGGCTTAAACTTTCTGGCATGTCTCAGAATTAAAAAGTTGGATACCAAGATTAATAGGACATGCATTTGGTCAGTATTAAGTAAGTAAGCGTAAAACATGTGTAAAGAACGGTAAATATATCCCCGTGGACATAATATGAACGAGCATAACAGTTATTGCTTAAGGAATAAAGATGGGTTATATCTAGCAGTAGTTAAGTTTAGGTTGTGGGGTACCGATAGATGCCGTTTCATATTGCAAGTTATAGGTTGCGGTCTAGGTGTCACATTTATACTGAGTGCTATTCATAACTGGATTAACTTTGGGCACATTATGCCTTGTAAGATATATATATATATATATATATAGGTGGTAGCTTATACAGAGACATCTTGGCCTAAGAAACATGATGGCTGGCTATGTTAATTTCTACTATGGTCAGCAAATTAAGAAGGACAAACGCAATATCAGTAGACATATTCATAGAAATCTAAGTTCTGCATCAGTGTGAGGCATCAGGACATATAGAACCAGCATCCGTGTGTGACTGGGTAGCATCATTTTATGAATGTGGGGGGGACCGCCGATGGGCTAGTGGTTCACCCTATTCCTTCAGGGGGAATCTGTGCCGGCAGCACTGGGTAAATGCTGATATTGGCAGGCAGCCAGGAGCAAGCCGATTCTTCCCTCCAGCTCCGGGCCTGCTGTAAGGCCGGCATCGCATAGCCACGGACTCGGGGGCTTCTGAACACCAGGTCCTTCCTTGCTGGGACAGGTCTGGGGGCTTTGGTGTTGTTGCGCCACCTGCGGCGGGTAGGCTTCCACCTATGTGGTAGGTGTGCCGGGGTTTTACCCCTGATGGCCTTTGGCCAAGATTGGCTCGCATGGAGGTAGTGCCCGAGGGTGTCTTATTCCCTTTCCGGCTGTCGCCTCTCAGGTTTCCCTTCCTGCTCCTGCTCTCTTGCATCTGTGTATGTGCTGTAACTTGTTGAGCTTCAATCCTTGCCCAGAAGTCATCAAACAGCTTGTTCAGGCGGGTAATTAGATGCTCGTTTGTGCTGTAACGGTTCTCCGGAGGCACGGAGACCCCATTGGACTGCGCGTCCGCCATTTTGGAGTGGCGAGCTGCCTGCAGGTACGGTACTTGGTTGGGGCTGATGCCAGTGTTTGGAGGGGGGTGTTAGCTGGGTACCGTGGATGCTGCGTGTGTTGATGGGCCGGGAAAGCAGCCGCCTCTCTCCTGCTTTGTGTGGTGTAGTCCCCAAGCCTCGGCTCAGGCAATCTAGTGGGCATTTTGGGCGTGTGAAGTATCCCCCTGTTCACCAGCTTCTGTGTTGCAAGATGCGATAGGTTGGGGTTCAAGAGGAGGTGATTTGCCCGCGATTACAGCCAATAATCGGGCCCAGGCTCTGGAGCTCACAGATAGTGTCTGCTCAGCTCCACAGTCAGGCTTCGCCCCCCTATCCACCATATTTTTATGCTGGGGACACTGACGTTTAGGATATGGGATTTTGAATAGTTTATTTTTAGGTTAGAGATCTCTACAAATTCTTTAAAGGCCTGTTGGATGTTGGGCAGGGATATTTCTGGGTTGGTGACGAAGAACAGCAGGTCGTCTGCGAAGGCGGCCACTTTATGGTGGACGTCGCCTGTCGTGATTCCTGTGATGTCACTGTGCCGCCTGATGTGTGTCAGGAATGGTTCTAGGGCTAGGACGAACAGTAGGGGGGATAAGGGGCAACCCTGTCTGGTGCCGTTGTGTATTGTAAGTTCGGGGGTCAGCGTCTCCGTTTACAAGGACGTGTGCCGTTGGTGTTTGGTATAGGGCAGTTATCCATTGCATCATGTTCCCAGACCTGCGTGTGTCAGGGTGTCGAAGAGATACGTCCAACCTACTCTGTCGAAGGCCTTCTCTGCGTCTGTGGACAGCAGGAGAAGGCCCCCGGTTCCCGCCCCCCTGCCGTGCATGAGGGTGAGTGCTCGGGCAGTGTTGTCTCTAGCTTTGCGGCCTCCCACAAACCCCACCTGATCTGGATGGACCAGTCTGGGGATGTGCGACTGAAGCCGCGTCGCCAGGATCTTTGCAAGGAGTTTGGTCTGTAGTTCCCACAGTGTTTCGTCTTTGCTCTCTTTGGGGATTATGGGGATGTGGGCCATCAGGGCTTGCTTGGGGATGCATTGACCTTCCCTCACCGCGTTGAATGATTCCACTAGCGGTGGATATAAGCTGTCCGCGAAGGTCTTGTAATATTTCAGTGGGAGGCCATCAGGGCCCGGGCTCTTACCCGGTTTAGTTTGTTTTATCGCCAGTGTCAGCTCTTCTAGCGTTATTGGTTCATCTAGTAGCGATGATGTGTCGCCATCTATAGTCAGGGACGGGTGTGCGTTAAGGTATGTGCGTATTTTGTCTTGCAGTTGTGCTTTCGCCTTCTCTGTGTGTGGTTGCGGTAGGGAGTATAGGTCGGCGTAGTATGTCCGTATTGCGGTTAGTATATGGGTCGGGAGGCGGTGGAGTTTACCGCTTTTGTCTCTGATTCTGTCAATGTATGTGAGCTGTCTTTTTTTAGCTAGCATGTTGGCTAGAAGTTTTCCGCTCTTGTTCCCGTGTAGGGAGAAGAATGCTTGGTGTCTTATCGCGTCCCTATGGAACTTAGAGTGAAGCAGCGAGGTTAACTCGCGTCTTAGCTGTTGGAGTCGCGTTTGGTGAGTGTGGTGTGTGTTTGTTGAGGTCTTCCTCTTGTTGGATGTCCGTCAGGATCTGGGTTAGGCGGGCCTCAGATTGTTTCTTAAGTAAGGCTCCCTGTTGTATAAAGTGTCCCCGTATCGCGCATTAGTGGGCTTCCCATCTAATCGTCGGGGTCGCCTTTGTTGGGGGGTTGTCCAGAAAATAGTCCCTGAGTTTTTCCCCAATGTGGTTTGTGAGGTCCGTTCTGGTCAGGAGGTACTCGTTGAGTCTCCATTTAGTGATGGTGGGTCGGTACAGCGGGGATTTTAGGTGGAGGGTAACGAGTGCGTGGTCCGACCACGTCGCCACTCCTATCGTTGCGTCCTCTACCAGGGGGAGAGCATGTTGCGTGGTGTAGAAGTGGTCTATTCTAGTGTACGTTTGGTGTGGGTGGGAGAAGTATGTGAAGTCTTTTTCGTCTGGGTGTTGGGCTCTCCAGCAGTCTATCAGCCGGTATTTCCGTAGGAGTGACTTGAGGGAGTGTAACTGTTGTGGCGGGGCGTGGGACGTGCCTGAGAAGCAGTCCCAGGTTAGGTCTAGTGTGATGTTAAAGTCCCCCCCTAGTACTAATGTCCCCTCGGCGAACGTGTGCAGTTTGCGTAGCGTCCGGAGGAGAAAGCGGCATTGTTTTCTATTGGGAGCGTATACGGTTGCAAATGTGTAAGATTGCCCAGCTATCTTGCTCTCTAGGAAACGGTATCTGCCCTCCTCATCGGTGAGGCACCCCCCCTCCTGGAACGGCACTCGCTTGTTTACTAGATTTGCCCCCATGAAAGTCGCTAAAGTATCCGTGTGGGTAATGGTGGTTTGTCAGTTTTGGTCTGTCGCCTTTCTTGAAGTGTGTCTCTTGGATCATGACTACCGAGGCCCTGTGCGTGTGGAAGTCTCTGAGGGTCCCAGCCTGTTTCTCGGGCTTGTTGAGTCCCCTAGCGTTAATGGTCATGATGGTGAGATGGGCGGGGGTCAATGCCATGTCTGGACTGGTGGGATCTCCCTGTCGGTGGTGGAGGGGCGTAGGGTGGGGGGGGAACGGAGGAGTGGGGTGGTGGGGGGTGTAGTGAGGGTGGGGGAGGTTTTAAGGTCTCGGCACCGTGTGGTGGCGTCTGGGTGCGGGCGTTGGGGAGTTGCAGCGCACGGTTCCACCTGTGGTCCGTGCGGTCTGCTCACCTTGGTTTGATGCCCCGTCCCGTGGGGTAGTGAAAGGAGGTCTAGGCTCTCCTAGCGGTCCACGTCTGTGTCTGGTGCGTAACTGTCGGATCTCTCCTTAGTCACCTGTTACCGTCACAAACCCATGTCGTTCCCCTGCGACTCCAATGCGCGTCTTGTGCGTGCGTGGTGTCGTAATCCTCGCCTGAGTTAGTGCGGCCTCATGGCCTGTATGGGAGTAAGGCAGTTTGTAATTAGCAATAACATTGGAAACATCAATAAAACAGTAACATTTCGTACATTAGACAACAAGTCTATCAAGTCAATAACAGTGGTCAGGTTATATAGCTGTAGCTGCTGAGAGGTTAGAGGCCTATTGCCTGTTGCATTATCCCGGATCCCTCCTGTGTCTCCCCCACCCACACCCCCACGTCCCCCTCTGCCCTGCGTAGGCCATCTTCCCGGCCCCCGTGTCAGCGGGTTGTGCGTGTTGTGTGTTCCCTGTCTGTCAGTGAGCTGGTCGCTCTGTCTGGGCTACAGTGCGTATAGGGTGTGTGGTCCTGTGTTCCCCCCCATTATTGTCTCACCGCCGTGTGGGTTGTCAGTGCTGGGTCATTGCCGTCCCTTTGTTGGTGTTGCGCCTGTGCTCTGGTTACCCGTATTTCTTTACAACTCTGGTTCCCCCTCAGGTCCCGCTCCCCAGGTGTGTCCCGCCGGCTCCACCCTCCTCGGGTCACTCGCCGAGGGTCATTGCTGGCCTGGTGGGTGGCAGCGGCGGGCCCCAGCCAGGGAGCCAGGTCTCCCCTCCCCCTCCCTTTTGACCCTGGTGTACTTGCGAGTAGGGGCACTCAATAGTCCAGTTTGCCGGCTCCGGCGGCACTAGTCCCAGACCACCCCAATGCTTGGGGGGTCCATTGGCATGGCGGCGTGACCCATCAGGGGGGGTCACGTTGCGCTGTTAGTCCACGACACATCTTTGGCTCCATATGTGGGTCGTCTCGGATAGTGTCTCTGGGAATCACGTGGCTGGGGGAGTGCAGGAGGGCCGTGTTGTGTTAGGCCTAGTCTTTCTCAGTGTCCAGTCTCAGGTAACAGCCGCTTGGAGCCGTTAACGTGTTGTACCCTTGTGGCTTGCTGTCGGGGTCTCCTCACTCGTTGTTGTATTGGGGCTGGAGGGTTCGGCCCCTGTGGAAAGGAGTAGAAGTTCAGCGGGTCGGGCCAGGTCATTTGGATCGGCGTGAGGTGTAGTTCCTTTAAGAGGTCTTCCATGTCCCCTTCACTTTTCACTGTGAACGGTCCGTTCTGAGTGGTTGCTTGCAGCCCCGTGGGGAAGTTCCACCTGTACCTGACTTTGTTGGCCTGCAGTGCTCGTGTGAGAGGGCGCATCGCTCTCTGGTAGGCAAGTGTCGCTGGCGATAAGTCTGGGTACTCCATTAGTGAGCACCTGTTTGGCGTCCCTGGCTCTGCGCAGGATGTCTTCTTTGGTTTGAAAGTGGGCAAGGCAGCAAATGATGTCTCTGGGGGGGGCATCTGGAGGCCCTTTCGGTCTGAAGGCTCTATGTGCCCTAATAAATTCTATGTGAGCAGTTGCCGGCCGGCCGAGGAGGTTATTAAATAATTCATATAGCGTGTCCCTGATCGGGGTGGATTGGTGAAGTTCCTCTGGCATACCTCTTATCCGTATGTTTTGCCTCCGCCCGCGGTTGTCCAGGTCTTCCATGTGCTGCGCCATTTGACGGAGTTGGGCTCCTTGTTGCTGGAGCATGCACGTGTTCGCGGCCTGCGCCGCTGCCATGTGGTCGCAGTCGGCTTCCAATTGGGCTACTTTCTGTTGGGTGTCCTGGATGTCTTCCCGCATGGTGCGCAGTTCCTCAGAGAGGGACTTATGGAGGGCGGCGTTAGCCTCCTTCAGGTCAGCCTTGGTCGGCAGATTTCGGATCAGCTCGATCCATTCTGGCTGAGGGTGGTGGGAGTTGGATCCCCCGTGTTGGTCGACGTGCGGTGAGGGCGGGCGGGAGAGGCCCGAGGCCTCCGAGTCGTTGTAGGCCTGGGTCGTCAGTTCGGCCGGCGGCAGAAGAAACTACCACATGGCGGAATGCTGTGCCCCTTTCAGGGTGCTGGACGGCTGGTTAGCCTGCGATGTCCGATGGGTCTTTCCCATCTTGTCGGTCTGGGGTGCTTGTCAGGCGAGGATTTGTGCAGAGCCTGTGGGGAGCTCCCGGTTTACGCCGCCCTCAGCCTCGGCGTCCAAGCCACGCCCCATTTTCCATATCTTTTAATCACTTAAAATCATAAAAAAACCACAACATAATATTAAACCAACACCACCAATAAAATGGGAAAGAATATTGCACTCACAAACATAGTACCACTATAAGGGGTCAGTTGAGAATATAACAGGGAAAACAAAGCCCTGTAATAGATCGTTGAGTGGGGGAATAGAAAAAGAATCAAGAAATAGATGGCACCAAACTGGAGAGAATAGGAGTATGTAGTCTCTCAATGCCGACCGGTTTTGTCTCACTGGACTTCCTCAAGGCAGAGCTCAATATCCAATAATCAAAAGTTCCGCTTTTAAAGCCCACCAATCAGAGCTATTCAATCTCAGCATGCATCACACGTGTTTCCTGTCCGTACGATATTCAACACAACAAAAAAGATGGCCCCAGGGATATTGGTGAAGGCATTAAACCAATCGCCTCTACTAACGTCTTTGATAAAATCACAACGTGTAGAAGAATACTCCTCTCCCCGGTGGTCATCTAGTGGGGTAGCAGATCAAAATATACTATTCAAACCCCTATAAAAGGGGAACCATAACGGAAACTAGAAAAATGGCCTTCTAGATTCACGTCGGCGTCACATCTACTGGGCATGTGTCACAACGTGATCCCCATCTCGGCAGTCCTTATAATGCCTAAATCATACATATACAAACATTAATAAAGTATAAATTTAAAACATACCAAGTGTATATAACCTAAAAATTGTATAATGAGTATAAGTATGTTAAGTATACCAAATGAATGCTAGAAAGAGGATTTTTTGTCATATCCCACCAAAATTATTGCATGAAATTATTTCCATACAAAATCATAATAAATTCCATAATAAATAAAAAGGCTTGATCAATAAAATAAATAGGTTTAAAAAGTGGTTATTTCAAAATATACTCCATAAAAAATAGTAATTGTTTGGATATGACAAAAGATCCTGTACATAACACAAAATACATTATATTATTGCTTACTTTAGCGTAGATACGGGTATAACATATGACAGAAAAGAAAAAAAGGGGAAGAGAATAAAAAATGTGTTATAAACATAAAATGATTACATAAACGCCAAAATATCTAAATCAATATTGAGACCCTTATTAGCATAAGTTTGAAACTTACATGTCCACATCTCTTTGGCATACCTTCTCTCCCAGGTTACCCTTTCTAACATCCTCCCTAACTACATTAATGCCAAAGCATAAAAATTATTGTATAATTAAACTAGAGAAATTATTACAGTGTCTGGGGACACTGTGTTTAACCTCATTCTTAGTTATTGTATGTAAATGCTCCAAAACACGTTCCCTAGTTGTCCTAATGGACCATCCTACATATTGTGCTCCACGTGGACACTGAAGTAAATAGATAGCGTTCTTAGTGGAACAATTGATAAAATTCCTAATCTCAAAAGGTTCTTCCTGTAATAGTACTATTAAACATTTTAATTGACCTCGGAAGGAATGTACACATCTTGCAGTGACCACATTTATAAAAGTTATTTAGTTTAGGGAAGGGTCCTGGTGTCCTATTATTAAGAGATGGTAAAAGACTAGGCGCTAAGAAAGATTTAAAACTCCTGGCTTTGCTATAAATGATCTTGGGTTTCAATGGAAGCACGTCTTTTAACAAATCATCCTGTAAAAGTACCGGCCAACATTTCTGTAAGGCCTTTTTGATCCAATTGGATTTGCTATTTGACTTCTTTTTAAAAGCTAGGATAAAATCACATTGTGCATTACTCGTTCTTTGATTACCCCTTGTGATGGGATGCTTTCTTTCATGTCTTATTGCACTTCTTGTTTCAGTCAGGAGGGCTATAGGGTAATGTTTTTCTACAAATCTATTTTCAAAAAAATCGGTTTGGGTCGCAAAATCCTTGTCGTCCATACAGTTCCTACTTATCCGCATAAATTGTCCCTTTGGAATGCTTGTAAGCCACTGGTGATGATGACAGCTGTTAAAATCAATATAGCTGTTCTTGCAGTAGGTTTAAAGAAAGTTTTATTGCAAATCTGATTGTCCCGGACATAAAATAAAATGTCCAAAAAACTAATACTGACATTATGGATTTCTGACACAAATTTCAAGCCCTACTCATTAGTGTTAATGTAATCTATAAAATTTAAAAGGTCAGGGTGTGGTGTGCACCATCCCAAATAATGATCACATCGTCGATGTATCTCTTCCAAAGCACCAGGTTCGACGTCCAGCCATGCCTAACCCAAAATCTGGGTTTCCTCCCACATAGCCATAAAGAGTTTGGCATAGCTGGGAGTGAACCTGGTGACCATGGCTGTACCACAAACCTGTAGATAAAACATATTTTTTAAAATAAAAAAAATTGTGGGTAAAATAAATTGGATACATTCATGGATAAAAGAGATTTGTTCCTCATTTAGATCAGGGTCCTGTCGTAAGACCATCCTAATGGCTTTCAGTCCCTTCTTGTAATCAATGACTTTGTATAACGATGATACATCCACCGTTGCCCACATACATGTATTTTTCCATTTGATCTCTTTCATAATGTCTAATATATGTCCTGTGTCTCTGATAAATGACTTAGTTAGTGGGACATATTTTTGGAGATAGTGATCCACATATTGGGATAACTTGGCATTTAACCTGCTCTTGTCTTTCCACCAAGCTATACATGTTAAGATCCAGTTTAGTAGAAGGAAAAGGAGGGTTGCACTCAATCACATAGTTACACACAGGGTGCACTGAGCATGGGTCAGCAAACCCCATATAATCTGTATAAATGAAAAAAATCTCAGGCACTCACTGTGATTTCTTCAAGGCAGTTTATTGCAAAGTTTCGACCTGAAACCAGGTCTTTATCAAGCTTGATAAATACCTGGTTTCAGGTCGAAATGTTGCAATAAACTGCCTTGAAGAAATCACAGTGAGTGCCTGAGATTTTTTTCATTTATAAAGATCCAGTTTAGTAGCCCTTCTCTGAACTCTCTCTAAAGTATCAAGATCCATCTAGAGATACGGTCTCAACAGAGTTCTGTACAATGGCATGAGCACTTCCCTCTTTCTACTGCTAATACCTCTCCCTATACAACCAAGCATTCTGCTAGCATTTCCTGCTGCTTTATTACATTGTCTGCCTTCCTATAAGTCATCTGAAATAATTATTCCTAAATCCCTTTCCTCAGATGTTGAGGTTATTAGGGTATCAAATATTCTGTACTCTGTCCTTGGGTTTTTACGCCCAAGATGCATTATCTTGCACTTATCCACGTTACATGTCAGCTGCCACAACTCTGACCATTTTTCTATTTTACCTAAATCATTGGCCATTTGGCTTATCTCTCCTAGAACATCAACCCTATTACATATCTTAGTATCATCAGCAAAAAGACATATCTTACCATCAAGACCTTCTGCAATATCTGTAGCGGAGCTGCAATATGAAATCCCAATATCTCCGCTGGTTAAGAGAGTAATCCAAAGTAAGCGCTGGAAATGAAGGCAATATCCCAAATCCCCAAGTAACCGGACGAAACACAGTTTTGGGAGTTGACTGAGGTCTTTATTCACATGCTCCAGTATTTATGCAATTCCCCATGCAAGGGGTTTCCTGAGTCACATCACAGGGGTATTACAGTAGTGGACTACATGGGAAACTTAAATTACAGAGCATTTCTCCCACTATGCACTGCTGTACGAGAGGGATACTCCCACTAGAATATCCTGTTAATTGGGTTATCACTCCGTACAGCAGAACCGGATTGTAACATAAAAATCCATAACTTTTGTTTTATTTGTGTGATTATTATGAATGACCGTTCGGTAGATAGCTGGGGTCTGAGCGCATGCTTCGTGCGAGTACCGCTCAGATCCCAGCTTAAATAACCGGATGGCACACGAAAACATACTTTATATTGCATTCACCTAAAAGTACCGAACACCGATTGGGGAACCCAACATTAAAAGACCGGAGCTCCCGAACGGCCTGGAAGTCCAGCGGTGTTTGCGCTGTCTAGTAGCCGATTTAAGTTCCAGGCGCTCCACGACCAAACACCGCTGGGCTAACAAAGGATCCAAGATGGCCGACCGCCGCGTGGTCGGTAGTCGAACGACGGCCATCCAGAAAAGCACTTAACTACCGATTGCAACAATGTTGCAATCCGTTAATTGGAGCCACACGACCCTCTGTGTGTGGGCTCTTGTTCGGTACTTGGTTAGTTTCACGAACAGCCGGTAAAGTTGCTGTGAATGCTAGCGGCTTTCGGCTGCTAGCATACGAATGCTCTATATTACACAGACCAGCATATATTTAAACACGGCAAGCAGCATACATTTAAACACGGTATTACAGCGTTTTTTTCAGACAACCTTAGAAGTCACAGCCATATAGTCTGAAGTGGCTAGGTTTGCCACAATATCACTAATAAAAATATTAAAGAGAATGGGTCTAAGTACAGATCCATGAGGTACCCCACTGGTGTCAAGACCATGTTTCGAATATACTCCATTGCCTGTTGCCTGTCACTCAGCCACTGCCTTACCCATTCAACAATATTGGAATCCAAACTTAAAGATTGCAGTTTACTGATAAGCCTTCTATGTGCAACAGTCTCAAAAGCCTTACTGAAATCCAGGTAAGCAATGTCTACGGCACCATCCTGATCTATTATTTTAGTTACCCAATCAAAAAAAATCAGTAAGATTAGTTTGGCATGATCTCCCTGAAGTAAATCCATGTTGTCTCTGATCTTGAAATCCATGTGATTTTTAGATGTTCAACAATCCTATCCTTTAACATGGTTTCCATTACTTTTCCATTGGCCTATAGTTGCCAGACTCTTCCCTACTAACTTTCTTGTGAATGGGCACAACATTTGCTAACTTTCAATCTTCTGGGACTATTCCTGTTAACAATGATTGGTGTGACAAACTCCCCTTTTCAAGTGAGTTTGCCACGAGTTCCTGGAGGAGACTGCTTGCCAGCTTCCTGGCCACAGACGATGGACCCTGTAAAATGTGATGTAAAAGTCTCCATTTGTGTAATTGGACTATATGGTTCGGGAACCCAACAGCCACACGAACCGGAGACCACCCTGGAGCTTGTTAAGCCTAATTGACAGTTTGTAGCAATTTCCACAGCAGTGTTCTAAGTATTCGTCTGTGTGGCCGCATTTCCTATGGGCAACCACGAGGTGGCAGCCATCTTGTTCTCATGAACACAGGCAGTGGTATTTGGTTGTCGAGTTCATGGAACTATTTTCGGATACTGAAACTCCCAAACACTGCTGGACTTCCATGATCACCTGCGCTCGATTCTACAACCCTAAGAAAGACACTGTTTGGTGGAAACTTTCCCACGAACAAGGGGAGCAAACACCAGGGTAAGATTATTGACTATGTTCGATAGTTTGTTAGTTTTTAAACTACCGAACTAGACCGACCACAAGTCCTGATTCTCTGAAACTGTTTTGGGCATGGGACCATGAGTGCAGTCTGTCAAAATCTGACTTCCTGAATCCCTGAACTGATCTGGGTGATTTTTGGATATGTTGGTCACCCAGATCAGAGCTATCAGGGGTTGTAACTGTGGGGTTTTATGTATTTTTAAGGTACTTTTGGGGTGTTTTGGGAATTGTGTGTTTTTTTGTACTTGGAGATAATTGATTTTAATACAGTGCTTGACTCAATTATCTCCCAGGCACAGGGGAGGGATTATCTTGTTTTGTATGGGAGTGTCCTGGACCTGATAGCCAATGTAATTGTGTGTATGTTTTTACCATAGTCTACTCTCAGGTCCAGGGGGGAGTGCCCCTTGCATGGGGACCTGCATATAAGGCCAGTTGTGACTGCCATTAAATGTATTTCAGCTTGTACTCCCAGAACTATGTGTTGTCTGGTTACTGAGAGGGGAAAGGGCTATTCTTTAATCACTGTTACAGTGTGGAGGATTCAACAGGGAAAGTCCGTGTAAGGACTGGAGCTCCCAGGACTGAGTGTCGTCCAGTGCCTGGGGAAGTCTAGAGCTAGTTCCCCATTCGGCTCCAGGAGATAGCGGTTCCAGGGCCCCAGTCAAGCCACGGCGACTGTGGGTAGAAGTGCTGAGTTTTGTCCCCTGTTCCAGCTAGGAAACGGTTCTTGGCGGAGGTACCCAGCCAGGGGTACAGGGAGCTCCACTTCAGTTGGTTAAAAAAATCTGTTTATGGTTTTGCTAGTACACCACTAAGCTCTTTTAATACCTTTGGGTGTATTCCGTCATTTGGGTGTGTACCAGTTAATTGTGAAGAGATGGGGTCATCCTCAAGTGGATCTCATGGCCACACTGAAAAACAGGAAGGTCTAGAGATTCATCACAGAGCACAAAGACCCTAAAGCTCTATGGAGAGAGGCTCTGTCTTGCAGCTGGGGATTCAACCTGGGGTATGCAAGACAGAGCCTTTCCCTCTCATATTGCCAATTTTGAGGAAGCTGAGACAAGAAAAGGTATCCATCATCCTAGTAGCTCCATTTTGGCCTTGCAGACCATTGTTCCCTCTTCTCATGAGCCTTTGCAAGGAACCTCCAATACAGCTTTCAAAAGTCCCAGACCTTCTACATCAAGGTTCTGTTCTCCATCCAGACCTGGCATCCCTCAACCTGATGGCATGGAGTTTGAAAGAGAAGGATAAAGGTTTCTCCCAGGCAGTCATTAACACTCATCTGCAAGCAAGAAAACACTCTACACACAAACACACACAATGCATCCCTTACCCACGGTAAAACACTCAATATTTCCCCCCCCACACACACACAATACATCACTTACACACAAACATTGCATCCTTTACACACAAAAACACACAATGCATCCTTTACACACACACAGAAGCACAAAATGCATCCTTTGCACATACAGACACAGAAGCACACAATGCATCCCCCACACACACACACACACACACACATAAACACACACTGCTTCCCTTACATAATATAGACACAGAAACAAAATGCATATCACATACACACCCACACACAGACACACATATGGCATCCCTTACACACAGAAACACACAATGCATCCTTTACACACACGCACAGAAACACACAACACATCCCTTTCACACAGAAACACGCAATGCATCCTTTACACATACAGGCTCAGAAACACACAATGCATACTATACACACACAGAAACACACAATGCATCCCATACACACACACACTGTTTATCTTGCCTAACACAGACACACAGAAGCAAAATGCATCTCTTACACACACTGCATCCCTTACACACATAATGCATCCCATACTTACAGACACTGCATAACTTGCACACACTGAACCACACAATGCATCCCTTACACACACACACACACACAGACACACACACACGCACAGAAACACACAATACAACCAATACACACAAACAAACAATGCTTACTATTGCTTATACACAAACACACTGCATCCACTAAACACACACTACATCCCCTACACAAAGTGGAATCTCTATTCACTACATTCCATAAGCACAGCCCTTACATCCTCTACAATAACACAAAACACAACCCCTACACACATACACTCCACATTCTATGAGGGAACTCATGGGTGGGCCCTGTAGATTAACTTATGGGTGGGCTTTACAGACAGACCCCAGGGTGGGCCCTGGAGACCCAGGGCTTGAGCTATGTAAACGGCCTGAATATTTCTGATGGCAGCCCTGTATATACAAATTTGGAATATAGGGTTCAAGCCCATTACACCTGTAAGGGTGGCCCTGATATTAAGGAATGTTCCAATGGTATCAGCTACAAATATTGCACTGTTATTACATTTTACTTTTCATCTGCTCATTGGGCAAGGTAGTTCACCCTTAGTTAAAAAAGGAATCTTTTAACCTAGCAATAATTATTGTTCTTTGTTATTAACTACACATTAAGCCATAGACATGCCCCATATGACTTTTTTATTGCTAGATGAAAATGAAAGAGAAGACACCAGGCAAATGTATGAGGAGCTCAACAACAACCTTGAGGCAAGTAACATTATATATAGTGGTATTTGAGGCATATGTGTTATACTTCTTGTTGAATGCTTATTGTATATGGGCAGGTCATCAATAGCAACAGGTTTATTTAAATATATTCCAGCCAAAACAGAATTTATGAGAACATTGTTAATAGAAGAAAAGCTAATAACTTGCTCTTTGCTTATTCTTTTTCTCTGTGCCCAATTAGTTTTAGCCTATGCGTTCTGTCACATAGGGTATTGTTTCCATTATTGTGTGAAGAATTGCACTGTTTTGGGCAAAACAATAACCTCAAAGGACAGTTAAAAGAAAACCAAGAAAAAACACAACCTTGTTATTGAGGTATGGCTGATACATCTTTAGGTTATTTTTTCTTGCAGGGAAGATCTGTCAGCGTTTCAGTTAAAGGGAAACTGTCACTGCTTTCAATTTAAATCTATATATTTCACAATGTATATTACATTTTCAGGGTTTTTTAATGTGTTTGTCATGATATGTACATTTTAACATGTTTGCAGTCAAAAAATATTCCTGTAATTGAATATTTATGCCAAGTAAATTACAGAAGCTAATAATGTTGTCCTGTTCTAGAGAATGATCATGGCTTTTGAAGAGCTTCGTGTTCAAGCTGAAAATGCTAGACAAGAAGCATATGTCCAGTGTGAGGATTACTCATTATTTATGTTTACTTACATTGATAAGACTATCAGGGTTATTCACTAACATGAGAATTCAAAGTGAATGTCAATGTTAAGGCCAGGATAGCTGAACTGAAAGCATAAAAATGGAAATCCCCTTAAAATTTTCACGTTAGTGATTAACCCTGTGTAATTAATTTTTTTACATTAGTTGATTATTGGATATTAAAAACAAGGTGTGCCTTTTAATACATTTTAGAGAAATAACAAGCAATTTGCTTTTGTTCGTGTAGTAGCAACTATAACGTGTTTTACTAATTATGATCACTTGCCATAAAATATTTTTCTTTAAAAAGAAAACAATAATAATATGGAAACAATAATAATCTGCTCTTTGTAACATTTCAAGGCAGGAGACAAAGGGATGGACAGAAAAAAAGTTTGAGTGTATGTGTAATTTTCAGCACCCCCTTATGTATGTAAGGAGTTGTTTCTTAGGTCCCCTTAATTTCTCTGGGCGTTTCCCTTTATCTTTTTCTCTCATCCCCGCTCCCTCTTTATATCCTGATCCCCCTTTATGTTTTAGCCTTTCTGCTTAGTCCTGCCAAATTTGTCAGGTTTACACAGAGCCACCGTCAGGGCATGACAACCTTGGGGGCTCAGGCTCACGTACTCCACATTCCCAATATGAACATATATATAGTGATTATTGCTATGTATATGAGCCCCTGTATAGTGAAGAGTGGGCCCAGCAAATGCCATCTTCAGCTTCCAGAAGCTTTCTCATGAGCCCCCTGCCATTAGAGCATTGCCATGGGTAACCATGGAAACTCTCCACGCGACACTCAGGGAAACCTTGCAAAAGTTGGAGAGAGGAGCTGCCAAAAACTGAAGATAGCATTTGCTGGGCCATACAGCTGCTGGTAACCTACACAATGCCACCAGACCACCAAGGAGGTTCCCCTTCCTGGCCTCAGGTAAGAGGTATAGAGGTGGAAATAAAACTTTTTCCCACTGAATGTAGCCCCAGTCCTTTCTCACATTTATACACACACTCCACTACACAAACACACAGCATCCACTATGCACACTGCATCCACTACACACATCATTATCTCTATACACATACAGCATCCATTAGACAAAGAATCCACAACACACACTGCATCCATTACACATTACATCCACCTCACAAACACATCCACCTCATTCGCTAAACACACATTCGGCATCCACTACACATGCTGCATCCACTACACATGCACTGCGCACACACAGAATTCATTTTACACACACACTGCATCCACTTTTCACACACTGCATGCTTGTGCAGCTAAAATGACAATGGAAGTTATCATCATGGGTGACTTTAATTGTCCTGATGTGAACTGGAAAAGCAAAATAGCTGTTTGTGCCAGGAGCAAACATATTTTAAACTCTCTATTGGGATTATCTCTAAAACAAGTCGCTGAGGAGCTAGCTTGTAAGGAGGCCATTCTAGATTTAGTGTTAACAAATGGAGATTTTGTATCAGATATTACTGTAGGTGAAAGTTTAGGAACCAGTGATCACTAGTCAGTGTGGTTTAATATAAGAACAG
Organism: Pelobates fuscus; assembly: GCF_036172605.1. Classification (NCBI taxonomy): domain Eukaryota; kingdom Metazoa; phylum Chordata; class Amphibia; order Anura; family Pelobatidae; genus Pelobates; species Pelobates fuscus. The sequence goes on from NC_086317.1 coordinate 130,953,025, forward strand.
TGACTGAGCAACAGAACACGAAAACAAACGTTTTAGACTTTAGAAAAACATACTTTTCTAAAATTAGAATATGTGTAAGGGAGTCATTACCAGACATGATCAGTTTAAATGGTGTCCAAGAGAAATTACATTATTTAAAAGTTGCATTAATGAAGGCAACATAAACTTGCATTAGAGCAAAAAATTTAAGAAACTACTGTGGCCCTCCTCCGAAGTGCCCAAAATAGCAACAAACAAAAAGTTAGCATTTAGTAATTATAAAAAAAAAGTAAGATAAGATTAGGCAGAAAAAGGCTAAGCAAGTTCTAAGAGTTTCCAAATCACACACACAGAAGAGAAAATGGCAGAGGCAGTAAAAAAGGGGAACAAAACATTTTTTTTATACATAAATGAGAAAAGGAAAGTAAAACAAGGATTAGTTAGATTAAAACAAAAGAAGGAAGATATGTAGAAGAGGATAAATGTCTAGCTGACTGCCTCAATTAGTATATTTGTACCGTATTTACAGATGAAAAAGAAGGAAAGGGGCCTCAGTTAGGAAAAAGGACAAATTAGTCATTTATTACATGTGAGTTTACAGAGGAAGAGGTTCTATTTCAACTGTCAAAAGTAAAGACAAAAGGGGGGCGGGGCCTGACCGCCGAGCGGGAAGGACGTGGGGCGCCTCGGCTCCTCAAAGAAATTACAGCAATCAGGCAGAAATTACCCTTTTATGCCCCCGTTTGGCGAGCAGGGGCAAGGAGGACACAAAAAGCCACTTGCGGTGTCAATCTCAGCCCCCGTCCTGACAGCAGAGCGGACCACTGGGCAAGCGGGATTGAGGCCTGCCGCGAGGCCCTGGCGGGAGAAACGGCCGATCTCCCGCGCTTGGTCCGGCGGGTCGTCTCATGCGCCTACTAAGGGCCCCGTTCCCCCCCCTGTGGGCCGGGGGGGTTATCCCGGACCCCACCGGAGAGAGGCAGTGACCGCACTCACTATCCAAGCGGCAAGGGGATCAAAGCAGGTCCGCACGGCAGACTCCAAAATGGCCGCCGCGCCCATTCCTAACCAAGTGCTCACATCCAGCTGAAGCTGCAGCTCCCTGTGCAATCGGCAGACCAAGGGGTTCTTACCTGGACTCCCACTTTGCTCACACAGAGCAGGCACAGCACGCAGGCTCCCTCAGGTACCCGAGACTGATGCAGGCAAAGCATAACAGCAACTCACACATGACCTGAAAATCGCAAATACAGAAACAAGCTAGCACCCAGCAGGAAACAAGCGACCTAGAGAGGGCTGAGAAGCCAGCCGACCCAGCACAGCTGCAGCAGCAACCAAGCGGAGGCTAACCACACAAAATGAAAATCCTGCAGAGTATTGTATATACTTGTGTCTTGTACTGACTTTTCACTACCATTTATGTGTGTAACACAAACGTTTTCATCACTGCAGGGCAAACAATTGCACCTGTCTATGCCTGAAAATATGCATTGCCCGGCAAGCTTAGTGGATCGCTGCCCCCTGGTGGTCAATCTAAAAAATGCGGAGCTATCTACACCTAACGTTGTCTGATATAAGTTGCATTTTACTAATCTATGTTGTTAAGCATGCCATTAGCTTAATTACTGCTCCTATCCTGTGTATTAACTATTGGTAGTATATCAGACCTGTTCTGAACCATTTGTCCTCGACTCAAATCTATAAAGCAATGTCTTAGCATGTTTATCTACTCCTACCTTTCCCAAACGTTTATTTCTTCTTGAATATCTTAAAAAAAATGTGCAACTATATCCTGCCACAATTGTACAATCTTATTTTAATCTGATACAAATAAGTCCATGGGGCCTGATGGAATACACTCAAAGTAATTAAAAGAGCTTAGTGGTGTACTAGAAAAACCATTAACAGATTTATTTAACCAATCATTGTTAATGAGAGTAGTCCCAGAAGATTGGAAGTTAGCGAATGTTGTGCCCGTTCAAAAGAAAGGTACTAGGGAGGAGTCGGGCAACTAAAGGCTTGTAAGCCTTTTTTCAGTAGTGGGGAAAGTAAGTGAAACCATGTTAAAGGATATGATTGTTGAACATCTAAAATCCCATGGATTTCAAGATCAGAGACAACATGTTCTTCAGGGAGGTCATGCCAAACGAATCTTATTGATTGTTGTGATTGGGTAACTAAGATAATAGGGTGGTGCAGTAGACATTGCTTACCTAGATTTATGTAATGCTTGTGACACTGTCGCAAATAGAACGCTTATCAATAAACTGCAATTTTAAAGTTTGGATTCCAATATAAATGGGTTAGGCAGAGGCTGAATGACAGGCAACACAGGGTTGTAGTCAATGGACTATATATTCGAAGCAAGGTCTTGTTACCAGTGGGGTACCTCAGGGATCTGTACTTGGACCCATTTTTCTTAGTGATGTTGCAGAAGGTCTTGATGGTAAGGTATGTCTTTTTGCTGATGATACAAAGATAACAAGGTTGATGTTCCAGGAGGCATAAGCCAAATGGCAAATGATTTAGGTAAACTAGAAAAATGGTCAGAGCTGCGGCAACTGACCTTTAATGGGGGTAAGTGCAAGATAATGCATCTTGGATGTGAAAACCCAAGGGCAGAGTATAGAATATTTGATAGAATCCTAACCTCAACATGTAAGGAAAGGGAATTAGCTATTTCAGATGACTTAGAGCTAGGCAGACAATGTAATAGAGCAGCAGGAAATGCTAGCAGAATACTTGGTTGTACAGGGAGAGGTATTAACAGTAGAAAGTGGGAAGTGCTCATGCCATTGAACAGAACATTGGTGAGACCTGATTTGGAGTACTGTATGCTGTACTGAACACCGTATCTCCAGAAGGATATTGATACTTTAGAGAGAGTTCAGAGAAGGGCTACTAAACTGGTTCATGGATTGCAGGACAAAACTTAAACAAAAGGTTAAAGGATCTTAACATGTATAGCCTGGAGGAAAGATGAAACAGGGGGCATATGATAGAAACATTTAAATACAGAGAAGGAATCAACACAGCAGAGGAGTAGACTATATTTAAAATAAAAAAAGCTAGGACATAGTCTTAAATTAGAGGGGCAAAGGTTTAAAAATAATATCATGAAGTATTACTTTACGGAAAGGGTAGTGGATGCATGGCATAGCCTTCCCACTCAAGTGGTTGATGTTAACACAGTGAAGGAGTTTAAGCATGCGTGGGATAGACAAAAGGCTATCGTAGCTATAAGATTATCCAGGGACTAATGATAGTATTTAGAAACTTGGGCAGACTAGATGGGCCAAATAGTACTCATCTGCCGTCAAATTCTATGTTTGTGGGTGGACTCATGGGCGGGCCCTATAGGTAACCTCGGAGCCGCCCCTGTGGGCAGACTCAGGGATGGGCCCTTGGCGACCAACATTTCTGATGGCAGCCCGTTAACCCCTCCCACTTGTCTATCTCTTTTTGTGTGGAGCAGAGTGAACATTTTGCCTGCTTAACTTTATCTTCCTTCTTTTTTTTTTCTTGTATCGTGCTGTGCTGGAGGCTATTAACTGGGATAGAGTACTGTCGCATGCAGCACATCACAGCATATGGCCAGTGAAAAGAGAGTGAACTGCGCAAGGAAATGCTTAGATCTCTCTCTTGCTCTTTAAGCAACAATAAAAATGAAAACTATAATTCCTTGGCTCTTCCTCGTAGCCTTGTGGAAATAATATATTGCCAGGTGCTGTGCACACAATGCAGGTGCTTGTCTGATAGTCAGACCCTGTTGTGGGAGTGGTAAAATAGTTCTCATGCATTTTCACTTTGAGCTGGGTACATAAGCATAGCAGGTCATACACTTGACACTCCTGTATTAAATAGACACTGGAGACACACTTTCCTCTCATTAAACTGGTTATGGTTCATGGTACCTCCATTCAGTGTTAAAAGACCACTAAAGACACCCAGACCACTTCATTTTAATGAGTACATCAAACATCATCAAATACAGCTCCTATAAGAAGCATTTCAGTAGACACACGTGGTGCTCACCGTGCATGCACATACTGACCCCAATGCATCTCGTAGAGATTGGAGATCATCGAGGAGGCAATGCCAATAGGATAATGTCACAGGAGGAGGAGCGGGTGGCAGCACAGAACAAATTTTAGCCTGAATTATGTTTTATTCACTCTAACTCAATTAAAGTTGTGCTCAAAGTTTGCATACCGTTGGAGAATTGGTAATATATGAACCATTTCTTTTATTTCTTATGGGATTCATATTCACCTGTAGGCTACAACAGAATGTTCAAAAGTCTGCATACCCTTAGTTCTTAATACTGTGTATTACCCCCTTTAGCATCAATTACAGCATGCAGCCTTTTGTAATAGTTGTCTATGAGGTCCCTAATTCTTGCAGGTGGGATAGCTGCACATTCGTCTTGGCAAAACGCCTCCAGATTATGCAAAGTATTTTGTTGTCTTGCATGAACCACGCGTTTGAGATCTCCCCAGATTGCCTCAATGATATTAAGGTCAGGAGACTCTGATGGCCATACCTTCACCTTTTTCTGCTTTAACCACTGGAGGGTCAACTTGGCTTTGTGCTTAGGGTCATTGTCATGCTGGAAAGTCCAAGAGCGCCCCATGTGCAGCCTTGGTGCAGAAGAATGCAAATTGTCTGCCAGTATTTTCTGATAACATGCTGCATTCATCTTGCCATCAATTTTCACAAGATTCCCTGTGCCGTTAAAGTTCATCCCCTCCCACTTCCTCAAAACATCAGTGAGCCACCAAAGTGGGGATTGTATTCTTTTTACTAAAGGCCTTGTTGACCCCTCTCCAAACATTGCGCTCTCTTTTGGTCTCGTCACTTCAAATCACAGTATGCCAGAAGCTGTTAGGCATATCAAGGTGTTGTCGGGCATATTGTAACTGGGCTTTTTTGTGACATCGGCGCACTAAAGGCTTCTTTCTGGCAACTCAACCATGCAGCTCATTTTTGTTCAAGTATCATCGTATGGTGCTCCTTGAAACAACTACACAGTCTTTTTTCAGACCAGCCTGTATTACACCTGAGGTTACCTGTGGATTTTTCTTTGTATCCTGAAAATTCTTCTGATAGTTGTGGCTGAAATCTTTCTTGGTCTACCTGACCTTGGCTTGGTATCAAGAGATCCCTGAATTTTCCACTTCTTAATAAGTGATTGAACAGTACTGACTGGCATTTTTGAGGGCTTTGGATATCTTTTTATATCCTTTTCCATATTTATAAAGTTCCATTACCTGGTTACGCAGGTCTTTTGACAGTTCTTTTCTGCTCCCCATAGCCTGCTTTGTGCATCAACATGAGAGCTAACAAACTCATTGACAATTTATACACAGACAGTAATTGCAATTTAAAAAGCCACAGGCATGGGAAATTAACGTTTTATTGCCATTTTAACCTGTGTGTGTCACCTTGTGTGTCGGTAACAAGGCCAAACATTCAAGGGTATGTGAACTTTTGAACAGGGCCATTTTGGTGATTTCTGTTATGATTTAAAAAGGATCCAAACAACTATGTGATGATAAATGGCTTCACATGATCACTATCCTTCAATATAATACATTTTGTACATGATCTGTCATATTTTCCAAAATCGATGCTAAAATATCACAAGTTCTGCCAGGGTATGCAAACTTTTGAGCACAACTGCATCCTTCATTTCCTATTCATTAATTCTGTTCTCCAAATCTTCCACCACTGCCACCTGTTGGTAATGGATGGTAGTCAGTGTATAGAAACCATGCTCATCACTCTCTTTAGAACCACCTTGTATGAATGAGAGGAGTGCAACCCTGATATGACTTTATCCCCATATGGTCATGCTATAATTCATTTAGGAAGCACTGTAGCAGAGGGATCAGTTGTAGCTCTAATTAACAATTGGCAGGAGATGATAAAACGGTTGTGGAAGGGGTGAAAGGTCAGGTTTGGGTACCCTATTACTGTACTATTGTCAATGGAGTCTTACCCCATCATGCAGTAAAGTGGAAACCCACAAAAGGTGGATCTGAAAGACGTATTACCAAGTCTTAGAATGGCCGGGCTTAACGTATAAATACAGCAAGAAACAAGGTCATGGTAAGCAGAGGTCAGGAATACAGATATACACAGAGTATATACAAAGCCGGGTCAGGATACCAGAAATCACAAGTCAAAATAGGAAGATGAGATCAGGATACTGGAAATCACAAGTCAAATACAAGCCAAGGTCAATAACAGGAATACAACAAGAGAGACATATATAACACTAATGGTTTGCATCTTTCACTTATTTCTGAGCTGTATTTTTTAGCTTCCAGCATTGAGATTTGCATTGAAGAGGAAGTAATTATCTGAAGGAAGCACACTTTTTGTTACATCTAATTTATTATATTTTAATTTGTAGTTGAAGAGTTTCTACAGTCATTTTTTGATTTTAATAGAATAGAAAAATGCCCATTTGGCAAACTTCCCTGTCTGGTGTCACAGGAACCACTCCAAGGTTCAATCAAAGGGAAGCTTTTGATTGGAGGATCTAACAGGCTCAGAGTGCATGCGCGCTCTGTGCCTGCAAGGGGAGGGGAAAAGTAAGGGAAGAGTGGGAAATTAAATATAACTGATGAGATAGAGAGAAGAGAAGGGCTACAATTCATGTTGAACGGTGGGCAGACAACGCTTTGCCTGCAAGGGAGAAGCAGCTACATATGTCAGCAACGTGCAATGCGTGCTAACGATGTATAAATTATACACAGAATTGACATTACTCAGTCCGGAGCAGAGATGTGGGTTGCCTAAGTCTCATGTGCTGGGGGTGTTACTAGCCCACAGCACACAATTGCTAATATACCTGGATGTGCAGTGTTTCAAGTTAAAACACTGCACATCCAGGCTCCTACCACCATGATCACTTCAAAAAGTTATTCATGGGGGGCGTGGCCAACAGCTCAACCGAGCGGACGTCTCCTTGCAGAGCTCGGTCATAGACACAAACTAGTGAAAACCACAGGAAAATCAAAGAATACACCCGAAAAAGAAAGATCCCCCCCAAACAGAGACAATGGGGAAGAAGAATAAAAAGAATCAGGGCTCGGGTACGCCTAGGCAACCCGACATAAGACTATCTTTTGGGACACCACAGAGACCCAAGATGGCGCCTGCGGCCTATTACTCACCTGAAGCCTCAGCAGAGGAAGAAGAATTGCCGCCCTCACCCAGATCGGAAGCCCGATCCAGCAGAATCTGAAGCAGACAAAACCCCAGCCACGAAAGGGGATATAAAAAGACTCCTGGTGGAACTGAGGCAGATATGGAGGGAGGACCTCCAGAAAGTCCAGACAGATGTGGAGGACGTTCGCCGCGCGGTCCAAGACTTGGAGGCGCGGGAAACCTCCAGGGACAAAAAACTCTGCGATACATACAGAAGCTCACATCGCAGGTACAAGACCTGAGGCGAACGGTGACCACCATAGAGGCAAGACACAGGCAAAAAAACCTGCGCCTCAGGGGTATCCCTGAAAGCATAGAAAACACGCAGCTCCTACACTATGTCCACAACCTCATGGCTGCCATGGGCATTAAAAATGCCACAAACAAGACACGTATCACCACAGCTTTCAGGGTGCGGAAATCAGCAGCTGCATCTAAAGAAGCACCAAGAGACGTCATTATCATTACCAGGGACATCTCTGAGAGGGCCGCCAAATTAACAGGATCCAGGGAAATGGGAACAGTGTCTCACGAAGGACTCAAAGTGGCAGTGTACACAGACACACCGTTTTCAGCCCTAACAGAGAAAAGAAAACTAGCACCTATAGCCAGAATGTTGAGAGACGCTAACACAAGATACCGCTGGGGCATGGACGGATACTTCACCACAGACATCAAAGGTGAAAGTCACACAATCACCTCAAAAGATGATCCCGATAGCTTCCTGCGACTCACCGGCCTGTCAACATTGCAGCAGCCAGAGCCCCCACCATCCAAAGACCTACCGGTGGAACCGGAGAGCTTTAACTATAACAAGCGCAAGCAAGATAAGACACCCGGTACCACAATAAAGAGACTGACAACTGCATCCAGAGGAGAGTCAGAACACAGGCAAAATAGACAGCCGGTTTGAGGAACAGGAGAGTGGTAATCGCTGTTTAGGCTGACAACCAATATGTTGTGTGTTTCCTTACCAAGAGCTCATATATACCTTTATATTAGTTTTATGTTCCCACACGGTTTGATCTATATGTACCTCTTTACATAATATGACAGATATCGTTGTCAAACTATAGAACTTTCAATGAAACATAAATTAAAAAAAGGTTGGTCATGGTGGTTGGAGTAACTCTTTAAATTAAGATTGTATGAAACCAATATAAAGGCAGTGCTATGGTGGTACCAATATATCTCACTTTATATATACTGCATGGGTTTCTGTTATACTTTGCTAAATGCTCATTTATTTTTTATAACAAAGGACACTTTTGAATTTTTCAGTAAAACAAGAAGCTGAGAAAAGACAGAAAGTTGCTAGTGAATACACTCTTGAAACAAATAGACTTAAACATCAGGTATTATGTGTGTGTGTGTTTACATGCATGGTTATTTTAGTATATGTTTAAAAACAGGTTATTATTCAAGCTCTATTATAATCATTGTGTTTGCTAATTTTGTTTAATTCAATGTGTTTAGATATCACAGTTGACATGTGAGAAAGAAGATATTGACAATATGATGGTAGACCTAAAGTTACAGTTGACAGAGTCAACAAATAAAATTCATGCCTTAAAACAAGCATCAGGTAGGAAAATATTAATTCAAAAATTACATTTGTGTGTGTATATATATATATATATATATATATATTTGTATTTTTTTTTTATTTATGTCTACACCCACAAGCATAACAAGAAAGGAGATATGTAAACATAGACACTGGTTGCAGAAAACAAAGATAAATATTAGCATCATCTCAGCAGGATAACAAACATATACATGACAGGAATTTCCCATGGGCCGAGGCAGATGGCTCTCTACCTGAAAGAGCCCCCAATGCGTTGTTATGAAAATAGCCAACACCCAGCCTATGTGGCCATTGCATGTCTGTGATACAGCCTACCAGGGCACAGGATATCCAGAGTCTCAAAGAGGTGTAGAAGGGCATTGAATTGCAACTCTCCTGTAGCATTTGCAACAAATAGCAGCCATCTGTGAAGAGGATAGGAAGGAGTCCTTAGGTTTCAATCCATTGTACGTGCCAACACCTATCAGCGATGCAGAAATGTTGTAAAGATATAGTTCAGCTTAGACAAGTTATGTGTCAGTATTATTGTACTCATGCAACTAACCACAGTCTCCGCCATCTCATAGTGTTTGGGAGTATGTTACAGCATATATAAAAGGGTTACGTCAAACAAAAAAACAGTGGTTTAAGAAAACACTGTTTTTGGTTAGAGTACCCCTTTCTATTCTGGTGCCAACCACCCCTTAAAAAAATTACTAAAACTTACCTGCATTCCAGCACTAAGGCCAAGTTTTCCCAGGTGCCTAATTCTCCTCTGCTGAAGGAGAGAGCTTTGACAAAATAAGACGTCTGTGACCAGAATGCTGTGCATGCCGATGACAGACATACAATATGCACAGAATTAACACCCCAATGGAAATGGGCTACTGACATCCCAATGATACTGTCAGAGGTGAAAATGCTTGGAGTATCCCTTTAGATTAACTCTTTACATAATTTGAATTTTCTTATTTTTTATTTTACTTTATTTATCTATATTGTTTTAGCTTACTCTCCCTCCCCCCAAAAATCTTGGGCCTCTACTACTGCTAATAATTTTTTACACCTAAAAAAACAAACGGTGAGGCTTTGTCCCAGTTGCCCTTATGGATGTGCTTCCCTTGGTTAAATACTTATAAAAAATTAAACTCACCATTCACAAGTGTACATTTTTCTCTGCTCTTGTTTATTGATTTAGGGATTTGAATGTGTGTAAAGGTGAACATTTATGATTTCTCATTTACTGTTCTGTGGTAGGCATCTCTGAGGCAATCTGTTGACTAGAATAGTCAGTTAATTATGTAAGCCCATGTTTGTTTAAATATGTATATATATATATATATATATATATATATATATATTAAAAAATACACTTTGTCATTTTATTTTGTAGACAATCATAATACGGATTTACAACATTCTCAAAATAAAGCCAAGGAGTTAATTCAACATCTAAAAGAAGCTGAGCTGTCCATAAAGAATATAGAGGTATTGTATTTCTTGCAATTTACTTTTGATTTGAAAAACATTTGAATTAACATAATTGACATGTAACGCAAATAACTAACTATGAAAGTACTTTTGAGGCCATAATCCTCATCCTCTGTGTCAGGGTACCTGTAATCTGTTGCCAGGCTTTGTCCCAGCCTGGGGACTTTGTCCAGGTAAAGGTAGACTATGACCATTCTCTGAGTCCTTCCTCTCTCCTCAGCAGTTCCGATGCTGGCCACTGTAGCGCTGCACTTTTTTATGAAACAGCCTGCCAAAACATATGTACTCGACAGTTTTTGGGGCATGGCTACTCAATTAAAGAGACACAATATAAGCCTCTGAGGGCTTAGTTCATTGCCCTATTATGGTTCTCTATAGTGCATTCTATTGTTGGTTATATTCTGTTTTTGACTTTTGCTGTGTTTTGACTATTCTCTTTTTTCTTCCCTGACTCGATTTTTGTATTCTCGCTTTTTCTGATCCAGGCCGTCTTTAGCACGGGGAAAATGAGGCAGCTGCCCTAGGCTTATTTACTCCAGGGGGGGCCCAAGGTAGCTGCCCCGTGTGCCCGCTACCCGCAGTTTTTTTTTCTTTTAGGGGCGCCAGAGGGGCCTATCGGGTGGCCCTTTAAGAGCGCGATCGGGCCCCTGTAATATCGGCTGGCTGGGAGGAAGTGTCACTTCCTCCCAATTTCATGCAGAGCGCCACACGGGAGGGACAGAATGGGTGCTGGTAGCTGAGTGTGAAGGTCTGACATTGATCGCACTATCTGGTGATTCACAGTAAACATAGACTCCACTGATCGATTGACTGGTACAGGTTCAGATAAAATTATGCTTGCTGCAAGAGACTATAATTATGACTGTTGTAATGCACCCTGTTCCTAAAAGCCAGTTGCAACTTATAGTTGTGACAGCCATATTCCTTGCTGCAATGTTGAAATAGATGTGTCTTCCAGAGATTGGAGATAGATCACGTATACCCTAGATGCAATTACATTTTTTCAATCCGAGCTCTTGCGTGTTTGGAATTTGCATGCCCCTCTGCGTAGAGTGCTAATAAAAGGGACACACCTGCCCTGTGTTACAGATGACCTCATTCAAATGTACCAGTTTAGAGATTCACTGTGGTCAAAGTTCAAGCGTACTGGCTCCATGAACGATCACTGAGCCTACAGACAATGTCGAAATGCATGCACAAAACAAACAAAAATGGCAAAGAATTGCAATAATGACAGCAGAGGAGATGGCCAGTGATGAACTCAGGAACATGTTGAAACAAGAAGCCATTAGGGAGCATCAAATGGCAAAAACAGGTGGAACACAAACAGACTTACTACAGTGTGACAAGTGCAAAAAGAAGAACTGCACCAACAATCAGGTGCAGACCCACAGTGCTGATGAGCCAATGACAACATTTGTTTTGTGTAATGAGTGTGGTAATCATTGGAAGTTCTGCTGATCCATGACTTCCAGCATTAGCTATTAAATGCTTTACTGTGACATGCTGTATCCCAAGGTACAGGCTTTTAGTGTTACCCCTTGACTCCCGTTTTTTTTTTTTTTTAAATAGTTCTTTATTGGCATGCAACGTTCAGGTACATCTATAGACATTGCATTGTAAGATAAATCATTAGTATAGCATGGATTTAAACATTTGATATGGGTAGGATGCAGGTTATGTACCCTGCTCACATATGTTGGAATTGTACATGTCACAATTAGAGTTTGCTTGAATCAAGACTTTTGCAGTTAAATATGGTTATTTTTTGCCTCTTTCTCCAAACCTACAAATCAAGCATCTTACTTAAACCTCCTATGCTGTCACTCCGCTTTACGTCTCCAAGGTCAACCACACACTATCAGTCCTAATCCACTACTTCACGTCTAAACCTTCCATTGGGGTGGAGCTACATCATGGCTTCCTTCGCCGGCCTCTCTGTCACGAAGCGCTGCATCAGCAGCTTAAGCTCTTACACCCCAGTCTACATCACTAAGTGTCTGGGCCACGGGCAATCCTCAGCGCAGTTACATATATACCTCAATCTGAGTACAAGCTTTCAGTACTCACGCTGTATAAACTTGCATAAAGTGTGTTTTCTTTGAATCCTCTTTTGCCCTCTTTTACAGGCCTACTCGTACGTTGGTTTCGGCACACCTCAACCAACTTTGTTTCTCCTTCTACTTCCCATTACATATTAGATAAATTCCGAGCACAAGTTGGAAGGCCATTTGGCCTGAATTTGTGGGAGGAGTTATGATCCTATATCCTATATAAACCCTACCCCCCTACTTACCTTTGTCATGCAAGCTGTTTGTCCCCACCCACCTACACCCATCTATATTAACAATTCACCTTTGTGGGCCCTCTTTTACAGGCCTACTCGTACGTTGGTTTCGGCACACCTCAACCAACTTTGCTTCTCCTTCTACATCCCATTACATATTAGATAAATTCTGAGCACAAATAACCTTGAGTGTGTTAATAACCTTTAAATATATTTCGTTAGCTCGGTATATAGTATTTTCTCTGTTGGGTGAGCTGCCAATCCCTCTCATTACACGCATGGTGTCTTGTGTTGAACTATTTTGTAAAAAAAAATGTATAATAACATTTTATTAACATTTTCATTCATTAACAGTACCTAGCACTTATCAAGATGTCTAACAAGGCACTTCACTCTACTATATGCATACATGAAACTCTGTATTCGTGCTAGGATGGAAAAGAGGCCCCTGTTCCCGCTCTCCCCCCTAGGTAGTTTCCATTCTTCTCTGTCTCCACAGGGATTCTGTTGTCAATCTAGTTGACCCAGTTGGGCTGTAAAGGGCTTGAGAGGAGGGGAGGGGGTTGTAGTGGATCTGTCATTCAGTCTCTTGGGTCCATCCCTGCGTCTATACGTGGAAGTGGTCTAGAGTATTCTGTATCTTGTCACCCCAGGTAGATATGTCCAGTGGATCAGGTGACCGCTACCATTGGTTGTGTTCCAGGAATTTACACCAAGGTTCCCATGTGTCTGTGTATGTTTGGTAGTTTTTGGAGAGGGAGAAGCAAACCTCTTCCATTATCCTAATGCCCTCTACTTTTTGTATCCATTCCCTAATGGATGGTGGTTTGGCCCTTTTCCATTGTATTGGAATGGTTTGAGTCGCTGCAATGAACATGTGCCTAAGTAGCATTGTGACAGTCCTTGGTAGTGGGGAGGGGAGTAAGTGGAATATGAAGGTTTCAGGTGAGAATGGCAGGCACACCCCTGTGATGCTCTGAATCAGTGTGGATATTCTGGACCAGAATTTTTTCATTTCTGGGCAGGACCACCAGAAATGCCCTGAGTTCCCATCGGCTTGGTGGCATCGCCAGCATAGGCCGGATGTGTTTTTGTACAGTCGTTTGAGCTTGTCCAGGGGTGTAGTGCCATTTAACTATCCTCTTGTAATTGCACTCTTGTGAGGCAAGATTAGTTGAGGATTTGTGGATCTGCAAGAGGATCTGTTTCCAGCTTTCATCTGGAAGGGAGATGTGAAGTTCCTTTTCCAAGCTCGTCCTGGCCATTTTGTTTTGTGGCTCTTGTGTACCTTGGATTAGGGCGTACATGGTGGTGATCAGTTTTCTCCTTAGGGTATGTTGTGGGCATGGCTGTTCAAAACATGTGAGTGTACAATTGCCTTTAGGAGAGAACTTTCCCGTCTGCAGAAAGTGTGTTAGCTGTTTGTAGTGGAATTTTTGTATTATCGTAGGTATTTTGTCTGGGATCAGAGAGTCTAGCGGTTTCATAACCCCGTTGTCTAGGAGTGTGCATAAAGATAGGTGATATCACTTATATGCTGTCCCATCTTCACCCGGTTTGAAGAGGGGGTTGTATGAGACCGGGTAGAGTGGCAATGGGTACGGGGAGATATCTTTGTGGTTTCTAATGTGTGACCACATTCTCAATGTGGGGGTTATGGTCAGGTGTTGTGAATTGCCAAGCAATGCTTTCCCCTATTTGTGCCACGGTACTGTATAGATGGGGACTTGGAAGAACGTGTCCTTTATTGTCACCCATTGTTTACCTGTATTGGTTTCTGTCCAGTCATATATCCTGGCCAGAAGTACTGCCTCGTGGTATGTTTCCATGTTAGGCAGTCCCAGTCCTCCATCGGCCTTCGGTCTAGTCAGTAACGAGTAGGCTAGTCTCGGGTGCTTGTGTGCCCAAGTGAATGTCGTAAATATTTTGCGAATAGTATCGAATAGGGAGCACTTGGATGGAGCACTATGGTAATAGGGAGCACTTGGAGGATGTATAGAATCCTAGGTAGGACATTCATCTTTAATATGTTTATCCTGCAAAACCAGCCAAAGTGTGGTATGTGCCATGTTGGCGATTGAGGGATGAGGGGAAGGAAGTTTCTGTCATATAATTGTGATAGTGTTGCGTGTATTGAGACCCCTAGGTATCTGAGTGCCCCTTTCGCTGGGATGTATGCATTACACACACCGACACATACATACACACACACAAATACACACAGGTACACATACACACTGACACACAAGTATATATACACAGGTACAGGGAGTGCAGAATTATTAGGCAACTTAACAAAAAACAAATATATACCCATTTCAATTATTTATTTTTACCAGTGAAACCAATATAACATTTCAACATTCACAAATTGTCACGACTAGTAATGTGGTCCAGCACGCAGAAACTATGTAAACATATATATAAGTCAGAAAAGGAAAAATAACAGGACAGAGCGTAAACCGGACCTTAGAATGGCCGGACTAATACGCTAGAGACAGAGAATGGTCAAAGGGAAAGCCGAGGTCAAGGAAGCCAGAAAATACTCAATACCGATAAAACAAGCCAAGTCAGGGAAACCAGAGATCAGAATAACCAGGGAAACGCCAAGGATCAGGATACCAGGAAATCAGAAACACGAAAATAGGACTTTCAGGAAACCAGGGAACTGAAACCACAACATGGCAAAGTACTAGGGTGAATTAGGGGTTTAAATACCCCTCTCTAAGCTATGATTGGTCAGAGGGCGACCTCTGACCCCAGAACGTGCGTGTGCGTTGACGTCGTGACGTCACGCACACGTTAGTATAATTCTCGGGGGCGGGGCTATCCATAGACGCAACCACGTGGTCGGCGCCATATTGGATTCGGGCGTGATGCCCGGAAGAACTACACGCGCGGTTCCCGGCTCGCCGACGAGCAGGTAAGCTCGTGTAGTCGGAGCGGTCGTGCCGGTCGGGCACGACCGTGAGGCTCGGCGGGCCGGTGACCGCAACAGTACCCCCCACTCGAAGACCGCGCACCGAGCGGGAAGGACCCGGCTTAAGAGGAAAGCGGTTGTGAAATGACCGGATAAGACGGGGCGCATGGACCCGGTCAGCAGGAACCCAACAACGTTCCTCGGGACCATAACCCTTCCAGTCAACGAGATAGGACAAGACACCTCTGGATAATTTGGAGTCCATGATAGAACGGACTTCGTATTCCTCTTGATCACCCACTACCAAGGGCGGAGGAGGAGTGGATACCCTTGTGTAGCGATTGCAAGTAAGGGGCTTGAGCAGAGACACATGGAAAGTATTCGCTATTCTCATATGAGCTGGTAGTGCCAAAGTATAGGTCACTGGATTAATACGTTGGGTAACTCGAAAGGGACCAATGTACCGAGGGGCAAATTTCATGGACGGGACCTTAAGCTTGATATGTCTTGTGGAGAGCCACACCCTGTCACCTGGAATATAGACAGGATTAGCGCCCCGTTTCTTGTCAGCTTGGACCTTCGCTCGTAATGAGGCTTTTTGCAGAGCTGAATGGACGGAATCCCAAGTATCATGAATCGAATCTAAACGGGTGTTCAAAGCGGGGATTTCTGTGTCTGAGAATGCAGAAGGAAAAACAGTGGGGTGATAACCCTGATTAACAAAGAATGGACTGTGATTAGAAGATTCATGAGTGGCGTTGTTTCTGGCGAACTCAGCCATGGGTAAGAGCTCGTACCAGTTAGATTGATTGGCATTTATAAAGCAACGTAAATAGGCTTCTAAAGACTGATTCGCCCTCTCTGCTGCTCCATTTGTTTGAGGGTGATATGCTGACGAAAAGGAGAGTTCGACGCCCAATTGTTTGCAAAAGGAACGCCAAAACCTAGAAACAAACTGGGTACCTCTGTCAGATACTATGCTTTTGGGTACACCGTGCAACCGAAAGATCTCTCTCAAGAATATTTGAACTAGATCTTGAGCAGATGGTAATTTTTTAAGTGGGACGAAATGTGCCATCTTCGTGAATCTATCAATGACCATAAGGACTGTATTAAACCCGTTTGAACTGGGTAGATCCACAATGAAATCCATGGCCAAGTGGGTCCATGGAGCACTAGGTATGGGCAGTGGTTGTAATAGTCCAGGAGGTGACCTGGGAGGAACTTTAGAAACAGCACATATTTGACATGCCCCAACATAATCTTTGACATCGTTTCTAAGAGCAGGCCACCAAAATCTCCTGGAGATGGCAGAGAGAGTTTTATGGACTCCAGGATGGCCCGCTGTGAGGCTGTCATGGAACAAATCTAGTACCTTCTTTTGAAACTGAGGTGACACATACAGTTTGTCCGGAGGTTTTCCCACAGGTGCCTGAGTTTGATCTGCTATTATGGCACAGAAGAGTGGAGAAGACACTTCGGAAACTGTAGTGGCAATGAGGCATTCAGGAGGTACAATAGGATATATCACCTGTTCCGGAACTTCATCTATCTCAAACTGCCGAGAAAGTGCATCTGCCTTGGTGTTTTTAGTACCAGGTCTGTATGTAATTACGAAATTGAATCGGGAGAGGAACAATGACCACCTAGCCTGACGAGAGGACAGTCTCTTAGTGTCCCCAATATAAGCCAAATTCTTATGATCAGTAAAGATCAAAAGTGGCTCTTTGGAACCTTCCAAGAGATGCCTCCATTCCTTAAGGGCAAGTACAATGGCCAAAAGTTCCCTATTCCCTATGTCGTAATTCCTCTCTGCAGGTGTGAGTTTGCGAGAGTAAAATCCACAGGGATGTAAAGGCGTATCAGGACTCTCTCTTTGAGACAGAATGGCTCCAACTCCTGTCTCTGATGCATCCACCTCTAGGATAAATGGTTTGGATGGATCAGGATGGGTCAGGACAGGTGCTGAGGAAAATAAAGATTTTAATCGTTCAAATGCCTCTCTTGCTTCTTTGGGCCAAGATATACAATTTGCTCCTTTTTTTGTTAAATTGGTTATAGGGGAAATCACGGAGGAAAATCCCCTTATGAATTTGCGGTAGTAATTCGCAAAACCTATATAGCGTTGAGTAGCTTTAAGGCCCTTGGGTAATGGCCACTGTAAGACTGCCTCCAGTTTACGAGGATCCATCTGGAAACCAGACGGAGATATAACGTATCCAAGGAATTATATCTCCGTTTGGTCAAACTGGCATTTCTCCAGTTTACAGTAAAGGCCGTTCTGTAACAGGGTTTTCAGTACAATTCTCACATGTTCGTGATGTGTCTCTAGGTCTGGGGAATAGATGAGAATGTCGTCCAAATACACTAGAACGAACATGTGAAGGTACTCTCTTAGGACATCGTTGATAAAATCCTGGAATACCGCTGGAGCGTTACATAATCCAAACGGCATAACCAGGTATTCGTAATGTCCCATTCTGGTGTTAAATGCGGTCTTCCATTCGTGACCGTCCTTAATTCTGACTAGATTGTAGGCACTTCGGAGATCGAGCTTGGTAAAGACTCGAGCTCCCTTTAATCTGTCGAATAGCTCTGATATAAGGGGAATAGGGTAGGCATTTTTTATGGTAATCCTATTCAAACCCCTATAATCAATACAAGGGCGTAGGTCTCCTTCTTTTTTAGAGACAAAGAAGAATCCAGCCCCGGCTGGTGAGGAGGACCTACGGATATGACCCTTTCTGAGAGCATCCTTAATATATTCCTCCAAACAAAGATTTTCCTGGGGGGACAAGGCATAGACTCCTCCCTTGGGAGGCATAGTCCCTGGTAATAAGTTTATAGTACAGTCATAAGGTCTATGAGGAGGTAACCCTTCTGACTGGACCTTGTTAAATACCTCTTTCAAATCCATATACTGCTGTGGGATTTGTGTGGTCAAGGGAGGTGTAACAGGAACATTAATGGTGCCAATAGGTTGTGGGATTTGCTTAAAGCAAACACCTTTGCATCTCTCACCCCAACTCACAATCTCTCCTTCAATCCAATCCAAACGTGGATTGTGTTTCAGGAGCCAAGGGAAACCGAGTATTATCGGAACTGTAGGTGAAGATATGATTTGAAAGGTAATTTCTTCAGAGTGGAGAATACCCACTGAAACAGTGATTGGCAGAGTTTCGTGTGTGATGAAAGGCTGGGTAAGAGGCCTTCCATCAATGGCCTCGACTGCAATAGGTTTCTCTTTATGTCTTAAGGGCAGGAGATGTTTAGCAGAGAACTCTTTGTCTAGGAAATTCTACGCTGCCCCAGAGTCAATCATAGCCTCACACTGAACAGTAGTGTTCTCGAAAGATAAGGTTACTTTGACCAGGAAACGGTTCTTAGTCAATTTAGGGGACATATACATCACACCTAAGGTCGGTCCCCGTACGTGCCTTAGGTGTGCAAGTTTTCCGGCCGAACCGGGCATGACGATCTTAGATGTCCCTTCTTGCCACAATACATACATAACCCCTCGTTACGTCTGTGTTGTCTCTCTGCCTCAGTGAGTTTAGCACTACCCAATTGCATGGGTTCAGGTTCTGGAAGAGGCGTTTGGCTACTCACCACTGGGTTAGAGAAACGAGGAGCTATGGACAAATTAGAACGTCTGTTACGTTGTTTGTTTTTCTCTCTCTCTCTGAGCCGGTTATCAATGTAGGCAATAAACTCATTAAGGCTAACCGGAAGGTCTCTAGCTGCAGTTTCATCTTGTATATTCTCAGCTGAACCTTCAGAGAAAGCAGCCACCAGACCGCTATTGGTCCAATCAACCTCAGACGCTAATGTCCTGAACTCTATTGCATAATCGGCTACAGAACGACTGCCTTGCCTGATTCTCATAAGGGCTTTGGCAGCGTTCTTCTCCCTGCCTTTAGGTTCAAATGTAGCCTTAAAGGCCGTAAGAAAGGTACTGTAATCACGGGCTATTGCGTCACCACTTTCCCATAAGGGGTTAGCCCAAGTCAAGGCTTTTCCAGTTAATTGGTTCATCAGATAGCCTATTTTAGATCTATCTGTTGGGAATGAACCTGGGGAGGCCTCAAAGTGGTATTCTATTTGGTTTAAAAAACCTCTAAATTCCTTAGAATCACCTCCATAACGAGGGGGCGGTGACAAAGTTATGGACGGTGGTTTATGTGGTGCGGGAACCACTACAGGTGGCGGAACCACAGGTGGTACAGGAGGGACCTCTAAATAGGCAGTCCTCTGGAGCAAGGTCTGAAATGCCTGAGCAAATTGGTCTAACCTGTGGTCCATATCCTCCACCCTATTTTCACAGGCGATCATATGTTTGCATAGTTCTGCAGGATCCATGGCAATGTCGTAATGTCACGACTAGTAATGTGGTCCAGCACGCAGAAACTATGTAAACATATATATAAGTCAGAAAAGGAAAAATAACAGGACAGAGCGTAAACCGGACCTTAGAATGGCCGGACTAATACGCTAGAGACAGAGAATGGTCAAAGGGAAAGCCGAGGTCAAGGAAGCCAGAAAATACTCAATACCGATAAAACAAGCCAAGTCAGGGAAACCAGAGATCAGAATAACCAGGGAAACGCCAAGGATCAGGATACCAGGAAATCAGAAACACGAAAATAGGACTTTCAGGAAACCAGGGAACTGAAACCACGACATGGCAAAGTACTAGGGTGAATTAGGGGGGCGACCTCTGACCCCAGAACGTGCGTGTGCGTTGACGTCGTGACGTCACGCACACGTTAGTATAATTCTCGGGGGCGGGGCTATCCATAGACGCGACCACGTGGTCGGCGCCATATTGGATTCGGGCGTGATGCCCGGAAGAACTACACGCGCGGTTCCCGGCTCGCTGACGAGCAGGTAAGCTCGTGTAGTCGGAGCGGTCGTGCCGGTCGGGCACGACCGTGAGGCTCGGCGGGCCGGTGACCGCAACACAAATATACATTTCTGACATTCAAAAACATAACAAAAACAAATCAGTGACCAATATAGCCACCTTTCTTTGCAAGGACACTCAAAAGCCTGTTATCCATGGATTCTGTCAGTGTTTTGATCTGTTCACCATCAACATTGCGTGCAGCAGCAACCACAGCCTCCCAGACACTGTTCAGAGAGGTGTACTGTTTTCCCTCCTTGTAAATCTCACATTTGATGATGGACCACAGGTTCTCAATGGGGTTCAGATCAGGTGAACAAGGAGGCCATGTCATTAGATTTTCTTCTTTTATACCCTTTCTTGCCAGCCACGCTGTGGAGTACTTGGACGCGTGTGATGGAACATTACAAACACCAACACTTGAATAAAAGTGATATCAGAAATAAGCAAAACAAAAAACAAAACATATTTGGCCACCTTCCTGTCTCCTTACCTTTTGGGTACAGAAAGGTGGCTTCCCTGGGGTCCAGTGGGAGCTTGCTGGCCCAGGCTGATGGGAGTCTGCCATCAGCTTTCTCAGTCCCTCTCCTCCTGTGGTGTGTGCCTCCTCCCCAGTGGCACCGAGGAGGAAGTCATCTGACCTCACTTCCTCCCAGCATGCCACGGAGAAGAAAAGGGATCACAGGGCAGTGTGTGAGGAGGCTAGCTGTGAGTATGTATTCAGCCAACCCACATATTACAGGGGCCTGGTCTAGAGCAGTATTAAAGGGCTGTGGCCCCTGATTACCTCAGGTGCTGCAGGGGGCCCATGGGGAAGCTGCCTTAGGGCCCCCAGGAGTAACTGGGCCCGGGGCAGCTGCCCCTTTTGCCCCTCCTTAAAGACGGCCCTACACACACACACACACACACACAGACTGCCGAGTCCATACACACACACACACACACACATACAGACTGCTGAGTCCATACACACACACAGACTGCTGAGTCCATACACAGACACAGACTGCTGAGTCCATACACACACATACAGACTGCTGAGTCCATACACACACACACATACAGACTGCTGAGTCCATTCACACACACTGCTGAGTCCATACACACAAACATAGAGACTGCTGAGTCCACACACACACACATACAGACTGCTGAGTCCACACACACACACACATACAGACTGCTGAGTCCATACACAGACACATAATGCTGAGTCCATACACACATACACACACACACACACACAGATTACTGAGTCCATACACACATACAGACTGCTGAGTCCATACACAGACACAGACTGCTGAGTCCATACACACAAACATAGAGACTGCTGAGTCCACACACACACACATACAGAATGCTGAGTCCATACACAGACTGCCGAGTCCATACACACATACATACTGCTGAGTCCATACACACACACACACAGACTGCTGAGTCCATACACAGACACAGACTGCTGAGTCCATACACAGACACAGACTGCTGAGTCCATACACAGACACAGACTGCTGAGTCCATACACACAAACATAGAGACTGCTGAGTCCACACACACACACATACAGAATGCTGAGTCCATACACACATACACACACACACACAGATTACTGAGTCCATACACACATACAGACTGCTGAATCCAAACACGCACAGTGCTGAGTCCATACACACTGCTGAGTCCATACATACACACACATACAGACTGCTGAGTCTATACACACACACTGCTGAGTCCATACACACTGCTGAGTCCATACACACTGCTGAGTCCATACACACACACACATACAGACTGCTGAGTCCATACACACACACAAACACAGACTGCTGAGTCTATACACACACACTGCTGAGTCCATACACACACACACACTGCTGAGTCCATACACACATACAGACTGCTGAGTCCATACACACACACTGCTGAATCCATACACACACACTGCTGAATCCATACACACACACTGCTGAATCCATACACATACACAAGCTTCCTCACTAGCAGACAGACAGACACACACACACACACACACAAGCACATTAAGCATACCTGTCACTGGAGCCTGTTGCTGGTGGTCAGGCAGCCATCTTTCATCCTTTCCAGCAGCAGCATGGGCTGCTGCTTAACGGTGGGGGGCGGCGCTTATGTGCGGGGGTGGGGCTTAGTTTGGGGGCGGGGCCTGTGCCAGGGAGCTGCTGGGTGCTGAAAACACCCAGCACTGTTCCAGTTGCTCTGCCCTGCATTCCCTCGGGCTGTCACGCACTGTAACAGCCCGAGGGAATAGAATTTAAACACATGGCCAGCAAGTTGCTGGCATTTGGGGGGACTCAAGGGGGCACAGCATGATGTAGGGGGGCCATGGTCCCCTCTGGCCCCCCCTAGCGACGCCACTGACACTGAGTGACAATCAATTTCACATGCTGTTGTGCAAATGGGATAGACAACAGGTGGAAATTATAGGCAATTAGCAAGACACCCCCAATAAAGGAGTGGTTCTGCAGGTGGTGACCACAGACCACTTCTCAGTTCCTATGCTTCCTGGCTGATGTTTTGGTCACTTTTGAATGCTGGCGGTGCTTTCACTCTAGTGGTAGCATGAGACGGAGTCTACAGCCCACACAAGTGGCTCAGGTAGTGCAGCTCATCCAGGACGGCACACCAATGCGAGCTGTGGCAAGAAGGTTGGCTGTGTCTGTCAGTCCAGAGCATGGAGGCGCTACCAGGGGAGTGCCCCTTTCGCTGGGATGTATGCATTACACACACCGACACATACATACACACACACACACACACACACACAAATACACACAGGTACACATACACACTGACACACAAGTATACATACACAGGTATACATACACACAGAAACACTGACACACAGACAAACACAGCCAGATACACACTGACACAAACACAGCCAGATACACACAAGGACATAAACACAGCCAGATACACACACACACACACATATATGTGTACATTTACATATTTTAATCTCTGCCTTCTAGCAGCTCTTGGACAGCAACTCCCAGCAACCTTGGCCAATATAATGTCTCAACTCAGTTCTTACATACCCTGGTCCAGAATTTGGCAAAAGTGACATTTGGAAATGGTGTACAGCCTTTGATAACACTTGATGCAATAATATGTTAAAATAAATACTTTTTAAATTTATATTTAATAGGGAACTGTCAGGTTCTTCTAGGATTTTTAACATGTACTTATTCCCTGTGTGTTACATTACAAACACCAACACTTGAATAAAAGTGATATCAGAAATAAGCAAAACAAAAAACAAAACATATTTGGCCACCTTCCTGTCTCCTTACCTTTTGGGTACAGAAAGGTGGCTTCCCTGGGGTCCAGTGGGAGCTTGCTGGCCCAGGCTGATGGGAGTCTGCCATCAGCTTTCTCAGTCCCTCTCCTCTCCTCCTGTGGTGTTGTGCCTCCTCCCCAGTGGCACCGAGGAGGAAGTCATCTGACCTCACTTCCTCCCAGCATGCCACAGAGAAGAAAAGGGATCACAGGGCAGTGTGTGAGGAGGCTAGCTGTGAGTATGTATTCAGCCAACCCACATATTACAGGGGCCCGGTCCAGAGCAGTATTAAAGGGCTGTGGCCCCTGATTACCTCAGGTGCTGCAGGGGGCCCATGGGGAAGCTGCCTTAGGGCCCCCAGGAGTAACTGGGCCCGGGGCAGCTGCCCCTTTTGCCCCTCCTTAAAGACGGCCCTACACACACACATACACACACACAGACTGCCGAGTCCATACACACACACACACACACACACACACACACACAGACTGCTGAGTCCATACACACACACACACACACAGACTGCTGAGTCCATACACAGACACAGACTGCTGAGTCCATACACACACATACAGACTGCTGAGTCCATACACACACATACAGACTGCTGAGTCCACACACACACACACACATACAGACTGCTGAGTCCATTCACACACACTGCTGAGACCATACACACACACACTGCTGAGTCCATACACACACACTGCTGAGTCCATACACACACACACAGACTGCTGAGTCCATACACAGACTGCCGAGTCCATACACACATACAGACTGCTGAGTCCATACACACACACACACACACACACACAGACTGTTGAGTCCATACACAGACAGACTTCTGAGTCCATACACACAAACATAGAGACTGCTGAGTCCATACACACACACACACAGACTGCTGAGTCCATACACACACACATACAGACTGCTGAGTCCATACACAGACACAGAATGCTGAGTCCATACACACATACACACAGATTACTGAGTCCATACACACATACAGACTGCTGAATCCATACACGCACAGTGCTGAGTCCATACACACTGCTGAGTCTACACACACACACTGCTGAGTCCATACACACTGCTGAGTCCATACACACACACACTGCTGAGTCCATACACACACACAAACACAGACTGCTGAGTCTATACACACACACTGCTGAGTCCATACACACACACACACTGCTGAGTCCATACACACATACAGACTGCTGAGTCCATACACACATACAGACTGCTGAGTCCATACACACACACTGCTGAATCCATACACACACACAAGCTTCCTCACTAGCAGACAGACAGACACACACACACACACACACAAGCACATTAAGCATACCTGTCACTGGAGCCTGTTGCTGGTGGTCAGGCAGCCATCTTTCATCCTTTCCAGCAGCAGCATGGGCTGCTGCTTAACGGTGGGGGCGGCGCTTATGTGCGGGGGTGGGGCTTAGTTTGGGGGCGGGGCCTGTGCCAGGGAGCTGCTGGGTGCTGAAAACACCCAGCACTGTTCCAGCTGCTCTGCCCTGCATTCCCTCGGGCTGTCACGCACTGTAACAGCCCGAGGGAATAGAATTTAAACACATGGCCAGCAAGTTGCTGGCATTTGGGGGGACTCAAGGGGGCACAGCATGATGTAGGGGGGCCATGGCCCCCTCTGGCCCCCCCTAGCGACGCCACTGACACTGAGTGACAATCAATTTCACATGCTGTTGTGCAAATGGGATAGACAACAGGTGGAAATTATAGGCAATTAGCAAGACACCCCCAATAAAGGAGTGGTTCTGCAGGTGGTGACCACAGACCACTTCTCAGTTCCTATGCTTCCTGGCTGATGTTTTGGTCACTTTTGAATGCTGGCGGTGCTTTCACTCTAGTGGTAGCATGAGACGGAGTCTACAGCCCACACAAGTGGCTCAGGTAGTGCAGCTCATCCAGGACGGCACACCAATGCGAGCTGTGGCAAGAAGGTTGGCTGTGTCTGTCAGTCCAGAGCATGGAGGCGCTACCAGGGGACAGGCCAGTACTTCAGGAGACGTGGAGGAGGCCGTAGGAGGGCAACAACCCAGCAGCAGGACAGCTACCTCCGCCTTTGTGCAAGGAGGAAGTACTGCCAGAGCCCTGCAAAACGACCTCCAGTAGGCCACAAATGTGCATGTGTCTGCTCAAATGTTCAGAAACAGACTCCATGAGGGTGGTATGAGGGCCCGACGTCCACAGATGGGGGTTGTGCTTACAGCCCAACACCGTGCAGGACGTTTGGCATTTGCCAAAGAACACCAAGATTGGCAAATTCGCCACTGGCATCCTGTGCTCTTCACAGATGAAAGCAGGTTCCCACTGAGCACATGTGACAGACGTGACAGAGTCTGGAGACGCCGTGGAGAACATTCTGCTGCCTGCAACATCCTCCAGCATGACCGGTTTGGCAGTGGGTCAGTAATGGTGTGGGGTGGCATTTCTTTGGGGGGCCTCCATGTGCTCGCCAGAGGTAGCTTGACTGCCATTAGGTACCGAGATGAGATCCTCAGACCCCTTGTGAGACCATATGCTCTTGCGGTTGGCCCTGGGTTCCTCCTAATGCAAGACAATGCTAGACCTCATGTGGCTGTAGTGTGTCAGCAGTTCCTGCAAGACGAAGGCATTGATGCTATGGACTGGGCCGCCCGTTCCCCAGACCTGAATCCAATTGAGCACATCTGGGACATCATGTCTTGCTCCATCCACCAACGTCACGTTGCACCACAGACTGTCCAGGAGTTGGCAGATGCTTTAGTCCAGGTCTGGGAGGAGATCCCTCTGGAGACCATCCGCCACCTCATCAGGATCATGCACAGGCGTTGTAAGTAGGTCATACAGGCACTTGGAGGCCACACACACTACTGAGCCTCATTTTGACTTGTTTTAAGGACATTACATCAAAGTTGGATCAGCCTGTAGTGTGTTTTTCCACTTTAATTTTGAGTGTGACAAATCCAGACCTCCATGGGTTGAAAAGTTTGATTTCCATTTTTTTATTTTTGTGTGATTTTGTTGTCAGCACATTGAACTATGTAAAGAACAAAGTATTTCAGAAGAATATTTAATTCATTCAGATCTAGGATGTGTTATTTTTGTGTTCTCTGTATTTTTTGAGCAGTGTATATCAAATATCACATCATGAATCATAAGACTATAATGTTCTAGAAACAATAAGATAATGAAATAAAATCATGCCCAGGAATAAAGAAAAACATCAACATATACATACTCTTAATTAGGCAATGGTACATTAACTTACTATTCCAGATCAAGTCTATATCAACCAAAAAAGAAAGGGAAGTGGGAGGGAGTAGCAAAATCTGGGAATTTTATTTAGACACAGCATCTCATATTAAGCTAGTTCAAAGCTGATGTGAAAAATAACTAAGTGAAGGTAAAAAAAAATCTTGAAAAGTCGATAACAAGGACCAGTCCATTGCTTTAATAATATCTTATAGATGACATCCCAAGCTGGAAGCTTTGGTGGCCATGGCCTCTCTAACAGAGTCGTAGGGGAAAATGGACATATCAACGCCTGCCAAAGACAATAACCATTTGACTCAATGAGCTAAAGTAGGCATGGAAACTGGACAATGAGATTGACAAAAGGAGACAATAAGGAATATTCTGATGACATATGAAAAATCCTGTATGTCGCTCATAAGCCTTCAGACACAAAATGGGCAAAAATTTGGTGTTTCCGGAGAGGACGGATAAAAAAAAAACTATTTTGTTATGGTTAGACCTATTATCTAGTGAGTCCGAAGTAGACTCACAACCCTCCACCTCCACCACAAACGAACAAAGTAGAGGAATCCTTAAAAAAGGGGTAACTTTTTTAGAAAAGCAGGGGGAAGGTCGCCCCCAACTAAGACCAAGACCCAAGAGACAGTACAATCAGAGGAATCTATTCAAAATAAAAAATCAAGTGGTTAACTAATCCAAGCATAAGTTAACACAGCCTGAATTGGACCTACTGGGCAAAGGATTATCCTTTATACCGACCCCATGTCTTGATAAATTCACGTGGGTAAAAGATATTCATCTATTCGCTCGCAAACTCCTTCTACACAAAAATCATCTCCTTATTGAGGAGAGGAAAGCCAAAGCCCTAGGTCTGGACCCCAGGGATTATCAAATGATCATGTTGTTAGCAGATCTTCTAGAGGAAAATGATAGTGGTGAACGACTATCACATCCTCTCACTAATTTGAAGAAAAAAAGTCAATACTGCCCAAAACTCGGTGATTCAAAATACATCGAAACCTTCGTCGAATTAGTGAGTAATGAGATTGAAAAAATTGAACCCTCTGATTTAGATCTGAAACCGAACTCCAACCTAACCACAGCAGAGCTAAAGGCCCTAAATTCCCTAAGGGAAAATAAGGAACTCACGATCAAACCATCTGATAAAGGCGGTAATGTCGTAATCATTGACACTACCAACTATGTAGAGATGACAAAGAAAATACTAACTGATGAAAATACTTATAAGGTAATTCAATATGACCCAACAAAAAAATTTCAAGATGAACTTAAAATGATTTTACAAATCGGATTGAATGACAAACTCATCTCTAGAAATGA
This sequence comes from Pelobates fuscus, assembly GCF_036172605.1. Lineage (NCBI taxonomy): Eukaryota > Metazoa > Chordata > Amphibia > Anura > Pelobatidae > Pelobates > Pelobates fuscus. Next base: position 130,981,344 of record NC_086317.1, read on the forward strand.
ATATGACTTTATTTTAAGTGACAGCCCACGTATTGCCACCTTCTACAGTCTCCCTAAGATACACAAACAGTACAATATCTTAACTGGGAGACCAATAGTCTCTGGGAATAACAACTTGACCCAGAATGCTAGTATCTACTTGGACCAAATTTTGAAACCGCTAGCCACTAGACTCCCATCGTATCTAAGGGATACAAAACAAACCCTATCAGAATTGACTAAAATCCAGATGCCGCCACACTCCATGCTGTGTAGTTTGGATGTGGAGTCCCTCTATAGTTCTATTCCCCACGCCTTGGGTCTTAAACACACCAGCTACTACCTACGAAACAGAGGCACACACCTAGACCAACATAGTGACTTCACAGTTCAACTACTCAAATTCATCTTGACACACAACTTCTTTCTCTTTGATGGAGTATACTACCACCAAGTGCAGGGAACTGCGATGGGGACGCCTTGCGCGCCCTCCTACGCTAACCTGCACTTGGGTTGGTGGGAGGAAAAAATTGTGTTCTCAGATCCCACAAAAGATCTAGATCGATGCATCTATTACTGGAAAAGGTATATAGATAACATCGTGATTATATGGACAGGCACCTCTGAACAGTTTTTCTGCTTTGTACAGACACTTAATATTAATGAATTGAACCTAAAATTTACAACTGAAATAGGAAGTCCCACCCTGACCTTTTTAGACCTCACTCTCATTCCAAATTCCAATGGAACTATAAAAACGAATTTATTCAGGAAAAGCACGGCTACAAACAGCCTACTTAACTGGAAGAGTTATCATCCCTCCGCTCAGAAAAAGGGGATTCCCATTGGACAATACTTGCGCCTTAGGCGTAATTGCACAGATATTGAGGACTTCAAAATAAAGGCCAGAGAACTGCGTACCATGTTCAGATCTAAGGGATACCCTAATAAATATCTAAAGAGGGCCTACCACAGAGCCCTCCTGGTAGAACGAGAGAACCTAATAAGAGAAGAAACCCCCTCCTATAAGAGGAAGGAGCTAGATATTAAGCAACTCAGATGTGTAGCCACATATGACGCAGGATGGGATTATGTGAGATCCATCATGCAGAGATTCTGGCCCCTGCTCAAGCAGGACGAGCATCTGAGGGAAATCATTCCAACACAAGTCTCCCTAGTAGCAAGGAGAGGCAAGAATCTCAAAGATTCCCTTATACATAGCCACTTTCAGAGAACGGCGACACCTATGCACTGGCTATCCAACAACCTCAAAGGCACCTACAAGTGTGGCAGGTGCAAAGCTTGCGAGTTCATTAAAAAAGACTCTAAAACTTTCAGTAATAGCTCCAAAAGTCTGTCTTTCGACCCCCCCTCCTTCTTCAACTGCAACTCAAAAGGCTTGGTCTACCTAATCACCTGCCAATGCCCAATGTCCTACGTTGGAAAGACGTTCCGCCCCTTTAGGAGAAGAATTTTATAACATGTCAATTCAGTGAGAACAACGAGACACATAGAAACCACGGTCTCTAGACATGTTAAAAATGCACACGGGGGAGATCTCTCCGTTCTAAAGTTCCAAGGCATAGAACTCATTAAACAGAACCAAAGGAAGGGCAATTGTGCCAAAGCATTAGGAAGAGGGAGTGTTATTGGATTTATCGATTACAAACCTTGTCTCCGAATGGATTGAATGAAGGCTTCACTTATTCACCATTCATTACATGATCTCTAAATATGAAGATTAACAACTTTTAAATAATTAGCACTATACACAATCACTAGACACTTCAGCACGATTCTGACACATCAATATATTTCAATATTTTACCTCTAATAAACAGATGTACTTTCATCTTACTGCCAAATTATAATTGGATGATAGAGGATCAACTCTTTTGAGAGTATGAAGCATCATGTCAACTCTGACTTGGACACTGCAGACTGTTTCCTAACCAACCCAGCTCTGTCATTAATTCATCAGGACATGGAGGTAACCCTAAATAGATTGACCCTTATGTCACTTTAAGGACTATAATGCCTTCCCCACTGATCCTTGATGACATCATGCAGAGCAAACAAAACCAGTACCAGTATCATCTAGACAGAGTTCACTCTAAATGCCTCATCACTTGTGGTGGGATAAAATAGATTTATTACAGTGTGGATAAACCTCAATTAAAGCTTCAATGATCATCTAAATAGATTGAGCCTTGTGTCACTTTAAAGATTACAATGTCTTCCCCACTGATCCCTTGATCACAGTATGTAGAGCAAATACAATCAGTATCAATAATAGATTTGAAACAGTGTGGACAAATAACAATTAATACATTGATGCTTCAATGATCATCTACTCCATATCCTCTGCTGAGATGTGATCATATCTCTGATTAGATGTGATTTACTCAAATCGGCAGACAGAGGATGATAAAGGGTCAGTTTTCACCCCTATCATCCATCAGATGGCGATTACACAGTTAACAGTCAATCAAATGACGTCCTCTATGAACCCCTCCCATGTCTCCCATCACGGATTACGTGGGACGGCACGTCACTGGTGACGCGGGATTCTCCTGGAACGTCATCATGACGATAGGGGAATCCTGCATTTGATTGGCCAAGAGGTATTTAAAGGTTCCGGCTTTTTCGATGGCAATCAGCCCCTGACGAAGGTGTCATTGCACACTGAAACGCGCGTCGGGCTTCAGCTCGCTCTCTTCACTCACTTTTCTTTTCACTAAGGGACACCTGTATTTCACTATGGGTATTTAGACCCATTTTCAGTTCACACTGTGTGCTCTTTCCTAGATAGCACGGCAATGGAGGTTTAGGCAGAGGAACTACCGCATCAGTTAGGCTTAGCGCAGAACCCCCTCGAAGGTGTTACAGGAGAACCAGGGACTAGCTTAGAGAATTTCTTTTTAAGAACTCCTTCTCTGTCCCGCTTTTCTTTACGCTATTATAGCTAATCTCTCCTGGATAGAAGCCAATATTTATGAGTTAATGCTGATTTATGTGAAACATACACCTATATCACTATAGTGATTTATGTGCAACACATCTCTATATCTATATATTAGATCCAAACATTACTCTATCCTGCGCAGGCTCTTGCCTAAACCTATAGATTTAAAGGGATGCTCCCTGCCCATGGCTCCAATATATAATAGGTGAAGTATCACTATTGTTTAATTTCATTAGCCAGAATTGGGGGAGACTCAATACAGTATTCCTTTGTTTACTTTATTTTAAAAGGACCCAATAAAGAGATTTTTTATTTTACATATTTTTCTACAAAGGACACCTGTTAAACTAATAAGAAGCATACAATCCTGCTTCTTATTATTTTTGTCCCTTCTCTATATTTGCCACACCTTCTAGGACTGGTGGGTTAGCTTTCTATATAAGTTGTTTTATTCTTGAATTTGCCAGCAGCAGATCTCTCCTAGGGGAGACTCCCTCTGTTCTTTCTATAAAAATAAGGTTAAACCTAACTCCCTCCGGAACGAAAGATCAATCATGGAAATCCAAAAAATCATGGAAAAAGATCAATCATGGAAATCCCAAAAATGTAGAACCACACTGACATCCAAAAGCCAGAAAAGGCATATTATAGAGTAGCAGGAGCCCTAGAGAAGCAAATACATTTAAGCTGTCGGCAAACAAAGAGATGATGACCAATAGGAATGCCTTCTAGACTTTGGTGACTGGTGGGAATCGCCGACCTATAAAGATTAATCATCCGATAAGGGGTTAGTCAGGAATTGATGCCATAGAAGCTTATATGGGATCCACGTTATTTCCCACTTGTCATGGCTCTCACTTTGAAATCCAGACGTGGTCACCCCAGAAGTGGGGTGAACATGAGGCCTTATGCATCCCAAACCTGTGTTCCTGCCTCTAAGCCACTATTTAAGCTCATGTCTTATCTGCAGCACTAGGAGGCTGGACTTCACCAGTGGCTCTCACCTGCCTACCTAAGCCCACATGAATCAGATCAGTATTAGCTGGGTATTTTATTATTTATGTATTTATTTATTATTAGCTGCCTCGCCCTGGGAACTTTGTCAGTTCATTGACTCTGGTTCTGCGGTCTGGTTCCTGTTTCTGAGTATCCAGATCGTGTGTTCTCCAGTTTGTTCCTGGGTCCTGGCCTCGGCTCTTCTATTCGATTTCTCTGACCTCTGGCCTCCCCTGCTACGGGTTTCCCAGACTACTCTTCTGCTTGTCCTTGCCTGTACTGCGACTTGGAGTATATCCCTGCACAGCCCCCGTGCACAGACTCACAGGTCAGGTGAATTCTTACCTGACCACCTTGGTCTGTGTCTATTTGCAATGGTGAGCATATATCTCTGCCTACCGGACTCCCAACTAAGGTAAGCCATGACACCACTCACCAGGTGTTCTAAACTAAGTGATAAGATTGCCTAAGAGCAAGGCAGCACAACCGATTTTGGGCAAACACCATTCTATAAGGACTCTCTAACAACGCAAGTGGAATCTTTAGCTGTATCCATATCTGACCATGGTTCCCCTTAACCTTAGATTAAAAAAGAGTTAACCCCCACAAAGATGGCCTTGATACCTAAAATAATGACCCCACATATGTTGCCCAGGCTTTTAACAGCCTTGGCGTTCCCCAGAATTAGGCCACGATTGCAGGGGAGATCCTCAAATATACTCACAAATCACACACATTGGTTTCCACACTCAAAAGGGTATGTGAGAGCAGTGGTGCCCTACTTAGCGAGCCATGGAGAAAATGGTTGAATACCACAAGACTCACTTCCCCGAACAAGCTCTTCCCTACCATGTCGTTAATATCATACACCTACAATGACTTGTTATCCATATGTAATGCTGACACAGTTTATTGAATTGTATTATTTACTCAAAAAATAAACAAATAAAGACTGTCAAAAAATAAATAAAAAGATTGTCTGGTGCCAGGTGCCCATGCATCTGCAAGAAGTTGGAGAGTTGATTGCGGAACTCCCTCGATCAACCAGGGAACTTTGGTTGACCAACTTGTGTGAGTTTCCGTCTGGATCAATGAGGATTGCAGATATATCCATCAGCAACCTGGGATGGTTGATAGACAACTCTAGAAGTTGAGGGAACCATGGTTGAGATCACCACAACAATGTTATCAGTACCAGAAAATTCCCCTGAAGGCAGAGGTGAAGGAGCACTCTCCAAATAAGGTAGGTGGGAGGTCAGTGGTGTATCCTGGTTTTGTGCTGCCCTAGGCAGGACAAAACTCAGACGCCCCCCTCCCGCCCACGCCACCCCCACCCAACCCTCCCCCCCCCCGCCCGCGCCACCCCCACCCAACCCTTCCCCCGTCCCGCCTTCTAAATACACACACACAAACATTCACTGACAAATACGCATACACTAGGTAACAGAAACACACACACACACTAACACACACACTCACTAGCAGATACACACACACACTCACACTACGGGACACACACACAGTCTAACACACAAACACACTAACATACACACACACACACTAACACACACACTGACACACACACACACACACACACACTGACACACACACACACTAACAGACACACACACACTAACAGACACACACAGACACACTAACAGACACACACAGACATACACACACACTAACAGACATACACACACACTAACAAACACACACTTACAGACATACACACACACACACACACACACACAGACACACTAACAGACATACACAGACATACAAACACACTCACTCACTCACATATTTAATAAAAAATTTTTTTTTAAAGTTAACCCCCCCAGCCTCCTTACCTTTGGGAATGCTGGGGGGGTATCTGTCTCCCTGGTGGTCCAGTGGCTGCTGGGCAGTGCGGGTGGGTGGGCGGGCGGCGAGGGAGCACTTCCTCTGAGCTGTCTGCTCAGCTCCCTCGCGCGCCGCAGAGTGATGCTGGGAGGCGGAGCCGGAATATGACGTCATATTCCGGCTCCCAGCCTCACTCTGCGGCTGAGCAGACAGCTCAGAGGAAGTGCTCCCTCGCCGCCCGCCCACCCACCTGCACTGCCCAGCAGCCCGCCGGCCGCCCAGCATGCCTTGTTAGCCGCAAGGCTAACAAGACATTTGCCTTGGGCATTTGGGGGCGGCTTTTTTTGCCGCCCCCTGAAAAATGCCGCCCAAGGCAAATGCCTTGTTTGCCTTGCGGCTAATACGCCCCTGTGGGAGGTAACAAATACTGCATCACTAGTCCACTCTTGAAGAAACGTGTCCACTGGTCTCCAGCGGAAGAATGGTGGGAGATAAACAGGTCGATATCCAATAGGCCCCAAAGATGAGCGTTCATGAGAAACAGGGATCAATGTAGATGCCAGTCTCCAGAATCTCTGAGGTATTGTGAGTTCCAGTTTGCTGCAGTGCTAGACAATTTCAGAATGTGTTCTGCCACAATTGAAATATTGTGTAAAAAACAATAATGCCAGAATTCTCGAGTAGGCACCACCAAGGTCCTGGACCTCGTGCCTCCCAGATGATTTATGTACCGAACAGCTAATACACTGTCCATCTTGAGAAGGAATGACCAAGAAGCTGTTGGAGGGTTAAGGCTTTAGATGGCAAACAATCCCACTAACAGCTCTAGTCACTTGATATGTAAAACGGATTAATTTATGAATAAAGTGTTGTAAACACATAGATTACCAATATCTATCCTGTGGAGGGGACTTTTCACTATATGTTCAATGTAATTTCTTTTTTTTTTTTGTAAATATGTGTGTATTGAAGTATTTTGTTGTTCATTTTGTTAGTCAACTTTGAATAAACTTCGATTGGGACACGCAGGTCCCGACAATCTAGTACATTAACGGTAGCATGTAAAAACTGTATACTATCATAACAATTAAGGCGACACGCAGGTCACCGTATTACATGAGTAATGATTTTATTACTTCTGTTCAGAATGGCATCTAAATGTTAAAGGAAACAATGACTTAAAGCAGACAGTATGTATAAACTTAACAAACAATGCTTTTCTAAAAATCTTAACATTCTGTTTTCCCCCCGTCCATGCCTGATCCCCCCCACCAGCTCCCCCCCTCCCCCCCCCCACGTGTAGTTGGTCAGATCCAGTGGTGTACCACTGGGAGTATCAAGTGAGGCAGTTGGATATGGTTTTCATAGCTTTGCATAAGGAGACGTGTAGATTGTTATAGGTCATGGGTACCAGTTTAGCGACCTGTCCAACCATATCCGACACAGGGGCCTAATGATGTTAGGCGTAAGGTGTGGTTCGGGGCCCGCAGAGTGTGGCAAGCATTTCAGATGGGGTCATGTATCTAGCCCTACTTGATCTTGGGTGGGCAGGCGTCAAGTTGCCGTTGCAGTGGGAGTGGCTACACGAGGTGCAGTTTACCACCAGGCGGGGTCAGGAGGGTAGTTGTTATGGCCTTATCACCATGCATTCTCTGGGATGTATGAAGCATCCACTTCCCCCTTCCCCTCCCCCTCTCCCCTCCCCTCCCCCTCTCCCCTCCCCTCACCGGTATTTACCAGCGGGTGGTATGCGGTGCCATGAAGGATAGCTTTGCTTGGGAATTGATGTGTCCCACCAATGGGGTGTTCGTGTGTTTGGCTGGTACCGGGGCATCCGGTGCATGGAGCAGGGCTAGTGTAAGGTCAGTAGGTCATCTGTTCCCCTATCTGTTCCAGCTGCCTAAGTGACTGCTGTCGGGTCACGTGTTTACTGGGGTCAATAGCCAGTGTGTTCCCTCTATTCGCTCATCCTCTAAGGTCCTCAGTATCTGGGGGGCCGTCTCTTGACCAGTCGAGCTTCTGATTCGTGTGCGTGTGTCTATTCAGGCGATCTTAGGTACTAGGATGTGCGTGTGGTATGTGGTGTGGCATGTGTCCCATATGTTCCGCTCTCCGTCTCCCCGTATGCCAGCTGTCTCCTGTGTGGGTTAGTGCGGGTTTAGTCGCGCATGTGTGACATTGGTTACCAGTACGGCATTTTATGCTATAAGATAATGGTCATCTCCCTACGCGCGCTCTATGCAAATCTGGTGTCTCCGTTCGCGGATGGTGTTCCCCCCGTTCCCGTCTCCCATGTACCAACTCCTAACAGTAGTGAGGTCTCCGCTCCAGTCCCGCAGGGGTCCCCGCTCGCCTGTCCCCCAGCCTCTGGGTGAGGTTAGGGTGGGCTAGTGCAAAAGTGGAGGAGTTGTATCTGACAAGTCCGGGCCCCGTATTCCCACACCCCTCCTAGTCAACATCTGCATTTTGCGAGCGGTATAAGAACCAGGGTCCCCATTGTTCCGTGTGCTTTTCTTGTTTGCCCAGCAGGTTTGCTATTGTGGATTCGGCTTTTTGCACATCGTCCACTTTGCGTCTCCATTGTCCGATTGTCGGCGGGTGCGTCTTTTTCCACAGCAATGGTATCAGTGTCTTCACCGCGTTTAAGAGGTGTCGAAGGATCGATTTTTTATATACTGAGAGCGTTTTATCTGTGTGGTGCAGTAAGGCTAGGTCTGCTGTCAGGTTCGAGGGTTCGCCAAGTATCTTTTGTATTTCCTCCCCAACTTTCTGCCAGTATGGCTTAATACCGTCGCATTCCCACCAGATATGCTGGAGGGTCCCGGTCGCAGTCTCGCATCTCCAGCATGTGTTTGGTATCTCCGAGCTGATTCGGTGTAACAATGATGGGGTGCGGTACCAGTGAGACAGCAATTTGTAATTTGTCTCCTGGTATTGTGAGCTAGTTGAGCTCTTATGTTGTAGCAGTAGTATTTGCTCCCATTGACTTTCCGTGTACTCTTTGTCTAGGACGTCTTCCCAGCGCCTCTTGAAAGTATCTTTCCTCTCTCTCTCGCCCGTCGCCAACCGCTGGTACATTATGGAGACTGTGCCATCCGCCTCGGGAGTCTGGAAGCATAGCTTTTCAAACCACGATATGTCTCTATGTAGTCTGTTTTTATGCGGCAAGTTGTGGTAAAAGTGTTTTAGTTGGGCATAATGAAATTGGTGCATCATCGTGGGCCTCTCTTCTTCCGACAGGTCCTGTAGCGTCTTCATCCCTCTATCTGTTACAGCCATATGTATCGGTATGAACCCATCTTGGTTAGTTAGTGGCCATGCGGGTGGCGGTATTCCATCGCCTATGTATGTGTTATGAGCGATGGGGATCAGGGGGCTCGGGGTGGGCGAGATATAGGATGTTTTTCTCAATCGGGTCCACGTCGTAAGGGTCTGGGTGATGGGTGAGTCCTCCCCGAGGTCCTTTTTGGCGTCAGCTTCCTTGTGCCAGAGGAAGAGGTGGAGATGGTTGTTCGCAAGTTCCCTGCCTAAGGAGATCCATCGTTTATGAGGGGTCGCCAAGTGTAGTTCCCTGATGCGTTGTAGGACCGTGGCTTGGTAGTACTTGTGGAGGTTAGGCAGGGCCAGGCCTCCCCATGGTTTGGGAAGGCAGAGTGTGTCATGTTTAATTCTGGCTCTATCTCCTCTCCATATATATCTGAGGAACGCTGTTCGGAGGGTTTTAAAGAATGCCGGTGGGATTGTGCGAGGTATGGTGTGGAACTTGTATAATATCCTCGGAAGGACGTTCATTTTAATGACTGCTATACGACCTTGCCAGGAGATGTGGTTGTAGTTCCATCTCTTAAGGTCGTCGAGGATGTCTGTCAGGAGGGGCGTGTAGTTATGTGCATATAGGTCCCTAGCCTCAGGTGTGACCCGGAGCCCGAGATATGACATATATTCTGTGCACCAGTGGAACGGGAACCGGTGTTGCAAGGTAGCGCATTCCTCACCTCGTACCGTCACATTCAAGACCTCGCATTTAGGTAGGTTGAGCTTAAGCCCCGATAGTGCTCCATATAAGTGGAATTCGCTCATGAGTTGTGGGAGCGACTCAAGGGGTTCGGCTAAGAAGAACAGCATGTCGTCCGCGTAGGCGGCCACTTTGTGTTCTTGTGTCTTGTGTGTAAGGCCCAAGATCCGGGGGTTGTTACGGATTTTATCAAGGAACGGTTCCAGGGTAAGCGCGAACAAGAGCGGTGAGAGTGGGCACCCCTGCCTGGTTCCATTTCGAATCTCGAAACTGTCTGTGAGAGCTCCGTTCACCCTGACTCTGGCGTTCGGTCGATGGTATAGCGTCTGGATCCACGTCAGCATTCCCTCCCCGACTCCAACCCTCCTCAGCGTCTCCATCATAAAGTGCCAGTTCACCCTGTCGAATGCTTTTTCCGCATCCGTGGGTAGCAGAAGTAGCTTTTTCTTCAGGTGTTTTGCCAGGTGTTGTATCATAAAGAGCCGGAGCGTACTATCCCTGGCTTCTCTGCCCGGGATGAAGCCTGTCTGGTCAGGGGACGTCAAAATTGAGCTGTTGCACTCCAGATTGAGCGGCCTCCAGAAATTGTACAGCTCAGCTACTGGCCCCATAAAATCCAAGAATTTTTAAGGATAACTCAAGACCCTTCCTGAGCCCCTAATATGTTTTACCCAAAAATTGGGTAATCTGGGGATGGACCTCAGTGGTCTTGCAAGCTTGATCCTGGACTATAGGACAGGGACACTCCACTCTCAGTTTATTGTGTGTTTTATTAGATAAGGATTTGCAGAGGCCTATAACTAGGTATTGCAAAAGCAATATGTTCTGGCACTTCCAATTCCGCAGAATACATGTGGTGTAAATCTTCTGGACCAAATAGGGGAACACTCTGAGGATGCACCATACCACCACTCCCATCGCAGAGAAGTCGCTGCAGTAGAAGTAGACTTACTGGAAGTTAGAGGAATTGGTTTGAAAGCCATATCTGACTCATTCAAAGCCGCCTCCTAATAAGAATCCAAATAGGAATCTTCAGATCTAGCCTCATTCTCCTCATCATGGACATCTGAGTCCATCAAGGGCCAATTTTTCCCAGCCAAGAGGTATTTTTCAAGGTGGAAGTGTGCCATCTTTGACAGTCACAGAACTATCCATCTATACAGGGGTTACCCTGTCACGCGTCAGAGAAACCGACAAATGTGTTGTTTTTGCCTTGCAACCCTCCAGTGCAGGCTTAGGCTCTGCTCTCCCTGGGGCTTCAGCATAGGCAGGTGGTACTTGAAGAGCATGCAAAACCTTTAGATTGAAATATAGAGGAAGACATAGCATTGAGGACACCGGGGTGCTACTGAAGGACTTACACATCATGTTGTCCAGTAAAACATGAAACTCCTCTGATGCTAAAGGATTAGCAGTTTCCACACACACAAGGGTTAGGGGAACCCATCAACTAAAAAAAAAAAACAGAATGCCAGAGAAGCCATTACCACCAGTCTGCATAGCAACAAGAGAGACACTAAATCTAGGGAGGAACAAGCCAACAGAGAAGAACACCCAGAGACCACAAAATAAGTGCACTAAAATACTAAAGTACCCTTAGGTAGAGAGCAGACTGGATTGAGTAGCCTTGACTGCACATCCTAAATAAGAGGAAGTAAAAAAACTGTAAATGGTAAACTGCAACACTCACACAAGGGGAGGAAACAGAAAGGAGCCATCGGTCTGCCAACATAGGGATGCCGCACTGAAAATAAGTGGGGAACCGCCCATGAAGTAGTATCATTTGTGTGCAATTCGGGTCTTGTGAGACTTCGAGTACGCTAAGACACAAATTCCACCAATAATATGGCCAGCATGAACTCAAATCGCAAGTTTGCTTGCGCAGCAGCCAAAGCACTTAGAAATAGGATGTGGTAGAGGTAAAGGAGGTGGCAGTGATTGGCAAGTTCAAGGGGACAGGAAAGAGAGGCAGCTGTCTGCCGCTCCCTTCAATCTGCCGCTCAGGAGAGGAAAGTTGAAGGGAGCACTACCACTAGAGCAAAATTCCCCAAGAAGGTAGTAAAACTGTTAGGGAAAGCACACATAAAATTGGCCTATTGTTTGCAAGCTGGGTAGGAAATAAATAATGCACCAACTACCACAAATTCTTCAAATGCAACTATAGTTAATAGTAATGAAAGCAGAGATATTTAACTGGCCTGAGTGAGCAGCAAAGAAAGACGTGTTGCTGTGAGTGGAATGTGACATTATAGCTTATACCCCGTTATGATTGTTTTATGCGTTGCTAAGCATTAGTGATGTACCGAACTGTCCGCCGGCGAACAGTTCCTGGCGAAATTAGCGTGTTCGCGTTCGCCGCGGCGGGCGGACACATGCGCAGTTCGATCCGCCCCCTATTCGTCATCATTGGGCAAACTTTGACCCTGTGCCTCTCGGTCAGCAGACACATTCCAGCCAATCAGCAGCACTCCCTCCCTTCCACACCCTCCAACCTCCCTCCCAGCATCCATTTTCGATTCATTCGGAAGATGCATGCTTAGTGAGAGGAGGGAAAGTTTAGCTGCTGCTGATTAGATAGGGAAATTGATAGCTAGGCTATGGTATTCAGTGTCCACTACAATCCTGAAGGACTCATCTGATCTCTGCTGTAAGGACAGCACCCCAAAAGCCATTTTTAGGGCTATAACATCAGGCTGCTTTTTTTTTTTTTTTTTTCCTGTGTAATGTAATTGCAGGTGCCTGCCTGCCAGCTTCTGTGTGAGGTTCACATTGGATACTGTGCCTATTTGCCCAGTGCCACCACTCATATCTGTTTTAACAATAGGTTAAGCTTTACATTTAAAATAAATTTTTTTTTTTCACTGTAATAGAAGAGCAGTTGCCTGCCTGCCAGCTTCTGTGTGAGGTTGGATGCCTTGCCCATTTGCACAGTCAGTGCCACCACTCATATCTGTTTTAACAATTGGTTAAGCTTTAGATTTAAAATAAATAATTTTTTTTCACTGTAATAGAAGAGCAGTTGCCTGCCTGCCAGCTTCTGTGTGAGGTTGGATGCCTTGCCCATTTGCACAGTCAGTGCCACCACTCATATCTGTTTTAACAATTGGTTAAGCTTTAGATTTAAAATAAATAAAAAAATTTCACTGTAATAGAAGAGCAGTTGCCTGCCTGCCAGCTTCTGTGTGAGGTTGGATGCCTTGCCCATTTGCACAGTCAGTGCCACCACTCATATCTGTTTTAACAATTGGTTAAGCTTTAGATTTTAAATAAATCATTTTTTTCACTGTAATAGAAGAGCAGTTGCCTGCCTGCCAGCTTCTGTGTGAGGTTCACATTGGATACTGTGCCCACTAGCCCAGTGCCACCACTCATATCTGTTTTAACAATTGGTTAAGCTTTAGATCTAAAATAAATAATTTTTTTTCACTGTAATAGAAGAGCAGTTGCCTGCCTGCCAGCGTCTGTGTCAGGTTGGATGCCTTGCCCATTTGCACAGTCAGTGCCACCACTCATATCTGTTTTAACAATAGCTTAAGCTTTAGATTTTAAAGAAATCATTTTTTTTCACTGTAATAGAAGATCAGTTAGTTGTCTGCAAGCGTCTGGGTGTCAGGCCTACTTCAGCGTGTGCTCTGCAGACCTGTGCCAGCGTGCTTTGACAGTTGCCAATCATATCTGGTGTCTCTTTAGCGTGCTTTTACAAAGAAAAAAGGTTTCCAGTGTAAGCTAATAGCAGACAGTCAGTGTCCTTCAAGCGGCTCTGTCAGGCCTTCCTTCAGCGTGTGCCCTGCACAACCCTGCCAGCGTGCTTTGACAGTTGCCACTCATATCTTGTGTCTCTATAGCGTGCTTTTACAACCAAAATTTTGTTTCCACTGTAATAGAAGAGCAGTTGCCTGCCTGCCAGCTTCTGTGTGAGGTTCACATTGGATACTGTGCCCACTAGCCCAGTGCCACCACTCATATCTGTTTTAACAATTGGTTAAGCTTTAGATTTAAAATAAATATTTTTTTTTTCACTGTAATAGAAGAGCAGTTAGTTGTCTGCAAGCGTCTGTGTTTCAGGCCTACTTCAGCGTGTGCTCTGCAGACCTGTGCCAGCGTGCTTTGACAGTTGCCACTCATATCTGGTGTCTCTTTAGCGTGCTTTTACTAAGAAAAAAGGTTTCCAGTGTAAGCTAATAGCAGACAGTCAGTGTCCTTCAAGCGGCTCTGTCAGGCCTTCCTTCAGCGTGTGCCCTGCAAAACCCTGCCAGCGTGCTTTGACAGTTGCCACTCATATCTTGTGTCTCTATAGCGTGCTTTTACAACCAAAATTTTGTTTCCACTGTAATAGAAGAGCAGTTGCCTGCCTGCCAGCTTCTGTGTGAGGTTCACATTGGATACTGTGCCCACTAGCCCAGTGCCACCACTCATATCTGTTTTAACAATTGGTTAAGCTTTAGATTTAAAATAAATATTTTTTTTTCACTGTAATAGAAGAGCAGTTAGTTGTCTGCAAGCGTCTGTGTTTCAGGCCTACTTCAGCGTGTGCTCTGCAGACCTGTGCCAGCGTGCTTTGACAGTTGCCACTCATATCTTGTCTCTCTATAGCGTGCTTTTACAACCAAAATTTTGTTTCCACTGTAATAGAAGAGCAGTTGCCTGCCTGCCAGCTTCTGTGTGAGGTTCACATTGGATACTGTGCCCACTAGCCCAGTGCCACCACTCATATCTGTTTTAACAATTGGTTAAGCTTTAGATTTAAAATAAATATTTTTTTTTCACTGTAATAGAAGAGCAGTTAGTTGTCTGCAAGCGTCTGTGTTTCAGGCCTACTTCAGCGTGTGCTCTGCAGACCTGTGCCAGCGTGCTTTGACAGTTGCCACTCATATCTTGTCTCTCTATAGCGTGCTTTTACAACCAAAATTTTGTTTCGACTGTAATAGAAGAGCAGTTGCCTGCCTGCCAGCTTCTGTGTGAGGTTCACATTGGATACTGTGCCCACTAGCCCAGTGCCACCACTCATATCTGTTTTAACAATTGGTTAAGCTTTAGATTTAAAATAATTTTTTTTTTTTCACTGTAATAGAAGAGCAGTTAGTTGTCTGCAAGCGTCTGTGTTTCAGGCCTACTTCAGCGTGTGCTCTGCAGACCTGTGCCAGCGTGCTTTGACAGTTGCCACTCATATCTTGTGTCTCTATAGCGTGCTTTTACAACCAAAATTTTGTTTCCACTGTAATAGAAGAGCAGTTGCCTGCCTGCCAGCTTCTGTGTGAGGTTCACATTGGATACTGTGCCCACTAGCCCAGTGCCACCACTCATATCTGTTTTAACAATTGGTTAAGCTTTAGATTTAAAATAAATATTTTTTTTTTCACTGTAATAGAAGAGCAGTTAGTTGTCTGCAAGCGTCTGTGTTTCAGGCCTACTTCAGCGTGTGCTCTGCAGACCTGTGCCAGCGTGCTTTGACAGTTGCCACTCATATCTTGTCTCTCTATAGCGTGCTTTTACAACCAAAATTTTGTTTCCACTGTAATAGAAGAGCAGTTGCCTGCCTGCCAGCTTCTGTGTGAGGTTCACATTGGATACTGTGCCCACTAGCCCAGTGCCACCACTCATATCTGTTTTAACAATTGGTTAAGCTTTAGATTTAAAATAAATATTTTTTTTTCACTGTAATAGAAGAGCAGTTAGTTGTCTGCAAGCGTCTGTTTCAGGCCTACTTCAGCGTGTGCTCTGCAGACCTGTGCCAGCGTGCTTTGACAGTTGCCACTCATATCTTGTCTCTCTATAGCGTGCTTTTACAACCAAAATTTTGTTTCCACTGTAATAGAAGAGCAGTTGCCTGCCTGCCAGCTTCTGTGTGAGGTTCACATTGGATACTGTGCCTACTTGCCCAGTGCCACCACTCATATCTGTTTTAACAATTGGTTAAGCTTTACATTTAAAATAAATAATTTGTTTTCACTGTAATAGAAGAGCAGTTGCCTGCCTGCCAGCGTCTGTGTCAGGTTGGATGCCTTGCCCATTTGCACAGTCAGTGCCACCACTCATATCTGTTTTAACAATAGCTTAAGCTTTAGATTTTAAAGAAATCATTTTTTTTCACTGTAATAGAAGATCAGTTAGTTGTCTGCAAGCAAGCGTCTGGGTGTCAGGCCTACTTCAGCGTGTGCTCTGTAGACCTGTTCCAGCGTGCTTTGACAGTTGCCAATCATATTTGGTGTCTCTATAGCGTGCTTTTAAAACCAAAATTTGTTTTTCACTGTTATAGATTGAATAGCAGTTACTTGTCTTCAAGCGGGTGTTTCAGGCCTACAGTGTGTGCTCTGCAGAACTGTTCCAGTGCACATTGCCAATCATATCTGGTGTCTCTATAGCGTGCTTTTAAAACCAAAATTTATTTTTCACTGTTATAGATTGAATAGCAGTTACTTGTCTTCAAGCGGGTGTCTCAGGCCTACAGTGTGTGCTCTGCAGAACTGTTACAGTTCACATTGCCAATCATATCTGGTCTCACAGTAGCTTGCACGCATAGTACCACTAATCCCCCAAAAAATGACAGGCAGAGGCAGGCCACCCCGCAGGGGCCGTCGTGGTCGTGCTGCTGTGATTCCCTTTTGCCCTAGAATAATGCCCAGTTTTCAGAAGCCACGTACCCTGAACTTGAAAAGTTCTGAGGACTTAGTTGACTGGCTAACACAGGACACCCAATCTTGTACAGCCTCCGCTCGGAACCTTGACGCACCATCCTCCTCCATCTTAGCTTCAGGCACCTCTCAAGATAGCACTCACCCGCCTGCCGCCACCACCAAAACTAGCACCACAGCCACTTTACTTGGTATGTCAGAGGAGTTATTCACACACCCGTTTGAAGAAATTAGTGATGCGCAACCATTATTGCTAGAGGATGTAGATAACAGGGATATGTCTCAGGCAGGCAGCATTAAACACATGGAGGTACGGTGTGATGATGATGATGATGTTGTACCCGCTGCTTCCTTTTCTGAGTTGTCAGATACAAGCGAAGCGGTTGATGATGACGATGCGTCCATGGATGTCACGTGGGTGCCCGCTCGGCAAGATGAAGAACAGGGCGAAAGTTCAGATGGGGAGACAGAGAGGAGGAGGAGGAGACGAGTTGGAAGCAGGGGGGGTCGTCGCAAGGAGCTAGTGGCACAGTCAGACAGCATGCATCGGCACCCGGGGTCAGCCCGACAGCACGCCAATCAACGCATGCTGTGTCCACCACCAGAATGCCGTCATTGCAGAGCTCAGCAGTGTGGCATTTTTTTTGTGTGTCTGCCTCGGACAACAGCGATGCCATTTGCAACCTGTGCCAAAGGAAACTGAGTCGTGGGAGGTCCAACACCCACCTAGGTACAACTGCTTTGCGTAGGCACATGATCTCACATCACAAACGCCTATGGGATCAACACATGAGTACAAGCAGCACGCCTACTCTAAGCCGCCATCCTCCTCCTGGTCCAGCATCTTCAGCCACGTCAACCACTGCTGTCCTTCTTGCCCCCTCTCAACCATCCGCCACTCCGTCTCCCGCCTTGAGCAGTTCCTGCTCATCTGCCCACAGTCATGTGTTTCTGTCAAGGACATGTTTGAGCGTAAGAAGCCAATGTCACCAAGTAACCCCCTTGCCCAGCGTCTGACAGCTGGCTTGTCCGAACTATTAGCCCGCCAGCTTTTACCATACAATCTGGTTGAGTCTGAGGCGTTCAAAAAATTTGTAGCTATTGGGACACCGCAGTGGAAGGTACCCGGCCGGAATTTCTTTTCACAAAAGGCAATCCCCAACTTGTACTCGATTGTGCAAAAGGAAGTCATGGCATGTCTGGCACACAGTGTTGGGGCAAGGGTCCATCTGACCACTGATACCTGGTCTGCAAAGCATGGTCAGGGCAGGTATATCACCTACACTGCGCATTGGGTAAACCTGCTGACGGCTGACAAGCAAGGAATGCGTGGCATTGCAGAGGAGTTGGTGACACCGCCACGAATTGCAGGCAGTCCTGCTGCCACCTCCTCTACTCCTCCTACTCCATCCTCTTCCATAACCTCCTCGGCTGAGTCCTCTTGTGCCGCTGCTTCTTGCTCCACATCAACGGCACCCCCCCAGCTCCCCAGGTACTATTCCACATCCCGGATACGGCAGTGTCACGCCGTCTTGGGTTTGACTTGCTTGAAAGCAGAGAGTCACACCGGACAAGCACTCCTGTCCGCCCTGAACGCACAGGTGGAAAAGTGGCTGACTCCGCAGCAACTGGATATCGGCAAAGTGGTGTGTGACAACGGAAAATTTTTTATAGCGGCATTGAAGTTGGGCAAGTTGACACATGTGCCGTGCATGGCACATGTGTGTAATCTGATCGTACAACGCTTTGTGCATAAGTACACAGGCTTACAGGACGTCCTGAAGCAGGCCAGGAAGGTGTGTGGCCATTTCAGGCGTTCCTACACGGCCATGGCTCACTTTGCCGATATCCAGCGGCGAAACAACATGCCAGTGAGGCGCTTGATTTGCGACAGCCCTACACGTTGGAATTCAACACTCCTAATGTTCGACCGCCTGCTCCAACAAGAAAAAGCTGTAAATGAATATTTGTATGACCGGGGTGCTAGGACAGCCTCTGGGGAGCTGGGAATTTTTTTGCCACGTTACTGGATGCTCATGCGCAATGCCTGTAGGCTCATGCGTCCTTTTGAGGAGGTGACAAACCTAGTCAGTCGCAGTTGTGTGTGTGCGTGTGTATGGCTGTCTGCCTGTGTGTGTGTGTGTGACAGGGTGAAGATTTCTTGCACATGGGTGTGACAGGGTGAAGATTTCTTGCACAGTGCGCCCAAAGGCCTAAGGCTGGCCCTGCGCATGGGTCAGTGGCTCTGCACCAGACTTCCCTCCAATTGATCAAAGTTAAAGGATTTCAAGTGGACTGATTACAATTACAGGGCCTCTAAAGAGTCCTGTATTGTTATTTGTCGTCACTACCTTCCCGCGTCGGGAGTGGGTCATTTGCGCCCCTGCTGCCTTCCTTGCATGTGGTAGCTGTTTGTCAGGGATTTGTCAATCCATATCTGCCAAGTGACCCTATGACAGGGTGAAGATTTCTTGCACATGGGTGTGACAGGGTGAAGATTTCTTGCACAGGGCGCCCAAAGTCCTAAGGCTGGCCCTGCGCATGGGTCAGTGGCTCTGCACCAGACTTCCCTCCAATTGATCAAAGTTAAAGGATTTCAAGTGGACTGATTACAATTACAGGGCCTCTAAAGAGTCCTGTATTGTTATTTGTCGTCACTACCTTCCCGCGTCGGTAGTGGGTCATTTGCGCCCCTGCTGCCTTCCTTGCATGTGGTAGCTGTTTGTCAGGGATTTGTCAATCCATATCTGCCAAGTGACCCTATGACAGGGTGAAGATTTCTTGCACATGGGTGCGACAGGGTGAAGATTTCTTGCACAGGGAGCCCAAAGGCCTAAGGCTGGCCCTGCGCATGGGTCAGTGGCTCTGCACCAGACTTCCCTCCAATTGATCAAAGTTAAAGGATTTCAAGTGGACTGATTACAATTACAGGGCCTCTAAAGAGTCCTGTATTGTTATTTGTCGTCACTACCTTCCCGCGTCGGGAGTGGGTCATTTGCGCCCCTGCTGCCTTCCTTGCATGTGGTAGCTGTTTGTCAGGGATTTGTCAATCCATATCTGCCAAGTGACCCTATGACAGGGTGAAGATTTCTTGCACATGGGTGTGACAGGGTGAAGATTTCTTGCACAGGGCGCCCAAAGGCCTAAGGCTAGCCCTGCGCATGGGTCAGTGGCTCTGCACCAGACTTCCCTCCAATTGATCAAAGTTAAAGGATTTCAAGTGGACTGATTACAATTACAGGGCCTCTAAAGAGTCCTGTATTGTTATTTGTCGTCACTACCTTCCCGCGTCGGGAGTGGGTCATTTGCGCCCCTGCTGCCTTCCTTGCATGTGGTAGCTGTTTGTCAGGGATTTGTCAATCCATATCTGCCAAGTGACCCTATGACAGGGTGAAGATTTCTTGCACATGGGTGTGACAGGGTGAAGATTTCTTGCACAGGGCGCCCAAAGGCCTAAGGCTGGCCCTGCGCATGGGTCAGTGGCTCTGCACCAGACTTCCCTCCAATTGATCAAAGTTAAAGGATTTCAAGTGGACTGATTACAATTACAGGGCCTCTAAAGAGTCCTGTATTGTTATTTGTCGTCACTACCTTCCCGCGTCGGGAGTGGGTCATTTGCGCCCCTGCTGCCTTCCTTGCATGTGGTAGCTGTTTGTCAGGGATTTGTCAATCCATATCTGCCAAGTGACCCTATGACAGGGTGAAGATTTCTTGCACATGGGTGTGACAGGGTGAAGATTTCTTGCACAGGGCGCCCAAAGGCCTAAGGCTAGCCCTGCGCATGGGTCAGTGGCTCTGCACCAGACTTCCCTCCAATTGATCAAAGTTAAAGGATTTCAAGTGGACTGATTACAATTACAGGGCCTCTAAAGAGTCCTGTATTGTTATTTGTCGTCACTACCTTCCCGCGTCGGGAGTGGGTCATTTGCGCCCCTGCTGCCTTCCTTGCATGTGGTAGCTGTTTGTCAGGGATTTGTCAATCCATATCTGCCAAGTGACCCTATGACAGGGTGAAGATTTCTTGCACATGGGTGTGACAGGGTGAAGATTTCTTGCACAGGGCGCCCAAAGGCCTAAGGCTGGCCCTGCGCATGGGTCAGTGGCTCTGCACCAGACTTCCCTCCAATTGATCAAAGTTAAAGGATTTCAAGTGGACTGATTACAATTACAGGGCCTCTAAAGAGTCCTGTATTGTTATTTGTCGTCACTACCTTCCCGCGTCAGGAGTGGGTGTCAATCCATATCTGCCAAGTGACCCTATG
Organism: Pelobates fuscus; assembly: GCF_036172605.1. Classification (NCBI taxonomy): domain Eukaryota; kingdom Metazoa; phylum Chordata; class Amphibia; order Anura; family Pelobatidae; genus Pelobates; species Pelobates fuscus. Next base: position 131,002,038 of record NC_086317.1, read on the forward strand.
TATATCTGCTGTCAGTACACAGGAAAAGTTTAAATATTTCTTGTTCTACGTTCTCTGCAACTCCACGCACCGACTCATCCAATACGTGAAGATCTGGGGTTTCTCTGACTCTCCTCAGTAGTGTATCAAACAGAGTCTGCACTGTGGTAACACGGACATCTTCAGGACATAACTCAACTATTTGCAGATAGGCAGTCTGCAGCTTCTCTTTCACCTGTTCTCTTCTTTCTCTTATGCGTATTCTTGTCTATATGCAGGTGGTCTCTTGCCTTTCTTTTAACCAATTCGTTCCTTCCATATGGTTTCAAAAGATCTCTGGCATCATTACTTTCAACGCAAATAACGTCATCATAGTTAGTCTCCTCATTATTCACCGGGAAGAGAGTGTTTGCACTGACTACCCACAGCATGCTCTTGCCATTGCCTACTCCACCTTCAACGACAGGGTGCAAGTCCCAAGGAGAAGGATCATTCACTTTATTATCTGTCTTTATTTCACAAGTAGTGCCTGGAACATCCTCATGGGTCACAAGATGTAAATCTGGACTAATGTCAACCCCAGGGTCTGGAAAATCATCAATTTGAAATTTTTCGAATAATCCCAGTGGGCTGCCACATTCTTCCTCCTCTGATGGTATTAAAGTTTGCAGAGATTCACTATGGGGTGGTGTCAAGCATTTTGGAGAACAATTAAGCATCTCCATCCCAATACGTTTCAGATGTCCTATCAGCTCTTCCACCCTATGCGATACTATGGGCAGGCTACCCGTGACGTCATTACTCACGGCCCTATTTCACGCGGACACTCTGTGTCAGTGTGTATCATGGTGTCTGTGGACAGGGAACAGTCTCTATTCTGCTCTGTGTCAGTGTCTATCATGGTCTCTGTGGACGGTGAACAGTCTCTATTCTGCTCTGTGTCAGTGTGTATCATGGTCTCTGTGGACAGGGAACAGTCTCTATTCTGCTCTGTGTCAGTGTGTATCAGGGGTTTTGAGGACAGGTGTCAATCCATATCTGCCAAGTGACCCTATGTAGGGGGAACAGTCCCTATTCTGCTCTGTGTCAGTGTGTATCATGGTCTCTGTGGACGGTGAACAGTCTCTATTCTGCTCTGTGTCAGTGTGTATCATGGTCTCTGTGGACAGGGAACAGTCTCTATTCTGCTCTGTGTCAGTTTGTATCAGGGGTTTTGAGGACAGGTGTCAATCCATATCTTCCAAGTGACCCGATGTAGGGGTAACAGTCCCTATTCTGCTCTGTGTCAGTGTGTATCATGGTCTCTGTGGACGGTGAACAGTCTCTATTCTGCTCTGTGTCAGTGTGTATCATGGTCTCTGTGGACAGGGAACAGTCTCTATTCTGCTCTGTGTCAGTGTGTATCAGGGGTTTTGAGGACAGGTGTCAATCCATATCTGCCAAGTAACCCTATGTAGGGGGAACAGTCCCTATTCTGCTCTGTGTCAGTGTGTATCAGGGGTTTTGAGGACAGGTGTCAATCCATATCTGCCAAGTGACCCTATGTAGGAGGAACAGTCCCTATTCTGCTCTGTGTCAGTGTGTATCAGGGATCATTAGGATAGGTGTCAATCCATATCTGCCAAGTGACCCTATGTAGGGGTAACAGTCTCTATTCTGCTCTGTGTCAGTGTGTATCAGGGGTTTTGAGGACAGGTGTCAATCCATATCTGCCAAGTGACCCTATGGAGGAGGAACAGTCCCTATTCTGCTCTGTGTCAGTGTGTATCAGGGATCATTAGGATAGGTGTCAATCCATATCTGCCAAGTGACCCTATGTAGGGGGAACAGTCTCTATTCTGCTCTGTGTCAGTGTGTATCAGGAGTTTTGAGGACAGGTGTCAATCCATATCTGCCAAGTGACCCTATGTAGGGGGAACAGTCTCTATTCTGCTCTGTGTCAGTGTGTATCAGGGATCATTAGGATAGGTGTCAATCCATATCTGCCAAGTGACCCTATGTAGGGGGAACAGTCCCTATTCTGCTCTGTGTCAGTGTGTATCAGGGGTTTTGAGGACAGGTGTCAATCCATATCTGCCAAGTGACCCTATGTAGGGGGAACAGTCTCTATTCTGCTCTGTGTCAGTGTGTATCAGGGCTGGGCTTTGAGGACAGGTGTCAATGTTAGGTGATTTCTGCCCTTTATGGATTAAAAGCAGACTCTGCATCAACTGTGCAATTTTCCATGGGAGTTTTGCCATGGATCCCCCTCTGGCATGCCACAGTCCAGGTGTTAGTCCCCTTGAAACAACTTTTCCATCACTATTGTGGCCAGAAAGAGTCCCTGTTGTTTTTAAAATTCGCCTGCCCATTGAAGTCAAATTTCGGGTTCGCGACAACACTACTAAGCATGTGTGTTAACTTGTTAATATGTTTTTTCCTCTCATTGTACATAAAAGGAGCCTCCGTGTCTAAAATGTATAGCTTTGTGCTACTACATGCATTCATGTGCACCTGCTAGGCCAAGTGTCTGATAGCATGGAGGGGATACAGATGTTGTGGGCTACAGGCTCATAGTAGGATTGCTCTGTTGATTGAAAGCAGATTAAATTGCATTGGGAGGTCAGTTGCCTCAGTATTACAGCAACTGTGCAAGGTTTACCTAGACCAGAACTTTATAGTACTTTTTTGCATGGACTAGGGGTTCCCTTTTTCAACAGTCTCCTGGCAGGCACTTGCCCACTAGGATATATCCCAGTGGACTGCAATAACTGGGGCAGATGCCTTACTCATGGGCGTAGGAATCCCAAAAAATCTGGGGGGGATAGAATTTTTACTAATAAAAATTATATTCTATATAAAATAATATATTCTTATTCCGTAAACTAGGAGTTGTTTATCCCATTGTACAGCGCTACGGAATTTGCAGTCGCTATTTAAATGATTAAATAATAACATTAAAGGGTCACTACAGGGAAGGGGATACAGCGCCGGGATCCTCCTGATTAGAACCACCCCTACCCTTCCCATGAATATTAGAACCACCCCTACCCCTTCCATGCACAAAAGAACCCCACCTACCCCTTCCACGCATATTAACCCCCTACCCCTTCCATGCATATTAGTACCCCCCTAACCCCTTCCATGCATATTAGTACCCCCCCTAACCCCTTCCATGCATATTAGTACCCCCTAACCCCTTCCATGCATATTAGAACCCACCCTACCCCTTCCATTCATATTAGTACTCCCCTAACCCCTTCCAATAATTTTTCTACCTCCCCCCTCCTCCCATCCATATTAGTAGCCCCCCTAAACCCTTCCAATTATTTTTCTCCCTACCCCTCTCCCCTATCCTTATTAGTAGCCCCCCTAACCCTTTCCAATTATTTTTCTGCCATGTTAACTAACGCCAGTGCTGGAGTGCCGACGTGTTTACATTAAAAGGCCTGCAGGGACAGGCTATAGACACCAGAACCACTACATTAAGCTGCAGTGCTTCTGGGGACTATAGTGTTTCTTTAATGTGAGGTAAATTAGAGATTAGTGCCACAAATAATATGCTAGATTGCCTACTTGCAACCAGATGAGGATGATGATGGGCTCTAGCTGCAGTCTGGCTCCACTGGTCTGGTGTAGAACAGGCTCTCTGGAGGCTGTTTGTAACTGTGGTCACAAAAATCAATGTTCTGTGAGAACAGGAAGCAGCTCCATTTTTTGGGGGGCCCTTTACACAGCTCAAGGTCTGGATCCCAGGGTCCACCTTCATGTTCCACCAATGAGTTTGTTCACAGGGGGTGGAGTGTGTAGGGGATGTCCTGATATGTGTGTAAGGAATGCATTGTGTGAATCTGTGTTTGTATGTGTAAGGGCTGCAAGGTGTGATTCTGTGTATGTACGGGATGCAGTGTGTGCGTCTGCAAGGGGTGCATTGAGTGTGTGTACGGGGTGCATTGAGTGTGTGTAAGGAATGCATTGTGTGTTTCTTTTTTTTTTTTTTTAATTCTTTATTTTTCTGTGCAAGAGGTTTACAAGCATGTTTGAGGTGCCACAACAGCACAAAGAGGTGTTTCAACAAAGACAATATCATGACACATGGAAACTGCACATTTTAAGTATAATAAACATGGTAAATTAGAACTTACCAGGAGATAGGGACACATAAGTGGTAGATATATCATGCTAGGCTGAATGACAGTATAGTGAGTCGTTAAAGGACACATCAAAGTAAACAAGCTGATATGAATAGCATAAGAGAAAATAGAGAGGTACATGTCATACTGCTGGATACACAAACTGACATTATGATTTACTTATGTTGCCACTGGATGCAAAAAACAAATATATATTTTAACTCTTGCTATACAGATATGTGGTGTGCCATAGCCTTTTAAAACTACTAAACATAGCAAAACGATTAAGCTTAGTAAATTAGTGTATTATGCTGTTATGATTAAATGCTTAAGGGTACCACTGGGTGAATTACTTGCTGTAACAGTAAAAGGCCTAGATTAACTTAAAATAGAACATTTGGGCAGAATTGCTAGCTTAAACTGGGCTATCAGGCAAGTGGTAGGTCGGTATCATAGGAAAGTCTCTTTGGGGGTCATTATTATGTCCTCAGTGGCTGGAGCTTACAGTCTCTGGGGTTCACCCGACTCCGGCTCTCGGCTGGAACCACTTGTGCTCAGAAGGGGCGTCCGTGCAGGTGAGCTGATAGCGGGCTTCTCGTGGGCTGCCTTCTCGCTCTATGTCCTGTTCTCGGCTTGCTGCTCTGGTGGTAGGGGTGGTTGCAAAGGCGGCTGATCGCCGGGGGCGAGGCACTTCCACCCTCCAGCCCCGGGCCGGGATGAAGGCCGGCATCTTGAAACCCCGGACCCGGGCACTTCCATGGGCCGGGTCCTTCCCGTGGTGGGGGTAGCGGAGGGGTCTGACGGTCTGCTGCCTTCTGTAGCGGCCATCCCACCTTCCATGTGGGTGATGCCTTCGGGTCCTGCCCTTGGTGGCCCTCGGCCCGGGTGGGCCCGTAGTTGGAGGTGCAGGCTTGTTAAGGTAATTGAGGCCCGAGGGGGTCTTCCACTCCCTCCGTCGCCTGCCGCCCTGTCTGATAATTCGAGGCTGGAGCGGTATCGAGATTATGTGGGTCTCTAAGTTGATCCATAATTGGTAAAAATGCTCATTCAGCCGTTGTAACACGCGGTCCACAGAGCGGAGGGCTGGTTCGTGTTGTTCATACGCCATCTCTGCCGGCCATGTGTCAGTCGCCATTTTAGGCAGGGCCTCCGCAGGTACTTGGGCCCCGTGCAAGGTTCGCCTATTGGGTCGAGTGGGTAAGGCAGTCGAGTGGGGACCGGGATGACCCCCGCCGGTCCAAAGGGGGGGGGGTAGGAGATCGTGTGTTCACGCTTATAACCAGGAAGCAGGGGGATCGGCCGCCTCTCCCCAGCTCCGGTTTAGTAGGCCGCAGCGGTGTCCCTCTAGTCTCCCGCGGCTTGGCAGATTGGGAAGGTCTTGGGGTGTATCGATGTGTCCCCTCTGGGATCTGTATTGCCCGTCAGTGGGTTTAATCTTCGTTTTTTCTGGGGTAAAACCAGTTTTGTTTGCGTTCATAGCAGGAGCTCAGGGCACACACGTCTGCTCCTCTTGCTAGTCAGGCTCCGCCCCCTGCATTGTGTGTTTCTGTGTGTGTAAGGTTGCATGATTGTGTGATTTTGTGTGTGTGTGTGTGTGCACGAGGTTCATTGAGTGTGTGTAAGGATGAATTGTGTGTTTCTGTGTGTGTAAGGGTGGTATGATTGTGTGTGTGTGTGGTGGATGTCAATCTCTCTCCCTCCCTTGTCACTCTCTTTCTCCCCCTCCCTCCCTCCCTTGTCACTCTCTTTCTCCTCCTCCCTCTCTCCCTTGTCACTCTCTTTCTCCCCCTCCCTCCCTCCCTTGTCACTCTCTTTCTAACCCTCCCTCCCTCGTCACTCTTTCTCCCCCTCCCTCCCTTGTCACTCTCTTTCTCCCCCTTCGTCCCCCCCTTGTCACTCACTTTCTCCCCCTCCCTCCCTGGTCACTCTCTTTCTCCCTCCCTTGTCACTCTCTTTCTCCCCCTCCCTCCCTCCCTTGTCACTCTCTTTCTCCCCCTCCCTCCCTCCCTTGTCACTCTTTCTCCCCCTCCCTCCCTTGTCACTCTCTTTCTCCCCCTTCGTCCCCCCCTTGTCACTCACTTTCTCCCCCTCCCTCCCTGGTCACTCTCTTTCTCCTTCCCTTGTCACTCTCTTTCTCCCCCTCCCTCCCTCCTTTGTCACTCTCTTTCTCCCTCCCTTGTCACTCTCTTTCTCCCCCTCCCTCCCTCCTTTGTCACTCTCTTTCTCCCTCCCTTGTCACTCTTTCTCCCCCTCCCTTCCTCCCTCCTCACTCTCTTTTTTCTCCCCCTCCCTCCCTTGCCATTCTTCCCCCTGACAGTTTATTTTGTCCCCCCTACCCCTGTCAGTTTCTTTCTTCCCCTCCCTCCCCCTGTCAGTTTCTTTCTTCCCCTCCCTCCCCCTGTCAGTTTCTTTCTTACCCTCCCTCCCCCTGTCAGTTTCTTTCTTCCCCTCCCTCCCCCTGTCAGTTTCTTCCCCCCTCCCTGTTTCTTTCTCCCCCCTGTTTCTTTCTTCCGCTCCCTCCCTCCCTGTTTCTTTCTCACCCTCCCTCCCTGTTTCTTTCTCACCCTCCCTCCCTCCCTCCCTCCCTGTTTCTTTCTTTCCCCTCCCTCCCTGTTTCTTTCTCCCCCCCTCCCTCCCTCCCTGTTTCTTTCCCCCCCCTCCCTCCCTCCCTGTTTCTTTCTCCCCCCCTCCCTCCCTCCCTGTTTCTTTCTCCCCCCCCTCCCTCCCTGTTTCTTTCTCCCCCCCTCCCTGTTTCTTTCTCCCCCCTCCCTGTTTCTTTCTCCCCCCCCCTGTTTCTTTCTCCCCACTCCCTGTTTCTTTCTCCCCCCTCCCTGTTTCTTTCTCCCCCCTCCCTCCCTCTTTCTTTCTCCCCCCCCTCCCTGTTTCTTTCTCCCCCCTCCCTCCCTCCCTGTTTCTTTCTCCCCCTCCCTCCCTCCCTCCCTGTTTCTTTCTCCCCCCCTCCCTGCCTGTTTCTTTCTCCCCCCTCCCTCCCTGTTTCTTTATTTCTTCCCCCCCCTCCCTGTTTCTTTCTCCCCCCTCCCTGTTTCTTTCTCCCCCCTCCCTCCCTGCTTCTTTCTTCCCCCCCTCCCTCCCTGTTTCTTTCTTCCCCCCCTCCCTGTTTCTTTCTTACCCCCCTCCCTCCCTCCCTGTTTCTTTCTTCCCCCCTCCCTGTTTTGTTTCTTACCCCCCTCCCTCCCTGTTTCTTTCTTCCCCCCTCCCTGTTTCTTTCTTTCCCCCTCCCTGTTTCTTTCTTTCCCCCCCCTGTTTCTTTCTTTCCCCCTCCCTGTTTCTTTCTTCCCCCCCTCCTTGTTTCTTTCTCCCCCCCCTCCCTGTTCCTTTCTTACCCCCCTCCCTCCCTCCCTGTTTCTTTCTTCCCCCCTCCCTGTTTTGTTTCTTACCCCCCTCCCTCCCTGTTTCTTTCTTCCCCCCCTCCCTGTTTCTTTCTTCCCCCTCCCTGTTTCTTTCTTCCCCCCCTCCCTGTTTTGTTTCTTACCCCCCTCCCTCCCTGTTTCTTTCTTCCCCCCCTCCCTGTTTCTTTCTTTCCCCCCTCCTGTTTCTTTCTTTCCCCCTCCCTGTTTCTTTCTTTCCCCCTCCCTGTTTCTTTCTTTCCCCCTCCCTGTTTCTTTCTTTCCCCCCTCCCTGTTTCTTTCTTTCCCCCCTCCCTGTTTCTTTCTTTCTTCCCCCCTCCCCTACCTATGATGTAGCGTGGCCGAGCTCTGTATAGTCCGCGGTACAGGGAGCTTTTGTTTCCTGTACCCGGCGGACTAACAGGAAGTGCACACTCAGTGTGCACTTCCTGTTAGTCCGGCCGGGTACAAGAGACAAATGCTCCCTGTACCGGCGGACTATACAGAGCTCGGCCACGCTACAGTGAAGGAGTGACAGGAGGGAGCGCTGAGATCAAAGGAGAGGAGAAGGCAGGGAATCCGTTTAACAATCCAGGAGTTCGGTACACAATTTTCAACGAAGAGGAGCTTAGCCGGCAATATGAATGTGGAAGTAACCTAACACTTTCACTAAGCAATTTTAAAACTGGCGCGGTTTCTCTATAAGGGCGTGAGAAAGCCGCGTCAGAGTTGGGGGCGCGGACTGTTCCGCATACCCGGAAGTGTCAGAACGGAGCCAAAGAGGATTTGACAGGTAAGTCCTGACAAAAGCTCATATGCTCTGTGTGAGTGGAATCATCCCTACAGAGATCTCTGATTCTCATGCACTCAAAGGCACTTTACCACCCATGCGAAAAGTTGCTCACCGTGCACTACGCTGCTCTATTTGCACTGCAACTGGCTTAGTTTAAAATCCAGTCAATCACATTGCACCCCTGAGCAAATCAAATTCCTCTGGCATCTTTAATGATGTGGGGACTAGGATTTCAATACATTTTTTTTTACCCTTTAGGGTACTGAAAGTGGAGGCATTTTTATTATGGTGTTAAAGTAGTTCAGTCACTATAGGGGGTATTTTTCAGACCTTAAAAAAGACATCTACAGTGATGGTCAGGTGGCCACCGGGTGCAAGGGAAGGTAGTTGTACTCACCTGAAGCTGTCTGTAACGGATCACCTGGCACCCCGACTTGGTACCTCCGTTAATGGATGCTCCTAGTGCTTCCTGAGGACTCCAAGCACTCTGGCAGACACCACAATCACCGAATCCGAGAACCTTTAAATTCTCCCAAGCGTATGAATGCTGTAGACCATTGAATAGGAACCATACGAATAGGCTTGTACCCCTAGCAGTCAACTGGAACAGCATACAATAAATCCTTCCCCCAATAATGAGACGACACATCACTTTGAGGTTAAAACAGGAACTCTGGACTGGCTCATCCAGCCTGGCTTTTATTACAATAATACACATACAGTCCACACCCAGGGGGAGGCATAAAATAACCAATCACATACATGGTTCAGCCCACACATCCCCTCCCCTCAGATAACATTAAACCCAATTATCCGGTACACCTTTTCAGCCAAGTTCTGGATGTACCCCAAAACCAGGGGGTACACCTTTAAATCCAGCATCGCTGGACAGCCCTTATTCAGGGGGACAACATATCCAAAAATCAGTTCATTCGGATAAACGGTTCGGGAGATATGGGGTTCCAAAGATTTGACCGACCGCATGGGTAAAGTATCCGAAAACAGTTCCATGCATTTTGGCCCTGCGGTCGGTCACAAACAAGGGAATGAAAACAGGCAAATTGCCTGTGTTATAGAGCCTGGAGAGGGTTTGAATGAATTCCCTTGTTTGAGGGGTTCTTTCTACCGAACGGCGGGTCATTCGGTAGTTTCTATACGAATTTCTGGAAGTATGGAGGTCTCAGCGGTGTTTGCCTAGTCAAGTGTCCGATTTTAGTTCCAGACACTCGACGGCAAAACACCGCTGTTCGGTAGTTTAAGATGGCCGCTGCCACGTGTTTGTTTCCCGAATGGCGGCCACCCAGAGGACACAGAATACATTACACTGATTGCCAATTACCCGTTTGCAACATTGTTGCAAACTGTAATTGGAGGCACACTTATTCCTGGGTGGTCTGGTTGTTCGGTAGTTTCACTCAATATAATAAATGGAGTGATTCTACCGAACAATCAGATGAATGCTGCATACATATCCCAGGTTAAACTTAACACACAAATACACATATAATATTACAGGCAGTACACTAGAATATGTATCACAGTCTTAAAGGGACAGTAGTCCCAAAAGTCCCAATATGTCCATAGATGCTGTTAAAAGGGCCAGTAGCAGCAATATACAGTACAATATGCCCCAAATAACCCAGGGGCCATAGTCAGCAGGTAGGAGGCTAGCAAACAGGCTTCTCCAGGGCCCAGTGGCGAGGTTGGTTTCGCCACATTTCTCCCCTTTTCCAAACAGACTAACAGGGTACCTGACCTCTTGCCGGTCAGTGCCCTTGTTAGTCCAGCAGCCCACCCACAAGACAGAACCAGCAGTACAGCCCACCCGCAATAAATGGTCACTACACCTGAGTAATGGAAAAACTTGTCCAGGTCCAGGTGCCTCACCCCGGCTGTGTGTGGGACTGGTAGGCTGTTTTGGTGGGTTGCTGAGTGGGCAGAGACCAGCGGTACTCTGCCCTGGTGCCAGCACTACTACGGGAGTATTCTGGGTGGAGCCTGGTTGCTGGAGACCGACTGTCTCCCCTTTAGCTGCGCAGCTCTGCTGCTGGAGACCGACTGTCTCCCCTTGAGTTACACAGCTCTGCTGCTGGAGACCGACTGTCTCCCCTTTAGTTACACAGCTCTGCTGCTGGAGACAGACTGTCTCCCCTTTGGCTAAACAGCCCTGTTGTGGGGGGGCAGGACCGACCGTCCCTACCCCCTGTGCTGGAAGTGCAGAGACCACGGTCCCATCTGCACAGGTGTGGGGCTTACAGTCTCCCCCTGGTACATTAAGCTGCAGCTGGGGAGAGGTGGTAACCAGCTCCTCTCCCATTAGAACACTCTGCCCATTGATGATCCGCCGCTGGGGAGAGGTGGTAACAATCTCCTCTCCCATGCCTACTTTCAGTCTTTGTGGAGGGAGACCGACTGTCTCTCCTCCCAATTCAGTGTCCTGCTGCTGGGGAATAGAGACTGGGCTCTCTATTCCCAAAAAATCACGCTGCTGCTGGGGGGTAGGACCAATTACCTCTGCCCCCTGTAACTCAGCCTTCCGCTGGGGAGGGAGGACGCTGCTCTCCTCTCCCTGCACTTCACACTGCCTTCCCGGCATATCACTCTGCTGCTGGGGGGTAGGACCAACTACCTCTGCCCCCTGTAACTCAGCCTGCCGCTGGGGAATGGGGACTGGGCTCCCAATTCCCTGCAATTCACACTGCCGCTGGGGAGTGGAGACTGGGCTCCCAATTCCCAATAAATCACGCTGCTGCTGGGGGGTTGGACCCACTACCTCTGCCCCCTGTAACTCGGGCGCAGAGACCACGGTCCCATCTGCACTGGTGTGGGGCTTACTGTCTCCCCTTGGTGTGCTAAGCTGCCGCTGGGGAGAGGGGGTAACAAACTCCTCTCCCTTACACACTTTCAGCAGCTGGGGAGCAGGGCTGACCCTCTGTACTCCCTGTAGGCAGGGCGCAGAGACCACGGTCCCATCTGCGCTGGTGAGGGGTTTACTGTCTCCCCTTGGTGGGTTAGGCTGCCGCTGGAGAGAGGGTGTAACAAGCTCCTCTCTCTGAACTGTAACCTGCCGCTGGGGATCTGGGCCGACTGCCCAGCATCCCTGTAGGGCCAGTAGAGAGACCTCGATCCCATCTCCACCTGCCATCTGTGGGTCTCTCCAGGACCAGTCTATGAGGTCTGGTTCTGCTTGTCGGGTAGGTTGGAGCTGCACGAAGCTGAGCAGGTGTTGGTAGTCCTGCCCCAGCTCCCACTCCCTTGTTACCAGGTGGGTCATGTCTTTGCTCACCTCGCATTCGTCAGCCCAGACATACATGCCCATCCGGTAGTCGTAGATGTCCCAAAACCTAGACCCCTCCGTGCTGCCAAGATCAATGTCGTCCTCCAAGGCATCCCATAATAAACCCGGGCCATCATAATCATCCCCCTCCGGTAAGTCGTGCTCGGCCGTCCAGGGGGTAAGTCGAATGGTATGCCACCAGAGGGCCTGGTACGCGTTGTCTAGCCAGATCTCTCGCCATACCAGGGTCTCTAGTCTTGTCACCCACTCATCCAGGGGCTGCTCTCCCAATAGATACATGCGCATCGCCACACGCTTCTGTAGCCGCTGCTCATCACTGGGGAGACTCTCACCTCGCCGCCACTGGGCGTCTTCCAGGGCATCATACCAGACTTCCTTTCTGTCTGCATCCCTGTAGTCCGCGGCCGCCTCCTCCTCCTCATCATGGAACGCTGTCCAAAAACTAGCTGATTCCATCCTGCTGTAGCCAGGGGCGCTGTACGGATACTAGCGTTGCCCTCAATTTGTAATTCCAAACGTTACCAGTGTCTCTGAGCTGCTTCTCCTCGCACTAGGACGCCATCCCACCGCTGCCACCAATGTAACGGATCGCCTGGCACCCCGACTGGGTACCTCCGTTAATGGATGCTCCTAGCGCTCCTGAGGACTTCAAGCACTGCAGCAGACACCACAACCACCGACTCTGAGAAGCATAGGAATCCTCTCTAGCATAGGAATGCTGTATACAGCCGAATAGGAAAAACCATACGATAGGTTTACACTCCTAGCAGTCAAACTGGAACAGCATGCCACGAATCCTCCCCCCAATAATGAGACGACACTCCACCTTGAGGGTTAAGCAGGAACTCTGGACTGGCTCATCCAGCCTGGCTTTTATTACAATAATACACATACAGTCCACACCCAGGGGGAGGCATAAAATAACCAATCACATACATGGTTCAGCCCACACATCCCCTCCCCTCAGATAACATTAAACCCAATTATCCGGTACACCTTTTCAGCCAAGTTCTGGATGTACCCCAAAACCAGGGGGTACACCTTTAAATCCAGCATCGCTGGACAGCCCTTATTCAGGGGGACAACATATCCAAAAATCAGTTCATTCGGATAAACGGTTCGGGAGATATGGGGTTCCAAAGATTTGACCGACCGCATGGGTAAAGTATCCGAAAACAGTTCCATGCATTTTGGCCCTGCGGTCGGTCACAAACAAGGGAATGAAAACAGGCGAATTGCCTGTGTTATAGAGCCTGGAGAGGGTTTGAATGAATTCCCTTGTTTGAGGGGTTCTTTCTACCGAACGGCGGGTCATTCGGTAGTTTCTATACGAATTTCTGGAAGTATGGAGGTCTCAGCGGTGTTTGCCTAGTCAAGTGTCCGATTTTAGTTCCAGACACTCGACGGCAAAACACCGCTGTTCGGTAGTTTAAGATGGCCGCCGCCACGTGTTTGTTTCCCGAATGGCGGCCACCCAGAGGACACAGAATACATTACACTGATTGCCAATTACCCATTTGCAACATTGTTGCAAACTGTAATTGGAGGCACACTTATTCCTGGGTGGTCTGGTTGTTCGGTAGTTTCACTCAATATAATAAATGGAGTGATTCTACCGAACAATCAGATGAATGCTGCATACATATCCCAGGTTAAACTTAACACACAAATACACATATAATATTACAGGCAGTACACTAGAATATGTATCACAGTCTTAAAGGGACAGTAGTCCCAAAAGTCCCAATATGTCCATAGATGCTGTTAAAAGGGCCAGTAGCAGCAATATACAGTACAATATGCCCCAAATAACCCAGGGGCCATAGTCAGCAGGTAGGAGGCTAGCAAACAGGCTTCTCCAGGGCCCAGTGGCGAGGTTGGTTTCGCCACACTGTCCTTTCTGGCCACCACCATCTACGCTCTGTGCACCCTCCTACATGCGAGACAATAAATTACTGAGGTCTATGGAGGATCACCCTGAGACTGAAGGACCTTACACAGATCGATGTCTGAATCCCACAATTGTGAGATTGGACAAATATTTATATCAGAGCTCCATCTTTTGTCAACCTCAGATTTACCATAAGACAAAGTACTTATGTATCTTTGGATTGCGTTGGAATTTCTGTGAATTTCAGTCAGCATCAGTATTTCATAAATAGTGTATCTGTGAAATACTGAAAAGTGACCAAGCTGCTTTAAGTTGATAGATATTAGCAGTTCAAATCAGTTATTGAAAATTATTTTAGTCTTTACAAAAGAAAAGGGGCATTATTCTTTCTAATAGATAACAAAGATCAGCAGATGGCAGTAAATGCTCATGCCACTGCTGATTTCATCATGGGCTGTGTTTTTGTAATAGTGCAGTTTAATCTTGCTACTGAGCAGGAGTTAAAATGTGTAAAGTTATAACGTGCATTCAATTTCAATAATGGTGTTGCTAAATGACATATAAATTACTTGACAGAAATTGTCTGTATCTTTTCTTTAGAGGACCACTAATGTCACGTAGACCACTTCATTAATGGAACACTATAGGGTCAGGAACACAAACATGTATTCCTGACCCTATAGGGTTAAAACCGCCACCCTGGCCCCCTCTTGCATCCCTAAATATAAAAAATCTTACTTCTATTCAATCATGAAGCTGTTGGCTTCGTCCCTGTTTCCTTTTGACCTGCCCACTGCCTGCTGACATCAGTAGAAGTGGTAGCCTGATCCAATCACAATGCTTTCCCATAGAATTTGCTGAGACTGACAAAGAGGCAGATCAGGGTCAGAGCCAACACAATTCAAACACAGCTCTGGCCAATCAGCATCTCCTCATAGAGATGAATTGAATCAATGAATCTCTATGAGGAAAGTTCAGTGTCTGCATACAGAGGATGGAGACACTGAATGTTTGGATGCATTTTAGGCAGCCATGAGCCAGGAAGGATCTCTAACAGCCATCTGAGGAGTGGCCAGTGAAGCTATCACTAGGCTGTAATGTAAACACTGCATTTTCTATGAAAAGACAGTGTTTACAGCAAAAAAAGCCTGAAGGTAATGATTCTACTCACCAGAACAAATTCAATAAGCTGTAGTTGTTCTGGTGACTATAGTGTCCCTTTAAGATGAAGTAGTCTGGGTGCACTGGTCCTTTCTTTTTAACCCTGCAATGTAAAACAATAAATATTAGTAGAAACTGCAATGTTTACATTGCAAGATTAAATCCACCTCTAGTGGTTTTCTTCCTGAAAGCCCCCAGAAGCACGCTTCCTCCTCCGGAACCGAGTGAAACTTGGTCCTGGAATCAAATCACGGTTATAGCAGCAATTGATTGGAAAAGCACTTGTTTGGCTGCATTTTGCCTAGTTCCAGTCCATTACTTCTCTATCAGAAGCAATTGATTGGAGGATGTTGCGATTGATGTCAGCTTGGATGCAGGCATCACTGAAGGAAGAGCTGGAAGCAAGAGTGGAGAAGTCCTGGTGCTGGAAAAGAGGCGGGTAATCATTATTTACCTTACATGTTTCCAAGAAAAGGGTTTGGGTGATGCTGACAAAGCTATAAGGGAAGAAATAACAATTCTTATTTTCAGAACTATAGTTTCTGTTTAATGTTCAATGATTTTGTTTTCTTTTCTTTTCCACTTCAGTACACAGCACAGTGCATTATTTTTGTCCCCTTTAGGAATACTTTTCAACAAAATGTTTCTTTTTTATTTTTAGAATGTCAAGAGGAATGTAGAAGTTGAATTACAAACAGCTAAAGAATCACTACTTCAAACAGAAAAGGAAAAAGAAACAGTAACGGAAGAACTTGAAGAAATTAAAGCACAGCATCAATTGCAATTAAATTGTCTTCACATTACCATTGGGAGTTTGAAAGAACAGTTAGTAACTGCTCAAACAAGGTATACATTTTTATTTTTTTATTTTAGCCATGATACAATTTTACTGATTTAAATCTTACATATGCTAATCAGCACAGTCTATACTTTAGGGTAGATTAATGAAGATGTGGGGAATCACAATACTTATATATAGGGTATCTACATTTTTATTTGACTCACTATACCATCTCCATCCAGAGCACTGTTTTAGATTAAAAATGCATATAAACATCATATTTAAAAAGAATTTTACAGAAAAAATGGCTGGTAAAGATAATCAGCAAACATGTCCCAAAATAAAGATACCAGTTAAAATGAATTTGTAGCCACTTGACTGCAACGCTAACTAGCTTAAACAAGCAATAGTAATTCATATTTAAACTCAAATGAGACCCTAAATAGAAGAGTACAGGTGTTGATTTGTACACCAATGATTCAGAAAGCACTCTTTGCTGAAATACACTGTCATATTATCACATATTTCACTGTGTGCATGTGTGTAAGGATTAGGGCCAACAACATAATTTGTAATCCTTCTACACTACTGCTAGGGTTAGGATTAAGATTAAGTTTATAATTAGGGTTATGTTTAAGGCTAAGCATTGCATTAAGGTTTAGGATATGATTCAGGTTAGGTTTAGGACTAGGACTAGGGATAGGATTAGGATTGATACTTTACAAAGGTATACATATGGTGTATTGTTCTCAGAAATAAGCAGCAAAATTATGATTATGTAAAACATGTAAAATATAATTAATACTGCAAACTTTATAAAACAAATGTGAAAATATGGAACCCTAATAGTTTTTAAAATATATCAAGTGAGAGTCTTCAATGTGTCCACATCTGCAAATGGTATGCATTTATTAAAATGCCTCATAGGCCCATCTGCAAGTAACCATTAAAAAAAACAAAAAAAAACGGCACTTGGCAGGTTAAAGATTCAAAAAAACCTGACAAGGGTATGCAAAATGGATCATACTGTACTCAGGAGATACAGCTGAGCACAATTTAGTGATTTCTACTCAGGGCCGTCTTTAACGCGGGGCAAACGGGGCAGCTGCCCCGGGCCCAGTTGCTCCTGGGGGGCCCAGAGCACCTGCCCCGTGGGCCCCGCGATTTGCGCTGCCCCCATGGACCGGGCGGTGTGGCTGCACTGAGCCGCACCGGCCTGCACACTAAGGAGGCCCCCCGGGTGGCTCATGCACTAAGGGCCACCCGGGGAGCATGTGTGAGAAGGGGCCCGGTCTGGCGCTGTGGCGCTTAAACAGCGCGACCGGGCCCCTTCCTGTACCGGCTGGGAGGAAGTGACGTCACTTCCTCCCGACGGAGAGCACAGCCGCGCGGGAGGAGAATGGCAGGAAGAGGGGAGTTCCAGAGGGGAACTCCCATCTGCCTCAGCCTGCCACTGGACCAGGGAAACCACCCTCCAGAAAAAGGTAAGAACCTGGAGGGTGGCAAAATGTATGCTTGTGTGGAAGTATGTCTGTGTGTGTCAGTATGTCTGTCTGTGTATGTATGTGTGTGTGTATGTCAGTAGGCCTGTGTGTGTCAGTATGTCTGTCTATGTGTATGTCAGTATGCCTGTGTGTGTGTGTCAGCATGCTTGTGTGTGTGTGTCAATACGTCTGTCAGTGTATGTGTCTGTGTGTGTCAGTATATCTGTCAGTGTATGTATGTATGTCAGTATGTCTGCCAGTATATATTTGTGTGTCAGTGTATGTGTGTGTCAGTATGTAATCTGTGAATGTTTTAATGTCTGTCTGTGTGTATGTGCCAGTATGTCTGTCTATGTGTATGTCAGTATGCCTCTGTGTGTGTCAGTGTGTCTGTGTGTATGTCAGTATGCCTGTGTGTGTGTGTCAATATGTCTGTCAGTGTATGTGTCTGTGTGTGTCAGTATATCTGTCAGTGTATGTGTTTGTGTGTGTGTCAGTATATCTGTCAGTGTATGTGTCTGTGTGTGTATGTATGTCTGTGTGTGTGTGTGTCAATACGTCTGTCAGTGTATGTGTCTGTGGGTGTCAGTGTATGTGTGTGTGTGTGTGTGTGTCATTATATCTGTCAGTGTATGTGCCTGTGTGTGTATGTATGTATGTCAGTATGTCTGCCAGTATATATTTGTGTGTCAGTGTATGTGTGTGTCAGTATGTATCTGTGAATGTTTTAATGTCTGTCTGTGTGTATGTGCCAGTACGTCTGTCTATGTGTATGTCAGTATGCCTGTGTGTGTGTCAGTGTGTCTGTGTGTATGTCAGTATGCCTGTGTGTGTGTCAATACGTCTGTCAGTGTATGTGTCTGTGTGTGTCAGTATATCTGTCAGTGTATGTGTTTGTGTGTGTGTGTCAGTATATCTGTCATTGTATGTG
Organism: Pelobates fuscus; assembly: GCF_036172605.1. Classification (NCBI taxonomy): domain Eukaryota; kingdom Metazoa; phylum Chordata; class Amphibia; order Anura; family Pelobatidae; genus Pelobates; species Pelobates fuscus. The sequence continues at coordinate 131,019,815 of NC_086317.1, forward strand.
TCTGTGTGTGTATGTATGTCTGTGTGTGTGTGTGTGTGTGTGTCAATACGTCTGTCAGTGTATGTGTCTGTGTATGTCAGTATATCTGTCAGTGTATGTGTTTGTGTGTGTGTCAGTATATCTGTCAGTGTATGTGTCTGTGTGTGTATGTATGTCTGTGTGTGTGTCAGTATGTCTGCCAGTATATATTTGTATGTCAGTATGTATCTGTGAATGTTTTAATGTCTGTCTGTGTCTGTATGTGCAAGTACGTCTGTCAGTGTGATTGCGCATTGGGCGTAATTGGGGGGGAGGGATGGAAGGGGCAGGGCCCAGGGGGCCCAAGAAAATGCCTTGCCCAGGGTCCTAATCATATTAAAGACGGCCCTGTTTCTACGACAGTAGCACACATCAAGCCTACAAAATAAACTGCTAAATTGTGAAAGAAATTGGTGCTAACATTGCTTTATAATATATCATATTACATATCCTGTAGTTTCTTCTGTCACAAATGGTATACATTTATGAGGTGATTTGAACTCAAACACATATGGTTATAATGATGAGCAACATAAAATCAATTCAGCAACATGAAGCATACAGAACTAGTGATTATCCCATAAGGCTACGGTCTACTTGTTTTGTGCTACTGCACTCTGACAAGGCTCAATTCAGTGCACACCCTCTGCTTGTTTTTTAGTGGGATAATTATACTTCTCATAGAAAAAACACCTGATGCTTCTATGACATCTAAAGTCCGGCAAAAGGTCTATAATCAAGCCAGGTGTATATCCAGCGAAGATCACTGAAATGAAAACCATAAATTATATATTAAAATATTTTTACAAATTGTAAATAATTAAAAATCACACATACACTCATATGGTAACTCTCACCCAAACATAATAATGTAAACCACATAAATGTGAACCACAGACAGACAAACACAGTGCAGCATTTTAAAAAAAATACTACAACTATTATTCAGTTCCACTTTTCAACAATTAAAACTGTAATACTGTAATATTACACAATAAACATAAACTCAGTAACTGACATGGGATTCGTACCCAAACACGCAGGAAAGAGGAAACCCACAAAAGGTGGATCCGAAAGACGTATTACTGAGCCTTAGAATGGAAGGATTTTAAGTAATATACAACAAGATACAGGGTCAAGATAAATCAAGGACAGGAATAGCAGGAATACTCAGAGTCAAAACAAAGCCGGGTCAGGATACCAAAAGTCAAATACTAAGCAGAGGTCAGGATACCAGAAATCACAAGTCAAATATGAAGCCGAAGTCAAACACAGGAAATCACAAGGGAATCTCCAGGAGCACTAAACGAGGATCTAACAGAAACCACGATAGGGCAATAAATGTAAGCTAAAACAAGTCTTAAATAGGTTTGCCTATGTTCCGATAGGTCCACGGCATCACTGCGATCCAAAACAGATTAGGATCGCAATGATGACGTGGCACTTTAAGAGTGGGCGTGATGTCACGTTTACATCTATATATAGGCATCCTGATCGGCCGCTTAGTTCAGTCAGACCGTTTGGCAGGAGGAGTTCTGCATGGATCGAGGGAGGTGAGTGAGTTTGAGTGAGGGAGGTGAGGTGAGTGAGTTTTGAGTTTTTCAAATATATATACATATATTGTAATAACAATAAACATATTTGACAATACACATTGATAATACATGAGTTTTAACAACAATGAGTCTACAAAGTTACCAACAATATAATGAAAATAAAAACATTCAAACAAATAAAAAATTCAAAAATAAATAAAATAACATTTGTAGGGTGGGGGGATAATAAAAAACTAAACAATAAAAGAATTTTGTAAAAATATGTAAATTCATTCTTACAATTTTTATTTTTAGTTATTTAATATATCCTATTTACAAAATGACAGAACGTTTAACAGTATGGAAATATTAACAGTATATATTTACATAGTTGGTTAAATGGGTATCATATTACTAAATTGTATTTGCTTCGGATATTTTTTTCCCATTCATTCCATTCTTGTCTTAATAAAATATTAAATGTATTAATACAAAACTCTTTAACATCTGGCAAGTCACTAGTTTTCCAATATCTGGTTATGGTTGTAGTTGCTGCAATTAAAATATGACCCAACATTATTTTGTGGTGTTTTGGAAGGTGATTTGGAATTCTTTTAAATAGACAAATTTCAGGTGTCAACTGGGGAACTGAATCTGTGATTGTATATATTAATTTGTAGACTGATTTCCAATGTGAGCCCACGTCCACAGCATGTGACACAATGAGCCCACTTGTCCACACCCACTCCAATATTCATCCAAATTAGTTAATTTAAATTAGAGGGGGTGAGATACCAACGATGAATGATTTTGTAGTGGGACTCTAAATGCACCACATACTATGTAATGCCCCTCAATGCCGTCGGACATGCAAACCAGTCTGTAATATCCATTTCTGTTTTTTTTTAATCTTTTTTTTTGAGAAGGAAGCAGGAAGCTTTGATAGATAAACTGAGGACATAAGCAGTGAGATACCACCCTCCAAATTAATGAATAATAAGTCTTTACTTTAAACACCCACCAGGAAAACATTGACATTGAGCTAATTTGCTAATTAATTCAAACAGACAAAGTTAAGATCCTCAGAAGGCTAACTGGAAGACCACAAAAACTAATATAGCTGATTGCTTGAATTATCTGGGTGATTAAGACAGAAGTGGCAGGGAGCTGGTTATCCCCACAAAAGCTATAAAAACGATAAAAGAGATCTTCAACAAATAAGTTGTGGAATTAAACAGACAGAGAGAGAGAGACGCTAACCTCTGTAATATTGTGCAAATGGAATACAAATATTCCCTAGGAGCAACCAAGACATAATAAAACCCGTTCAGGTAAATAATCCAATTTAGAAAGAGGGGAAGGAGAAAAAACAGCCACCTTGAGGAAAAAATTGGATGAATATAAGAGGCCAGAAGATAACTACTATTTAACCAAAATTTAACAGTACTATTATCTTTGAAGAGAGAGTAAAAAACCAGGGACACAAGAGGAAAAAATATTCAGACGTATCATTGTAAATTTCAAATTATACTTTATTTCCTAAATAAGAAAGAAGCAAAGAAGAAAGAGAGAGAGAGGAAAAAAAAAGAGGGGGGAAGAAAGTAGGAAAAAAGGTAAAAATAATGGGAAAGAAAGAAGAACAAAAAAAGAAAAGGAAAAGAAAAGAAAAAATGAGAGGAAGAGATAAGAGGGGGGAAAAAGAGAGAAAAAAGAAAAACAACTTAACTGTTCAGTAAACTTAACCCCTTCAGGACGGAGTCAATAGTGCACGTTCTGATCAAAACAAAACGTAAACAAAAACTGGAATTTGCGCTATATGTCTGTTCACCCGTAGTTCCCCTCTTTCAAATTATATGCACCCACACTTATTATATATCATTTTGTTCAGGAGAAACAGGGCTTTAATCTATCATTAACTATTCATATATGGAACATCATTTATTATGAATAAAAGTAAAAAAAATGTGAGAAAATAAGATTTTTTTTTAAATTTGCATTTCTGTCTGACATTTTAACTGTGAATGACATAATACTGTTAGGTTTTACTGCAAAAGAAAAGCACATATTTGTAATCAGCGATGTCTCACGAGTACAACAGTACCCCCCATTAACAGGTTTTATGTTGTTTTGGAAAGTTACAGGGTCAAATATAGAACATTACATTTTCAAATTGAAATTTGCCAGATTGGTAATGTTACCTTTGAGACGGTGTGGTAGCCCAGGAATGAGAATTACCCCCATAATGGCATACCATTTGAAAAAGTAGACAAGCCAAGGTATTGAAAGTGGGGTATGTTTAGTCTTTTTTAGTAGCCACTTAGTCACAAACACTGGCCAAAGTTAGCGTTCATATTTGTTTTTGTGTGAAAAAAGCAAAAAACGAATATTTGGCCAGTGTTTGTGACTAAGTGGCTACTAAGAAAGACTGGACATACCCCACTTGCAATACCTCGGGTTGTCTACTTTTGCAAATGGTATGCCATCATGGTTGTAATTCTCATTCCTGGGCTACCATACGCTCTCAAAGGCAACATAACCAATCTGGCAAATTTCAATGTGAAAAAAATGAAATGCAAGCCTTATATGTGACTCTCTAACTTTCCAAAACACCATAAAACCTGTACATGGGGGGTACTGTTATTCTCTGGAGACTTCACTAAACACAAATATTAGTGTTTTAAAACAGTAAAACATATTACAACAATAATATAGACCATAAAAGTGCCGTTCGCTTGTAAAAAATGCAAAAAACTTCACTTTTACTTAAAATATCATCGTTGTAATACAATTTACCAGTTTGAAACACGAATATTTGAGTTCAGTGAAGTCTCCCGAGTAAAACAGTACCCCCTATGTACAGGTTTTATGGTGTCTTGGAGAGTTACAGGGTCATATATAGTGCTTGCAAATTAAATTCGCTGCACTTTCTCCCTGTGTTGCCAGGCATGTCAACCAAATTTTAATTAATCAAATCACATAATTACGTTAAAAGATTATTTAAATATACATGTAGAATTTTAATATATATGCATTTATAGGTATTTAAATTCTACGTGTATACTAATGTAATCTTTTATGTAATTATATGTATTTATCTATATATATATATTTGCGGTTATTTGTATTTTATATATATATAGATATATATAGAATGTCATTCTAAGTGTATTTTGTTACCGATATATATATATTAATAACAAAATACAGTTAGAATGAAATTACATATGCATATATAATTTATATTAAATTTTGTTTCAATATTTTATTTATTTATTTTATTATTTTATTTATTTATTATTTTAATTATACGTATTTATATATAATATATATATGTACATCTATTATATATATAATATATATACATATTATATATATGTAACGTCATTCTAAGTGTATTTTAATATTAATATATATACTTATATTAATATTAAAATACACTTTGTATGACGTTACATATATATAATATGTATATATATTATATATATAATATATATACATATTATATATATGTAAAAATATATTTAATTTATTTTTACACTTGTATTTAATTTATTTTTTATACTTCCCACCAGCAGGGGGACTGTCTGATATTTCAAACAGTCCCCCTGCTGGCAGATCCACAGCCAGCTATAGGGGGCCATGTGATCGCTCTTTGAGAGCGATCACATGGCCCCCGGGGGCCTGATTTGCCGTGGGAGGGCTGCCTGGGCTGTGAGGCAGTCCTCCCGAAGCGGATCGCGGCGGAGGTAAGTACATCTTACCTCCTGGGGCTGCAAGCCGTTACGGCGTGCTATGCCGTCATAACGGCTTTAAAGCCCACTTAACCCATGACGGCATAGCACGCCGTAACGGTGTTAAGGGGTTAAACACTTAGCCCCTAACAGGAAAAAACACTCGCAATGGCTAATAAAAAACCACAAGACCCAAAACCTTCTAAGAAAAAACTGACAATAAAGTAGAGTCCTCTGATAAATGACTGTCCTTCTTCTCTTCACAAACCTCTAAAGCAGGGCCTCAAAAAAACTCACCAGATGTTTGAGAATGGTTAAATTTGCTACAGTAAATGTGCAGGGACTAAACTCTCCCTTTAAGAGATCAATTCTGATTCAAACAGCGAAAAAACAGAGAGTTGATATTTGTGCCATTCATGAGACCCATTGGAGACAGCTAGATAAATCCAACTTAAATGCAAGAGATTTCCCAACAATTATACAAGCCTCTAGAGCTGGCGAAAAAAAAAAAGAGGAGTTGCCTTTCTCTTTTCAAAGTCTTTAGATCTAAAAATTAAACATGTTGAATGTGACCATGAACGATGATTTCTAATTATTGTATGCCTAAAAAATCAAATCTTTTACATATTAGCTAACACCTATGCACCTAAAAGCTTGGCAATGCTTGTGTCATGAATGTAACGATGGATAGACAGACCTTTAACCCCTTAAGGACACATGACATGTGTGACGTCATGATTCCCTTTTATTCCAGAAATTTGATCCTTAATGGGTTAAAAATAAAGAGATCAATAGAGATCCTATGTCTCAAGCTTCTCGTTTTCCCTCCCTGATATATAGTAATGATACTATTAGCTTCTCGTTTTTTCTCCCTGATACAAAGTAATCCCCTTTTAGACATCTGGCGGGTTCTTCATACTACAGAAAGAGACTTTATGTGCTTCTCTAAGACCCATTTGTCCTATTGGAGAATTGACTATATTTTGATTGATTTTAATATTTAAAAAAAAAAGAGTTAACAAGGTTCAAATTCTAGAAATTCCTTGGTCTGATCATAACTTGATTTATATGGAATTAAAAGACCAATGTGATAAGAAAAGACTTGAGTGGAAAATAAAAGAATATCTACTAGAATCTCCCCATAATAGAGACCAGATAAAAAAATGGATACATTACTCACAAATCTTCCCCAACAACTGTATGGATGGCTTTTAAGTGTGTTATAATAGGCTACTTCATTAAAATGGCATCACAGGATAAAACAAGAAAGGGATCAGATTTGCATATTGAACTAGAAAAACTTTCAAGAGTAAATAAAACTAAACGTTCTAAAAATATTTCTAGACAGATTGATGATTCTAAAATTTAAATAAATAACCAGTTAATAAATAATACTAATAGAATACTTGATAAAATATAAACTAGCTGGTATTATAAAGGTAATAAGGCAGATAAAATATTATCAAAATTAAAAACTGTACAACAATCCAAAATTATCTCTAAAATTGTTTTTAGAAGGAAATACCTGCTTATCCCCAGATAGGATTGCCAAAGCTTTCGAAAAATACTATAGAGAACTATATAATTCAATACATCATTTATCAACCATCAATATGGAATCTTACTTTCAAAATAGAATTTCGAGAACATTGACTGATTCTCAATTAGAGAAATTGAACATGTCTTTTTCTAAACTAAAAATAAGTAAAATAATCTAAAATTAACCTTCCAGAAAAGCTCCCGGGCCAAATGGCTTCCTGGGACTTTTTTATAGAACCTTTAGTTAAGAAGAATTTACCCTACATTTGGTGACCGCTTTTAATGACCTTGCAGAAAGGGAATTAGTACCTAGATATCTCTTAAGAGGAAATATAATTACCATCTTAAAATCAGATAAGAATCCAGAAGACGTTAGGAATTATAGATCCATCTCACTCCTTAATGAAAACATCAAGATATACGCGGCAGTGATAGCGAATAGGATAAAAAAGGTCATGTCTGACCTGTTACACATTGATCAAGCAGGCTTTATGCCCAAAAGATTATTATCCAACCATCTACATACTCTAATAAATATGTTTGAGATTTCTCAAAGCCTGAGGTCCCCTCTGCTGACACTGTCATTGGATGCAGAGAAAGCCTTTGCCAGGGTCAGTTTGGAATTCCTGGCAAACACTTTCACACTTTTAGGGTTTTTGGGCTTGATCTCTAATGCCATTATGGCACAATACTCTAATCCTTCAGGTAAAATAACAAACCTAGGATTTTCCTCAAATTGGTTCAACCTTGCAAATGGTACCAGGCAAGGCTGCCCATATCTCTGTTTCTTTATATATTAACCATTGAATAACTAGCTATAGATATTATAAACAACAATAAAATAAAAGGGTTTAAAGACAATGCAGAGATTACAATGATATAATTATAACCATAGCAGACCCTGTCAACTCGGTTGAAGAACTGATAAAGGTTATTGAAAATTATAGCCAATTCACAAACTATTGCCAAAAATTACTTATTTACTGAGATTACAGAGTTGGATTAAGCTACTACCGTCCTCTTTTTCAAAATGTATTTGGCTTAAGAAAAGACCTAGAATAAGTCTAAAATTATTAACAAAGGATATTAAGCAAGGAGGCCTCAGTTTTCCAAGTTAGACTTAAGACTTAAGAAAGCCTCTTTACTAGCTCATGCTATCCGTACGTTTCACCAATTCGCTATTAAAGAAAGTTGGTATAACCAATAAACCAAAGAGAATTAGTCCCTTTAAAAAACTTTCTTCAGCTTTCTGGCTCCCTATAGAGACTAGTGGCAGACTGGACTTTTTTGAAGTATTTTATCTTAAAACCACATTTTAAAAAACTGGTATAAATTAAACATGTATTTGGTCTTAGAGGCAACATTTTACAATCTTTGAGGTTAAATGCTCTTGGGGATCTTTTGAAAGAGGTGGATTTATCAAAATGAATAACTAACGGCATTACTAGGACAACAGATATATTGGTTACAAACAAAATTAAACCTATTAGGGAATTGATTGCTAAATACGAGCTATGCAGAAAGTAATTTTGTAACTATCTAAAAATGAATGCATACAATTCAGAAACTCTTAATTTCTTTGATAAAATAATTAACAAAATATATACAAAAAAATTGATATCTGTAAGCAATCAACTCCTCAAAAAAAAAATGGAGAAACAAACAACCCCTAATGCTTTAGGAAAATGGGAACAGGACCTGGGAGTTACAATCTCTACTAATGATTGGTATAAATCAATGTCCTTAGTTAAAAAAAATATTCACTGCCTGAATTTGAATGAACTCCACTTTAAACTTCTAAATAGATGGTACTACACCCGGAAAAAATAAAAAATATATACCCAAATTTATTTTCTGCATGCTGGAAATGTGATAATATGTGGTAAATGTGCCTCACTATTGAAACATTATGGAGGGAGGTTCATAGCAAGATCAAGAACTTATTGGGCCATGATATCACCTTTACACCAGAAGGGATGATATTGTATCAGAATTAGTAAAAAAATATTCAATAAAATTATTAATACATGTTTTATTAGCTACGAAAATAGTTATAGCAAGGTATTGGAAAAACCCAATTAGCGCCACTTGGCAACAAATCAAAGCTTAATTATGCCAACAGTTAAGAATGGAAAAAGGAATTTCAACTCCCTCAAAAATAAAAATACAACACTTTGGTTTATGGGACATTTGGATTAAAAAAACGAGATATGTTATAAATTGGGGGACATAAATTAGAGCAGATCCCTTAGCACGTCTTTAGTCTAAAGGAATACTGCCCCCTCTCTCCTCTCTCCAGAGGATGTGAATATTTTTTTTCCATTTTTTTGTATTGCGTGTATATGTTTTATGAATATGTTTTATATAGTAATCTAAGTGTCTTTTAAAATTGGATACTCATATAGTCAAGAAAGAGAGAAGGGAAAAGGGGAGGAGAAGAGAAATACCTTTATTCTCTCAAAGGAAGTGTTACAAACGGCCATTTGTAACTGGCCCTTTAAATGACAAATTGCCCTGCTTCCCCTGGTTGTGGAGAAGCCTATTTGCCAGCCTCCTTCCTCATGACTATGGCCCCTGGGAGACTATGCCCCTGAAAACTTATGGACTTTTATTGGGTGTGTATGGCCCTTTAAGAACCGTCTGGGGACATATTGTGACTTTGTTGAACAATGCCCCTTTAAGACGGTGTCCCCAAACCTTTAATACACTGTGTCCCTGGCTTTCTCCCACTTGGTTCAGTAAATGGAGCTTACTGAACCAAGTACCACACAGGCAGACCACCCAGAAGTGGAAGTGTGCAGGCAATTTACCTCCCAGGCTGTGAGGTTACTGCAGGTTAATTGCCGAGCGCTGGGTGGCCGCTGTTCGTGCAAACGAGCATGTGGTGGCGGCAATCTTTGTTCATTCGAACGAGGTCAGCGGTATGTGTAGCCAAATTCATGGAACTAAAATCGGCTACACATTTCCGCTAACACCGCTGACCCTTACCTTCTTCCATACTAAATTTTCAGCTGCAGAGACGAAGTCCCGTTCGAAGATTCGAACGCATGTTCGAATGGGACTTAGTCGTTTTGAAGTCGTTCTGCATGAAATTGACCGACCGCACAGCCCAAATCTATGGAACTGTTTTGGGCAGGAAAATGTGCTTGCGGTCATAAAGGACTTCTGTCTAACTTTTGATCTACAGGAGGGATTTGGCTGATATTTGAGAGTGTTTATGTTTAAAGTGTGCTGATTAATAATATGAAGATTGGATGTATGGTTTTAAAGTTACAGTGTATGTGTAAAAACTGTATTTTTCCTGCTTGTGATAATTATGTTCACCCATTGTGTACCATAATTATATCACAGGCAGAGGGGAGGATTTTGTGTGTAATTGCTGGGAGTGTTTTCTGTAATGTACGTGTGTGTTTTGTAACGCCCTGTGGGTGGTCCTATCTAAAGGAAACCTGCATAAAAGAAGGTTCTTTTGGTGCCAATAAACAGAATGGCTTGACCCTCTAACTTGCAGCCTTGACTCATGTTTGTAGGGGACAGCTATAATCACTACAGGGATTGCTATGCTCTTCATACTCCCTTAGCTACTGAGCTCTTGTAAGAGCTCTTGTTCCTTATCCTGCTTCACTCTACAGAAGGAAGAGGTTCACCTACTGGAACCTGGAGCCTGGTCGTAGGTCCAGGGCGCAGAGCAGACGGCGAGATACCAGCCCAGCAGCGGTGGTTCGTGGAGTCTGCAGTACTTATGCTGGCTACGCAGTAGTTATGGTGTCTACGGTGCTGATGGTCCTTTGGTGAGCGCTAGGAGCATCCTTTCTATGGTCCAACTTCCAGCCAGCCTGGAGGCAACCGTAACAGGAAGGAAAGAGAAAGGAAAAGGAAGAAGGAAAAAAAAGAGGGAAATATAAACACTTCCTATTTGATGATATGAGATTTTTTTGACGATAAGAATTCCAATGTGATATGAATGTTTTATTTTGTGTATAATTCTATTAAAGATCAATTTAAGGGGGCGGAGCCTAGCATCCAGGCTGAGTGGTTGTGCTGAACCTCAGCTCCCGCTTACACCTACAAATTTCGGGGATAATCCCCCCAAAGAACAGCGCACCTACTCCCTGGAGTGGAGCTATGATGACAGGGACACCCGGGGGAATACTTAGACACCCAGAACGAGCATGTAACCCCCTGGAAACCCCACATCACATCCTGAGGCCTACCGGTGTCGAGTCGAGTGATGGGGAGACGGCCGCTCCCCACGCTAACGGTCCTGAACGTGGATCCCTCGGGGCTCTCACCTCCTACCCTCCCCCCCCCCCAGACCGATGGGGGTCATCTCGGTCTAAATCAAGCGACTGGAATCACAGATACGAGCGGATCTTACAGCCTGATGAATGGCAACTTCGAAGCAGCCGGGCACATGGCGTGCCTAAAATGGCGGCAGCAGATGCAGCAAGCGACTCAAAATTACTGCCTGAGCTGGAGGGCTCCTGCGACATCCAGCAACGGCTAGAAGCAACCTTTGCCCGATTCTGGCGCAAGTTATGGAGAAAGTTGCGGGCATCTAAAACAAACCTGCAGACCCTGCCATATCTGGGTAAGCTGACCGGGGAACAAAGAAAGCAAAGTGCGACTCCACCGCTAGCACGCAAGTCTGGGGCTGTGGTCGGGGGGAAGAGGCGCTCTACTCCGGGCAAAACGACGTACCCCAAGCTACCTGCACACACACGAAGCCCGCCCAGGCTGAGGGCCGTACGGAGAGAGCCTCCGAAGCATCAGCCACCCTGCGGGAAGACTGCCTGCTGCTGGCGGCGACGGAACACCGGCAGCATCCGCTACACCCACAAAGGGACTGCCTCGAACTCACCGAGCTCTCAAGCCACTGGTAATAAGATGCCACCCCCTACACAGGCCTGGGGCTGTAGGGGATCCTCACACCAAGATTGCAGCTCCGACATCTTGAGCCAACTCGCCCTGGAAGACAGCCTGCCACGAACCGGCATGGGCTGAAAGAGACTGGTTTGCAAACACACAACTCCCGTTTAAACCGATCCTCTTATGCTGTATCATTATTTCTCACTAAGGGAACTCTGTGTTTCTTATAGTTATAGTCATATTCTCTGCAGATTACACTGGCTGCAGTCGATTCCCTGGCACTAGAGAGGGAAACAGTACCCCCTATGCATTGCTCTCATGTTTAAGCTTACACTTAACGTTTCAACATAAAAATGTGCACTGTGTTTTTCTAATGCTAGATGTACTAGATGTAGTGGCCATTTTAGGATTCCAGGTGGGCGGTTCTATTCATCTCTCACGCACTCAGTGGTAAGCAGGAAGTGTAGGCGTGCAGATGCGAGTGCACGAAAGCGCGAGTGTGTGTGCCTGAACGCGCATGTGCGCCCATATTGTGTGCACGTACGAACGTGTGCGCTCGTGAACGAGTGTAACACGCGGGTAGAGGTAGGGGACGAGTTGGAGTAGGTAGGGGCATACATGATAGCAGGGAGTGGAGTACTTGGAAAATAGGAGCAAGAAGGAGCAGAATAGGAGAAAGAAGGAGCAGAGTACTTGTAAAAAAGGAGAAAGAAGGAGCAGAGTACTTTTAGAATAGGAGAAAGGAGTATATTACTTGTAGAAAAGGAGAAAGAAGGAGCCGAGTACTTGTAGAATAGGAGAAAGAAGGAGCAGATTACTTGTAGAATAGGAGAAAGGAGAAGCAGAGTACTTCTAGAATAGGAGAAAGAAGGAGCAGAGTACTTGTTAAAAAGGAGAAAGAAGGAGCAGGATACTTGTAGAATAGGAGAAAGAAGAAGCAGAGTACTTGTAGAATAGGAGAAAGAAGGAGCAGAGTACTTGTAAAAAAGGAGAAAGAAGGAGCAGGGCACTTGTAGAATAGGAGAAAGAAGGAGCAGAGTACTTGTAAAAAAGGAGAAAGAAGGAGCAGTATACGTGTAAAAAAGGAGAAAGAAGGAAAATAAAAATCTAAAAAGGAAAAGGAGAAAATTGTTGTTGGCTAATAATAATAAGTGGGCTACCTAGTTCAACCTTCCTGCTGGGCATTGCTATAAGGAAGGTAAAAAAGATAAATGAAAAATAAAAGAGGGGGGGGGGGGAATTGAGGAGGGAGAGGAGGGGAGCTGATGCACGGATGAAAAATCATATTACGAGCAAACAGAGAAATTGTCTGAATATCACCGAAAGAGGAGACCTTCGTTTGTTCCTTACGAAAATTGAACCAGATATCAAATATTTAGTCTCGGAGCATCAGCCTCAGGGATCTCATTAATCACTAGATAAAGGAAATTTCAATTTACTTTATTGTTTTCTCATTAAACTTAATAAAGTTAAAAACATTATAAACATGCATAAAGTAGAAATAAAAAGATAAATATACGTACATTTTTTTTTTTTAAACACCCTCCTTTCTAAAACATATTCCGCACTTGCGCTAAAAAAAAACGAAACTGGTGGGCGGTAAGGAAATGTTTCCATCATGAAAAATGCATTAGTGGGTGGTAGGTAGAAAAAAGTTGACTACCCCTGCTGTTAAGCAACACAAATAAATGAATTTATTTTCAATCACTTTTCTTAAGCTGCACGAGTTATGCACACATTATTATTACGGTGGAAAAAATAGTTTTTTAATTTTTATTTAATTTATTTCTTGCTCTAATATATGATATCAATTTTGCAATGTCAAGTAATGAAACCATATTTGGTTTTCAGGTTAGAAGAAAGTGATGAGAATTTTAAAAAAAGTGCTTTGGAGATACACAACAAATCCGTAGAACTTGGTAAGGACAAAGATTATTATTATTACATACCTCTCAACATTAGCCAGTAAGAGTTCAAGCACCTGTTTTTTTATGAGCTGGTTCAGTTTCATCTGTAGTGTAGATAACACCATGTTGAAAAAAAAAAAAAGAAAATGTGGATTTACAAGGGCCTAGGAGGAAGTCCCTTACCTGTTCATCGCCACCAGCAGTGCCCTTTGCATTCTCATCACCCTTGCTTCCATATTTGTATTTCTTGCCTCAGTCTAAACTATGTGCTGCAATGGATATGTTGCACCAGGCCTCATTTATAGAGACATGTGACACTGCACATCCAGGCCATCCTTGTGAACAGGGAACTCCTATACAAGTGTGTGAGTGCTCTCAGTCCAGTGCTTGGTTATTCTGAAGCTTTAGCTAATATTACCTGGCATTGATACCGGAGAAACTGACGGAAGCCAAGCACAGAGAGATGGACACAGGTTTCTTCAGGAAGGAAGAGATTCTTTATTCGATTCACCGACCGGGACTCAGAGGGACTAATGTCACCAAAATACAACAAGATCTGAGCCCCGAACAATAGTGTAGGCTCCTTATATAGGCATGTAACTCCACCCATAATCAGCTCCACCCACACATACACTTACCCAATCAATCGAACAAGAACTAACTTCCTGTTTGACCACATGGCCTGCCCAGCACAATGGAGGAGGGGAATACTATATCCTGTATCCTTGCACATGCTCCGTACACTACTGATTGTATCTTTGCCACGTGCAACCAACCGACCGTTACACCAGTATATGCACGTACACATACCACGTGGTAATCTCGGCCTACTAAATTTATTTTTACCGAGATTCCACCACATTCCCCCCTTTGATGCTTCTGATATTTTCACAATTCCAGATGCATCACTTAACCATAGTTTGCATATACCTCAGGTTGCCATGAACCAGACCAGACTTTGCGACTCCCTAAAGACATGAATCCCTCAACATTCCTCTTCCTGTACTTGTTCTCCCTGATTTAGAGCATCATACGTATATATAGCCATTATCTGTGCAGCAGCCTTTCTCTCTGCTATATTTTCTATAATGCTCTGCACATACCTAACCACCAAAGGAATAAAACATGGTAGGAGAAGACACAGCATCAAAATTAGCATGACTCCACCTACCAATGCCTTAAGTCCTCCAAACTGCTCATGCCAGTTACCAAACCAACTACTTGGATTATACCCTTTCCATACCTGAGTAGGCACATGCGCTAGTTTAACCATATGGCTAGTAAGCTCAGCTATTGATTGCCCTTCATCATCTATTTGAAGACAGCAATTGCTTAGGTTAAACTTCCCACATACACCTCCCTCTACTGCCAATAGGTAACCCAAAGCTAATCTATTTTGGTAAACGGCTGTCCTCATCCTAGTATTATGTTTCGCTAGGAGATTGAGCGCTTGCGATGTCTCGTTGGTAATTATCTCAACCACTGCCTGTAACCTTATAATACGGTTGAGCATATATATTGGAGTTCTATATCCAAAAGTACCATCCTCTGTCCATGTAGCTGGCCCATAATAATCTATAATACGCTGGGGAGGCCATTCATTATCTTCCCAGGTACCTATCTCTAGGGGTCCCCTTTTCTTCCTATGATTCACATCATATACCTTAACTCCCAAAGTCTCTCCTGTTTCAATAGGCAACAAGAATAAGGATGGTTTGAGCATACCTAACACACATGCCCCTTCCCAGTCCTGTGGTAACTCTGAATAGGCTTTCTTACCAAAGATCCAGTACAAATTTGCTGGGGCTTTCCAACTTGATGTAGTAGATAGATCAAACCACACGTCCTTTAAACTGGTATAACTTGCAAATGGGTTAGGTGGTTCTGAGACATTTGAAGCCGACCACCAAGTTGTATTCTTTGTATTATCATCATAAGCTTTTTGCCCTAGACAAGTCAAGTCTCCTACAGATGTATTAAACATGATTCCTTTCCTTGCTATGCAAACATAACCTATAATGGAGGTCTTTAATCGCCACTCAGATTTACCTCTAACACTCATTTGATAATCGGCTTGAGAAGATATTATCTGTTCAATTGTCTCAGAACCAGAATACATTACCTCCTTTGCTTCCCAGGGCCATTGGTCTCCCATATTAGTACCTCCACACACATAGCAGTTGGTCACATTAAGACTACCAGCAATACTCTCAGCTGGATCAATAAACAGGTTCTTAGCATTATGGGGGATCTTATTTTCTACACTCATCTCTTCATAAAAAGAATGGAAAACCTGATGAGTTTGGGATGCTATGGTATCGGTCTCTATCCCTATAAATAATATTGTCCCAGGATCCAAACCCGCCCCATATATCTGGAACCCAAATAAGTTTCCGAACCTATCTATAAACTGTTCAGGATTATTAATAAGTATATGGACTGGGTTACACTCCATAGACTTACAATATGGTCTGGTAGGCAACTTAGTAACAATCATATCCTTATCTACTGTCTGTCCCCAAGTTGCCCACCCTACACAAGACCAATATGGACAATAATTATAATCCTTATTTGGGCATCTCGGATCTATATACTTATTCTTACTACTGGGGCAAATATACTTATCATTAGACCCATACGTTCTCTCCCACTTAAGATCCCTGCATACATTCCACGGTTTTCTACCACTTGATATCGCCTTACATGCATCAAATAGCAGAACACCCAAAGAATATACGGTTTCTAGTACTGTCTTATTTATTAGGGTCCCCCTGTGAGTCTCCATTCCGAAGGGTCAACCAAATTGTACAGGGTTGATACTCTGGATTGAAGCACTTAGGTTCTCCTACTCCTAAATGGCATACACTATAGTCTATACCTAAGAATCTACACCTAGATACATATCCTTTACACTCATATTGTGAATGCCAAATAAGGGTCTGGGAAATATGATTAGCTGTTTTAGTAGTCTTAATGCAAACCTCACAGCCAGGTGTGTCGGTACCTCTACCTTCCTGAATAATTAAAAACACAAATATGTACATTATCAAATGCATTTCTCCTGACATCTTCATTAGTGTTGTCGCGAACCCGGAATTTTCGGTTCGCGAACGGCGAACGCGAACTTCCGCAAATGTTCGCGAACCGGCGAACCGCGCGAACCGACATTGACTTCAATGGGCAGGCGAATTTTAAAAACAACAGGGACTCTTTCTGGCCTCAAAAGTGATGGAAAAGTTGTTTCAAGGGGACTAACACCTGGACTGTGGCAAAACTCCCATGGAAAATTGCACAGTTGATGCAGAGTCTGCTTTTAATCCATAAAGGGCAGAAATCACCTAACATTGACACCTGTCCTCAAAGCCCCTGATACACACTGACACAGAGCAGAATAGAGACTGTTCCCCCTACATAGGGTCACTTGGCAGATATGGATTGACACCTATCCTAATGATCCCTGATACACACTGACACAGAGCAGAATAGAGACTGTTCCCCCTACATAGGGTCACTTGGCAGGTATGGATTGACACCTATCCTAATGATCCCTGATACACACTGACACAGAGCAGAATAGAGACTGTTCCCCCTACATAGGGTCACTTGGCAGATATGGATTGACACCTGTCCTAATGATCCCTGATACACACTGACACAGAGGAGAATAGGGACTGTTCCTCCTACATAGGGTCACTTGGCAGATATGGATTGACACCTATCCTAATGATCCCTGATACACACTGACACAGAGCAGAATAGAGACTGTTCCTCCTACATAGGGTCACTTGGCAGATATGGATTGACACCTGTCCTAATGATCCCTGATACACACTGACACAGAGCAGAATAGAGACTGTTCCCCCTACATAGGGTCACTTGGCAGATATGGATTGACACCTATCCTAATGATCCCTGATACACACTGACACAGAGCAGAATAGAGACTGTTCCCCCTACATAGGGTCACTTGGCAGATATGGATTGACACCTATCCTAATGATCCCTGATAAACACTGACACAGAGCAGAATAGAGACTGTTCCCCCTACATAGGGTCACTAAGCAGATATGGATTGACACCTGTCCTAATGATCCCTGATACACACTGACACAGAGCAGAATAGGGACTGTTCCTCCTACATAGGGTCACTTGGCAGATATGGACTGACACCTATCCTAATGATCCCTGATACACACTGACACAGAGCAGAATAGAGACTGTTCCTCCTACATAGGGTCACTTGGCAGATATGGATTGACACCTGTCCTAATGATCCCTGATACACACTGACACAGAGCAGAATAGAGATTGTTCCCCCTACATAGGGTCACTTGGCAGATATGGATTGACACCTGTCCTAATGATCCCTGATACACAATGACACAGAGCAGAATAGAGACTGTTCCCCCTACATAGGGTCACTTGGCAGATATGGATTGACACCTATCCTAATGATCCCTGATACACACTGACACAGAGCAGAATAGGGACTGTTCCTCCTACATAGGGTCACTTGGCAGATATGGATTGACACCTATCCTAATGATCCCTGATACACACTGACACAGAGCAGAATAGGCACTGTTCCCCCTACATAGGGTCACTTGGCAGATATGGATTGACAAATCCCTGACAAACAGCTACCACATGCAAGGAAGGCAGCAGGGGCGCAAATGACCCACTCCCGACGCGGGAAGGTAGTGACGACAAATAACAATACAGGACTCTTTAGAGGCCCTGTGATTGTAATCAGTCCACTTGAAATCCTTTAACTTTGATCAATTGGAGGGAAGTCTGGTGCAGAGCCACTGACCCATGCGCAGGGCCAGCCTTAGGCCTTTGGGCGCCCTGTGCAAGAAATCTTCCCGACGCGGGAAGGTAGTGACGACAAATAACAATACAGGACTCTTTAGATTTTCCAGACCCTGGGGTTGACATTAGTCCAGATTTACATCTTGTGACCCATGAGGATGTTCCAGGCACTACTTGTGAAATAAAGACAGATAATAAAGTGAATGATCCTTCTCCTTGGGACTTGCACCCTGTCGTTGAAGGTGGAGTAGGCAATGGCAAGAGCATGCTGTGGGTAGTCAGTGCAAACACTCTCTTCCCGGTGAATAATGAGGAGACTAACTATGATGACGTTATTTGCGTTGAAAGTAATGATGCCAGAGATCTTTTGAAACCATATGGAAGGAACGAATTGGTTAAAAGAAAGGCAAGAGACCACCTGCATATAGACAAGAATACGCATAAGAGAAAGAAGAGAACAGGTCAAAAAGAGAAGCTGCAGACTGCCTATCTGCAAATAGTTGAGTTATGTCCTGAAGATGTCCGTGTTACCACAGTGCAGACTCTGTTTGATACACTACTGAGGAGAGTCAGAGAAACCCCAGATCGTCACGTATTGGATGAGTCGGTGCGTGGAGTTGCAGAGAACGTAGAACAAGAAATATTTAAAATTTTCCTGTGTACTGACAGCAGATATACATAGAGTCACTTGGCAGATATGGATTGACACCTGTCCTCAAAACCCCTGATACACACTGACACAGAGCAGAATAGAGACTGTTCCTTGTCCACAGAGACCATGATACACACTGACACAGAGCAGAATAGGTACTGTTACCCCTACATAGGGTCACTTGGCAGATATGGATTGACAATTCCCTGACAAACAGCTACCACATGCAAGGAAGGCAGCAGGGGCGCAAATGACCCACTCCCGACGCAGGAAGGTAGTGACGACAAATAACAATACAGGACTCTTTAGAGGCCCTGTAATTGTAATCAGTCCACTTGCACCAGTGGGCCTAAAAATTAGGCATGTACACATGCCTGAAAAATTTGGTATTGTTGCAGCCGCTGCTGTAGCAGCGTCCAGAAAAAATGATGTTTGTTTCACAGGCAGAAAGTGCCCTAAAACATGGCGGCTTGAACCCTAGTTGGTGGCGGATAAGTCACGCAAGTCAAACGTCATTCAGAGCTAAAATACAGCAGCGTGTGGACCATTTTTAGCCCAAGGCAGCTCATCTCATCAGGCCTTTTTTAATCGAATGTATCGCCCAGTGTCAGTCCCTTCGGGATCCATCCCTCATTCATCTTAATAAAGGTGAGGTAATCTAGACTTTTTTGACCTAGGCGACTTCTCTTCTCAGTGACAATACCTCCTGCTGCACTGAAGGTCCTTTCTGACAGGACACTTGAAGCGGGGCAGGCCAGAAGTTCTATCGCAAATTGGGATAGCTCAGGCCACAGGTCAAGCCTGCACACCCAGTAGTCAAGGGGTTCATCGCTCCTCAGAGTGTCGATATCTGCTATTAAGGCGAGGTAGTCTGCTACCTGTCGGTCGAGTCGCTCTCTGAGGGTGGATCCCGAAGGGCTGTGGCGATGCATAGGACTTAAAAAGGTCCGCATCTCCTCCATCAACAACACGTCTTTAAAGCGTCCTGTCCTTGCCGGCGTGGTCGTGGGAGGAGGAGGATGACTTCCACCTCTCCCCCTGTTAGATTCCCGTTGTGCTGTGACATCACCCTTATACGCTGTGTAAAGCATACTTTTTAATTTGTTTTGCAAATGCTGCATCCTTTCCGACTTGTTGTAATTGGGTAACATTTCCGCCACTTTCTGCTTATACCGGGGGTCTAGTATTCTAGGGCAAAAGGGAATCACAGCACCACGACCACGACGGCCCCTGTGGGGTGGCCTGCCTCTGCCTGTCATTTTTTTGGGGATTTGTGGTACTATGCGTGCAAGCTACTGTGAGACCAGATATGATTGGCAATGTGCACTGGAACAGTGCTGCAGAGCACACACTGTAGGCCTGAGACACCCGCTTGAAGACAAGTAACTGCTATTCAATCTATAACAGTGAAAAACAAATTTTGTTTTTAAAAGCACGCTATAGAGACACCAGATATGATTGGCAATGTGCACTGGAACAGTGCTGCAGAGCACACGCTGAAGTAGGCCTGAGACACCCGCTTGAAGACAAGTAACTGCTATTCAATCTATAACAGTGAGAAACAAATTTTGGTTGTAAAAGCACGCTATAGAGACACAAGATATGAGTGGCAACTGTCAAAGCACACTGGCACAGGTCTGCAGAGCACACGCTGAAGTAGGCCTGAGACACCCGCTTGAAGACAAGTAACTGCTATTCAATCTATAACAGTGAAAAACAAATTTTGTTTTTAAAAGCACGCTATAGAGACACCAGATATGATTGGCAAAGTGCACTGGAACAGTGCTGCAGAGCACACGCTGAAGTAGGCCTGAGACACCCGCTTGAAGACAAGTAACTGCTATTCAATCTATAACAGTGAAAAACAAATTTTGGTTGTAAAAGCACGCTATAGAGACACAAGATATGAGTGGCAACTGTCAAAGCACACTGGCACAGGTCTGCAGAGCACACGCTGAAGTAGGCCTGAAACACAGATGCTTGCAGACAACTAACTGCTCTTCTATTACAGTGAAAAAAAATTATTTCTTTTAAATCGAAAGCTTAACCAATTGTTAAAACAGATATGAGTGGTGGCACTGGGCTAATAGGCACAGTATCTAATGTGAACCTCACACAGAAGCTGGCAGGCAGGCAACTGCTCTTCTATTACAGTGGAAACAAAATTTTGGTTGTAAAAGCACACTAAAGAGACACCAGATATGATTGGCAACTGTCAAAGCACGCTGGCACAGGTCTGCAGAGCACACGCTGAAGTAGGCCTGAAACACAGACGCTTGCAGACAACTAACTGCTCTTCTATTACAGTGAAAAAAAAGTATTTCTTTTAAATCGAAAGCTTAACCAATTGTTAAAACAGATATGAGTGGTGGCACTGACTGTGCAAATGGGCAAGGCATCCAACCTCACACAGAAGCTGGCAGGCAGGCAACTGCTCTTCTATTACAGTGAAAAAAAAAATATTTATTTTAAATCTAAAGCTTAACCGATTGTTAAAACAGATATGAGTGGTGGCACTGACTGTGCAAATGGGCAAGGCATCCAACCTCACACAGAAGCTGGCAGGCAGGCAACTGCTCTTCTATTACAGTGAAAACAAATTATTTATTTTAAATCTAAAGCTTAACCAATTGTTAAAACAGATATGAGTGGTGGCACTGGGCTAATAGGCACAGTATCCAATGTGAACCTCACACAGAAGCTGGCAGGCAGGCAACTGCTCTTCTATTACAGTGAAAAAAAATTATTTATTTTAAATCTAAAGCTTAACCAATTGTTAAAACAGATATGAGTGGTGGCACTGACTGTGCAAATGGGCAAGGCATCCAACCTCACACAGAAGCTGGCAGGCAGGCAACTGCTCTTCTATTACAGTGAAAAAAAATTATTTATTTTAAATCGAAAGCTTAACCAATTGTTAAAACAGATATGAGTGGTGGCACTGACTGTGCAAATGGGCAAGGCATCCAACCTCACACAGAAGCTGGCAGGCAGGCAACTGCTCTTCTATTACAGTGAAAAAAAAATATTTATTTTAAATCGAAAGCTTAACCTATTGTTAAAACAGATATGAGTGGTGGCACTGACTGTGCAAATGGGCAAGGCATCCAACCTCACACAGAAGCTGGCAGGCAGGCAACTGCTCTTCTATTACAGTGAAAAAAATTTTTTTATTTTAAATGTAAAGCTTAACCGATTGTTAAAACAGAAATGAGTGGTGGCACTGGGCAAGTGGGCACAGTATATGCTGTGAGCCTGACACACAGGCTGGCAGGCAGGCACCTGCAATTACATTACACAGGGAAAAAAAAAAAAAAAAAGCAGCCTGATGTTCTAGCCCTAAAAAGGGCTTTTTGGGGTGCTGTCCTTACAGCAGAGATCAGATGAGTCCTTCAGGATTGTAGTGGACACTGAATACCCTAGCCTAGCTATCAATTTCCCAGCAGCTAAACTTTCCCTCCTCTCACTAAGCATGCATCTTCCGAATGAATCGAAAATGGATGCTGGGAGGGAGGTTGGAGGGTGTGGAAGGGAGGGAGTGCTGCTGATTGGCTGGAATGTGTCTGCTGACCGAGAGGCACAGGGTCAAAGTTTGCCCAATGATGACGAATAGGGGGCGGATCGAACTGCGCATGTGTCCGCCCGCCGCGGCGAACGCGAACAAGCTAATTTCGCCGGGAACTGTCCGCCGGCGGACAGGTCGGTACATCACTAATCTTCATCCTCATTCTTCGTCTGTGCGATGGCACCTCAGCTTCCAGGATGTAAGGGCTGCAAGGAATGGAGTTCTTCAGGTCCTCTCTTCCCTTCACAGAGGTCCCTTCAAGACACTCTGGCTATGTCACGTGGGTAAGAGGTCAGGCTTTATTATGGCCGTCAAAACACTTACTTGCTGATCTCTTTAATTACGCTTGAAATCCCAATATCTCCTCGTCACTCCGACTGAGTTGTGCGCTTTAACCGGATTTTGCAGGGATTCTCTGGATCTGGTGTAGCTTGCCAAGAATCTACTGCTGCTGGTTTAACCCTGGAGTGATGAATCCCCAGAGTCACTTCAGCCACCTTTATAGCTGTAGGGGTAGACAAAAGAACAACATAAGGACCCCTCCACTTAGGCCCCAACGGTACACTGTTGCACTCTTTTATCCATACTTGATCTCCTGGATGATAACTATGAACAGGTGGATAAATATTCACAGGTAATCTATCTTGTACCCATTTCTGTACCTCCTCCATAGTTTTACCCAACTCTACAACCTGCTGCCGGGTAATTCCTTCTCCCAACTGACTCAAATCCCCCCTTAAGTTACCAAGTACGGGAGGTGGACGCCCATACATGATTTCAAAAGGTGAGAGACCCATCCTTCTGGTAGGTGTACTACGAATACGCAACAGAGCTATGGGTAAAATAACATTCCACTTAAGTTTAGTCTCTTGACACATCTTTGCCAATTGGTTCTTAATAGTT
Source organism: Pelobates fuscus (assembly GCF_036172605.1). NCBI lineage: Eukaryota > Metazoa > Chordata > Amphibia > Anura > Pelobatidae > Pelobates > Pelobates fuscus. The sequence goes on from NC_086317.1 coordinate 131,043,346, forward strand.
CTGTTCATCCTTTCCACTTTCCCAGAACTCTGAGGTCTATATGCCGTATGAAGCTTCCACTTAATACCAAGCATATGAGTCAGTTGTTGTAGGCACTGGTGAACAAAGGCTGGACCATTATCCGATCCTATAGAACATGGTAGTCCATATCGGGGTATTATTTCTCGCAACAGGAATCGCACAAATTCTCCTGCTTTCTCTGTACGAGTGAGACAGTTTTCTACCCAACCTGAGTAGGTACAGACAATTACTAGTAGGTAGCGATGTCCGCCGGATTTAGGCATTACCGTATAGTCTATTTGAAGATCGGACATAGGGAGTCCCCCCATATACTGGATGTAACGGATCACCTGGCACCCCGACTGAGTACCTCCGTTAATGGATGCTCCTAGCGCTTCCTGAGGACTCCAAGCACTCTGGCAGACACCATAATCACCGAATCCGAGAAACCTTTAAATTCTCCCAAGCGTATGAATGCTGTAGACCATTGAATAGGAACCATACGAATAGGCTTGTACTCCTAGCAGTCAACTGGAACAGCATACATTAAATCCTTCCCCCAATAATGAGACGACACATCACTTTGAGGGTAAAACAGGAACTCTCGACTGGCTCATCCAGCCTGGCTTTTATTACACTAATCCACATACAGGCCACACCCAGGGGGAGGCATAAAATAACCAATCACATACATGGTTCAGCCCACACATCCCCTCCCCTCAGATAACATTAAACCCAATTATCCGGTACCCTTTTTCAGCCAAGTTCTGGATGTACCCCAAAACCCGGGGGTACACCTTTAAATCCAGCATCGCTGGATAGCCCTTATTCAGGGGGACAACATATTCAAAATTCAAGTAATTCGGATGAATGGTTCGTGAGATATGGGGTTCCAAAGATTTGACCGACCGCATGGGTAAAGTATCCGAAAACAGTTCCATGCATTTTGGCCCTGCGGTCGGTCACAAACAAGGGAATGAAAACAGGCGAATTGCCTGTGTTATAGAGCCTGGAGAGGGTTTGAATGAATTCCCTTGTTTATGGGGCTCTTTCTACCGAACGGCGGGTCATTCGGTAGTTTCCATACGAATTTCTGGAAGTATGGAGGTCTCAGCGGTGTTTGCCTAGTCAAGTGTCCGATTTTAGTTCCAGACACTCGACGGCAAAACACCGCTGTTCGGTAGTTTAAGATGGCCGCCGCCACGTGTTTGTTTCCCGAATGGCGGCCACCCAGAGGACAAAGACCACACTGCACTGATTGCCAATTACCTGTTTGCAACATTGTTGCAAACGGTAATTGGAGGCACACTCATTCCTGGGTGGTCTGGTTGTTCGGTAGTTTCACTCAATATACTGAATGGAGTGATTCTACCGAACAATCAGAATGCTGCATACAAATCACCCAGGATAAACTTAACACATCTATAAATACATATATAATATTACAGGCAGTACACTTGAATATGCTTCACAATCTTAAAGGGACAGTAGTCCCAAAAGTCCCAATATGTCCATAGATGCTGTTAAAAGGGCCAGTAGCAGCAATATACAGTACAATATGCCCCAAATAACCCAGGGGCCATAGTCAGTAGGTAGGAGGCTAGCAAACAGGCTTCTCCAGGGCCCAGTGGCGAGGTTGGTTTCGCCACATTTCTCCCCTTTTCCAAACAGACTAACAGGGTACCTGACCTCTTGCCGGTCAGTGCCCTTGTTAGTCCAGCAGCCCACCCACAAAACAGAAACAGCAGTACAGCCCACCCACAATAAATGGTTACTACACCTGAGTAATGGAAAAACTTGTCCAGGTCCAGGTGCCTCACCCCGGCTGTGTGGGGGACTGGTAGGCTGTTTTGGTGGGTTGCTGAGTGGGCAGAGACCAGCGGTACTCTGCCCTGGTGCCAGCACTACTACAGGAGTAGTCTGGTTGGAGCCTGGTTGCTGGAGACCGACTGTCTCCCCTTTGGCTAAACAGCCCTGTTGTGGGGGGGCAGGACCGACCGTCCCTACCCCCTGTGCTGGAAGTGCAGAGACCACGGTCCCATCTGCACAGGTGTGGGGCTTACAGTCTCCCCCTGGTACATTAAGCTGCCGCTGGGGAGAGGTGGTAACCAGCTCCTCTCCCATTAGAACACTCTGCCCATTGATGATCTGCCGCTGGGGAGAGGTGGTAACAATCTCCTCTCCCATTAGAACACTCTGCCCATTGATGATCTGCCGCTGGGGAGAGGAAGTAACAATCTTCTCTCCCATGCCTACTTTCAGTCTTTGTGGAGGGAGACCGACTGTCTCTCCTCCCAATTCAGTGTCCTGCTGCTGGGGAATAGAGACTGGGCTCTCTATTCCCAAAAAATCACGCTGCTGCTGGGGGGTAGGACCAACTACCTCTGCCCCCTGTAACTCAGCCTTCCGCTGGGGAGGGAGGACGCTGCTCTCCTCTCCCTGCACTTCACACTGCCTTCCCGGCATATCACTCTGCTGCTGGGGGGTAGGACCAACTACCTCTGCCCCCTGTAACTCAGCCTGCCGCTGGGGAATGGAGACTGGGCTCCCAATTCCCAACAAATCACACTGCCGCTGGGGAGGGAGGACGGCCCCTTCAGCTCCCTGTAGCTTGGGCGCAGAGACCACGGTCCCATCTGCGCTGGTGTGGGGCTTACTGTCTCCCCTTGGTGTGCTAAGCTGCTGCTGGGGAGAGGGGGTAACAAACTCCTCTCCCTTACACACTTTCAGCCGCTGGGGAGCAGGGCTGACCCTCTGTACTCCCTGTAGGCAGGGCGCAGAGACCACGGTCCCATCTGCGCTGGTGAGGGGCTTACTGTCTCCCCTTGGTGAGCTGTGCTGCCGCTGTGGAGAGGGAACAACAAACTCCTCTCCCTTACACACCTTCAACCGCTGGGGAGAGGGGATAACAGGCTCCTCTCCCTGCACCGTAGACTGCCGCTGGGGAGCCAGAACGGCACCTTCAGCTCCCTGTAACGCACACTGCCGCTGGGGATCTGGGCCGACTGCCCAGCATCCCTGTAGGGCCGGTAGAGAGACCGCAGTCCCATCTCCACCTGCCATTGGTGGGTCTTCCCAGGACCAATCCGTGAGGCCCCTCAACATTTGTGAGTAAGGGCCACCTGCTTCCCCACCTGGCAACTCTGGTTGCTGCTGGGGATCTGGGCCGGCTACCCAGCATCCCGGTGGAGTGACCTTGGTCCCATCTCTACCTGCCTGTTGTGGTTCCTCACAGGACCAGTCTATGAGGACCCCCACTTCGGGTTCCTCCCGCCGCCTCAGGGAAAGACGGCTAACCTCCTCGGATGCAGCCTCTACCCGGCTGCTGTAACGATCCTGCTGCTGAGCATACTTCCTCTCTTTTGCCAACCGGAATTCTCGGTCCAGCCTTGTGTTTCGCTCGGCCATGACCTGGTTCCAGATCACCCGGCGTGTCTCCATGGGTATATCATCCCCATACTCAGCCACTCGCTGCCTCACCTCGGCCAGCCAATCATCTCCAGAGCCAGAACCTTCCATACTTGTCTGCTCCCAGGGGCGCTGCACGACTGCTAGCGTTGCCCTCAATTGTAAATCCAAACGCACTGTGTCTCCGAGCTGCTTTACCTCGCACTAGGACGCCATCCCACCGCTTGCCACCAATGTAACGGATCACCTGGCACCCCGACTTGGTACCTCCGTTAATGGATGCTCCTAGTGCTTCCTGAGGACTCCAAGCACTCTGGCAGACACCACAATCACCGAATTCAAGAAACCTTTACATTCTCCCATTTGTATGAATGCTGTAGACCATTGAATAGGAACCATACGAATAGGCTTGTACTCCTAGCAGTCAACTGGAACAGCATACATTAAATCCTTCCCCCAATAATGAGACGACACATCACTTTGAGGGTAAAACAGGAACTCTCGACTGGCTCATCCAGCCTGGCTTTTATTACACTAATCCACATACAGGCCACACCCAGGGGGAGGCATAAAATAACCAATCACATACATGGTTCAGCCCACACATCCCCTCCCCTCAGATAACATTAAACCCAATTATCCGGTACCCTTTTTCAGCCAAGTTCTGGATGTACCCCAAAACCCGGGGGTACACCTTTAAATCCAGCATCGCTGGATAGCCCTTATTCAGGGGGACAACATATTCAAAATTCAAGTAATTCGGATGAATGGTTCGTGAGATATGGGGTTCCAAAGATTTGACCGACCGCATGGGTAAAGTATCCGAAAACAGTTCCATGCATTTTGGCCCTGCGGTCGGTCACAAACAAGGGAATGAAAACAGGCGAATTGCCTGTGTTATAGAGCCTGGAGAGGGTTTGAATGAATTCCCTTGTTTATGGGGCTCTTTCTACCGAACGGCGGGTCATTCGGTAGTTTCCATACGAATTTCTGGAAGTATGGAGGTCTCAGCGGTGTTTGCCTAGTCAAGTGTCCGATTTTAGTTCCAGACACTCGACGGCAAAACACCGCTGTTCGGTAGTTTAAGATGGCCGCCGCCACGTGTTTGTTTCCCGAATGGCGGCCACCCAGAGGACAAAGACCACACTGCACTGATTGCCAATTACCTGTTTGCAACATTGTTGCAAACGGTAATTGGAGGCACACTCATTCCTGGGTGGTCTGGTTGTTCGGTAGTTTCACTCAATATACTGAATGGAGTGATTCTACCGAACAATCAGAATGCTGCATACAAATCACCCAGGATAAACTTAACACATCTATAAATACATATATAATATTACAGGCAGTACACTTGAATATGCTTCACAATCTTAAAGGGACAGTAGTCCCAAAAGTCCCAATATGTCCATAGATGCTGTTAAAAGGGCCAGTAGCAGCAATATACAGTACAATATGCCCCAAATAACCCAGGGGCCATAGTCAGTAGGTAGGAGGCTAGCAAACAGGCTTCTCCAGGGCCCAGTGGCGAGGTTGGTTTCGCCACACTGGACTCCCGGTGGTTTCACTGGTCCTTGCCTTGCGTTATTCTTGGCACATATCACACATCTTCGTACAATGGCTTGAGTCAAGTTAGACAATCTTGGTATGTAGAAATGTTTCCTGAGAGATTCTTCCATACTATCTCTTCCAGAATGTGTCCCGTTATGATAATTCTGGACAATTTCTACAGCTAGTGATGCTGGAATGACTATTCTTCCATCTTCTAACTGATACCAATTGTTCTCCAGGTACTTCCCAGTTTCGGTCTTTAACCACTCTTCTTCTTGAGCTGTATAAACTGGAGTCCATTGAGACAGTGGGGTCGGTATAAGAGCAGCTATACGTTCCACATACTCCTGTTTTCCTGTTCAGCGGCACGCTTAGCTGCATTATCTGCCATCCGATTTCCTTTGGTTACATCACCATCACCTTTCAGATGCGCTCGACAATGTATGATACCAACTTCTTTCGGTTCCCACACGGCTTCCAGTAGTTGTAATATCTCAGCTGCGTACTTGATTTCTTTACCCTCTGAGTTCAATAGTCCTCTTTCTTTATACAGAGCTCCGTGGGCATGAGTGGTTAAAAACGCATACTTGGAGTCCGTGTAGATGTTCACCCTTAAACCTTCAGCCAATTGTAACGCTCGTGTGAGTGCGATTAGTTCTGCCTTCTGTGCCGATGTTCCTTTTGACAATGGCCGAGCTTCTATCACCTTGTCTATGGTTGTCACTGCATATCCTGCATAGCGAATCCCTTCTTTCACATAACTACTGCCGTCCGTATAGTACTGGACATCAGGGTTCTGGATGGGAAAGTCATGAAGGTCCGGTCTACTTGAGAACACTTCATCCATCACCTCCAGGCAATCATGTTGACTCTCAGTAGGTTGTGGCAAAAGGGTAGCTGGATTCAAGGTATTAACAGTCTCTAGATGCACTCTCGGGTTTTCACATAACATAGCTTGATACTTAGTCATGCGGCTATTACTAAACCAATGATTGCCTTTATAGTCTAGCAACGTTTGTACTGCGTGCGGGACTCGCACATAGAGTTCCTGACCCAAAGTGAGTTTATCAGCTTCGGCTACCAGCAGGGCGGCGGCAGCTACGGCTCTTAGACAAGGTGGAAGACCACTGGCCACTGCATCCAGTTGTTTGGACATATATGCAACAGGTCGTTGCCATGATCCCAAGTACTGTGTCAATACTCCCACAGCCATTCTTCTTTGCTCGTGTACATACAAGTAGAATGGCCGTGTGTGATCAGGTAGACCTAATGCTGGTGCACTCATCAATGCCTTCTTCACATCTTCAAATGTCTTTTGCTGTTCGGGGGTCCACAGGAAGGGATCGTGTTCTGTACCCTTTATAGCTGCATAAAGAGGTTTCGCCAATATCGCATAACTGGGAATCCATATCCTACAGAAGCCTGCTGCCCCCAAGAATTCCCGCACTTGTCTTCTATTCTTGGGTATTGGTATTTGGCATACAGCTTCTTTTCTCTCTGGCCCCATTATCCTTTGACCTTCAGAGATATGGAATCCCAGATACTTGACAGTTGGCTGACACAACTGGGCTTTCTTCCTGGACACCTTGTATCCTGCCTCCCAAAGAATGTGTAGTAAATCATGTGTTGCTTGCTGACATATTTCTCTTGTAACTGACACTATCAACAAATCATCTACGTATTGTAATAGTACACACTCTCCTGGGATGGACTTGAAATCCAGTAAGTCTTGACTTAAAGCTGATCCAAATAAGGTAGGTGAATTTTTAAACCCTTGGGGCAGTCTTGTCCAAGTCATCTGGCGTTTTGAGCCCGTTACAGCATTTTCCCATTGGAATGCAAAGATACACTGGCTTTCCGCAGCAATTCGAAGGCAAAAGAAGGCATCTTTGAGATCCAAAACAGTAAAATAGGTAGCCCCGCCCGGAATTAAAGCAAGCAGGTTATATGGATTGGGCACAACTGGGTGTATACTTACGACCGCATCATTGACTGCTCTCAAGTCCTGCACAGGGCGATACTCATATGTACCGGGCTTTTGAACAGGCAACAATGGGGTGTTCCATGGGGAAGTACAGAATTTTAGGATACCATACCTTATGAACTTATCCAAATAAGATTGTATATTCTTCTTGGCCTTTTGTGGGATGTGATATTGTCTTAAGCTCACTGGATAAACCCCAAGTTTTAATTCGATTCAAATTGGTGGAATATTGCGAGCAAGTCCTGGTGGGTTGTTCTCTGCCCACACTCCTGGTATATTGAACAAGGATTCATCACTCTTAGGGTTTTGGCTGGTCAAGACTGTGTAAAGTCGCCACTCTTCTTCCTTTGGTACAGATATTGTCATTATACCTGAAGGTCCATTGAACTTTAAAGATGTTGTTCCGTTAGGTAGAAATGTTATCTGTGCTTGTAATTTCGACAACAAATCACGTCCTAGCAGTTGGACTGGACATTCAGGCATATAAAGGAACTGATGTTTCACTACGTGGCCTCCCAATGTACAGAGTCGACTTTTAAGAACCGGTTTAGCAGCACTCCTTCCAGTTGCTCCTATTACGGTGATAGTTCTTCCTGATGGAGGAGCAACTAGGTCAGTCACCACCGAATGTTCAGCACCAGTGTCAATCATGAAAGCACTCCTTTTTCCCCCTATTGCTACATCGACCATAGGCTCCGCTCGGCCAAGGGGGATGGAGCCCGGTCGGTATCAATAGTCCTCCATGACTGTGTCAGCAAAACCCACAAAGTCCCTATCCTCCCTATCGCGGGGTCTCTGCGCTGCTGGATAGTACCTATCTCCACTAACACTTCCTCTATTATTACCACTATTTCCTCCAGGACCTCCTCTACCTCTCGCTCTGCCTCTATAATTACTGCTATATCCTGCCCTAGGTCTGTCTCTCTCATACTGTTCCCTTCGTGGACACTCACTTCTCCAATGCCCTTCTTCCCTAGAATACGCGCATTGGTTCCTACTCAGAGGTTCCCCATTCCATTTACTCTCGCCTTTATCCGTTCCCCTATACACTTCCTTTTCCCTTCTATCTACGCCTGCGATAGCTACTGCTAACATATCTGCTTTCCTACGCATCTTTCGCTCTTCCTCCTTCTTCGTCTCTGTTTCCCTATTCATGTATACTTTATTTGCTATATCCATTAGTTGGGTTATAGACATCGCTACGAACCCTTCTAACTTCTGTAGCTTGCGCTTTATATCTCCGTAGGCTTGGCTGACAAAGGCAGAGTTAACCATTCGGGAATTCTCAGGAGCCTCTGGATTAAAGGGGGTATACAAACGGTATGCCTCCAATAATCGGTCATAAAAGACACTGGGCGATTCATCACATTTCTGTAATACCTCAGCCGTCTTAGACATATTAATCGCCTTCTTCCCTCCGGCTCTCATGCCAGCAATAATAGCGTCCCTATATACTTTTAAATGAGCCATATCTGCGCCATTAATATTCCACTCCGGATCAGTGTTTGGATAATGTGCTGCGGCCCATGCTGCCGGGTTGGCCTGATTTTGTGTACGGGCCACTTCTTCCAGCGCTTTAATTGCCGCTTGATTTATCCTTGTCCTTTCCTCGTTATTAAACAATGTCATAAGCAGTTGCTGGCAATCAGCCCAAGTGGGATTATGTGTCTGGACTATGGAGGTAAACAAATCCATCATGGCTTGAGGCTTTTCGGTGTATGAGGAGTTATGGGTCTTCCAATTAAACATATCAGTAGTTGTGAAGGGGACATAGACGAATACTGGATCAGCATATTGTATCTGGCCGTCACCGTTAATGTGTGTCGGGCCAGGTGTCAGTCGAAGAGGCATTTGATAATGTCAGGGTTGTAGGGTACCGGTCAATTGTCGGGTTAGTATGGGGCTTCGTTTAGAAACGTCAGTTAGGGGTTCCGGTCGAGGGGTAGTAAGACAAGGGGATGGGGATGCTTTACTGAGGGGGAGGTCGGTGAGTGAAATATTCCGGGCCGGGCTAGGAGGAGCCTGACCAGGAACTAGAAATGGCGCAAAATCTGGGTAGGTGGAGTTAACAGAGGTAGGTACTGAAAGGGGAGGGTTTAAAACAAGAGGTGTATGAAAAAGAAAAAATACACAAAAAAATATATATACACAAGTACACCTAACCAACTCAATGGTAGGAATATGCAGAGGTACTTAACTGCGTATAAGATGGATACAGCTTCCCAAGAGGTTTCCCCCAAACAAACCTCAAATATAGATATGGGTATAGACAAAAATGGGATACAGCTGAATAACTAGAAAAAAAAGAATACATAGCACATAGTGAAGTACATAAACAATAATTGGATTTAACCCACAAAGATTGCACTCACGAGATGGTGTAGGGTAATGCGCCTTTAAGCCCACAATGGGCTGAAATGGTATTTGCCTTCCACGGATAGGTTGCTCTGTCTTTCACAGGAAATGGAAGAATGCCAGTTGAAATGTAAAAATGTTTTTCTTTATTCAAAAGGCAGTAAATAGCCTTGAAAAATTCAATCAGTAAAATTTAAAAATAACTGCAATCTAACGCGTTTCGTCCAAACAACTTGGACTTCATCAGAGAAAATTCAGCAGTTTAAACAATCACATAAAATACAAAGCATGCATAATCCCACCCCCAACAGAGTCCCTTAAATACAACCAGTCCGTGTGTTGATTGGAGAATTCTCTCCTGGAACCACTTCTCCCATCAGGGTATATTGCCTCCAGATGGCTCTCATTCTGTAATTTCGCGGCAAAAAGACGTAGCCGTTTTTCGTCCGTCTGGTTCATCTAGGTTTGCGTTCCAAATGTCCGTTTCCGGTTGCGTTCCATGCGCATACTTCCGGTTGCGGACGGCGACGTACGTCGTGACGCCAACGTTGCGTTCCAAATGCGGCATATGCATTCCAAGCATGAAACAGCCGCTCGAGTAGTTAAATGACTGAAAATAATCTCAAAATAATCGCAATCAGTCATCAGACTTTCAAATTAAAAGTAAGGACTTATAAACAACAAAGAGATATATCATCATCCAATAGAGCTGTAGGACTTTCATCTTCTGCCAATTGCTATAGTATAAATATATACATAGACTACAACAAATATGTATAAAAAATATATAATAGAAAAAAATATTTTTATAATAAAATAAATAAAATAAAAAATATATAAACACTATATGTCTATACATATAGTGTTTATATATATATTTTTTTATTTTATTTTATTATAAAAATAATTTTTTATATTGATATATTGATTTTATGTGGGATTATGCATGCTTTGTATTTTATGTGATTGTTTAAACTGCAGAATTTTCTCTGATGAAGTCCAAGTTGTTTGGACGAAACGCGTTAGATTGCCGTTATTTTTAAATTTTACTGATTGCATTTTTCAAGGCTATTTACTGCCTTTTGAATAAAGAAAAAAATTTTTACATTTCAACTGGCATTCTTCCATTTCCTGTGAAAGACAGAGCAACCTATCCGTGGAAGGCAAATACCATTTCAGCCCATTGTGGGCTTAAAGGCGCATTACCCTACACCATCTCGTGAGTGCAATCTTTGTGGGTTAAATCCAATTATTGCTAATGTACTTCACTATGTGCTATGTATTCTTTTTTTTCTAGTTATTCAGCTGTATCCCATTTTTGTCTATACCCATTAAAACAAGAGGGCTGGGCTCTGAGCTAGAGGAGGGGGTAGGTGGGGACAACGGGACAAGGGGAGGAGCATTACCAACAGCACCTCCTCTTCCTCTTCCGGTGGAGGAGGAGTAAGGGGGCGGCATGGGGATCTCAGACTCAGGAGGCGTGTCCAAAATGGGCGTAATTACGGCCTTAGTGGACAAGCGAGTTCTGGCTACCATGAGGCGACATTGTTCCTCGTGGCATACCCGGATCCATTTTGGCGAGTCATTTACGGCCTGCTTCCAACAGTCAATATACGGAAACTGGCCGTAAAGTTCAGGCCTACCTGATACAGCCACGTGTACACGCTGTACCAGATTAGGATCCAAACTGCCACGTGGTGGCCATGCAGCAACCAAAGTAGGCCATTCCCTACTACATAAAGTAGTCAGGCGTGTTGGAGACATCTTCACCCCAAAATCATATACAGTGTATCCCTTTTTAAAGTTTTTCAGCATACATCCTAAGGGATCCATCACCGTTGAATCTGACGCACCCATACCAACAATGAAGCGTCGTCTCCAACAGAAACTAAACAAACACTCTTCCAACGGTCACACCCGTTCCCTCGGCAACAGCACCACGTGGTACAGTTACTAAGCGAAACGCACACAACAAAACACTCAGGGAATTCCCGTACACACACAGCTGTTACACCAGTCACTAAGTAACTAATACTGTGCCCTTTGGCGAAACTATACAGTCACCCACGCTATAATTCCCTATATCTGAATTACCCGTCTATAACATACCCCAGTAACATCGTCTTTACATACAGTAGTTATAGTACGGTTAGCATTGGTTAGAGTACAATTTAAAGTCACAGTTCAATTAGTAGTGGTTATGGTGTTAAACATACAACATAGACGACAGTTATTAGTAGTTATTTACAGTATCAGTAATTATACATGGTTATGGTACCGTGCGCTATAATACAGTTACACACTATTCACACTCTCGCTAGACGACGGAGCTCACGCTATCTAGCAAGATATACACGCTACTACAACAATCTTTAACACATTTACAATTCCCAACTAATCTATTGGCCAGTACCTTGATGGACTACCTAAAACTATCTACATCCGTTTTGGTTAGCCACACTGCCCAAGCACCACATATAGCGAACTAGAGGGCGGAATTTACACAGAACCCTCTTAGTCTATATACTCTATCAAAAATCTTGTGGGTTCCAAATTTACACGCCTTCCCACTTAGCCAAGATAGGTTGAGATCTAGCGGACCGAATTTACACAGACGCCGCTTAGTCTCCCGGTCCCTCCGACCTAGCGAACGTAATATACACCCTAGAACGCTAGTCTAGACAAGACACCGGTGTCTGGCTTGGGCTATTTACACAAGAACCCAGCCTGACTCCAAACCAAAATTAAACTGGCTGACTGCAGGGCGTTTAATTGAGCGGTGCGCCTTAGCTCCTTCCCTCCACTGGAGGGGGCAGATTCCAAATAACCCTTTATGGGCCTACCACACAATCGGTATCCAATACCCCTAGTGGGTCCACCGTCTAAAACAGTGGTCGTCTTACATCCTCGTTCCTGAACCTGAGTTCACACTCATCGACGGGGACACCCCAGCACTTACTACGTAGAGGCCGATGATCTCCTGGACAACAGACCAGTGGTGCCGAGACAAAGGGAGGTCCACGCAGAAGTTCAGGGGTGCAGCCATAGAGAGCGTGGGCAAAGATAGACCGTCTCACGCCTCTGCTTCTCAGCTACCGTTGAACGATGAGCTTCCCGGCCAATGCACCAAATGATACCGGAGAAACTGACGGAAGCCAAGCACAGAGAGATGGACACATGTTTCTTCAGGAAGGAAGAGATTCTTTATTCGATTCACCGACCGGGACTCAGAGGGACTAATGTCACCAAAATACAACAAGATCTGAGCCCCGAACAATAGTGTAGGCTCCTTATATAGGCATGTAACTCCACCCATAATCAGCTCCACCCACACATACTCTTACCCAATCAATCGAACAAGAACTAACTTCCTGTTTGACCACATGGCCTGCCCAGCACAATGGAGGAGGGGAATACTATATCCTGTATCCTTGCACATGCTCCGTACACTACTGATTGTATCTTTGCCACGTGCAACCAACCGACCGATACACCAGTATATGCACGTACACATACCACGTGGTAATCTCGGCCTACTAAATTTATTTTCACCGAGATTCCACCACAGCATGCTCCTCCTTTTCCTGACCCAGTCCCTATTCCTGACCAACTCCCTGTTCCTGCTCTGCAACACTGTTCCCTGGTGCTTCTCTGCTTCCAGTCTGATTGTATCTCCCAGGTACTTGAACTTGGCTTATTTAAACCATTTATGAACCTTTGCTGCTTGCCCTGAGCTCAAATTATCTGACCTGGCTTTTGCCTGCTCCTCTTGGAAATCTTGTGGGGACTTTATTATATTAAAGGGACACTTTAGTCACCAGAACAACTACAGCTTAATGTAGTTGTTCTGGTGAGTTTAGTATTTCCTTGCAGACATTTTCATGTAATGTATTTGTTCTGGTGACTATAGTATTTCCTGCAGGCATTTTCATGTAAACACTGCCTTTTCAGAGAAATGGCAGTGTTTACATTTCTGTCTAGGGACACCTCTAGTGGCAGTCACTTAGATGGCCACTAGAGGTGCTTCCTTTGTTGTTATGCAGCACATAGGGTTTTTAACGCTATAGGGTCAGGAATACATGATTGTATTTCTGATCTATAATGTTACTTTAATTACGGTAAGTTCCTGTGCCAGCACAGGGATACTAGGATGCTGTCTTCACTTTCAGGTTCTACTAGAGGTCATGCTTGTAAGGGTGTGTTGTCTTGCTGTAATTGGGTTACAGCACCTGATCAATCTACTAGAGCAGTGACACAATAACCATGAAAACCGCAGGGACAGCTAGGTGGCTCGTAGCCCGTACCCAACAGGTGGCAGCTCTGGTACAATCTGTGCAGGATCTCCTAGCCAGTCAATATGCTATAATATAGTATGGAAAGCAACATGCTGACACAGCTCCTCTGCTATCTTTACTTCTAGCACTAGCTATAGCAGTGGCAGAACTAATGTAAAGAGGGCCCTGGTGCAAGAATTTTTTGTGTGCCCCCCTTTGGCACAAGAGTGGTGAAAAGATAGATCTCCATCTATCATACAATCCTAACAATGCTATGCCAGCTGGAGTTTCACCATTTGCCCATCCTTGCAGGGTTGTACTTGTGAGCAGTGTTTGTGCGTTTGGATATAAGCATGTTTTATGTAGAGTATGTGTGTGCATGTAGGGGTGGGTGTGTTTGTATGTACTGTTGCCATAGGAATGCAGCAGAGTACTTGTATTTAGTGTTTGAGTTTGAATGCAGGGGTGTGTTTGTAAGTAGTGTTGGCTTTTAAATGTAGGTGTGCTTTTATGTGTAGTATTCGTGTTTGCATATAATATTAGCATTTTAATACAGTGGTGTGTTTGTATGTAATGCTTGAATTTGAGTGCATTGGTGTGTTTGGATGTAGTTTTGGCTTTTAAATGTGGATGTCCAATTGTGTGTAGTATTGGTGTCGGGGTTGAAAGGGTGTGTTTGTATAATTTTGCAGTTTGAGTGCAGGAGTTTGTATGTAATGTTTGTGTTTGCATGCTTTGTTGGTGTTTGCTGGGATGCACATATACTACCACATACATAAATACTTACACAGATATACATACACATAGACACACATGTTCAGGGCCGGTGCAAGGATTTTTACTGCCCTCCCATAGAGGTCTCTCCTCTAGCCCCCACTCCCCTTCCCATGGTGATCTCTCTCCCCCCGCCCCCCCCGTTCTCCTCACCACCCTCCCCTACCTCTCCTGTAGCATGGCCGAGCTCTGGTCCAGTCTGTGGTACAGGAGCTTCTGTTTCCTGTACTTGGCTGGACTGATAGAAAGTGCTAACTGAGTGAGCACTTCCTTTCAGTCCGCCCGGGTACAGGAAACGGATGTTCCTGTACCGCGGACCGGAGCACGGCCATGCTACATGGAGAGACTGACAGTAGGGAGCGCTGTGTGCTTTCCTCCACTCTTTTCTTGTGCCCCCGGGCCAGTGCGCCCTCATGGACGCGCTGGCCTGGGCAGTGCTGCAGCCGCCTGAGGCACTCTATAGAGCGCTCAGGCGACTGCAGCATTTGAGGGGCCAGCGCTCTTGGCAGCGCCGCTACCCAAAGGGTGCCCTGTGCGACTGCCTAAGTCACCTATAGGAAGCTCGGCCCTGCACCCATTCATATTCGCACTGAGACATGCACACACATAGATAGACACACAGATGCACACACTGACACACAGATACACACTGGCAAACAGATGCACACACTGGCACACAGAAACACACACTGGCACACATAGACACACACTCAGATACACACACTGGCACACATACACACACTCAGATACACACACTGGCCCATATACACACACTCAGATACACACACTGGCACACATACACACACTCAAATATACACACTGGCCCATATACACACACTCAGATACACACAAAAACCTTGACACACAGATACACACATTGACACAAAGATACACACTCAGATACACACACTGACAGACAGATACACACTCAGATACACACACTGGGACACATACACAAACTCAGCTACACTGACATATACACACACCTTGATATATATATACACACTGACACAAAGATACACACTTAGATACACACAGTGTCACACAGATACACATACTGGCACACATACACACACACTCAGATACACTGACACATACACACAGTGACACACATGTACACACACTGATATGAACACACACATATATACACACTCATAAACACACACACACACACATATATATATATATATATATATATGTATAAATACATATATATATATATCATCATTGACTTACAGCCACCCTCCTGTTAGCTTACCTTTGTCTGTAGAAGAGTGGCTACATTGAGGTGCTAGCCGAGGCTGATGTGTGGGCAGCAGCTCACTGCTTTCCCCCCCCCCCTCCCCTGCTCCCTGTGCTTCCTCTCTCCTCACTCATGGTGTGCCCTCCTTATAGCTGGGAGGATGGGAAGAAGTACTGTCACTTCCTCCCAGCCAGCTGACATCACAGGGGCCCGGTCAGGCTCTTAAAGAGCTGTGACACCTGACCAGGCCTCTGTTGAGAGATATCACTGTCTAGAGGTCCTGTTAACAGACAGGAACAGTTTGTCAGCAACTCAGTGATGGAACTCCCAGCGCTGTGCCCCCCAAGTGCTCTGGGAACTGGGTAGTTCCGCCACTGAGCTATCCCTGCCAGTCTCCAACCCAGAACCCAGAACCTTTTAATATTATTTTCCTTTATATATTTGTTCATTTCTTATGTATCTACAATATGGTTTTTTGTGATTTCTTTTTTGTGATATTGTTTTTTGGGCAGCTGTTTTGATACTTTATTCTGCACTTTGTACCCATATTATAGAGTTAATTGGCAAATCATTTGCTCTTCACTTTATAATATGTATCCGCAATAGAGAGTTTATTGGTACATTTTACATAGTGGGTCCATACATACATTGTGAGTTTTATTCATTGAGTGTCTGTCTTGATTTATTTTAAGTATAAGTATATTTATTGTATAGGAGTTGTATCTCAATAAATATAGCAATCATTTTTTCACATATCCATTTCTGAGCGCACACACTTTTTTATATCCTTTTGAGCTACCACTCAATTTTAGACGCTTGTGAATGTATGTAGCTGCCAGCCCTTAATACTTGTTATTCAATACACCTTGTATCTATTTTTCTATTTTCTATATGGTCATACAAGCGCATTTAAAGGTGTCCAGTTAGGCTGTATTATAACTGTGTTTGTGTTCTTTGTGTCTTTTCCGTTTAATTACTATGTCCTTGGGGATTTATCTATCAATATGAGTCTAAATAGTGTTGTTAATAGACTTGATAGGAGAGCGAATCTCTTTAATGAAAGAATCTCAGATAAAGTAGAAATTACCCCGGGTTCTGAAACCAATATACACAAATTGTTTTTTGAATTAGAGAAAACCCTCAAGTTAGAAATGAGAGATTGGTGGGATAGTGCCCTCCTGAAAAAATATGTTGATAATAAATTTATTCCCAGAGGGCTTAGATTTGATAAGCAGCCCTTCTTCAATGACAATATTTTGTTAGAAAAAGAATGGTTAGGGGCTCTTGATTCTTGTTCCTTTATACTAATGGATATTCTGGTCAGGTATAGAGAATCTAGGCTTCTTGTCACTGAGAAGAAGATAGAGGATCTTCAACAGCAGATGGTCATACGCATTCACAATCTACTGTCATCTCCAAATTAGATGAGTCTGTCAATCAGAGGCTGATCAATTTTGAGACAGATTTAATAGCACATAAATATAAGAAATTCCAAATAGACAAATTTGACTATCAAAGTGAGCAGATTAGGAGCTGGCAAAGAAAGCGTAGTTTCAAGCCTATCACTATGAACAAGAGTTCAGTATCACAGTCATTTAAGAACGTTAATCCTCACCAATTTCGAACCCATCAGACTCATAGATCTTACGATGATAGGGTCAAAAATACCAATAATATGCAGTATGGGGGTGAGTCACCATCGATTCCCTATGGGGCACATTTTGTCTCTAGGAAGAAGAACGTACCCTCTATATCCCGTGACAAAAGTAAATTGTACAATTCAAAACATACCCCCGTGGTGAACCACACATACAATACCACCAGAATGGATGATATTACCAGCGAGGCGGAGAAGATCAGAGAATTAGGGGCGAAACCCAAACAGGCATCCCCCAACAAAAAGAAGCATGTCAGTACTATATCTGAGGATTTTTTGGAGTTAGTCCCCCTGCGGAGAATGGAAGAGAGAAATTTTCCCTTATTCCGAAATCTGTCCCGCAAAAGGATGGGGGTCCAAGAGGAACAAGAGGAGGCGGAAAACAGCCCTGCCAAACTGAGGTGTCTTCAATAAGAGGTTTATTTAATCTATCATCTCATACCCTGAATGCGGGAGAGATTTCCCTACTAAATAAGGGATTGAAATATGCCCCGGATAGACTACTAAACATAATTGATTTGTTTAAAGACCTCAACCATTTCGTTAGGAAACTTACGGTGGTACGATCCTTCAATTTAAGGGGGTCAAAAGGTTCGGAAGACTGTCCCAAGTCTCTCAATACCCCACAAGATAAAATCATTTTTTATAATTTGATCTCTCTTTTGGAGGAACAAGATGTTCCAGATCCCAATGAGGATCCTCTGAGTATTCTAGAGTCAAATATTCCATCTGGACTTAAACCACCTTCCGCTTTTTACCCCCAGGCGGACAAAGGTCCATATATCCAAATGTTCTACGAGTTGGTCTTAAAAGAGCTGAGAATCCTCTGCAATAATTTCAAACGGAAAAAGGCAAAAGTTTGTAATAATTTGGAGAAATTGGAATTAATAGCCATGTCCACCTTGAAAAATAATGATAATCTAATCATTAAAGGAGCGGATAAGGGAGGGGGCATTGTCCTATTGGATAAAGTGGATTATCTAGAGGAAGCGAATCGAATTCTAGGTAACATAGATTACTATGAGGTTCTAACGCGTGATCCCACCCCATTTTTTAAGAAAGATTTAAGAGAACTCATAGAACAGGCATATTTGAATGGGGCTATTGATAAAAAAGAGAGAAGTTTTTTCATCTCGGCCAAAGGGGAGATCCCCATTTTCTACTACCTCCCCAAGGTGCACAAATCCCTCACCAATCCACCGGGTCGCCCCATCATATCGGGCTTGGGCTCACTGATATCACCCATTACTAAATGGGTAGACTTCCATCTGCAGAGATACGTTCCACATTTGCCTTCATTTTTGAAGGATACAGGACATGTGCTGAACATCGTAAAATAAATTGAATGGCGAGAACACTACTGCTGGCTAACTATTGATGTGGCAGCACTCTATTCCAATATCGACCACACTTTGGGTCTAAAAGCCATTTCATCATACTTAAGATCAGACCCTCTACTCCCAGCCAATCAGTCTGATTATATCATCAGATTTACCGAATTTTTGTTAACACATAATTATTTCGAGTTTAATGGCAAGTTTTTTGTCCAAACCAGAGGTACCGCGATGGGGGCGAGTTTTGCTCCATCCTATGCCAACTTATTCATGGGTCACTGGGAACAGTCTATGATACTCAGTGAACCGTATTGGATGGAGCGACTCGCCCTTTATCGTAGGTTTATTGACGATATCCTCATTGTCTGGAGGGGTGATTGGAATGAGGTGGAAGAGTTCATATCCTACATCAACAACCGTTGGGGCCTTTCCTTTACATATAAGAAACATAAGTCCACTATAGACTTTCTGGACTTATCTCTTACGGGGTCTGAAGGGCGTATTACCACCAAAACGTACCTAAAGAGTGTAGATGTGAATGGTTACCTACATGCCAACAGTGACCATCACCCTACATGGATTCAGAACATTCCTTTGGGGCAGTTCACCAGAATCAAGCGCAAGTGTACATTTGTGTCTGATTATGAGAGAGAGTCTTTGAAGCTATGCCATCGTTTCATAGAAAAATCTTATCCACCAGACAAGATTTTGAAGGCCTATATGAAAGGGCTCAGTTCCCAGCATACATTTGGGCCTAGATCTCAAGTTGCAAGCCCTCCCGAACATGTAGTTCACACAAATGAGCACTATGCAATCCTTGAATTACTGGGAAAATCCCAGGTTTCCACATTAAAAAGAGCCAAGTACAATATCAGTACCAAAGAGGTGGGAAAAGGTTCTACACCAATATTTTCCACCACGTTCAACAAAGGTTTTGACGATATTATCAACATTTTTTATACGTATTGGCCTATTCTAACCAGGGACCCATGGTTATCGTTCTGGATCTCTGGAGTCCCGAAGGTTACATTCAGAAAGGCCCCAAACCTAAAGAATATTTTAGCCCCCTCTAAGTTACATCAGTCCAGTGAGAAAATTAAAGGGGTTCAGAAAGATGGGCCACACTATACTAAGGAGACAAATAGAGCGGCCTGCAAAGAGGGGGTACCTAATAAATGTTGTGGTCGTACTATATGTCTTACATGTAATTTCATCTGCCACCAGAGCTCCACATTTAGCCCCTATGATAACTCCGATGTTATTTTTTCTATTCTATCTGAAATCACTTGTAACACTTCTTTTGTGGTGTATTTACTAACTTGCCCGTGTGGGCGTCAATATGTAGGCCAGACCATAAGACCTCTAAAATGTAGATTTCGTGAACATAGAACAGCTATCATTCGTAATGACATCAGGTCTTCAGTGGCCCGTCATTTTTCTATCTTCCATGAGAGTAATCCATCGGGTATAAAGCTCATGGGGATAGCCCATATTCCCCCTTATCATGATGAGGCAAAAAGGAAAAGAGAATTGATTAAGTCCGAGTCAGTTTGGATTTTTAAGCTCAACACCATGACACCCAATGGTTTGAACGAAGAGCTAGAGCTCTTCTGAATCACCCGGATTCACTTTTCCTTTTTTTCCTCATGGGTGATGTGTACCCATATTCATTTTGGGTTCTCTTTATATTCAAGTTTCGTGGAGCTAATCATACTTCCATCTATTTCATCCATATATATATATGTTTTTTGGCCACAGGTAGTGACTTTTTTAGATCATCTATGCTCGTTTTATATAATTTTTTTTGTCTTAGGGTAATTAAGCACTCCAGTTCATCTTGAGTTCATCTTGAGTTGTGCTCATATTGATGTCCAGGGGTTATAGTCATTCCCTTTTTTAAAGTACTGATGTATGTATTGTTCGTAGGTCACTGGCAATGACCCCCCAAGTTCTATCAAGGGTTTTAAACCATAATTGGGGACAATTTAAGTCTGTCCCTTTAAATGGTGTGATGTGTTTGATCACCTATGCACATGTATAGTACCAATGTATGTATTGTTCGTAGGTCACGGGCAGTGACCCCCCCAAGTTCTATTAAGGGTTTTAAACTAAAATCTGGGAAAAATTAAGTCTGTCCCTTTAAATGGTGATGTGTTCGATCACCTATGCATATGTATAAATTTTGTGTGTTTTGATTAATAACTTGTTTAGTTATTCATATTTTATAGCCTAACTGTCATTTATTATCAGTCTGTGTCTGAGGAAAGTGTATTTTCACTCCTCGTTCACATTTGTCATTAGTATTCTGTGTTATATTGTTAAGGTTAGTTGATTAACCTTTCTAGCGTAGGGTTTTTTTTTCCCTCATATGTCTAATTACTCCACCACCTTGGAGGTATTTAAATCTGGTCGTTTTTGCAGCTATCTAGTCTTGAGAACGCGTAGACATAGCTGCTTTTTGTTGCTGGTCCCACTTGATCATTTTCGGCTGCCTTTCATTGTTTATTTAATTTAATTTATATATATATATATATATTTTTTTTTTTATATAATTTTTTATTTTATTCTTTCCTGCTGTATTTCACATATAATTTTTTTGTGGAGAGTGAGGGTCGCTGTGCTATCATACTCCTGACCCTGGGAAGTTGAGGACGTGCCTGTATATATCGAAGTTTGTTTCATCCAACTATACCGCGGTCTTTTGAGAAGATACCGACCGCGGTATATGTTTTCAACTCGTGAGTAATTCACCAGCTGTATCGGTGTGTGGTCTGCCACTACTACACCGCGGTCTTTTTCGAAGATCCCGACCGCGGTGTATATCATCGGTTCCCGACGGATCCCTCTTTTGAAGTGGGTCAGAAGCTTGCCGCATAGAACTCCCACTCTCCCCCTCTTTTTGGTTTTTCTCCTTTTGATTCCCTCAGTGGGGGGCCCACACCGAGGCAGGTACTTTTAATATTATTTTCCTTTATATATTTGTTCATTCCTTATGTATCTAGAATATGGTTTTTTGTGATTTCTTTTTTGTGATATTGTTTTTTGGGCAGCTGTTTTGATACTTTATTCTGTACTTTGTACCCATTTATAGAGTTAATTGGCAAATCATTTGCTCTTCACTTTATAATATGTATCTGCAATAGAGAGTTTATTGGTACATTTTACATAGTGGGTCCATACATACATTGTGAGTTTTATTCATTGAGTGTCTGTCTTGATTTATTTTAAGTATACGTATATTTATTGTATAGGAGTTGTATCTCAATAAATATAGCAATCATTTTTTCACATATCCATTTCTGAGCGCACATACTTTTTTATATCCTTTTGAGCTACCACTCAATTTTAGACGCTTGTGAATGTATGTAGCTGCCAGCCCTTAATACTTGTTATTCAATACACCTTGTATCTATTTTTCCAACCCAGAACCCACCATTGCCTTGTCTGAACATTTTTTCTTGGTTGGACTACAAAACCCGGAACAATATTACAAAAAAAGATACACACTCCTGTTGCTGAGATGTTCATCCTTACAATTCAAAGGCATTAATCCTGGAAGTAGAAGCCTCCAACAACACCTTAGGAGCCATACGTTTGCAACAAGATGTATAAAAACACTTGTTGCATTCTATGGCTTTGTACTCCAGGAAACCAAACTCTGCAGAATAGAACTACAATATGGTTGAGAGAGCTGTTGCATAAAATGTGCTCTAGAGGAATGGCTTCACTTACTTGAGGTGGAGATATATCTAGTCACTATCTACCCAGTTAATCATAACCCCAAATATCTTCCAACTGCTAAAAATGTACAACCCTTGCAGGCCAGATGAGCTCTGTTCCTCTGTTCCCAGCTCTCATTCCAAGTGACGTATCACCCAGGCTCTAAGAATGAGAAGGCCGATGCCTTAACTCATATGCATAAAGAACATTCTATGGACCAAATAGCAATAGACACTATCCTTCAACCTAGTCACTTCTTGTTCTGAACTAATTCCACAACCTGCAAGCCGCTGGTGATGGTAATATCACCAAAACTCAAGAAGCAGTGTAGCAGTATTTGTGTGACAAGCCTTACTTCAAGACACCCGGGACTACATAAGATCATGTAGCATTTTTGCCAAAACCAATACCTCCAATGCCAGACTTGCTGGTTTTCTTTGGCCTTTTCCCATTCATACTGGTCCATGATGCATGGCATATGTCTTACATACAAACCATTCGCCTATCAAATGCTTCAAGATTGCTGTACTGTTCTTAAAGAAAATTCTACCACTTTAATGAACTTAGAGGAACCAAGTTTGTATCCTGGTTTCTGGACACACTTCTCGTCACTTGAGAATCACTGTCCATCCTCCTCAAACCATCCAGAGATACACGGGCAAACAAAGCATACCAATCAGACTTTGGATCAGTAACTTCAATGCTATAATTCTTATCTTAAAGATGACTTGCTTTCTCTTCTACCCACTGACAAGTTTGCATATACCAATTCAGTAAATACACTCCATTGTTTGCTAATTATGAATTCCACCCAGCAGCATTTCTGAATCTCCAGTGCTTTGCTATAGACCCTGATGTTTCCCAAAGACTAAATACCCTTTAAAACCAAAGAATATTACTCTGTCTCTCTCTCCTTGTGGCTCAAAAACAAAACAAGTCTCAGGTAGACAAAAAAACACAACCCTCTTACAACCCAAACAACAAGGTGCGACTTTCTTCTACCAACTTCAGGTTTTCATGTCCTTCTTAAAATAACTGGGTTCTCTCTTCATTGACACTTTCAAGATGATTACAATCCTCTGCCCTGTGTCTGTATGACTTGAACTCCCAGAGACTGACAAGATCCATTCTGCATTTCGAATATAAGGTCCAAGAGATCTTGGACCTTGACAAGGTTGTTAGAAGTATTTGGTGCACTGGAAGGACTATTGCCCAGTGGAAGAATTGTGAGAACCATTGTTCGTGAGGGGTTCTGTCACAAGTGCCTAAGGAAAGTCCCTTTTCTTCTCCTCGCCACACGATTCACTCTCCCATGCTGTGGCTTTCCTTACTTCCAGGGTTGGCCTCAATCTCTACTATAACTATATTGCACCAGGCATCAGTTATAGAGTTATGCGACACACCACCTCCAGGAAGAGGCCATCCTTGTGAACAGGAAGCACCTATAAAAAAAATCATGCTGTTTTGTTTCTGTTTTTGAACCCAGTCCCTGCAACCATTCTTTCCTTGCATACTTGCTCCCTGGTACTTCTCTGCTCCCAACATGATTGGATCTACTGGCTACCTTAACTTGCTCACATTTAGCCATTTATGAAACTTTACAGATTGCCTTACCTCAGATCATCTGTAACAGTTGTGACATGAAGGTGTCATTGAACACGGTCAAAAACCAGATTCCCTTTGCTGAACTACCAATCCCTCTATCCCAATTTATGTTAAAATCTCCAATAATTCACGTGCTACCCAGATTTGCAGCTTTCCAAATTCTTTTGCATATCTACCTATAAAGCTTCCACATTTTCCTTGTCACATTTCACTTTCTTAATATTTGGTTTTAACTCATGGTTGACATACAAGCATACCCCACCACCTTTCCTGTTTTTTCTATCCTTTCTAAATAATGTTTCCCCCTCTCCCCCAGCTCAGTAGACCCTCTTCTGCTTAGGTGTCATTTGTACATTGTCATTGGTACCAATATGGACCATCCCAAACCCTCCAAATAATCCATCCATGCCTGACCTGGACCGGGAGACAGCAAACTGTCAGGTTTTAGACAATCAGAGAGGCAGATTTTCCTATCTACTCTATAACATTTATATACAGAGCACAGCTGCTAACAGTACAGAAACAGTGTTCTGAAGTAGAAAGTAACTTACATTAGAAGGGGAGGACACTGGTAGACATTGTTACTTGATTTCTCTCACTGTCTGCAGCAACCAGGGGAATGCCAGAGGGGTGCCAGATGGATTCTCCCAATTAAAAGTCCTCTCCCTACCACCTGTCTGCTTTGTGCATAAATGGCTGTATTAACCAGTTTACCCTTTAAATGCAAAAAATATTGAATTAATATTGACATCTATCTACAACGCATTATTAGTTGATTTTCCAAGCATAAAGTTTGACAGGATGAGGGATTTCCACAATTCCAACCACTATTTTGAGATTTCTTAAATTGCACAAAGGAAAACTGGCAGAGTTTTCTGAGGCTTTCATCTGCTACACCTGATAATGGAAGATACATTTTGATGTTATAAGAGATGGGGTATTCATTCATGATCACTGTGCCCCATATGTGCCAGTCACTGTTATTCCAGGTGTGCCTTCAATCCCACTACCTGATTCTGGAAGAAAAAGGCTTAAATAATAGGGGATGATGCAAATTTTGTTTAAAATAAATAGCATATCAATCAATACTTGTGATGTTGAGGGCTTTTGTTTAATTTGGTTCAAGATTCTGAATTCAAATGGCCATTGATATTATTAAGCCCAAGGGTATCCAAAGAAAATAATATAGACAGGAATTACAATAAAATGATACGTGAATTCATTATACTTATAAAACTATAATAAATCATTTATAAGTTACTGCTTAAATATATATATACATGCTATTGTTTTTTTGCAGAAGAGATGACAATAATAAAAACTAGCATTAAAACTGAACTTAATGGTCTAAAACTTGAGTTGGTAAGTTCTTATCTTCTTTTCTTTTATTTTGCATGTAATATTTGACCAGTGGCAATCTCTAATAACTACTGGTGAGGGATGAATATTAGGCAAAGTTTTATAGGAGCAGGCAAGAGAGCAAGAGGAACAGTAAAATATTGCACAAAATGTCACTGGGATTTAATAAAAATGTTTAGTTCACCAGAATCCATTTGAAAATAATATTTTTTATTTTCATCCAAAACAAATTTGTCCATTAGGCAATTAATTTTAGACAAAACGTGTCCAATATTTTCAGTTTGAGATTTCCATTTGAAGAAATTAAAAAAGGGACTAATTGGTTTACATCAGGGGTAGTCAGCTTTTTAATAACTACCGCCCACTTTTGTATCTTTGTTGATGGTAAATTTTCCTTACCGCCCAGCAGTGCCACAGAAACTAATTTTCTAGCGCAAGTGCGATTTATTTATTGTATTTTATTTTTTAGAAAGGTTTTTTTTTTTTAAATTGTACTTTAATTTTTCTTCCCCCCCCCCCCCTTTTTCCATTTCCTATTGAGGGAGGCAGTGTGTGTTAGGGGGCAGTGTATGTGAAGGATGTAGTGTGTGAGGGGTGCTGTATGTGGGTGATAGGTGCAGTGTGTGTGTGAAGGGAGCAGTGTGTGTGTGAAGGGAGCAGTGTGTGTGTGAAGGGTGGAGTGTGTGTTAGGGAGCAGTCTGTGTGTATAAGTAGAGGTAGTGTGTGTGTGAGGGTGCAGTCTGTTTTTGTAATGGGTCAGTCTGTGTGCATGCGTGAAGGGGCAGTGTGTGTGTCAGTGGTGTAGTGTGTGTGAGGAGTCAGTCTGTGTGAAGGGGCAGTATGTGTGTGTGAGGGGTGTAGTGTGTGTTTGTGTATGAAGGGTGCATTTGGTCTATACTGTGTGTAAGTGGGTGAGATGTGAAAATCTATCTTAATGTCCCCCCCTCCCGTCTTCTTACCTTTTACGAGGGAGGGGGGGGGGGGTGACATAATCCTGCAAGCCCTGGTGGTCCAGTGGTGGCATGTTCACTTTAGTATGCAGCTCCTCCAACTGCAGGCTGACTTTCCTGTCCTCCTGTGAGCATAGCACTGTATTGGAGCGTTGCCATGGTAATGTGCAGCAACGCTCCGACCAGCCTATTTATAGGAGGAACACCGAGCCTCCCTTTGCAGGAACTAGGTGTCAGCGGGCTGGTGAGGGAGATCTTTAAACTCCTCACCAGCCTGAGAGGGCTTAAAGCAAGGTTGACTCTGCATGGGCTGTCAGGGGAGATGAAAGGACCAAGGCCCGCAGGGGAGATCCTTTCATCTCCCCCGCTGGCCTTGGGCCATGACCATCGAGATAAACTGGGCGTTTTACTGCAGAACCCACCACCGCCCACCTGAAATCCCAAACCGCCTACTAGTGGGCAGTAGGGACCAGGTTGACTACCCATAGTTTAGATAAACTAAATTAGTTTAATTTAGTATCCTTATATAAGATTGCCATATTCAAGGGTACCAAATTAGGGAGTTATCTACTGAACAGCTGAAAGGCCATAATTAAGAAAAGCTATTTTCTTAACTTTGATCTTTCAGCAGTTTAGTACATGATTCCCTAAATAAAATCGGTACCCATATCTGAGATTTCCATATTTAAGTGTACCAAGTTATGGAACAGTTTTGTAAATACGTGGTGTCCTTAAATATGCAACCCAACATAATGATACCACATTAGAAAACTATATACTAAGAAGCAGAAAGAGCAAAATTAATAAAGGCCCTTTTTTAATTTTGGTATTTCAGCAAATAAGCTATCTACTAAACACAACAACTCCCTAATTAATTTGGTACCCTTAAATATTGCAATCCCACATAAGGGTACCAGTTTTATGGTTTTGCTGAATGAAGAAATTGTGCATTGAAGAATTTTGTTCCTTGTGCAATTCAGTAATTACCGTAGTTCATTTTTCTGTTGTGTGGTTCAGAGGTTTGTATTTCAGACAAATGGCCATATAATCAAATTTTCATCCAAGTTGCCAAATTACAAAATTTTTGCTTAAATCGATAGTTCTGAAAAATTATCCAACTCATTTATAGTTTGACTATTTTACTTTTCTATTTGTTATTCAATTTATCACACGTAACTGTTTAGGTAATAAATTCCAAAGTGTTCTTCTCAAGTTCATACGTATAAGGACGTTTACTATTTACTCCTTAAGATTGGTATGATGACAGGGCCATCTGTGTTCTACGTAGACTGCATTTTGGGTCTAGCTAATGTGAGATTCATAGAAAATAAAATGTTATTATTATTTTTTTTTCCTTTAAGGATATTCTGCAAAAAGATAAAAGAGGTTTGGAGGAGCAGGTAACTAAACATATATCTGAAAACCAAGTATTATTGCAAAAAATATTAGATGTCAAGACCAGCCAGGACAAACTTCAGGTAACTTTAAAATGTAAATTAGTTGACTTTAAATACTAATGTGAAATTTTTTGTAGCCTCAGACACATTCCCTCAAAGTTGTAGTTGTGTGGTGTGTGGAGTCATGTACTTATTTCAATCTTGTTTACTCCCACAGCCCACATGTTTTATGAGCCACCAACACTAAAAAAAAAAATCAAGAATTTGTTTTCTTAATAGAAATAAACATTTTGGAGCTTAATTGGAGACACATTTACAAAATATTTACATCCTTAGAGCCACTTGTGTCACTTTTTATGTTTATGAATATTGCAATGTTTCCACACTTACAGGGTTATTAACTAAAGTGAGAATTGTGATTAAATTCAAATTGAATTGAATTCAAAGTGAATTTTACATTTTAAAAATTAAATAAAATACATAATGCTGGTATGGTTATCAAATGGTGCTTCTCTGATAATACAGACCAGTTTGCAGGTTTGGAAAAAATCTTGTTTCTTCCTGTGAGGTTTTAACTGTTTTTTTTTTTTTAATCTTACTTTATCTAATATCACACAGGATGCAATGTTGAACTAACAATTAGTATAGTAGGATAGAGAAGAGTGTATCAATTTGTACTTAGCATATTGAGCACACTCGCATATTTAACACACTCACATTTTTGACAATTGTACCTAATGATCTGAATAATTTTTATAGCTGTTGCTGTTTATTGGTTTATGTGACAGTAGTCACCATCACCAAGAGTTTAAGATGGACAATTCAATTAGGTATCTGAATTATTCCTATGTTTAAGTCACCATGTGTCCATTGGGTGTAGGGTGTGTGTGTGCAATGTGGTTATTTTAGGTTAAATGTTAGTGTGCTCTCCCAACTTGGTAATAGAAACATAGAAACATAGAAACATAGAATGTGACGGCAGATAAGAACCATTCGGCCCATCTAGTCTGCCCAGTTTTCTAAATACTTTCATTAGCCCCTGGCCTTATCTTATAGTTAGGATAGCCTTATGCCTATCCCACGCATGCTTAAACTCCTTTACTGTGTTAACCTCTACCACTTCAGCTGGAAGGCTATTCCATGCATCCACTACCCTCTCAGTAAAGTAATACTTCCTGATATTATTTTTAAACCTTTGTCCCTCTAATTTAAGACTATGTCCTCTTGTTGTGGTAGTTTTTCTTCTTTTAAATATAGTCTCCTCCTTTACTGTGTTGATTCCCTTTATGTATTTAAATGTTTCTATCATATCCCCCCTGTCTCGTCTTTCCTCCAAGCTATACATGTTAAGATCCTTTAACCTTTCCTGGTAAGTTTTATCCTGCAATCCATGAACCAGTTTAGTAGCCCTTCTTTGAACTCTCTCTAAGGTATCAATATCCTTCTGAAGATAGGGTCTCCAGTACTGTGTACAGTACTCCAAGTGGGGTCTCACCAGTGTTCTGTACAATGGCATGAGCACTTCCCTCTTTCTACTGCTAATACCACTCCCTATACAACCAAGCATTCTGCTAGCATTTCCTGCTGCTCTATTACATTGTCTGCCTACCTTTAAGTCATCAGAAATAATCACCCCTAAATCCCTTTCCTCAGATGTTGAGGTTAGGACTCTATCAAATATTTTGTACTCTACCCTTGGGTTTTTACGTCCAAGATGCATTATCTTGCACTTATCCACATTAAATGTCAGTTGCCACAACTCTGACCATTTTTCTAGTTTACCTAAATCATTTTCCATTTGGCTTATCCCTCCTGGAACATCAACCCTGTTACATATCTTAGTATCATCCGCAAAAAGACACACCTTACCATCAAGACCTTCTGCAATATCACTAATAAAAATATTAAAGAGAATGGGTCCAAGTACAGATCCCTGAGGTACCCCACTGGTGACAAGCCCAAGCTTCGAATATACTCCATTGACTACAACCCTCTGTTGCCTGTCACTCAGCCACTGCCTTACCCATTCAACAATATTGGAATCCAAACTCAAAGATTGTAGTTTATTGATAAGCCTTCTATGTGCAACAGTGTCAAAAGCCTTACTGAAATCTAGGTAAGCAATGTCTACTGCACCACCCTGATCTATAATTTTAGTTACCCAATCAAAAAAATCAATAAGATTAGTTTGGCATGATCTCCCTGAAGTAAACCCATGTTGTCTCTGGTCTTGAAATCCATGTGTTTTTAGATGTTCAACAATCCTATCCTTTAACATGATTTCCATCACTTTCCCCACTACTGAAGTAAGGCTTACTGGCCTATAGTTGCCCGACTCCTCCCTATTACCTTTCTTGTGAATGGGCACAACATTCGCTAACTTCCAATCTTCTGGGACTACTCCTGTTATCAATGATTGGTTAAATAAATCTGTTAATGGTTTTGCTAGTACACCACTAAGCTCTTTTAATAGCTTTGGGTGTATTCCATCAGGTCCCATTGACTTATTTGTCTTTACTTTTGACAGTTGAAATAGAACCTCTTCCTCTGTAAACTCACGTGTAATAAATGACTCATTTATCCTTTTTCTTAACTGAGGTCCCTTTCCTTCATTTTCATCTGTAAATACCGAACAAAAATATTCATTGAGGCAGTCAGCTAGACCTTTATCCTCATCTACATACCTTCCTTCTTTTGTTTTTAATCTAACTAATCCTTGTTTTACTTTTCTTTTCTCATTTATGTATCTAAAAAAAGTTTTGTCCCCCTTTTTCACTGACTGTGCTATTTTCTCTTCTGTGTGGGATTTGGAAGCTCTTATAACTTGCTTAGCCTCCTTCTGCCTAATCTTATAGGTCATTCTGTCTTCCTCACTCTGGTTTTTTTTATAATTACTAAATGCTAACTTTTTGTTTTTTACTATTTTGGCCACATCTGCGGAGTACCACGGTGGTTTCTTGAATTTTTTGCTTTTACTGACAAGCCTAATGCAATTTTCTGTTGCCTTCAGTAGTGCAGCTTTTAAATAATCCCATTTCTTTTGGACTCCATATAAATTGCTCCAGTCTGATAATGACTCCTTTACACATATTCTAATTTTAGAAAAGTCTGTTTTTCTAAAGTCTAAAACTTTTGTTTTTGTGTGGTGTGACTCAGTCACTGTTCTTATATTAAACCACACTGACTGATGATCACTGGATCCTAAACTTTCACCTACAGTAATATCTGATACCAAATCTCCATTTGTTAACACTAAATCTAGTATGGCCTCTTTACGAGTTGGCTCCTCAACGACTTGTTTTAGAGACAATCCCAGTAGGGAGTTTAGAATATGTGTGCTCCTGGCACAAGTAGCTATTTTTGTTTTCCAATTCACATCAGGAAGATTAAAGTCACCCATGATGATAACTTCCCCCTTCATTGTCATTTTAGCTATTTCTTCAACTAGTAGATTATCTAACTCTTCAATTTGTCCTGGGGGCCTATAAATCACACCTACACGAGTTACTGTGTGATTACCAAATTCTAACGTAACCCAAACGGACTCTATGTTCGCCTCACTTACCTTTATTAGGCTAGATTTTATGCTATCCTTTACATACAGGGCCACCCCTCCCCCTTTCTTGCCTTCCCTGTCTTTTCTATATAAAGAGTACCCTGGTATTGCTATGTCCCAGTCATTTTTCTCATTATACCATGTCTCAGTAACAGCGACTAAATCTACACTATCAGTTGCCATTATTGCCACAAGTTCATGGATCTTATTCCCTAAACTGCGAGCATTTGTAGACATGACTCTAAGCTTATCATTTTTTAACACACTTGCTACAGGCACCTTCTGTCCTTGTTTTGGGGGACAATTGGATTGATGTTTTATCACCCTTTTGCCCCCCCCTCCTAGTTTAAAAACATCCTAGCAAAACCTCTGAACTGCTCACTGAGAACATTTGTTCCCTTTTGAGAAAGATGCAAACCATCTTTTTTGTACAGTTTATTTCCATTCCAAACAGAGCTACCATGAGCAATAAAGCCAAATCCTTGCTCCCGACACCATTCACCAAGCCACAAGTTAAAGTCCCTAATACGCAACCGCCTGTCGTTCTGAGTGTTATGCACAGGCAGAACTTCAGAGAATGACAGTGTGGAACCAACCTGCCGTATATCATTGGCAAAAACACTAAAAACTTCCTTAACCTCTGAAACCTCATTGCAAGCCAAGTCATTTGTCCCTAAATGGACAAGTACATCCAATTCCCCTTCCTGCTTTGCTTGCTTAACAATATTACAGATACGTCTCCTGTCTCTGTGAGCAGTAGCTCCGGGAAGACACCTCACAAGACCACCATTGTCCATCTCCACACCTCTTATGATGGAATCCCCCAACAACAACTGCTTTCTATTAGGCCTCACCATAGTCTTCAAGCCTCTCTGCACAACACCACTAGCCTCAGTGCCTCTCTGCAATCAACTAGGTGGATTTGGCTGTGGACCCTGTACAGGGCCACCTGTTGGTTACAAGTATCTAGCAACAGCGATATGCACTACCTGAATAGCAAGGCTTGATATTTTGCATATTCGGGTAGATTTGCATATTGCTAATTCTGCAGGCAGGAGAGATATTTTCTGTAAATTATTGTCTTCCCCAACCTTAGATAAATATGTAATTGTGTTATCATAAGTTTCTGCATGTTGTCTGCTTTGATTTGACTGTTTGTATTTTTATTAAGTTGTCACATTAATCTAAATGTTATAAGCATATAGGCTAGTCCCGACTAAAAATAAAGCACTTGTTGCGGGCAGGGCCGGACCGCCACACTGGCAGGTCGCATAGCTGAACGGCTCCTGCAAATATTCTCAGTTTTGTCTGTAAAATACAAATCAAACACCTACCAAAAGACTGACAACGGCAGCCCTGTGTGAGAGGACACCCTGGTTCCGAGGAGAGGCTTTCAGCAGAGCTCTAGTCCCTCGGTGGGACGCTCTCCCTTTCCCGCGATGGGGAGCGCTCGGGCGGTGAGTGGAGTGGATGGCTGCCATCCCGCTATCCTGCCCACCAGCGGTCGGAACATAGCATGAGGCTAAGGGGGTCCGGCCCTGTTCTCCCCCCTCTGGGCCGGCGGGGGGGATCCCGGTCCCCACCCTGGGTCCACCAGCATGCGGACACACCAACGTGCCAGGCGGCGACAGTGCAGATCCAACGCTCGGAGGCCGCACCAAAATGGCGGAGACTGCATGGCGAGAAGCCCGAGCCACAGGGAATAAGGGAGCACTCGCCACACAATAACAGACAGCCTACATGGGCCACAAAGACACCGGCAAATACCTGCCGAGACCCATCCTGGGTCCAACCACACGGTGCTTGAGCAGCCAGAAACCACGCAGACTCAGGGCTGGCGGTAGGGTACACGACCGGCGAGGACCGGCGCCAACGACCTCACAGTCCAGACCACCTAAGCGAGCTCGCAGAAGGAGCTACCCCCAGCGGTGAAGCCCTGCAAGCTGAGCTTCTCAGAGGAACAAGCGGAGGCCGATACACTCGGACCGACAGCCCGCAGCTGCGAGGTCCAACCCGACAACCAACATGGCTGCAGGGTCCTGGCTCCCACCAGAGGCAAGCACATGACTAAAAACCACAAGTACACCACCTGGGGACTGTCACCAAGTCACTTGCCTGGACTGTGCCTAACATGGCAGCACCCTGGCTCCCATCCCTCTACTGCCCACATACTTCACAGGCAGATCCCACAGCGATAAACCACTGACCTTTGTCTGGCAGCTGGAGGGTTAACCTGGGGTAGAAAAATCCAAGCATGACTAAAGCTACTCACTTTCAGGCGATGGACTCTTGTATTCTACCTGTTTTATCTGTTTCTGAGTATTAGCCTGCTAAGCAACTTTTATAAAGGGACCTAAAAGTATTTTCACGTAAACCCCATTACTAGCAGTTCCAAATTCTAGCAAAGCGCAGGGTGGTTAGTTTTAACCTATTTAGTGATGCACAAATCTAGTTTTCTATATTACTCATTACTAGTGAATCATAGTTTGCGGCTCTACTAACTACATATCACAGTAAACTAGCTTATCTGCCTACTATGTTGAAACATGCTATTCCTATTACTTAAACATACCATTTGCGCAAGTACTTAAAGCATGTACCCAGTAAATAGTGAACAGAATATAGTGCCTGCATGTAATCTTATCTATGTACCGATTTTATCAAAAGGGTGTATTGCCTAGCAAATACCCTACTTGTTATCTATCTATGGTTTAAGCTTGTTAAAATAATATAAAATGAGGTTGACAATCCTAGGAGATTTCTGCAATCTGTTACGATGACCCTAACCTGTACAACTCTTGCAAGTCTCCCTCTCTTTTTTCTGTACCACCATAATCACATGCCTCAATAAAATAAAGAATTATAAAAAAAATAAAGCACTTGTTAGTTCCACTGGGAATGAGGTGCCAAGTACGGATTTGTAGGGATCCCAGTGACAGAGTCTTCGGACCAGTTTGCTGTCTGCAGGATCCCTCTAGCCCTGGGATAAAGCCCAAGAGCTAGGCTTGAGAGACAAGATCTATAACATTGCAGGCAGATGTGAATAGCTGCCTGGAAGAAGGGCTGCAGCTGAATAGGCAAAGAGGACTATACCTGCCTGGAAGAAGGGCTGCAGCATAATAGGCAGAGGGGGCTATACCTGCCTGGAAGAAGGGCTGTAGCGGAATAGGCAGAGGATGATATCTGCCTGGAAGGAGAGCTGCAGCCTGGTCGGTTTGGAAGAGCTCCAGAAGGACCCCAGTCAAGCTGCAGTGACTGGGGCGTAAGTGTCGCAGGGTCTCTGCAAGTGGCTAGGAAGTGGATTGGGTGGAGGTACTCAGTCAGAGTATAGGACGTCCGTTACAGTTTACATCTTCCTTCCCCTATTTATGTACTAGCAGTTGAACTACTTGTGAATTATTTACAACTAAGCTGGTTGAGATGTTTTACAGTATTAGCTTCTTTAATACTTTATTTTATAATAACATAACTAAACATCTCACATGAAGATTCATACCTTGGCCTATTTTTAACTTTTTCACTTATTTGCTTTTGTGTTAAATCATCTTTTATTTCGAGTGCAAACACGTTATCAAGCATAAACAGTTTTAGAGTAGATGCACTTTGTCACCTACGCAGAAGCGTAATCAGGTTGCGTAAGGTAAAACATACAGTAGGTAGTACAACAATTCTGGATTGGGTATCAAGATTGCGTTAGTAACATTCTATATGAAGCATCATGCCCGCGCAGGGGCCGTCTTAGGGTTTTGGGGTTTATACATCAAAACTCTTGTGATCGTGGCCTGTGTAGAAGTTGTGTTTTTGCGGTCTCGGTTAGTCTTGAGACCGGTGCTTTCAATGTGGCTTATTTGCTTTTGTAGAAAGTGATTAGCAGTTTGTTATTTTATGAATAAAAGTTATGTTTTTTACTGGTACTCTCTAATTTATTATTTTTCTTTTGCTACTAAATGAATAGAGTAGTAAAGATAAGTTTGAAAATGGCAATTTTTTTCAGGAAATGTATTGGGAGGCAATGTGAGGGGGGACGGAGGCTTGGCTAGAGTTGCAGCATTAAATTAGATTTAATTAACTAAATTGACTCCTAAACAGCTGAGAATAAAGCAGTAAGACAGGCTTCCCCAAACTCCGGCCTTCCAGATGTTGTTGAACTACAACTCTCATGATTCTATGAATGAAATTCTCTGTCTCTGTATGAACGCTGCTGCTAGACCGATTTTCCTCTCTAGTCGTTTCTCTCACACCTCACCCCTCTGCCAGTCCTTACATTGGCTTCCTGTATGCTATAGGAGTCAATTCAAGGTACTAACTCACACCTATAAAGCACTGAACAACTCTAGCCCCTCTTATATCTCCTCACAGATCCATAGGTATGTCCCTTCTCGGTCTCTCCGCTCTGCCCATGACCACCTCCTGTCCGTTGTCCGCACCCGTACGGCCAACTCACGCTTGCAGAACTTCTCGCGGGGGGCTCCCTTCCTATGGAATAGCCTGCCTACCACCATCAGACTCTCCCCTAGTCTTGCATTTTTTAAGAAGTGCCTTAAAACCCATCTCTTTAGGAAAGCTTATGGACTCCAAGACTAACCCCTACCTCACATACCTGTCTCTTGCTCTCTCCTAAAGGGCAGCCCACCTTATTTGACTGCAAATTCCTGTCCAAATGTGTTTTACACCCCACCTCCTATAGAATGTAAGCTCGATTGAGCAGGGTCCTCTTCAACCTTTTGTTCCCGTAAGTTTATTTGTAATTGTCCTATTTATAGTTAAATCCCCTCTCATAATATTGTAAAGCGCTACGGAATCTGTTGGCACTATATAAATGGCAATAATAATAATAATAACAACATCTGGAAGGCTGGAGTTTGGGGAAGCCTGCAGTAAGACTACAGTGGCACCAAAACCACTTCATTTAGCCTAAGTTGTTTGGTGCTTAGAGTGTCACTTTAAGAAATTCATTCACAAAATGTATTTCCAAATGTCATGTAGGCAGCAATGTGAAAGTAACACATGTGGGCTATGACATCACATTAGTGATTACTGCAATATCATATTCCAAGTACTGTTAGTATGTTTTCAGAACACATTTCAAGAGGGTAGTGGTTATCAGATGTTTATGTGAATATTATGTCATTTTCTAACTTTTTATTTTCCAAATACTTTTGCATTGTGCAGCATATTTCCCTTCTAAATGTATTGCTACCACTATCTTACTGTTTTTGAAAGATTACCTTTTTTTCGGAAAATAACATTTACACATTTCTTCTTAAAATATCCTCTGAAAAATGTGTTACTAATATTAACTGCTAAAATAAAATATCGAAGTCTACTGGATCATGTTTTATTTAGATATGTTATTTTTATAGGAAAACAGTGACAGTATTCTGCAAGAAAAGTCAAATTTAAAGAAATTAGTTGAAGAGTTACAAGATACTCAAAAACAGCTTCAGAATTTGCTAGAAAACAAAGAGGTAAGAAGAAAAAAATAACAATTCAAATAAGTTTAAATGAAGATATACAGTCAAAGTCAGCCGTAGACTACTTTGAACCCTACGCAGAAAGGCTGATGTTGGTGTAACCCCTCACATTTCAGTTATCGGTTATTAGTCTGATTCCTACTATACTGCAGCTTTCCTAAACTGATTCCTACTATATTGCAACTTTCCACTCTCTATTCGTTTTCTATATGATTATCCATTATTATTATTATATTATAAGCATTATCTTTTCAGAAATCAGTTGCCTTTCGTTGACACGTTTTTTATTTCTTGATTTTATTTTTTAAAGAAAGCAATAGATGATCTATCATCTCAAGTAACAATTTCATCTGAGTATATGAAGAATAGTTTAAGTGAAATAAAAGAGCTAAAAGCAGAGTTAGAACAGAAAGAGTGAGTATCTTTCCATATTTATCTAAAATACAGACTTTGTCTCCCCAGTACTTTGTGTTCGCGTTGCACTCACCACCTGCTCTCTCTTTCTAAATTATCGTCAATACTTTGTTTATAACATTATCTTATATGTACATAATACATTTGTAAAATATTACATAGTTAGTTAGTTACTTAGTTACATAGGCTAGAAAGAAACTTTTGTCCATGAAGTTCAGCTTTCCTCACATTTGTTTTTTGCTGTTGACCCAAAAGAAGGCAAAAAAAAAAAAAAAACACTTTCAAGCATTTCCGATTTTGCAACAAACTAGGGGGGAAAAAATCCCTCTTGACCCCAGAATGGCAGTCAAATTTATCCTTGGATCAAGAAGCTATTACCCTACAGTTGAAAAATTACATCATTGAATATTCTGTTTTTGCAAGTATGCATCTAGTTTCTGTTTTTACCCCTTAACCCCTTAAGGACTGAGCCAAATGTTCACGTTGTGATCAAAACAAAAAGTAAACAAAAACTTGAATTTGCACTATATGTCTCTTCAGGCGTAATTCACCGCTTTCATATTATGTGCACCCACAGTGGTTTATCCTGGTTTTATGCTGCCCTAGGCAGGACAAAACTCAGGCGCCCCCCCCTCCCCCCGCGCCACCCCCACCCAACCCTTCCCCCCGCCCCGCATTCTAAATACACACACACACACACTCGCTAACAGAAACACACACACACTAACAGACACACTCACACTCACTAACAGACAAACACACTCACTCACTAGCAGACACAAACTAACATACACACACACTCACAGGCAAACACACACTAACAGACACACACACTGACACACACACACTTACAGACACAGACACACACACTAACAGACACACACACACTAACAGACACAAACACTAACAGACACACACACTGACACACACACACTAACAGACACACACACAGACACACACACACACACACACACAAAAAAAAATTTAACACGTTTTTTTTAAATTTATTTTTAACACTTTTTTTTTAAATACATTTTTAACACATTTTTTTTTATTTAACCCCCCCCCCCCCAGCCTCCTTACCTTTGGGAATGCTGGGGAGGGGGGTGTCCCTTCCTCCCTGGTGGTCCAGTGGATGCTGGGCGATCGGGCGGCCGGCGAGGGAGCACTTCCCCTGAGCTGTCTGCTCAGCTCCCTCGCGCGCCTCAGAGTGAGGCTGGGAGCCGGAATATGACGTCATATTCCGGCTCCGCCTCCCAGCCTCACTCTGCGGCTGGCGAGGGAGCTGAGCAGACAGCTCAGGGGAAGTGCTCCCTCGCCGGCCGGCCGCCCGCCAGGCAGTGCCGCCCGATCGCCCAGCAGCCCGCCGGCATGTCTGTTAGCCGCAAGGCTAACAAGACAATTGCCTTGGGCATTTGGGGGGGGCTTTTTTTGCCGCCCCCTGGAAAATGCCGCCCAAGGCAAATGCCTTGTTTGCCTCGCGGCTAATACGCCCCTGTGCACCCACACTATTATATATCATTTTATTCAGGAAAACAGGGCTTTCATTTAACATCAAATATTTAGGTATAAAACATAATTTAATATGAATAGAATATAAAAAAATTCTTACTGTGAATGTCATAATACCGTTAAATTTTACTGCAATAAAATACACATATTTGTATTCAGCGATGTACCCCGTATGTACAGGTTTTATGGTGTTTTGGGAAGTTACAGGGTCAAATATAGCATGTTAAATTTTTCAGTTTTTTCACATTGAAATTCGCCAGATTGGTTACGTTGCCTTTGAGACCGTATGATAGCCCAGGAATGAGAATTACCCCCATGATGGCATAACATTTGCAAAAGTAGACAACCCTGCATTACGACCACCAGATATGCACATCTGTCCGTGGTTCGTTCCCGCATCTCCAGCATGTTTTGGATAGTTCACTATTCATACGATGCAGCCGGGCTGGGGTCCAGTACCAGTTCACAATGAGTTTGTAGTTGAGTTCCTGCACTTTGGTGCTTATGGTGCCTTGGTGCGCCATGATGTGTATTTTTTCCCACTGTGTGTCCGTCAGTGTGCAACCCGTGGCCTGTTCCCAGCAGGACATGTATTTCGATGGTGTGAATGGCGTTGAGGTGAGCAGCAGGGAGTAAAGAAGCATTATTCCTTTTAACGGCCGATCTCTCGATGCGCATTGCCGCTCAAACTCGGTAAGCTCCCTATGGACTAAGTGTTTCTTTCTGCGGCTTTTGACATGGTTAATCATCAACAGCTTCTTCTCATCCTCACCAATATCTGTATACAAGATATTGATCTCTGCTGGTGCTCCTCCTACCTCTCCCAGCGCTCTTTCAGTGTTTCTTTCTCTGGCTCTGCTTCTTCTCCCCAACTCCTCTCTGTTTGTGTCCCACAAGGTTCAGTCCTTGGTCCCCTACTGTTCTCTATCTCTATCTAGCTCCTTTGGCTTCCAATATCATTTTTATGCGGATGACACGCAAATCTATCTGTCCTCTCCTGATCTCTCCCTGTCCCTCTTGACTAGTGTCTCTGACTGCCTCTCTGCTATTTCTAACTGGATGGCTGCCCACTTCCTTAAACTCAACTTGACCAAAACTGAAATTCTGGTCTTTCCTCCCTCAAGTGCTGCTACTCTTGTGTCTGTCTCCCTCCAAGTCAACAGTGCTACCATCAGCTCCACCACGCAGGCTCACTGCCTAGGTGTTCTCTTTGACTCCGACCTCTCCATCACGGCTCATGTTCAGTTTATCGCCTAATCCTGCAGCTTCCATCTCAAAAACATTGCACGCATCCGACCCTACTTAACGCCAGATGCGACTAAGGTGCTGGTCCATTCCACTAAGGTGTGGTCTTACGTGCTCCCAACTTGCGCCGTTACAGTCCATAATGACTGCTCATCTTCCTGTCTGCCCGCACCTCCCACTCCTCACCCTTCTGTCAGTCCCTATAATGGCTTCCAGTAAGATATAGGGCTCAATTTAAAATTCTGGTTCTTGCTTTCAAATCTCTACATAATGCTGCTCCCACCTATCTATCCCCCCTGATACACAAGTATGTCCCGTCTAGGCCCTTACACATACATAGACACACATACAGACACACACACTCATACATACAAACACACACATATAGAGACACATACATACAGACACACATACACTAACACATGCAAAATGTTTTAGTCACCCTCCTGTTTCCTACCTTTTTAGGTGCAGGAGGGTGACTTTCCCTGGGGTCCAGTGGCTCAGGCTGATGGTTGTCAGAGTTCCCACTCTGACTCTTTCGTTTCCTTCTTTCTCCCTTGCAAAACGGTGATTGCTGGGAGGAAGTGACCGCAGCAGTCACTTCCTCCCACCTCTGTCCTCATAACAGGGGGCCCGGTCGAACTGTTAAAGCGCTGCTGTGCTGACCGGGCCCCAAGGAAATTCATTGCCATCGGGTGGCCCTAATAGCATGCCACCTGATGGGCCTTGTTACATAGCCTGCGGGCACCCTGGTCGCAGGGGTCCCCAGTGTGGCTGGTCCCCCTGGACTGATGGGCCCAGTCACAGCTGCGACCCCTGCAACCGCGGTAGTTCCGCCACTGTTCATATACATATAGAGTTATTCACTATAGTGAGATATCAAAATTAATTTTAAATTTAAGACCACAGCAGCCGAACTGGAAGCTGAGTTAGATAATTTTTCCACTTCAGCTATTTTCACCTTAAACTTCAAAAAATTATTTTGGATTCCCTTTTCTTTATCACTTTAGTGAATAACCCTGAATAAGGTACCTGAGGTGGTACTTGTCATTGTAGTACATTTTTTTTTTGTGTGTGGGTTTTACTTTGCATTGCATTATTTGGACATTAACATTTACAATTTAATATTAAAGTAATTTTTGGCCCACAAGTGACTACTCTTTAATTATTGGTAACTAAAGATATTATTTTTTTATGTCAATATTAGAAAGTTAATATAGCACATGATATTTTATACTAATTTAACATTCACTTTCTTGTATTTTTACAATTGTATTAATTCACTGCAATGGCCCCCTAAAAGAAAACTGCACATTTTTCAACTTGCTTAGTTGAATTATTAGCATTTCCCCAATAACATCATCTAAAGTAATTATAATATTTTACTTGTCATAGACTTACTCACAGGGATCTGCTAAGCGATTATGAGAGAATTCTAACAGAAAAAAGAAACATGGCAAGGAACTATGATATCACAGCCAAGGATATGTTAAATCTCCAAAAGGAACTAAAGGTACTAGAAGATACACTGTGGATCTACCCTATATCCCTCTTTTCAATTTAAGTAGCTGGTGTTTCGAATTATACAAATATTTTGCACAAAATATAAAACAAAGTTATCCCAAATATGATTAAAACATCACTCTCATAAACATAGATGCTTTTTTGAAATTCCATTGTAATCAGAAGATATACAAGAGATAATGGTGGAGCTTTTAAAAAAAAGTCTTACAATATCACATACTGGTACTGAAGAGTTACCAATTGCACAAGCTCCCAGAACTTGACTGTGTTTCTTCTTTTGCACATCTTATATTGCACTGTTGGGGATCTTGCTATTTGCTGCACTTCCCATTCATTTATACTAATTAAATTATATGAACGTTGAAAAACAAAAAATAGCAGAAGGAAAAGATGTATTAGTGAGTGCAAAGGAAAACGAGAGACTGATTTGGAGAGGTTGTATGTATCTGAACTATTTGGTGGTATTAACTTTATTCTTGAAATGGTGATGAACATTATACAGTGGATCCATTACTATAAATATGTCTTCGTTATGAACACTGTTTTATTTCTTGAACTGAAGGTAAGAAATAATAATGAAGAAAGAGCAAAAAAGGAAACTGAGAATCTTAAAGAAAATAATGATCAATTAAGGCAAGTTTTATATGATAATATTATGTATTTTACTAGGGTTAATGGTATATTATTAATTAAAGTTAGCTGTCACAGTGTCACTGAGTGCCTTTATGGTAGACAGTTTTAGCAATATAAAAATATTCATATTCCATGAAGAAATAGAGGATTTATAGTTGAACTGCTTGTTTCAAATGAATTTCGGAACTATACAATATTTGAGTAGCAGGTGTTGCAGAATATCTCACTGTCTGCAGTTTGCTACTATTATTAGTCTCAATGTGAAAAAGGGTCTTTTGTCTCCTAGCCAAATTTATTTTCCCTTTGTTGTTTAATTTTTAGCCAGTTATTGTTGTTTTTCTAGATGATTTTCTAGATAACTCTTGTTTACCATTATAGGAAGGAAATTGAAATGATGGAGAAGAAATTGAATCTTAACAACGAAGAAGTAAAAAAACAGTTTAATGAGTGTGAGGGCAAGGTATGTCATGTATAATTATGTTTTTAAATGGTTGATTTGGTATGTTGATCCTAATATGTGTATTATTAAATTTGAATATGAACTGAATATTGAATATTAAACTTTGTTTTACTGTGACAAACCTTGTTCCACAAAACAGATGTTACATTTTAGCAATATAAGTTTAATAACATTAAAATATATTATGAAAACTTTCTTTCTTAGTAGTTGAACCTCACAAAAATGTCACCACCACATATTCCTGTAACAATCATAAATTGTAATAATGTCAGGTCTTTAACCCCTTAAGGACACATGACATGTGTGACATGTCATGATTCCCTTTTATTCCAGAAGCTTGGTCCTTAATTAAGGAGGTTGGATTTTTTGTTTTTTGTTTGTTCACAGCCCACAAGACTGGTTTAAAATGGCAGAACTCTTCTTTGTTGCTACTTTTTTCTCAGGATTGCTAGATCATTTTCTGTATCCTGCAGAAATGCAGGAGTTGTGCAGAGCAATATTTAGTAAATGGGATATGTATTTTTATATACAGCTTCAAGCAGGGGATACCTTTTTTCCCGCCTGGCTGAGATGGTTTTTGACATCTGCTGCATCCAGCCTTCTTTTTAGACAGGTCTTCCTAAAACCCTTTTCAACTATTCATTTACATATTTGTTTATCATAAATGTACGTTGGAATGGAGATATTTACTCAGTGAACTTTTGTGTAGGATAGCCTTGCTGGGGCTTCACTTTTATGGCATCCTTTGGCCTTTGATAACTTTTCCAGGTAACATTGGTCCTTTTCAAATGAATGTTTGCTCTCAATTTCATTACTCTTTACAGTTTGTGACACAAGTCTTATTTCAAGAAGAGCCTCTATTACAGTGCTAGGCTTTATATTAAGTATTTTTTTAAAATATTTTTTTATTGTTTTATCATATAACAACGACAACACAAATATTACATAAACAACCATATAAACAGTTCATACGTATATATACATACAATCCCCAAAATGTTCGCACTAACCTCTCTATTAATTTGTGGGCACTTGAAAGTATATTAAGTATTTTTTATGAGTTTTCTACTGAAAAGTATATCTTATGTCTGTATTTGTTTTATACACCTCCAGCATCAGATTTTCCCCATAGCAAAGCATTGATTAATGTTTTTCTACGGAGAAATCCTAATGCGCGGCCATTGAGGATCGTGGGCGGAGCCTGATCCAGCGCCAAGGGACTTTGTAACTGGATTCAGGTAAGTGACTGAAAGGGTTCTTATGGTATGTTGCACATTAGCAGTATAAGTCCGGCAAGTTGCGAAATGAGGCCTCCATGGATTTGTTGTTCCAGCATATTCCACAGTTGGATTGAGATCTGGGGAATTTGGAGGCCAAGGCAACACTTGAACTTGCTCCATGGTCCAGTTCTGCTACTCACGTGAAGGCGGTTTCAACAGTTGACAGAGCTCATCATGTACACTCGGACTGATCTGCAGTTAAGCAGCCCCATACGCAGCAAAATGCGATGCACTGTGTGTTCTGACACCTTTTCTATTATGGATAGCATTAAGC
The DNA here is from genome assembly GCF_036172605.1 of Pelobates fuscus. Taxonomy (NCBI): domain Eukaryota; kingdom Metazoa; phylum Chordata; class Amphibia; order Anura; family Pelobatidae; genus Pelobates; species Pelobates fuscus. Next base: position 131,087,329 of record NC_086317.1, read on the forward strand.
TTTTAAGCAATTTGAGCTACAGTTGCTCATCTGTGAGATGAACCAGATGGCTTAGCCTTTGCTCCCCACATGCATTAATGAGTTTGGGGCATTCATGATCCTGATGCCAGTTGACCAGTTGATCTGCCTTGCACTACTTTTGGTAGGTGCTAACTAGACATGTGCAATTCGTTTCGGTCCGAATATGTATTCGGACGAATTTCGGGCAATTCGGACATTCAGGTACTTCCGAATGTCCGAATTGGCGAATTGCAGAAGTGCCGAATTGCCGAGGTCCCGAAGTTCCGAAATTACTGAATTTCCGAAGAGCCGAAGTGCTGAAGTTGCCAAAGTGTCGAAGTGCTGAAGTGCCGAAGTTCCAAAGCACAGTATTGCCCAAGTACTAATATACTTACCCAGTGAAAGAAGAAGAATGTGACATTGTATACAATTTTAAATAAAAAGTATACAAACATAGCCAGGATTCACCTGTAAGCATTTGCAACACTTACAACAATCAAGTAACATACATTCATATAAAATGTAAGTTACTTGGCCAGTCAGTGTAATGACAGGAATGAATAAGTAGATAACTCCCTAATTCCCACGGTATTAGGGAGCTATATACTAAAAGGCTGAGAGACCTAAATTGGTCTTTCAGCCAAATTTACTAATACTAAGTAAAGATTACTCACTGTCTAAAAAAAAAAAGGTCCCCCTTCCCAAACCCCCACCTGCGCTTTTAAACTAAAGGGGGGACCAATTGCCCCCCCGGCCCCCACCCCTGAGCGGCGGGTGGGGTCCCTAATGTAAAATAATGGGGGGGACCTATTGTCCTTCCCCTGGCCCCCACCCCTGAGCGGTGGGTGGGGGCCCTAAATTATAATAAGGGTGGGGGGGACCTAATGTCCTCCCCCTGGCCCCCACCCCTGAGTGGTGGGTGGGGGCTCTAAATACTAATAGGGGGGGGACCTAATGTCCTTCCCCCTGGCCCCCACCCCTGAGCGATGGGTGGAGGCCCTACAGTAAAATAAGGGAGGAGGACCTAATGTCCTCCCCCTTGGCCCCCACCCCTGAGCGGCGGGTGGGGGCCCTAAATACCAATAGGGGGGACCTATTATCCTCCTGCCAGGCCCCCACCCCTTGAGCGGCGGGTGGGGGCCCTAAAATTGTTTTAACCACCCCTGCTAGGTGACTAGGGGTCCCGAAACCCCTAGTCACCCCCACCCCCAAAAAATGAACCCCTACCTACCCTCCTCACCCTAAAAATAATGACCTTTAACTAAGTACCTGTGAAAAAACTTACCATTCAATGTTTTCTTTCTTCTAAAATCTTCTTTTTTCAGCCCCCAAAAAGGCCAAATAAAAAAATATAATAACCGACGCAATAAAAAAATAAATAAAAAAAAACAAGCGAAAAAAAAAAATCCTTCTTCACCCAAGGAGGCCCCTGCGCAGACTGAGCTCTGCAGGGCGGGGGAAGGCTTATAAAGCCTTGCCCCGCCCTGCAATTAGGTTCAGAGCACTCTGATTGGTTGGTTTAAGCCATCCAATCAGAGTGCTCTGACAGGTAAATGAAAAGACTGACAGGTAAGTCTCTACATTTACCTGTCACAGAACTCTGATTGGTTGGTTTGAAATCCACCAATCAGAGTGCTCTGTGTCATTTTACACAGCGTGGGAATTTGGAATTTTCCCACGCTGTGTAATTTGACTCATAACTCTCTGATTGGTTACTTAATCCACTAATCAGAGAGTTATGAGTCAAATTGCACAGCGTGGGAAAAAAATAACTTTCCCACGCTGTGTAAAATGACACAGAGCACTCTGATTGGTGGATTTCAAACCAACCAATCAGAGTGCTGTGACAGGTAAATGTAGAGACTTATAAGTAGATGAATATTCCCTGTTGAACCTATCACCTGCAAGGGTGGAAAATAGAGGTATGAGAGGTAGGAAACAAGGAAAATTGGTCAGAGGGTGGTGCCAGTTCCACCAGGGGCTTGTAACCAGATATGCTAAAGCAGGGCTTCCCAAACTTTTATGGGCCGAGACCCACTTTTCAAAATGGTAATTTTTCGAGACCCACTTGCTTTTAATGCGCATTTTAAAAAGTGAACACCATGGCAATCCGCTTCAGAGGCATACAATTGGCACACCATGGCAAACCGCTTTAGAGGCATACAATTGGCAAACTATAGCAATCCGCTTTAGATGCATACAATTGGCACACCGTGGAAATCCGCTTTAGATGCATACAATTGACACACCAATGCAATCCGCTTTAGATGCATAAAATTGGCATATCATGGCAATCACTTTTAGATGCATAAACTTGGTACATCATGGCAATCAGCTTCAGAAGCATACAATTGGCACACCGTGGAAATCCGCTTTAGATGCATACAATTGGCACACCATGGCAATCCGCTTAAGATGCATACAATTGGCATACCATTGCAATCAGTTTTAGATGCATAAAATTGGTACATCATTGCAATCAGTTTTAGAGGCATACAATTGGAACATCATGACAGCTTTAAATACATAAACTTGGCACACCATGGCAATCAGCTTCAGAAGCATTCAATTGGCACACCATGGCAATCAGCTTTAGATGCATAAAATTGGCATATCATGGCAATCACTTTTAGATGCATAAACTTGGCACATCATGGCAATCAGCTTCAGAAGCATTCAATTGGCACACCATGTAAAACAGTCAGATGCATAAAATTGGCACACCATGGCAATCAGCTTTAGATGCATAAAATTGGCATAACATGGCAGTTTTAGAGGCATAATTTTGATATATCATGGCAGTTTTAGAGGCAGAAACTTTACACATCATGGCAATCAGTTTTAGAGACATACAACTGCTTACTCACAAACTCAGAATCAGAAATTTTGTTGTCCTGCTCTTTCATCCAGGCACCTCACATTGATTATCCTAGTGGTGGAACTAATGTAGAGAGGACCAAGTGGTGCAAGTATGTTTTCTGGGCCCCCATCTAGTGAAAGTGTGGCCAAAAGGTAGATCTCCATCTGTCGGAGAACTTCAACAATAATATGCCAGATGGAGATCTACCATTTGCACATCATTGCAGGGTTATATTTGTGAGCAGTGTTTGAATGCATGTTTTTGTATTAAGTATATGTGTGCATGTATGAGTGTATTTGTATGTATTGTTGCTATTGGAATGTAGTGGTGTACTTGTTTGTAATGTTTGCATCTGAATGCAGGGGTGTTTGTATATGTAGTGTAGGACTTTAAATGCAGGTGTGCTTTTTGTGTGTAGTGTTGGTGTTTGAATGAAGGGGTGTTTGTAGATCATTTTAGTGTTTTGATGCAGGGGTGTATTTGTATGTAATGTTTGCGTTTGATTGCAGTGTGTGTGTGTGTGTGTAGTGGATGCAGTGTGTGTATATTGTGTTTATAAAATATACATATACACAATGTGTGTTTCAATGTAAGCATGGTTTTTGTATGGAGTATGTGTGCAGTGTATACACACACACACAGACACACAAATACACACATTGACACAGCGATACACACAATGACACTTAGTTTCCCACACACAGATACACAGACACTCATGTACACAGATACACACAGACACACAAATACACACACACACTGACACAAAAGGACACGCAGAGACAGGAGGTGAGGGTGACAGTGTGGGAGGGAGTGTGTGTACTGGTAACAGTGTGGGGGGCAGTGTGAGAAAGGGTTACAGTGGGTGGGCAGGGGGAGAAAGGGTTACAGTGTGGGGGGGGCAGGGGGAGAAAAGGCGACAGTGGGGGGCAGGGGGAGAAAAGGTTACAGTGTGGGGAGAGGGGCAGGGAGAGAAGGGGTTACAGTGGGGGGGTAGGCAGAGAAGGGGTTACAGTGGGGGGGGTAGGCAGAGAAGGGGTTACAGTGGGGGGAGGGGGGCAGGGAGAGAAGGGGTTACAGTGGGGGTAGGCAGAGAATGGGTTACAGTGGGGGAGGGGGCAGGGAGAGAAGGGGTTACAGTGGGGGTAGGCAGAGAAGGGGTTACAGTGGAGGGGTAGGCAGAGAAGGGGTTACAGTGGGGAGGGTAGGCAGAGAAGGGGTTAGAGTGGGGGGTAGGCAGAGAAGGGGTTAGAGTGGGGGGTAGGCAGAGAAGGGGTTACAGGGGGGAGGGCAGGCAGAGAAGGGGTTACAGTGGGGGGAGGGCAGGCAGAGAAGGGGTTACAGTGGGGGGAGGACAGGCAGAGAAGGGGTTACAGGGGGGGAGGGCAGGCAGAGTAGGCGTTACAGTGGGGGAGGGGGGCAGGCAGAGAAGGGGTTACAGTGGGGGGTAGGCAGAGAAGGGGTTACAGTGGGGAGGGTAGGCAGAGAAGGGGTTAGAGTGGGGGGTAGGCAGAGAAGGGGTTAGAGTGGGGGGTAGGCAGAGAAGGGGTTACAGGGGGGGAGGGCAGGCAGAGAAGGGGTTACAGTGGGGGGAGGGCAGGCAGAGAAGGGGTTACAGTGGGGGGAGGACAGGCAGAGAAGGGGTTACAGGGGGGGAGGGCAGGCAGAGTAGGCGTTACAGTGGGGGAGGGGGGCAGGCAGAGAAGGGGTTACAGTGGGGGGAGGGGGGCAGGCAGAGAAGGGGTTACAGTGGGGGGAGGAGGGCAGGCAGAGAAGGGGTTACAGTGGGGGGGAGGAGGGCAGGCAGAGAAGGGGTTACAGTGGGGGCAGGGGGGCAGGCAGAGAAAGGGTTACAGTGGGGGAGGGCAGGCAGAGAAGGGGTTACAGTGGGGGGAGGGGGGCAGGCAGAGAAGGGGTTACAGTGGGGGGGAGGAGGGCAGGCAGAGAAGGGGTTACATTGGGGGGAGGGGGTCAGACAGAGAAGGGGTTACAGTGGGGGGGGAGGAGGGCAGGCAGAGAAGGGGTTACAGGGGGAGGGGGGCAGAAAGAGAAGGGGTTACATGGGGGGGAGGGGGGCAGGCAGAGAAGGGGTTACAGGGGGAGGGGGGCAGAAAGAGAAGGGGTTACATTGTGGGGAGGGGATCAGACAGAGAAGGGGTTACAGTGGGGGGGGAGGAGGGCAGGCAGAGAAGGGGTTACAGGAGGGCAGACAGAGAAGGGGTTACATTGGGGGGGAGGGGGGCAGAAAGAGAAGGGGTTACATTGGGGGGAGGGGGGCAGACAGAGAAGGGGTTACATTGGGGGGGAGGGGGGTAGGCAGAGAAGGGGTTACAGGGGGGCAGACAGAGAAGGGGTTACATTGGGGGGGAGGGCAGGCAGCGAAGGGGTTACAGTGGGGGGAGGGGGGCAGGCAGAGAAGGGGTTACGGGGGAGGGGGGCAGACAGAGAAGGGGTTACAGGGGGAGGAGGGGGCAGAGAAGGGGTTACAGTGGGGGTAGGCAGAGAAGGGGTTACAGTGGGTAGGGTAGGCAGAGAAGGGGTTACAGTGGAGGGGTAGGCAGAGAAGGGGTTACAGTGGGGAGGGTAGGCAGAGAAGGGGTTAGAGTGGGGGGTAGGCAGAGAAGGGGTTAGAGTGGGGGGTAGGCAGAGAAGGGGTTACAGGGGGGGAGGGCAGGCAGAGAAGGGGTTACAGTGGGGGGAGGGCAGGCAGAGAAGGGGTTACAGTGGGGGGAGGACAGGCAGAGAAGGGGTTAAGGGGGGGGAGGGCAGGCAGAGTAGGCGTTACAGTGGGGGAGGGGGGCAGGCAGAGAAGGGGTTACAGTGGGGGGGGTAGGCAGAGAAGGGGTTACAGTGGGGAGGGTAGGCAGAGAAGGGGTTAGAGTGGGGGGTAGGCAGAGAAGGGGTTAGAGTGGGGGGTAGGCAGAGAAGGGGTTACAGGGGGGGAGGGCAGGCAGAGAAGGGGTTACAGTGGGGGGAGGGCAGGCAGAGAAGGGGTTACAGTGGGGGGAGGACAGGCAGAGAAGGGGTTACAGGGGGGGAGGGCAGGCAGAGTAGGCGTTACAGTGGGGGAGGGGGGCAGGCAGAGAAGGGGTTACAGTGGGGGGAGGGGGGCAGGCAGAGAAGGGGTTACAGTGGGGGGAGGAGGGCAGGCAGAGAAGGGGTTACAGTGGGGGGGAGGAGGGCAGGCAGAGAAGGGGTTACAGTGGGGGCAGGGGGGCAGGCAGAGAAAGGGTTACAGTGGGGGGAGGGCAGGCAGAGAAGGGGTTACAGTGGGGGGAGGGGGGCAGGCAGAGAAGGGGTTACAGTGGGGGGGAGGAGGGCAGGCAGAGAAGGGGTTACATTGGGGGGAGGGGGTCAGACAGAGAAGGGGTTACAGTGGGGGGGGAGGAGGGCAGGCAGAGAAGGGGTTACAGGGGGAGGGGGGCAGAAAGAGAAGGGGTTACATGGGGGGGAGGGGGGCAGGCAGAGAAGGGGTTACAGGGGGAGGGGGGCAGAAAGAGAAGGGGTTACATTGTGGGGAGGGGATCAGACAGAGAAGGGGTTACAGTGGGGGGGGGAGGAGGGCAGGCAGAGAAGGGGTTACAGGAGGGCAGACAGAGAAGGGGTTACATTGGGGGGGAGGGGGGCAGAAAGAGAAGGGGTTACATTGGGGGGAGGGGGGCAGACAGAGAAGGGGTTACATTGGGGGGGAGGGGGGGAGGCAGAGAAGGGGTTACAGGGGGGCAGACAGAGAAGGGGTTACATTGGGGGGGAGGGCAGGCAGCGAAGGGGTTACAGTGGGGGAGGGGGGCAGGCAGAGAAGGGGTTACGGGGGAGGGGGGCAGACAGAGAAGGGGTTACAGGGGGAGGAGGGGGCAGAGAAGGGGTTACAGTGGGTGGGGGGTGGGGGGTAGACAGAGAAGGGGTTACATTGGGGTGGGGGGGGCATTGTTTGGGCTCTGTGCCCTACCTTCTTTAAACATCCCTGGTGGTCCAGTGTCTCCCTGGTGGTCCGTTGGGGTAACTCTCCTGTCTCGGCTCCGCCGGGTGCTGAGCTGCAGACCGTGTAATAAAAGTCTCGCAAGCTCCCTGAGTGTTGCCATGGTAACGCTCTGGGAGCTCGCGAGACTTCTATCACACGGTCTGCAGCTCTGCACCCGGCGGAGCTGCAGACCGGAGCTGCTGGGCAGACTGACTGGATGGAGCCCGGCGGCATACAGGGCAAGCCGCCGGGCTTCCTCCTGGTGTCAGTCTGCCTGATTTAGCCGGCGGCCCTGGATGTGTGGGTCAGCGCGACCCACTGGGGATCGCCCTGCGACCCACCAGTGGGTCGCGACCCACACTTTGGGAACCGCTGTGCTAAAGAATTTGAAAAATTGAGAATCTCCCTTGGGAGATTTAGAGCTGGCTAAAGAAAGTTTGGACAACTATAGTGAGTTAACACCTATAAATCCTAGTGGATATGGAGTATATATAGGAGGGCGTGCGAAGCAAAAAAATGCTCTCCTGTACCAATTATAGTGCCCTTGTAAAGAAAAAAATGACAGATGTCTTTATTAAAAAAATCTAAATAGCAAGGGATCACTAGATTAAATTCCCCCTAAATGGCCGATAATAATATATACAGTTACCGTAAAGGATATTGCATGGGGTAGAGAAAATTCCCTCCAAATATAAGAGTATAGGCAGCAAGAGAGAGAGATATGAGTGGAGGTTAGATATAATGTTTCTATCTAAAAAGCCTGAAAAGGTAAATGTATCTATCAATGCAGCTACTCCTTCTCATAGCTCATATCCAGTAGTATTGTACTAGTAAGTGGGCTGAAACAGCTTCTTGGGGGGGTCTAAGAAGAAACACCTCTAAGCTAGCCCCTAGTCTCCTGTAACACCTTCAAGGGTGTTTTAAGTACAGCTGGATACAGGCGATAAGATTGCTGACTAGTCTTCCATCTCCATAACTAATAAAGAACAGCACGATGTCAGAAAAACTAATAATTCTAAATGGGTCTAGATACCCATAGTGCTACAAAGTATCCCTAAGTGAAAAAAGTGAGGTGAGGAGAGAACGAGCTAGTACTCGCCCGCCCGACGCGCGTTTCGGTGCATAAGAACACCTTCGTCAGGGGTTGAGGGTCGTCGTGTGAAAAAAGCCGGGATTTTTAAATGTGTGTTTAACCAATGATTCCCCCATCGTCATCGGTGAAGTTTTCACGTGACCCTACGTCACCTATGAAGTATCGTCCCACGTAACTGTGGGTGGAAGCATAGGTGGGGTATGTCTGAAAACGTCATTAGATTGACAGTTTGGCTGTCAATGTCAGCCGATCCGATGCTGATGGGGTGTCAAGATTGTTTTAATAGTTATAGAGTTGACAATAGTTATGGACAGTGTATACTGGTCCCCCCCTTTTAGTATTTAGGGCCCCCACCCACCGCTCAGGGGTGGGGGCCAGGGAGGAGGACATTAGGTCCCCCCCCCTTATTCCAATTTAGGGCCCCCACCCGCCGCTCAGGGGTGGGGGCCAGGGGGGAGGACATTAGGTCCCCTCCCGGGCCCCCACCCGCCGCTCAAGGGTAGGGGCCAGGGGGTAGGACATTAGGTCCCCCCCTTATACCAATTTAGGGCCCCCACCCGCCGCTCAGGGGTGGGGGCCAGGGGGAAGGACATTAGGTCCCCCCCTTATTAGTATTTAGGGCCCCCACCCACCGCTCAGGGGTGGAGGGCCAGGGGGGAGGACAATAGGTCCCCCCCTATCATTTTACTTTAGGGCCAAAGGCCGCTCAGGGCCCCCACCCGCCGCTAGTTTAAAAGCGGTGGGGGCTCGGGAGGGTGGATCCTATTTTTTTTCTTTTTTTTTTAAACAGTGAGCAGCCACAGGCTGCTCACTGTTTACTAGACATGCCCCTACTCGCGGTATAGCGAGTAGGGGCAAAATTTACTAATACTAAGTCATTTTTACTTAGTATTAGTAAATTTGTCTGAAAGACCAATTTAGGTCTTTCAGCCTTTTGGTAGATAACTCCCTAATACCGTGGGAGTTACTAAGCGGCTGCAATAGAAGTGCCGAAGTCCCGAAATTCCAAAGTTCCAAAATTCCGAAGTGCCGAAGTTGCCGAATTTCCGAAGTGTCGAACTGCCAAAGTTCCGAAGTTGCCGATGGTCCGAAGTGTTGAAGTTCCGAATTGCCAAAGTCCCGAATTGCGAAAATCCAGAATTTTCGAATGCCGAACCGAACTGAAAATTTTCCCCATGCACATGCCTAGTGCTAACCACTGCATACCAGGAACACCCCATAAGACTTGCCATTTTGGAGATGCTTTGACCCCGCTGTCTAGCTATAACTTTTTGGTCCTTGTCAAACTCACTCAAATATTTTCGCTTACCCATTTTCCTGATCCCAATACATGAAATTCACCTGTGCACTTGCTACCTAATATATTCAACCCCTTGACAGGGTCCATTATAATGAAATAATCAATTTTATTCACTTTACCTGTCAGTGGTTTTATTGTTGTGGCTGATCAATGTATGTTATGGCTATGCACAATGGTTGGTTGATATTTGTAGGAATGTTCTTAAAGGATTAGCATTACATAAATATGTTATACTTTAACTGACATTTTGATTTGAATTAATGTTTGAATTTTCTATATCACTATTTAATGTAATTTCTATCTCTGTTTAATGGTCTGTTTGTCTTGCCAGACAAGAAACATTGAAGGTGAAATCTCCAAAAAAGAGAAACAGTTGAAAACATTAGAAAATAAGGTAGTGTGAAATTTAGATTAATAGAAATGATTTAGCATTACTATGTTTGTTTTAGCCTAATAGGTAGCATTATGTCTGATTAATATTCTAAACAATTATAAGGGCCTCAAATACTCAGTGGTAGAGGACTAGACTATGACAAGAAAGAGCAATTGAGTGCTTAGTCAGCGATCTAAACAATTGTGAAATAGAAAATACCTGTGTAGCCAAAAATCCTTGCACTGGCCCTGAGTATGTTTGTGTGTGTGTGTGTGTGTCAGTATGTTTGTGTGTGTGCAAGTATGTCTGTGTGTGTCAGTTTGTCTGTGTGTGTGTGCCAGTTTGTCTGTGTGTGTGTGTGTGTGTGTGTCAGCCAGTATACCTGTGTGTCAGTATGTCTGTCTGTGTGAGTCGGTATGCCTGTAACAGTGTGTCTGTGTGTGTATGTGTGTCTGCCAGTGAGTGTGTGTTTGTTAGTGTGTCTCAAATCAGCAAGTGCATGTGTGCCTGTCAGCTAGTTTGTCTGTTTAAGTGACTGACTCCCCTTTCATGGGAAAGGTGTTTTTACTCTCCTCTTTTTGCAATGGGCCACTTGACTCATTTTTTACCCCCAGGTCTAAGGCTGCCAGCCCTCCCCTGCTGGTACCTCTGGTAGTTAAGTTGGCAAAGTCCCAGCACAGATATATGTCCAGCTCAGACCGCTCCACCAGCCCCAGAGCTCTATTCAAGCCATCATCTGATGCCCTCTGATCTGGTTCTCCATTGAGCCACGATTAGTATACCCGGAGGGGCACACTTCTCAACAGCGAGACACTCTCCTAGATGCAGGGTGGTGATGGGGAGTTTCACTCCGTAAGGCTCGAGGCCCAGGTAAGTGGTTTAGGAGCTAGGCATAAGTGTTGGTTGCTCTGCGGGATAAAGCCGAGAGCCCCTTCATTCATGCCAAGGCAAGTTGGCATTACAGCATGGGCCAGAGTGGAATCGCAATGAGCCCTCGCCGTGAAGCCCGTCCTTAGGCTAAGTGATGAAGCCGATCCTGTAGGAGCCGTTGTGGTGGCCATCTTTGATTTTTTAACGTTGTTGCGCTCCCAACAGGCCCCTCTGATGACAGCTTTGGAGCCTTCCAGCAGGGATGGGGAAAACCCCCACCAGTCTATGGGGGTGGGGAGGTACAGGATCAGGAAGATAGTAATCAAGGAGCCATTGCACAGCATTCAGGCATGAGAGCAGTGGCCATCCACTGCACTCCCAGCACAAGTAGGCAGCAAAATCCTCAATTCTTCTAAGGAGCCCCAAAGCACTAGTTTTAAGGAACATCTGTAGCCCCAATAGTTGCCATCTATAAATTCCTGGATTTGGGTGAGTGTATGCAGTTATTAGCGTTGAATACAAATAAAAACAAAAGTTATAGGTGCTCTCTATAGTACAACAAATAAGTGAGGGCTGCTGTATACAATACACGGATTCCCAGGACCTTGTGTGATATTAAAACAAAGAAAGGATATGGCGTATACTGCGCCCAAAATCATACGTACATACAACTGTAGTAGGAAAGGCTGTTAAAAACCTCAGGATAATAAAAAGGAAAGACAATAATAGTGCAGTACAATTTAACAAAGTGCAAAGTATTGGATTGATGACTGTAGGAGAACCACTCACATTTGGTAGAGCTATATAAGAGTGTGGTGGGTGGTATAGGTGGTGCTGGTCCTCCAGATGCAAATGCAGATATAGATGATAAATATAAAAATAAAAGAGCAGAGAAAAACTCTAATAGTGTAGTAAGTACTGTAAACTGAAATTAGAAAAAGTAATGAACTTACAATTTTTAGAGCAGGACCTGCTCTAGATATCACAGCATGGGTGGTATTATCCCCACCTAAGGATATGATGGTACCAGGTAGCAGACAGGATACAAAGCAGGATACGAAATAGGTATCTGTATAAAAAGTAACTATTTATTGTAAAAAGCATAAAAAGACTATATAAAAACATAGGTACAATGGAAATGTCCTAAGGTATGTCCCACTTGACGCGTTTTGCCTCTCCAGAGGCTTTATCAAAAGTGTGGGGTAGTCCTGTAAGTGTCCTGTATATATGTATTAAACTTGATTGAAGATCGCTACCTGGTGGTTGCAGTTTCCGGTTTTGCGAGACATACCGGAAGTGATGCGCCAAGGTCATAGGTGGATGAAATCGGCGAGTTCCTGTGTTCCACCGTGAACCGCATGCTTCATAATAGGAAGTGACGCGGCTTAGTCCAATCCTTGGTGGTCATGTGTGGTGTGCTTGGAACGCACGCAGCGTCAATAATAGCATTGAATAAACTTCATAGCATGCAGAAATGTGCATTGAACTTTTATGATCCAAAAGCACTTGATTGCTATCTGACAGGGCCTTATATATTTATGGCAAGATCATAGCTTTTGAAACACACAATGACAGCTATGCACTTTTGATCAAAGAACCCCTGCAGAACATTCAAAAATGCTAAGAAAAAAAAAATACTTCAGGTTAACCCTTGCAATGCTGGGACAGAATCATGGCCACTTTGCATGACACTGAAGGTGTCACATGTTGGTATATTTAGTCTGTTGAGACCAAATAGCAGAGTAAAATGTTTTTGTATTGGAAGACTTAGTATACACAGCTAGTTAGTTTAATGAGAGTCACACAGGAGTGTGTTTTTATGTTGTGCTGGTGTATGACTGCTTGGATGGATGCACATACACTACCACAATATACATACATACACAGATATAATTACACACAAATTCATATAGACACCGACACATACACACACACACCTAGAAACACATACATCGACATATACACACGCACCCTGACACATACAAAAATTGATACATGCACACACTGACATAAAAACACACAATGACACACAGATGCACATACACAGACGCATATCCTGACACACAGATGTGTACGCACACACAGACACACACTGACACAGAAGAAACTGACATATATAGACACAGATGCACAATCTGACACTGGGAATAAAAAGCAGCCCTGTAACTTTTTTTACACCAGCCTTAACATTAATTGTGCCAACTGTGACAGACATACAGGTGAAAAACCCCAAAAGATTGAAAGTTATTTACCCAACAAGAAGGAACACACACACACAACGTAAAAATAAACAAAAGAGCTGCTTAATTCTATTTAGATCTGCAACATCTTACATCAATGTTTCATACCTATAACCTTGAATAGGTGATGGGAGTGAAACCTTGACTGAATGCTGCTGCATATCTGATTTAAATACATATTAATTTGTTTAGTCCTCAATCCTATAGTGCACTCTTAGTTGTATATAGTTTGAAACCAATGCATGAAAGACTGGGTGAAAGGCAGGGTTATCCACTAAAATAATGTCAGGATCTTACCTGGTGTGGATTCCGACGTGCAGAGTTATACCCTCACCCTTGCAAATAAACAGACCAATGTGACCAGGCAAGAAGCCACCTGGGCTGTGAGTCTGTGTATGGGGGCTGTGTAGGAATAGTGCTCCAAGTCGCAGCTAATTAATGATCTGCTTCAGGTGGGCTAGATAGACCGGAGCAGCCACGGGTAAAGTCCAGCCCTCAGTGCTGGAGACAAGGCGAGGATAACATCTGGACTCAGAGACAAGATATCAGGACAAAGACAGAAAGAGTCCAGAGTTCAAATCCCCTCAGAGCCACCACAAGGGTGCCACACCTGGCCTTCCATATGACACGGTGTGAATCGTGATATCACCCCCTCAAAATCACCCTCTGGGCGTGAACAGTAGGCATGTGCATGGGGAAAATATTCGGCTCGCATCGGCATTCCGAAATTCGGGACTTCATCAATTCGGGACTTCGGCAATTCGGCACTTCGGCAACTTCGGAACTTCGGATCTTAGACACTTCGGCACTTCGGAACTTCGGCAACTTCGGAACTCCGGCATTTCGGGACTTTTGTTGCAGCCACTTGGTAGATAACTCCCTAATTCCCACGGTATTAGGGAGTTATCTACCAAAAGGCTGAAAACCCTAAATTGGTCTTTCAGCCAAATTTACTAATACTAAGTGAAGATTACTTAGTATTAGTATTAGTAAATTGTGCCCCTACTCGCAATACCGCGAGTAGGGGCATGTCTATTGAACAGCCATGTCTATTGAACAGCCTGTGGCTGCTCACCGTTAAAAAAAATATTAAAAAAATAAAAAAGGGTCCCCCCTCCCTGAGGGTGGGGGCCCTATAGTTAAAAAAGAGGGGAGGACATATTGTCCTCCACACCGGCCCCCACCCCTGAGTGGCGGTGGGGGCCCTAAATAAAAATTGGGAGGGGACCTAATGTCCTCCCGCCTTGCCCCCACCCCTGAGCGGTGGGTGGGTGCCCTTAACAAGAATAGGGGGGGGGACACCTAATGTCCTCCCCCTTGGCCCCCACCCCTGAGCGACGGGTGGGGGCCCTAAATACAAATGGGGGGGACTTAATGTCCTCCCCACTGGCACCCACCCCTGAGCGGTGGGTGGGGGCCCTAAATACAAATGGGGGGACACCTAATGTCCTCCCCCTGGCCCCCACCCCTGAGCGGTGGGTGGGGGCCTGTAACAAGAATAAGGGGGTGACAACTAATGTCCTCCCCCCTGGCCCCCACCCCTGAGCGGCGGGAGGGGGGCCCTAAATACAAATGGGGGGACCTAATGTCCTCCCCCTGGCCCCTACCCCTGAGCGGCGGGTGGGGGCCCTAAACAAAAAAGGGGGGACCTATTGTCCTCCCCCTGGCCCCCATCCCTGAGCGGCGGGTGGGGGCACTAAATACAAACGGGGGGGACCTATTGTCCTCCCCCCTGGCCCCCACCCCTGAGCGGCGGGTGGGGGCCGTAAATACAAATGGGGGGATCTAATGTCCTCCCTCCTGGCCCCCACCCCTGAGCGGTGGGTGGGGGCCCTAAACAAGAATAAGGGGGGGGACCTAATGTCCTCCCCCCTGGCCCCCACCCCTGAGCGGTGGGTGGGGGCCCTAAATGAAAATTTAACCCCCCTCCCCCAGGTGACTAGGGGTCCCCAAACCCCTAGTCACCCCCTCCCCCCAAAAAATAAACTCCTACCTACCCCCCTCACCCTAAAAATAATGAGGGGGGACCATTTAACTAAGTACCTTTAAAAATAAAAATAAACTTACCATTCAATGTTTTCTTTCTTCTAAAATCTTCTTTTTTTTGCCACAAGAAAGGCCAAATAAATATCCATAATAACCGACGCAACTAAAAAAAAAAAAAAAAAAATCCATCTTCACCCTGCGAGGGCTCCGCGCAGACTGAGCTCTGCAGGTTGGGGGAAGGCTTGTAAAGCCTTGCCCCGCCCTGCAATTAGGCTCAGAGCACTCTGATTGGTGGGTTTAAGCCATCCAATCAGAGTGCTCTGACAGGTAAATGAAGAGATTGACAGGTAAGTCTCTACATTTACCTGTCACAGCACTCTGATTGGTTGGTTTGAAATCCACCAATCAGAGTGCTCTGTGTCATTTTACACAGCGTGGGAAAGTTCTTTGGAATTTTCCCATGCTGTGTAATTTGACTCATAACTCTCTGATTGGTTACTTAATCCACCAATCAGAGTGTTATGAGTCAAATTCCACATAACTTTCCCACGCTGTGTAAAATGACACAGAGCACTCTGATTGGATGGCTTAAACCCACCAATCAGAGTGCTCGGAGCCTAATTGCAGGGCGGGGCAAGGCTTTATAAGCCTTCCCCCGCCCTGCAGAGCTCAGTCTGCGGGGAGCCCTCGCCGGGTGAAGATGGATTAATTTTTTTTGCGCTCGTTTTTTTTTTTTTTTTTTTTTTTTAGTTGCGTCGGTTATTATGGATTTTTATGTGGCCTTTTTTGGGGCTGAAAAGTTTATTTTTTGGGGGGAGGGGGTGACTAGGGGTATGGGGACCCCTAGTCACCTGGAGGGAGGGGGGGTTAAATATGTATTTAGGGCCCCCACCCGCCGCTCAGGTCAAGAGAAAAAGGCCTAATCGCATTCCATGTGTCACCACATATTCTACCAAGTCTAGACATGTTAAACATGTCATTAATAAACATTGGCATGTTCTACAGAGTGATCCAGCGGTTGCTGACCATTTTAGAGAGAGACCATTGATGGCCTATAAGAGATCTAGAAATATTAAAAATTTGCTTTCATTATCTAGAACCAAGATGGCTTCTAAACCATCTATGACTTGGTTGGCACCCATTAAGGGAATGCACCGATGTGGACATTGTGCCAATTGCAATAATGTCACCACTGGCCCTGAGTTCACACACCCCAGAACAGGTAAAGGGTTTGTCATCAATGAGTTCTTCAATTGTCAAACTGACCGTGTAGTTTACTAAATGAAATGCCCTTGTGGTCTGGGCTATGTGGGTCAAACATCAAGACCCCTGACTGTGCGGATTGGTGAGCATAAAAGCACCATCCGCACCAAGAAACAGCATATATCACTTGCTAAACATTTTATCAATTCAGGCCACTCTGTAGCGCAATTACGTTTCCAGGCCATTGAATGTATCAAGACACCTTTGTCTGGCTATTCCCTTGCAGACTCACTTAAAAATGCGGAATTACGTTGGATCTATCGCCTGAACACACTATTCCCTTACGGGCTAAATGAAGAATGTGATTTCAATCCGTTCAGGTAAAACAGTTATTTGTTACTTAGGAATCTCTTATGAAAGTTAGATCGCATCTGTTATGATATTTCTCTTTGGATTACAATGGGACGATCGTTATTATTTTTTCTAGTCGATTGCCTTTGCCTGTGACTTGCCTGTGTTTTTGATTTATCACTAATGACTTTATTTTATTTCTGTCTCCAGTTCAATTTTGCGCTGGGTTTGTCATGTCTGGGTGGCCCCTATTGATTGGATACCTCTTATGAAGATCTTTGGACTTTGACTTCTTTGGTCTGCCTCTCGTTTGAAGAACTCTGTCGACTCTATTAGCATACATATATATATATATTCTTCTTATTGTGCCTGTCCTTAGTATTTGTATGTGTATTGATTTTTGCCTTTAAATACATGTGGTGAATATGCTAAAACATGCTAATATATTTCATATCTATTGCCTCTTATTCAATGTGATTGTATAGTCGGGATTTCCCTATACTTGAGATGCATTGACTAGATATGCATGCATCCTTGTTCTTTCAATAATTTGGGTCATCGACTAGTATACAGATATTGACACTCATTGTGTTTATGCTGGATCATTGGATATACTATCCGATGTCTTTATTATTATGATGGCATTCACATTGTTATTACATCTGGCGTTGGTTTTCAGTTTTTCTAGTACTGATTTTCAGTACATTTTGATGTATTTGTTGTTATTATTTTCTCACTTTCTATTCAATACTTTATTTATTTATTATTATTTTTCTATTTATCATACTCTTTTGCCTCATATAGGAGCTTTAGTAATCCCCTTGTTTATCTGCAGCTGTTCGCAGTTTTGATTTTTTTCCCCTGGTTGCTCATATATGGTATAGCCTCTTTGGGGCTTGAATCATGTAGCTTTACGCATGCGCAAGATTAAGACCGGCTTTTCGGAACGCATGCATATGTTGGAACGCATTCGTTCCATTTCACTCAGCCTACTTCCGGTTTCGGCATTTTGGAACGCAAACTGCGGCTCGCGCCTCGTTTTCGCCCAGGACGGCCCAAAATTATATTCTGCTCGGCTGTAGGTTGATCTGCGATGTTTTCTTCACGTGTAGGTAGCACATGCCTTATTTATTATTTATTTCTTTATGCTAAGACCTTCTGGTCTGGTTAATTTAAGATGCTGTTATTTATAAACATGAGGACTTTTTTCTAATACTATTATATATGTTCTGATAAGGTTGTACCATATACCATATGCTCAGGATACTAGTCCTTAATGTATGCATATATTGATGTTTTTCAATTGATTTATATTATTATTTGCAATCCATTTGTATGTTATGTTTGTATGACTGGTGTGTATATATTACCTAGTTGGTATCCTTGACAACCATAAACAGGTGTTTGATGGCTGGGAGGATTTCATTCATTATGGGTGGCCACCCATTACGTTCAGGTGTTTTTAATCTTGTTGTATCTGGTGGGTATATAAGGGGAGAACTTAGTTTCTCAACATGCTCCCTTGACAAAGGCTTTTCAGCCGAAACGTTGTTTTTTTTTTATTGACTCTGTCCCTGCTTCTCACTGATTTTGGTATGGTTCATTGTATTTTTTATATGTTTTTTTTTTTTTTTATACTTAGTATTATAGTGGTCTGTTTGCATGATATTCCTTTCATTTACATACCACGCATTGCATGCTTACATGTGTCTTTATACATATGCTTTTTTTGTAAATGCTTTATCATAGCATGACCTTGGATTTCTGTGGATAATATTTAAAGAGACAGACCTAGAGTATATACCCATGTAATAAAGTTTTTTTCATATATATAAAGATTTTGTGGTTGTGCTCCTTACTCTATTTACATTGTTAGCTTCTTTGGCAGTTAACAGGCTGTGTCGCAGGGTGGAGCTGAACAGTACCTACTTTAAGAGCCTTAGGCCGAGGTGGGCAAATAGGGCAGAGGGAGATAAAGTGCCCTCTTTCTCCACAATAGAAACAAAGGCCACAGTCTCTCCTTCGGTCTCTTTCTGCAGACGACAATCTTAATCTAGTGCGGACGAAGCTTATCTCCATGGGTTCCTCCTTGTCCTCTGGAGTATCAAGTCTTACATGGGTAACATTTGGGTGACAAGGCAGGTCCCTGGAGGTAGGTTTGGACTGTAGCAGGAGTAGGTCGTTGTATTCATATCCGATTTCCTTTTCTCTAGGTACCCGAGATCTGCGGGAACCTGGAGCAGGATTGGGAGTTGTTTTCCTGGAGGCAAAGCATTGTGAGTCCATTGCATGAACGACTCCCATTTATCCAAGACAGCACATTTCTCCTGAATGCCCACACCTTCACGTCCGTAAAGCAGATTAACAAAGTCGGTGGCGTAGCTTCTAGGTTTTAAGGCAAACAGGAGCTCACAATCCATCTTGAACATTGTGAATGAGGAACGGGAACCATTGAACCTGTCAGGCATTATCACATAGGGTTCTGGATATGCAGGTTCCAGGGTTGGGCGTACCGCTCCTTTAAATGCCAGTGAATCTTTCTGCAAGTCCATAATAGTCTGGGACAGGTTGGAGAATTGATGAGCAAGGGAGGTGACTAACTTGTATATGTTTGTGGACTCCATGGTCAGTTTATTAATGTCAGGATCTTACCTGGTCTGGAGTCCGACGTGCAGAGTTATACGCTCACCCAGGTAAGAAGCCACCTGGGCTGTTAGGCTGTGCACGGGGGCTGTACAGGAATAGTGCTCCAAGTCGCAGTAAAGGCAAGGATAAGCAGAAGAGTAGTCATGGAAAGCCAAAGTCAGGGGAAGCCAGAGGTCAGAGTAATTGAAGAAATAAGCCAAGGTCGAAAGCCGTAATCAGTCTGGAGAACACTGGATCAAGACACGCAATAACAGGAACCAAACAGTGGAACCAGAGTCAATGAACTGACAAAGTTCCCAGGGCAAGGCAGTGCTTATATACCCAGCTAATTAATGATCTGCTTCAGGTGGGCTAGAAAGACAGGAGCAGCCACGGGTAAAGTCAGGGCCGGCGCGTCATAAGGCGGCTGCCTTAGGGCGCATGGGCTCTGGGGGCGCAAAATTTCAGTGACCGGCAGGAGGGAAGCTCTCCCTCCTGCCAGCCACCATCTCGGCCCCCGGCGCGGCTGTGCTGTGCGGAGATCAGACGCGGCGAGGGAGCTCTAATCTCACCGCTCTACTCCCTCGCGCGCTGTCTGCTGATACCGCGGGAGCCGAAATATGACGTCATATTCCGGCTCCCGCGGTATCAGCAGACAGCGTGCAAGGGAGCAGAGCGGTGAGATTAGAGCTCCCTCGCCGCGTCTGATCTCCGCACAGCACAGCCGCACGCCGCTCAGCAGGACCCCAGGGAAGGATGCATCATCCACACCAGCTCTCCAGGTAAGGAGGCTGGGTGGGAAATGTATATTTATTAAAATAATTAATGAATGTATGTGATGTGTGTCTGTGAGTGACAGTGTGTGTGTCTGTGAGTGACAGTGTGTGTGTCTGTGAGTGACAGTGTGTGTGTCTGTGAGTGTCTGTGTCTGTGAGTGACAGTGTGTGTGTGTGTATGTGAGTGTGTGTGTATGTGAGTGACCGTGTGTGTGTATGTGTGTCTGTGAGTGACAGCGTGTGCGTCTGTGAGTGACAGCGTGTGCGTCTGTGAGTGACAGCGTGTGCGTCTGTGAGTGACAGCGTGTGCGTCTGTGAGTGACAGCGTGTGCGTCTGTGAGTGACAGCGTGTGCGTCTGTGAGTGACAGCGTGTGCGTCTGTGAGTGACAGAGTGTGCGTCTGTGAGTGACAGCGTGCGTCTGTGAGTGACAGCGTGCGTCTATGAGTGACAGCGTGCGTCTATGAGTGACAGCGTGTGTGAGTGAGTGCGTCTGTGTGTGTGCATGTGAGTTTAGGAGTGTGTCTGTCAGTGTATGATGAGTGTGTTTGTCAGTGTATGAGTGTGTGTCTGTCAAGTCAGTGAGAGTATGTTTGTCATTGAGTATGTGTGTGTGTGTGACTATCCGTGTGTCTGTCAATGAGTGTCAATGAGTCTGTGTCTGTCAGTGACGTCTGTGTGTTTGTCATTGAGCGTGTGACTGTCAGTGTGTACAGAGTGTAGCGGAGCAGAGCGCAGTACAGGAGCTTCTGTTTCCTGTACCTGGCCAGACTGACAGGAGGTGCTCACAGAGAGAGCACTCCCTGTCAGTTCGGCCGGGTACAGAAAACTGAAGCTCCTTTAGGGGATCTGCTCCGCTAGGCAATGCAACAATAGAGGTAGAAGGCACACCAGGAAGGGGAGTGTAACCACTAATGGGGTGTGGGGTGCACCAAGGGACAGGGAGGGAATGGGAGAGAAACACCAAGAGACAGGGAAAAGAGGGGGGAGGGGAGAAGAACACTAAGGGGCAGGAAGGGACCACTATTGGTCGGGGAGGGGAGCGGGGCTGGTTAAGAGGCACATAGTTGAAGATGTTTTTTTTGGGGGGGCGGAAAAATGCATCTTCGCCTATGTACCTAAAAATCCAAGCACCGGCCCTGGGTAAAGTCCAGCCCCCAGTGCTGGAGACAAGGCGAGGATAACATCAAACTGAAACATAAGCTGAAGTGTGGCTCAGAGACAAAACAGCAGGACTGTCAAATCCCCTTGGAGTCACCAGGAGGGTGGCTACACCTGGCCTTCCATGTGACACGGTGTGAATCGTGACAACTAATAATTTTTGTGAATACAAATCTAAATTCCAGAAATTAAGCTACAATAGTCAAGCTGTCCCTATAGCAAAGTTGGCTTTTTCAAATCCGCTATATTGGTCTAAATTACGCAAATTTAGATTTTGACTTCCTAAAATTAAAAATGTAGTTAATAACCCTTTGACGAATGTGAAACCCTTGTTATATTTATTTATACATGTGTGTAATATCCAAATGTGTATTATGTATGCATATGTCTATTAACGTATGTGTATCATACTGATGTTTGTATATATATTATAAGCATAATAATTTATAAGATTCAGTTTGTGATAGGATATATATATATATATATATATATATATAAATAAATACATATACCGTATATATATATATATATATATATATATATACATAAAATACACTTACATTAATATACATTTGTGCAACTATATATATATATGCAATCTGTTATTTTAAATTTTAAAAAAACAGATATAGACAGACACACATACACACTGTGACCCACCATACAAACACACTGGCACACATGGATCCATGCTGACACACACACACATATAGAGCCATGCTGACACACACAGACACACAGAGTGATCCATACATAAACACACACACACACACACACACACACACAAAAACAATGATCTATACTGACACACACACAGTGATCTATACTGACACACACACACAGTGATCAATACTGACACACACAGTGATCCATACTGACACATACACACACAGTGATCCATACTGACACACACACAGTGAACCATATTGACACACACACAATGATCCATACTGACACACACACAGTGAACCATATTGACACACACACAATGATCCATACTGACACACACACACACACACGGTGATCGATACTGACACACACACACACACACAGTGATCCATACTGACACACACACAGTGATCCATACTGACACACACACACACAGACACAGTGATCCATACTGACACACACACTGATCCATACTGACAGACACACACACACACACACAGTGATCCGTACTGACACAAACACACACAAAGACACAATGATCCATACTGACACACACACATTTAAAAAATACGCCCTCATATATACACACACTCTAAGAATTAGTAAAATTAACATGAAATACCAACTGAGCTTACCTTGCTCCTTGAAATGATCTGTATTCAGCTCCTTCCCAGCAGCCTGACTGCAATTCTCTGACACGCCTCCCTGCCTGCCAGCACTTTACACACAGGAAGAAAAACTTCAGAGGACCCGTGTGGGCTGCCCTGCTGTGCCTGACTGCCAGGTCACATGTTTCCTGTGTGTAAAGGCTGTCAGGCAGGGACCGGTACTGCCTCCCTCCCTGCATTTACTCTAGACTCCTGCCAGCTGTCTGCTCATTGTCTCACTCTTGAGCAGCATTGAAAGTTCACTTTCCAGCACTTGCTGCTCACGAGTGGATAAAGAAAAGTGCCTTCTAGAGGTAAGAAGGGACCTTTGCTCCTTAGGCCCCCAATGTGAGTGCTGGGTGGGAGGGGCTGCTGCACCATCTGGCCCCAAGTACTCCGGCCCACCGGGAAATTTCCCGGGAACCCGGTGGGCCAGTCCGGTCCTGCACATACAGATGCACATCCTGACACACACACACAGATGCACACCCTGACATACACACAGACAGAAGCACACCCTGACACATACACACACTCATACGTACACACACACTCCCACACACACACACACTAATACATACACACTCCTTGGGCCCCCCCATACCATCAGGGCCCCCCCTCCCGCCGGGATGAGGGGGGAGGAAGGGGTTAAACACTTACCTTTTTTCCAGTGCCGGGCTCCCTCAGCGCTGGGGAATCTCCTCCTTCTTCTGCCGTCATCGGCTGAATGTGCATGCGCGGCAAGACCCGCGCACGCATTCAGCCAGCCTCATAGGAAAGCATTCTCAATGCTTTCCTGTGGACGCTGGCGTCTTCTCACTGTGAAAATCACAGTGAGACGCGCGGAAGCACCTCTAGCGGCTGTCAATGACACAGCCACTAGAGGCTGGATTAACCCATATGTAAACAGCAGAAAGAGTAACTCTTAGATGGACCTGGGACCAAGACCACTTCATTAAGCTGAAGTGGTCTGGCTGCCTATAGTGGTCCTTTAAATGTTAGCTTAAAAGTAAAACCTGTTGCAGATCATCAAAGATGATGACCTTTTAACCTCTGGTTACAGAAATACACGTTGTTGGTTGCTGAATAAGCAATATCGTGTTTAGCTGATGTAATCTTGTCATGTAACTTTTGCTGTAACTTGTGTCTATATATATGCTTTCCTGACCCTTAATACACTGGTAGTAGCCCAATTTGAAACACGTTGTCTGTGTATCACTAAAAGGCTCTCCCCGAACGTTCGGTCCAAAAGTGAGGTGCATGGAACGATTTGCCCAGCAGTGTATTATGACCCCAACACACACACAAGTTATATTTTTAATATCTCCAGCCACCCTTTAATATCTGCTGGCTGGTGAGAGTGAGGGGTCTTGAGCTCTTCGTGCTCCTCATGCTGCAACTGCCTCCCGCGCCGTCTCCCTGCATGACGCTGGAAGGAAGTGATAGGCTGTCACTTCCTTCCAGCCGGCCAACATTACAGGTGCCCGGGCCCCTGTTCAGCAGTAATGTTTCCCCGGTGCTATAATCATAGCACCGGGGAAATGTTCCGTGGCGCCCCTGTGTGCCTGTACCCCAGGGCGCCGTGGCACACAGCTTGGGAACCGCTGGGTTAGCTGTTATATAAAAGGGGACCTCTCTTCCCCCTATTTTAACATTTTGTTTACTTTTAATTTGTTATTTGCAAATATGTATTCGTTTGAAAATTTAAATTCAGTGTAGAAATCCAATCATATATCCTGGTACTGGACACCTCTGTCTTTGCTCCCTATCACTCTTTTTTGTCTTTTACTACCACTGGCTGAACTGGATGTCAACACTAAATGCTAAATAAATATACATTTTAAAATAAAATGGAATTCCACATGAAAGAAAAATGGCTTAGATTTAGAATTTTTAGTATTTTATTCTGTGATGTAATTTCCAGAGTAGTGACAGTTCCTTTTTAATATAGAAACTAATTTAGAGCTACAACTCTTGAAGAAATCTAAACATATGAGTAGTGTGATGTAGTAAATTCTCTAAGGCTACAAAAAGACCATCAAAATACATCATTAGGGCAAATATTTTGCTATTACATACGGCTATACACAACTAGCTAATTGTCTAAGAAGAGGAGACCTTACATATTTGTCTTATTTGCTATGTTTTATATTAATTTATTTTTCCAGATAACCTATTTTCCCTATAATTACATATTATAAGGGTTTTTATTTTCTGCATATACAGTATATCTTACCACAGAATGTACTCTTTTCAAACATAAAGGGAATGTCTAAGTTACAAAATAACCATTCCTTCATGCATTTTAACAGTGCACTATGTATTTATTAGCGGATTTTCTAATAGCAGATTTTCTGTACCTATGTTTCATTTTGTGGGAATTTATTCACAAATTCAAATTACTCCATAAATACATACCATTTACAAAAGCAAACATCCTGGGGTATATCAAACTGTGTATTTTATGTGTATTATTTTGAAACAATTTTTTTCACTAATTTCTTTCACAGTTTGTGATATCGATTTTTTTTACATTATTGTATGCAAAAGAACGACATTTTATACATACTAAATTGTAGTAGATACATTAGCAGTCCAACCTTCATACAGGTATGCTGGATGTAAAACTGTGAAAGGCAGTATTTTTTCACATTCCTGCTTTTGTGCAATTTCTGTCTTTTAATCAGTCTCCACAGGAGAAAAAATATCCAACATATCTTCTTCAGTGTAAGTTTAGTTTATTCCAGCATTCAACAAAGGAAAGCTGGCAATGTTTCTACCTGTATTGTATTTTTGTCTATAGTTGTCATAATGTAGGTCCAAGGTTGTAATATTTTAAACTCACTAAAGAGGCTGTGTTGTTGCGTCTCCATTCTTATTTTGTTTTAGATGATCTGGTGGTAGGTAGTACCCTTTTCCTTTCACCCACATAAAATAATGTGACTTTTAGAGCACATGCTCATGCAACTAAACAGGTAAATTTAAGAGAATTGTTATCAAGAAGTTTAATAAAGTGCATTATCAGTGTGCTCTCGTTATCAAGCTTAAAGTTGTCCATTACAAAATAATTATGCAACTGCATTACCTTAAGTATTAAGATTGTAATGTTCAATGTACATCATATATTTCATATTTTTGTTAATTATTATTACTAGCTGACCACTCTGAAAAAACAAATGGAAAATAAGAATAAGATACTTGATGCATTACAGCAGGAGGTATGTGTTTTAATAGTTTTGAATAAGTCTGTGATTTGAACAAATTTTTATCACAGATGAATAATAGTATTTGTCAGGTTTTTTTCTTCTACTGTGAATGAATACAAACCAGTGATGTTCAAAAAACAACGAATTGAGCAGTGAGACTGTAGGGGCACAAAATATATTTCAAAACCACTTCATTAATCTAATGTTGGATTGGTGCTTAGAGTATCCCTTTATGGTTATGAATGTTGAGTTTCATATTATTGTTAGTGCTAGGTGCACAGTACATACCATCATAATATCTAGATGAAGCCTGTATCTGAGTGATGTTCGTTACAGTCCACAGTATTTTGCTTGTCCCTGCTTTTTTAGTGGTATGGGAATTGGTGTTAGGATTGGGCTTGTGGCTATAGGAGTTAGGATGACGCTTAGAATAACAGAGGTTACAGTTATGTGGTTGGGGTTTAGGCTTATTATTATTATTATTATTATTAATATTATTATTGCCATTTATGTAGCGCCAACAGATTCCGTAGCGCTTCACAATATTATGAGCTTATATTATTAGTTATGGGAGTTAGGGTAAGGATAGTTAGACTTATGCTTAGTTTTATAGGCTTCAGTATTTGGAGTTATGGTTAGTCTGAGGGTTATGGGAGCTGTTGTTTGGCATTAATGAGTTATGATTATGGAACTGTACAGCAATCATTTTCATTATTCATACTAAGTAGAAGCATGGCAAATAATGGCGAAAGTTATCTAGGCGTCTTGTGTGTTCTTATATGGTACATAAGGGTAGTTCCACTAAGGAAAAGAAAAATACAACATAGTGCAATGAATGAGAGAAGTGTAACGAGTATATACCCCTACACGCAGGATCCAGCCAAACAGAAGACAGCACAGAGGAGAGATACGTCTACCGGACCTTAGAGTGGCCGGACTCGACGTAATAGGAGAAGACAGAGTCAGGAACGATCCGAGGTCAAGGGCACAAAGAGACAGCGTAAACGAAAACTAGCCGGGGTCTGGTACACAGGAATCAGCAAGCCGGCAAACAGTACAGACAAGGATAAAGCGAAAACGAAGTCAGAATACAAAGCCAAGGTCAAATACGGAGAAACACAACTGAACACAACAAGCACTAAAGGGAACTGTAGCAGAAACCACGATAGGGCAAGGAACTAAGGGAAAAGGGTAAGTATAAGTAGCCTTCAAACTAATGTGATTGGCTCCTGTCACTTCCACACCCCCAACAGGTAAGTGTATGGGGTGATTGGCATGACAGGAGCCAATGGGAGCCTTTTTGCAATTTAGGCTCCCACTGTCTCTTTAAGAGCGCGCCCGAGACTCGCGGCGCGCTCTTAGCTGCAGGCGGGACACGTGACCGCATCTCGCGGCCACTGCCCGTCCTCCTGTTAGGAGAGTCGGATGAGTCGCGCGCGGCTCGTGCAGCCGCAGGACCGCGCGCGGCTTGAAGAGAGGACCGCGGCCGGCCCCCGGATAAGGTAAGTACCGCTACAAGAAGATTGGCTACAGCTGGAGAATGCATATGGGATCTATGGAAACAATGCTGGAGTAATTATGAGGGGTCTATAAAGACTCGGTTAGGGAGTGTTTTACTCTACATTTGATTGTATACATCATTTGACCCTGAGGAAGTCCCTGAAGGTGACGAGACACATAGGACTGTTTTATCTGCTGTTTCTTACCTATGTGTAAGTAATAGACTTATTTTGTACTTTACTTGGCCTTTGCTTTACATCTTGCATTTTATTCTTTCTTGTCCCACTGTACATGCAACTGAAGTGGAAGTGAGGACCTGGGAGATGAGCTTCCTGATAAAGATTATATAAAGGCTTAATTTTAACTGGACAATATTGAGTGGCCAATTGAAATTTGTGCACAGAGTGGCTATTGTGTACATTTGTACTTTTCTTTTCCTTAGTGGAACTACCCTTATATACCATATATTTGCAGTCAGAAGACTTGAAGAGATCTTCTCTGTAGTTTTATCTACTTAAAGAAAGTTTGATTCTTACTTTTATTCACTATACGCTTTGCAATATATTGAGGGACTTGTGTACAGTTATGTATATTTCTTTATCTTGTGCTCTCTCTCAGTTTCTTCACTGTTGATGTCGCAACATATAGATAGAACGTATAGATTAGAGAGTGTTACAATCAGTGACTCGGCTCCACTTTGGTTTTTATGCATAGATTTTTATTTTCATTATAGACTGCATAAAATAGTTACATACAGAAAGGCATTTACACAATGCAGAAGGCATATACATACATTTTTAAAATTTATATGATGCAAACATTTTTATCTTCAGAATAAGTCTCTGAAAAAGAAAATTTCTGGAGACAGCAAGCTGTGCAGTACGCTTGAAGCAGAGGTTTGTTTTTCACATCTTTATTTGAATACTTTCTACACTTAGTGGAAAAATCATATATGCCTTAGATCGGATATATCTCTCTCCCAGGACATATATTATAGTGGAGCGCCTAAATTAATTTATTGCAAGGTTTTTTTAGTCACATATAATGTGTATATCAGACGATATCCAGATATAAAGGGGAGAAAAAGAAAAAAGTAACATAGTATAATTCTGTTACATATGTTTTCCCACAACCATAAGTAAGTGGATTAAACTCACATTGATAAGAGCCTTACGGGAGGATACGCTCAAATCACACACGTTTCTATGCCGTCTGGTGGCACTCTACCCTTTTGTCGTATAAACGTTAATCCTCAAAAGAGATAGGAAACAAAGAACTCTCTAGTGAAGTATATCTTATCAAAGAATAAGCTGGAACATACATTTAAAATGGTTTGCTCACCTTTTCTAGAGCTCTTCGTGCCTGGCTCTAGGTTAGATCACTTAGGTGCCTGTATAGGGGACACCCACCCTTCTTTATGTGGAAGCAGTAGTCTAAGTAGCCAGAAGTGGACTTAAAAGTGCAATATATTCAATATAAACAAAATTAAAATAAAATATAAAATAACATTAAATACCAGATAGTAAAATACATAAAAACTCCTTATCTGAGACATGTTTCTCCCAGTTCCTTGGGCTGTCTTAATTGGACCGCATCTTGCAGCCACTTAGTAGATAGCTTCCTAATTCCCACGGTATTAGGAAGCCATCTACTAAAAGGCTGAAAGATCAAAATTGGTATTTCAGCCAACTTTATTAATACTAAGTAGAGATTAATTAGTATTAGTAGATAAGGGAGTTTAAAATCTCCCTTCTGCCACCACAGGCTGCTCACTGTTCAGTAGACATGCCCCTAATCGCGGCATAGCAGGAAATTTTAACCTCTCTAATGTTACTATGGGGTCGTATTGGGGGTGGCATGGGAGGGTTAGGAAGTGGCGGGGTACTTTGCACCCTGCCGCTTCTATTTCTACATATTACATGGAGGGAGCCATTAGTCGGTAGCTACCGACTTGTAATAAATTGAACGAACGGGCTTAGTTCGTTCATAGAACATTCGTTATTTGTAATTTTAGACAAATTAATAAATAGCTGAAATTCCCGTCCGAATTTCGGACAATAACGAATGTTAAATTGGGCATGCACTGGAATTTCACTGTGCTATCAAGTGTGGGCAGATGACGTGTCCCACAAGGCCTTCATTTGCCCACACTAAGATGGCGGTGCCCTGGACCTAGGTCCGGGCAAAAAATGAACAGGTAAAAAAGAGGGAAATGGGGGAGCTGGGGGCATTTGGAGTTTTAAAGAAAAACTGATGTGACCATGACAGTGCCACTTTAAAGATTTACTCCAAGCACCTTAAGTGGTCATGGTACCTGGATGTTGTGAAACACTGCATATGCAAAGATTAATCCCTCTGCTGATGGAGGTGTACCTCTACCTACGGCAGCATCACTGGCTAATATCAATTAGGTGCAACTTTTTACACACACTGAATTGCTGAGAGCAGTTAGATCGGCAGAAGGCAAATACACATCACAGCCTTAGAGGAGACAGGCATTTAGCATGACCAGGTAAGTTAGCAAACCACTGCAAAACGATTTGCTCAATTATGGGGAAATGGGGCCAGGGTACTTTTTAGATCATAGCTACAACATCGTGCTGTAGGGGTTATAATGTTTGGAGTAACTCTTTAAACTTTACACTGCAAACTTACGAAACAATTTGAGAACCATATGGTTAATTTTTTTTTATTCATAATAGGTGAAAGAATTGAAAGCAAAACTTGAAAATGCTAGAACACAATATGAAAATAGCAAGCAAAAAGATGTAGAGGATTTCAAATTACGAGAACTACATCTTTTTGAACAGGTATAGTTTTGTAACAAACTGTAAATCTAAATGAAATACATTTTGTAAAAAAAATCCTTAAATGCAAAAGGATATTTAAAATGTATTTTCTCAGTTTTGCTAATTTTATTATACATAAATTTTATATACATATAAGTATTTTCAAATATTATGAAGTGTAATTATATGTTTTTATAACAGTGGGTCTAAAGATATCCTCAAATTGTAATTTGAGTGGGGCTGCCTACGCTAATGTGGTTGGTAAATGAGTGTCAGGATCAGGACAGGGATCCAACACGCAGAGTACAAAGAGTAGCAGATACGTATACCGGACCTTAGAATGGCCGGACTTAACGTAAAACTACGTATAGAATGGTCAGGGACAAGCCGAGGTCGAGGGAACGAGAAGACAGGTAAGCGAGAGACAAGCCGGGTCAAGGATAACAGAGAAGACAGGTAAGTAATAACAAAGCCGGGTCAGAACCAAAAGACAAGAGAATACAAGAGCACTGTGTGACTAGGCTGGCTAGAACCACGACAGGGCAATGAGCAAATGCTGAGAGCTCCCTTAAATACCCTGGTTCTAGAGACTAATCACGCCTCCGCCGAGACCTGATTCGTGTCCGGGATTTGACTGACAGGTCGGGCTAGAATGGCGTCATGACGTCGACTATTGAGCGTCACGTTACAAAAAGGCATAGTTCTCTCGCGGCCGGCGTTTACATGCGCGAGGGGACCGCGAGGAACGGAAGAATCATGCCGTCTGGATGGAACAACGTCTAAGTCTCTACCCGTCTTAGGGGTAGAGACTACAGGTACCCTGACAGTACCCCCCCTCTCAGAAACGCCCACCGGGCGGAAGGAACCGGGACGAGATGGAAAGCGGGAATGAAAAGCCCTGCGAAGACGAGGAGCATGGACATCCTCCTGTGGTACCCAGATCCTCTCTTCTGGACCATATCCCTTCCAGTCAACCAGGTATTGGATTTTCCCCCGAGAGATTCGAGAATCGATGATGGAGTTGATTTCGTACTCCTCCTGACCCTCAACCTGAACAGAGTGAGGAGAGGAGACCTTGGAAGAGAATCTGTTACAGATCAGGGGTTTTAGCAAGGAAACATGAAAGGAATTAGGAATACGTAAGGCAGAGGGAAGCGCTAGGCGATACGCAACAGGATTAATTCGATTCAGAATCCTATAGGGTCCAATGTGGCGAGGAGCGAATTTCATAGACGGTACTTTCAAACGAATGTTTCTAGTACTCAACCATACCCTATCACCAGGTACAAAACTAGGAGCCGGCCTTCTGCGTTTGTCAGCGTGTTTTTTATACAGTATAGAATTATGTAGGAGAATTTGTCGAGTCTGATCCCACAACTTCTTCAGATTGGCAACATGAGTATCAACCGACGGTACCCCCTGGGAAGAAGGAACCGAGGGAAGAATGGAAGGATGAAAACCATAATTCATGAAAAAGGGGCTAGAGCGAGTTGAATCGCAAACAAGATTATTGTGTGCGAACTCTGCCCAAGGAATCAGACCGACCCAATCGTCCTGGTGTTCAGAAACAAAACAACGCAGATATTGTTCAATCTTTTGATTGGTACGTTCGGCGGCTCCGTTAGACTGAGGGTGATAAGCAGAAGAAAAATTCAATTTAATGCCTAGTTGAGAACAGAATGATCTCCAGAAACGTGAAACAAACTGGGAACCTCTATCAGAAGTAATCTCGGAAGGTATCCCATGTAAGCGAAAGATCTCTTTAGCAAAAATCTCCGCTAATTCAGGTGAAGTCGGAAGTTTAGGTAAAGGCACGAAATGAGCCATCTTGGTAAACCTATCCACCACTGTGAGAATAACAGTGTGCTTTTTCGAAACAGGCAAATCCACAATAAAATCCATCGCCAAACAGGACCAAGGTTTTTCTGGAACTTCCAGGGGATGTAAGAGACCACAAGGAAGCGAATGAGGTAGTTTAGTCTTAGTACAGACCTCACAGGCTCCGATAAAATCCTTAATATCCCTCTGTAAAGAAGGCCACCAGAAATCCTTAGAGATCAAGGAATATGTTTTGCGAACGCCCGGATGACCAGCCACCTTACTCTCGTGAAGACACTGTAAGAGCTCCAGTTGGAGTTCAGGAGGAACGAAGTGTCTAGACGCAGGAGTCAGTCTAGGTGCCAGATGCTGCAAGCTCCTGATCTGATCAAGAAGCGGAGAATGGATTTTGAGAGTTGTGTTAGCGATAATATTACACTTAGGTACTATAGAGGACAAAACCGGCTCAGATATGGCAGAAGGTTCATGTTGGCGAGACAAGGCATCAGCTTTAGAATTCTTAGAACCAGGCCTATATGTGAGTATGTAATTGAAGTGAGTAAGGAATATAGACCAACGGGCCTGTCTCGATGATAATCGTTTAGCCTCCCCAATATAGGATAAGTTTTTATGATCCGTCAAAATGGTAACAGGATGCAAAGTTCCCTCCAATAGATGTCTCCACTCCTTTAAAGCCATGATAACCGCTAGGAGTTCCCTGTCACCAATGTCATATCTGCTCTCAGTACCCGATAATTTTTTGGAAAAATACCCACATGGTGTAATGGTTTATCCACACCCAACCTTTGGGACAGGATGGCACCTATACCCGTCTCAGAAGCGTCAACTTCGAGTAAGAAAGGCAGAGTAGTATCAGGGTGAACTAAAATTGGTGCGGAAGCAAACAGCTCCTTGAGAGTCTTAAAAGCCAGAAGTGCTTCAGTAGACCAATTCTTAGTGTCAGCCCCTTGTCTGGTCATATTGGTGATAGGAGCAATAATAGAGGAGTAACCCTTAATGAAACGTCTGTAATAATTAGAGAAACCAATAAATCTCTGAATGGCCTTGAGGCCCTTAGGTAAAGGCCAATCTAAAATGGATTGGAGTTTCTCCGGGTCCATTTCAAAGCCCTCTCCAGAAATCACGTAACCAAGAAAGACAGTCTGGGATTGGTCAAAGCTACATTTCTCTAATTTGCAGTACAAGCCATGTTGAAGAAGTTTGTGCAAAACCCTTCTGACCTGTCCGTGGTGAGTCTCAATATCCCTGGAATGTATAAGTATATCATCGAGGTATACAATAACACAGTCATGTTGAAACTCCCTAAGAACTTCATTAATTAGATCCTGAAATACCGCCGGGGCATTACAGAGACCAAAAGGCATTACTGTATACTCATAGTGCCCATAACGAGTATTGAACGCAGTCTTCCACTCGTGTCCCTGCTGAATTCTCACCAAGTTATAAGCACCTCTGAGGTCTAACTTAGTGAAAATCTTGGAACCCTTTAATCGATCAAAAAGCTCGGTGATCAAGGGGATCGGATAGGCATTTCTAATGGTTATCTTGTTCAAACCTCGGTAGTCAATGCAAGGTCTTAAAGAACCATCCTTCTTTTTAACAAAACAAAATCCAGCCCCAGCAGGAGAGGAGGATCTCCTAATGAACCCTTTGTCTAGGTTTTCACGAATATACTCCTCTAGGACTACATTCTCATTCGTAGATAAAGGGTATACATGGCCCCTGGGAGGCATAGTACCAGGAAGTAAATTAATTTTGCAATCAAAAGGCCTGTGTGGTGGTAAGGTATCAGCCTTTCCTTTGTCAAATACCGCCTTTAAATCTAGATACAAGGACGGTATCTGTACTTTAGTAGAGTCGGTAGAGTTATTAAGTGTGTTAACAATACAAAGGGGTGACACTCTCTTTAAACATCTCTCTTGACAACCCTGACCCCACGAGACTATTTCCCCTGATTTCCAATCTATAATGGGGTTATGTCTCTTCAGCCAGGAGTATCCCAGAACTATGGGAACAGAAGGAGCTGAAATGAGTAGTAGAGATATCTCCTCCTTGTGTAGAATACCAGTAGTTAAGTTAAGAGGTGTGGTTTCCCGGAAAATCACAGGCTCAACTAAAGGTCTACCATCTATGGCCTCAACAGCCAAAGGTGTCTTCCTTAACTGGGATGGGATAGCGTGTTTGGTGAGAAAAACTTGGTCGATAAAGCTCTCAGCAGCTCCGGAGTCTATCAATGCCATAGTCTCTAAAGTTCCCTTCTCCCAAGTTAAAGAGACGGGTAATAGAAGCCTGTGTTCTTTGTAGTTATGAGTAGAGGACAAAATAGAAACACCCAAGGCCTGTCCTCTAGAGAAACTTAGGTGCGAGCGTTTCCCGGGCGATTGGGACAATTCAAACGTAAGTGACCTCTGACTCCACAATACATACACAGTCCCTCCCTTCTCCTGTACTGTCTCTCCTCTTCTGAGAGGCGAGTAAGGCCTATCTGCATAGGTTCTGGAAACTGTGGAGTTTTGGTTTCAGGACTTTGAAATGATGGAGCTAGTCTAAAGGAAGGCCTACCGGTTCTATCTCGAGTGTTCTGCCTCTCTCTTAGACGTTCGTCAATGCGAGAGATAAAGGAAATTAAGTCCTCCAAATTCTCGGGAAGCTCTCTCGTCGCTACCTCGTCAAGTATTATATCGGATAATCCGTTTAAAAATACGTCTATATACGCCTGTTCATTCCACTTAACCTCTGCCGCCAAAGACCTGAACTCTAGTGCGTAATCCACAAGTGTTCGGTTCTCTTGTCTAAGGCGCAACAGTAATCTAGCTGCATTGACCTTTCTGCCAGGGGGGTCAAAAGTTCTTCTAAAAGCAGCTACAAAGGCATTATAGTTATAGACTAATGGATTATCATTCTCCCACAACGGATTAGCCCCTCTCAGAGCCTTCTCAATGAGTAAGGTGATAATAAATCCCACCTTTGCCCTATCAGTAGGGTAGGAACGGGGTTGTAGCTCGAAATGGATACTGATCTGGTTCAAAAAGCCACGACACCGCTCAGGAGAACCAGCATAACGTACAGGTGGGGTAACTCGGGAAGAAGCACCTACAGTGGCTACCTCTAGCCCTGAACCCACAGGAGGAATAGAAGTATTACGCATCTCCTCAGGTGGATTATTAGGACGTGATAGTAACGCCTGTAGTGCTAGTGCCATCTGATCCATTCTATGATCCATGGCGTCAAACCTAGGATCAGGAGAACCAAGCTGACAGTTTGTACCTGCAGGATCCATTGGCCCTGTCGTAATGTCAGGATCGGGACAGGGATCCAACACGCAGAGTACAAAGAGTAGCAGATACGTATACCGGACCTTAGAATGGCCGGACTTAATGTAAAACTACGTATAGAATGGTCAGGGACAAGCCGAGGTCGAGGGAACGAGAAGACAGGTAAGCGAGAGACAAGCCGGGTCAAGGATAACAGAGAAGACAGGTAAGTAATAACAAAGCCGGGTCAGAACCAAAAGACAAGAGAATACAAGAGCACTGTGTGACTAGGCTGGCTAGAACCACGACAGGGCAATGAGTTCATGCTGAGAGCTCCCTTAAATACCCTGGTTCTAGAGACTAATCACGCCTCCGCCGAGACCTGATTCGTGTCCGGGATTTGACTGACAGGTCGGGCTAGAATGGCGTCATGACGTCGACTATTGAGCGTCACGTTACAAAAAGGCATAGTTCTCTCGCGGCCGGCGTTTACATGCGCGAGGGGACCGCGAGGAACGGAAGCATCATGCCGTCTGGATGGAACAACGTCTAAGTCTCTACCCGTCTCAGGGGTAGAGACTACAGGTACCCTGACAATGAGGTAATGGTAACACTACTACAAGTTTATTTATTCAGTGTTTTAAGATACATTTTTGCTTACTCAAATATGTGATGGTAAGTTGGTGGTTTAGCAAAAGAAATATGTACCCAAAAATGCTCGTCAGACCATCTTGAAGTAATCTACACTAATAATTAATGGGAGCATAAAAGCTAGACAGGTCATCTAAATGTGGTCTTAAACATTTTTTTTTGACAGCCATCACCATAAGTCTTCTGCCAGTGACCCTCTATAAAACTTAAATGTCATCTATAGCTCTATAGCAACCTGTTCCAAAATAACACACTTCACCCACAAAGAAAAAGCCCGGTAAATGTACATACTTTTGACAACCCATTATCTTGTTACAAATGCTTACCTTCTAGTGTAAAGGGAAGCAAAATCCAAATAGGTTATGGTGGGGGAAAATTGTGATTGAAAACCCCTTCCACCTGAAGTCTGTGGATAGTTAATACAATGTTAAACAAAAATCTGCACACCAGTCAAGCCATAAGACTTTCTTTTCCCACAGAAATCACAAATCTGCAGTGATGTTACTAATGCAAAGGATTCTGGGTGTGCATATGCAAATTAGCTTAACAAAGAATCACATTTCTGCCTCATTCCATTTTAATCATGGATTCCTTTTAGTCTGTGTTTGCTGTATACAACAGCTTGGAACACAACTTAGGAAAAGATGCAAAGCCAGTAAACCACTCATGGACAGCTGTTTCGTTGTTAATGCAACTCATCAGCATGAGGTTGGTTACTGGTTTGCTTATTGAGGCTTGGCAGTGCTTGGGAAGCAAAATCCAAATAGGTTATGGTAGGGAAAAATTGTGATTGAAAACCCCTTCCACCTAAAGTCTGTGGATTTCTGTGGGAAAAGCAAGTCTTATGGCTTGACTGGTGTGCAGATTTTTGTTTAACATTGTATTAACTATCCACAGACTTCAGGTGGAAGAGGTTTTCAATCACATTCTCCCCCCTCCCCCCCACCCCACCCGGGGGAGGAGGGATTAGTGTAAGGAATCATTTCATAGTTTTGTAGTTCTTTTCCTGTGCCCTGTTCTGTCCTCGAGGTCTCACAAGATGTGGCTATTCATTGTCCTCTATAGAGTAATTACTAAGAGTATTGACAGAAGACTGGATGGATCGAATATCATATAGTAACCAGATATCAGCTCAGTATATTCTGCATACGCTACCAAAGATGAGTCCTAGCATTTAGTGGAGCACTTTAGTGGTGCAAGTTATGTAAAAAGAATATCTCTGAACGATATTGGACATATCGTCACAGCCCCCCTAAAATAATTAAATCAGATTTACTTACTCATAGTCCCCCAGTGCTTCTGTCTCCCCACAGCTGCTGCTCCTCTGTTTGAGATCATCATTACTGATGATCTCAGTCCACATAATGATTCTCCATAGAGAAGCAATAGAAGCTACCACAAGAAGCAACATGTTCTATATAAGCACAAGCATTAAAATTACCATACTTAATTATGCTAATAAGAAAATAATGTGCGGCTATTTTTGTGCTTAATTTCTGCTGACATTTAGCAATGTACGGCTACTGAGAGATCTGGGGTTTATTTACAAATTTATATATTGTAAAAAAAGAAATAAAAAAATAACAAAACTGAAAAGCATTGCTTGTAATATTATTATTTTTCCATCTTGGATTTTTACATTCAAGTTGCCACTTCATCAAAACATCCTGTTTGGATTAAATGTGTTCATGTTTGTTTGCAATAGGAGTTTATTAAGCAGTACAACAAGAAAATAAAACACACACACACACAAAAAAAATGACAATATTTGACATAATGAAATTGCAAATATAGCTGGTAGTTGTAAGACCGACAATGCTAGTCTTAGACCCTCCAGGGCATGAGAAGGCATATATTGGCAGAACTGGAAAATACGTGGCCCCCGACTAAAGAAGAACAAATGGGAGTACCTCATAATCTGAATTGCGTCTTCACCGAGAAGAGCCGGGGAAAATCTGGAAAGTGTTGAGCAGATAAACATGGAGTAATAGCCTAAGAAGTGAAAATAAACAGTTAAAAGAGAAAGATAAGATGCTAGACGAGAGATGATGGAGGAGGGAAGAGGAGAAAGAAAAGAAGATGAGAGAGAGAAAAGAAAGAGCGTGAGGAAGAAATAAGAGGTGGGAATGAAGTTGCCTGAACAACCCAAGTCCTGAATCAATTTCTGAGCTCATGCAAACCCACAAATCTACTATGTTTTTTTCACGTACATTGCAGGCAACAGTAGAAGAGAAACTTCAGCTAGTAACCCACCTGTGATTATACAATTTCCTGGCCCTCAGCGCACCAGATCCTGAAGCTGCGGGGACTCCATCTCTTCTAATCACCGCTCAAAAAATGTGGCACAGGAGCACCACCAGGGCAATGGGAGTACTGATTTGGTTGCATTGAGGAGATGTGAAATTACCAATTTCTGTTACTCCTGAAGCATGAGCTGTGTGTAGTGAAGGAGGAAAGGGTTTCTGGAAGGTTGACAACCCTCCAAAAAAGCTGCACCAGCGTACATTCCCACCAAACATGCAATAAACTACCCACCTCCTCTCCACAATGCCAACAGACGTCTGAAAGAGACAAATTAAGTGCATGCAACTCTTGAGGTGTCTGATACCATCTGGTAAAGAGTTTGTAGGAAGTCTCCTGCAGGTGAGCTGAGACTATCATCGTCTTATGGAGCAAGTGCTATATTTTAGGCCATTCATCCTCTGTGAAGCTGGTCTGATAGTCCTCCTCCCATCTTTTAATGCATGGACGTTCCACTAGGTTTTAGTTTACCAGCAGCATACCATATACTTGAGAGATGCACTGGGGTGCCAGAGTGGACTGCATGCAGAGAGACTCAAGGGGAGTTAAGAGCCTGGTAAGGTGCAGTGGCTGCAGCAGAGACCTAGTGTAGTTGAAAATTCTGTGTGCAAGACAATGAATGGAGAAGGGTTAAATGTGTAATTTTTTGGTTACAACACTACTTGATTTTAAGAAGTGAGACAGATACTATTTTTTTTGCACAGATAGAAAATCTTAAGTTAGCAACTGAAGATGCAAAAAGGTTGGAGAAAGAAAGTGATGTTCGATGCCAATACAAGATTTCTGAGATGGTAGCATTAATGGAAAAACACAAGGTATGCGTTTTTAAATGTATCACTTGTATGTTACAATTATATTTGTAATATCGAGACAGTGTAGAAAGCAAACATGAAAAGCTTCAGTAAAGTAATTATTGTTTAACAGGGCCTTGGCAATCAGTCCTGGCTCATTTCTACCATATTGTGTGGTGGGATGGGAAGATAATGAATTTATGATGGCTGAGACTATTAGAAGGCACTTTTAGTCATCTTTTAAATATTTGTTTAAACTGTGTGTCAAAGCTATCATTAGCAAAAAACAAACAAACAAAAAACTAGCAAGTGACAGGAAAACATAGTACTTGAACTAGTGTGTGAAATTAAATTACCATCCCGTAATAATGTAGTGTATGCTTCCTATAAGCAGATGAGAATGAATTTAAGTAAAATCTCCTCAACCATTATATAGGGCAGGGGTCAGCACCTTGTGGCACGTGTGCCATGCACAGCACTCATGGTGCCTTTGCACAACATTCAAGGCTGCCAGAGACAAACAGGCTCTGGCCTATCAGGTGTCCCAGTGGTGTGTTTGCTGGTTTGTTTATGTGTGGGGCTGTTTGTGGTATTGCAGGTGAGAGGCTGCTTGTGTGCGTGTATGTGGATTATCAGTGATGTTTTGTTTATAGGGACTGAGTGTGTGTTTCTGTGTGGGCTGTTATTATAATTTGTATGAAGGAGATTCTTCTTCTACAGATCTGTGTATATCTAGCAGTGTGGGTGGCTTCCCTGGGATCCAGTGGGGACTGGGCTGGCCAGGTAAAGATCAGGGGCAGGAGCTGCGTTAGCTGCTGTGGGTTTCTCTACTACAGTGCGGATTCCCGTTTACAAGATCTGGGAGGAAATTATCTGAGTGCTGCAATGCGTAAATTGAGGATTGATTTTTTTTTTGATTTTCTGTCACCACCGGCAATTACTGCTTGGGTTGCACTAGCAGATATTTGAATTCCCACTCGAGCCTCTGATAGTCCAGAGCGAGCCTTAAGTGCTGTGCAAGGCACTTGGGTGCCATGCATGACACACTAACGATAGGTTGCTGACCCTGTCCTAGACAGACAAATGAACACAATCATTTGCACACAAACAGTTACCTTCACATGCACACAGTCACAGAAACATACACAGTCACAAACATACAGTTACATGCACAAGGTCACAGGAATGCAGAATAATACACAGTCACACAGTCAGAAGCACACTGTCAGGTGCACACAGTCATGCACGTACACTATGCCACATACAGTCATACATGCACACAGTTGCACACACCACACACAGCCAACAGCACACAATAATACCCATAGTCACAGTCACACACAGTAACATATATCCAGTACAGTTGCCAACATGTGAAAAAGATAGTGTTGACTATGCCCACCAGCTTCCATAGCTACGCCCACTTTTACCTGCCTGAAAAAACTCCCCTAGAGATAGGCGTCATATAATTTATAGTCCTTTAAACTGTACCGATTTAAGCAGGACAGCCCTGGTTTTGGGGTCTGTCCAGGCATCCCAATTTTTGTCTCTGGTGCCTCCAGATGCAGGGACACCAGGGACAAAAATTGGGATGGCTGGACAGACCCCACAATCAAGGCTGTCCTGCTTAAATCAGTACAGTTTAAACTGTCCACACCCTGCACAGCACTAGTGCATCATTAAACACACCTGTGCTGTGTTGATGGCACAAGTAATGCTGTTATTGAGGCAGACCATTGACAACAGAATGAAACACATCTTCTGTGTCAAACCCTTTTTTGTTGTTGCAAGTGATGCAAATTGCATCACTTTCATGTCCTTCAATCCCAATTGCAGACCTCAGTTGGAAAGTATGCAAACATCCCATACTGTCAGTCACACACAACCACTTACACGCACACATATGTACACAAAACACACATATACACAAAACACACAATATACACAAAACACACATAATCACACCACACAGCCATCACATACAGCACCACCCACACACGTGCTTTAAATATACATGCATACAACCTATAAACACAAACCATTTGTTTTTTTACATAAAAATTACAGATATTATTGGGTGTTTAATATTTTTACTGTGTATCAATAAAACAAATTCATGTGTGCACACCCTAATAAAAGGGGCTGTGTATGCCTTGCACAAGCCCATATAATTACACCCTTGGAGAAACATACACATACATAAAATTACACCCTACGAAATACAGACATTTATATAATTATACCTTCAGAAACACACATGTACATTTTCACCCTCAAAACCATACTAACATACTAACACACATTACACCTTTAGAAACACACACACAGTTACAATTACAATCTTAGATACAAACACACACAAACTTGTACAATTACACCCTCAGACAACCAAACACACACACACTTGTACAATTACACTCTCAGAAATACACTCAAGATCTCTGCAGATACATACTGGAATGCATTAGCAGCTAAGTTGCAGCATGTTGTCAGAGCACTAGAGCAAACTTTAATACAGGACTCTGAGACCCCCAGATCCCCGTCTGAGAAACCCTGTCTTGACTGTGAGGCTCAGGCTGTCATACCACCGTAAAACAAGGGACTTTAGCCTGGACAGCCACAGAACATTTACAAGCAAGGTTTAACAGTAAAGCATGAAAATAATATGTTATATATGGAAGCCCTGCAAGTCTTCTTGTTTGAATGCTCCTTGATGTCCTGTTGAATGTATAGTGGGTTGACAGCCTAAGCCTATAGCAGAAAAGGGGGGAACACTCTAATAAATAGTTCCCCAGTATTAAACAGTTACGTTCACGCACACAATAGTTAAATTTGCCTCCTGAGTTCTACCTTTCTGGGCACAGGGTAGCAGGTGTGAAGTGGAAACCCGAGGAGAAACATAGAAAAATAGAATTTGACGGCAGATAAGAACCATTCAGCCCATCTAGTCTGCCCAAGAATAGAGAATAGTGGTTGAGGAGGCAGGGACTCCTTCCTGCTTCCCTCTCGGCATGCAGCCATTACTAGACAGCGGGTGCTGGCGGCATATTACCATTGCTTCCCTTGCTGCCTGTACCTGTAAGACAGCTTTCTCCCTGCTAGACCTGGGAATAGGATAATAAAATCTTCTACTTGGAATCCATCTGGCCACGATACAAATTGTGACACTCAGGATGGACTGTGCCCTCCCCTCCACCCCCTGTTTACTACGCTACTGCTATGAGAAAGAGTAAAATAACAGAAGGTGGGAGGAGAAATGTGAACATGGTAACAAAATGACATAAATGGGGTGGAGATGTGACTTTAGAAATTAAAGATTATTTTAAAAGAAACTGGATACTAACAAAAGTATATCTGTCCATTTTGCTGCCCATAATAGAATCAATACGATAAGATTGTTGAAGAAAAGGATGCAGAACTGGATCAATGTAAAGCAATGGAGCATGCGTTAACTTCTAAGAATGCTTTACTGGTGAGAGAAACATAGAAGGCACATAATTGTATATAACAATTATTGAAACACTTTATTCTTGTCTTTAAAAGTTGGTTTTATATAGAGTTATGGCAGATATAATCAATTAACCCCTTAAGACCGCAGGGCGTTCTATGCCGTCCCACATGGCCGCTGCAGATCATGGTTGGGGGACATGCCTGGCCCCCCAGGCAGCCCCCCTGTGCCCGGGGACCGCGGTATTAACGTTAACTTTAGCTAGTGTTTGTGACCAAGTGGTTACTAAAAAAGACTGGACATACCCCATTTGCAATACCTTGGGTTGTCTACTATTGCAAATGGTATGCCATCATGAGGTAATTTTCATTTCTGGGCTACCATACAGTCTCAAAGGCAATGTAACCAAACTAGCGAATTTTAATGTGAAAAAACTGAAAAGTGTAACATGCTATATTTGACCCTGCAACTTCCCAAAACACCATAAAACCTGTACATAGGGTGTACTGTTTTACACGTGAGACATCGCTGAATACAAATATGTGTATTTTATTGCAGTAAAAGCAAACAGTATTTTGACATTCAGTTAAAATGTCACATAGAACTAAGATTTTTTTTTAAAAATCTTATTTTCTCCCATTTTTTTTATATTTTATTCATATTAAATTATGTTCCATACCTAAATATTTGATGTTAAATGAAAGCCCTGTTCCTCCTGAATAAAATGATATATAATAAGTGTGGGTGCATTTAATATGAAAGAGGTGAATTACGGTTGGACAGACATATAGCACAAATGCCAGGTTTTGTTTACGTTTTGTTTTGATCACAACTTGTACA
Source organism: Pelobates fuscus (assembly GCF_036172605.1). Lineage (NCBI taxonomy): Eukaryota > Metazoa > Chordata > Amphibia > Anura > Pelobatidae > Pelobates > Pelobates fuscus. Next base: position 131,130,062 of record NC_086317.1, read on the forward strand.
TTTGGCTGCGGTCTTAACCCCTTAAGGACAGAGCTTCGGAAGCTTGTCTTTCACTTAATGACAACGGCATTTTTTGCATTTTTTGCTGTTTGCGTTCAACTGCAATTTGCATTTGACTAATTTATTGCGCCAACGCATATTATATACAGTTTTTTTAAAGGACAGAAAGGGCTTTAATTTGATGTAACATATATATATATATATATATATATATATATATATATATATATATATACATGCTTATTTATTATAAAAAATACAGAAAAATGCAAAAAAAAATATGAAAAATTTGCAATAATAATGTGTGCACAATTAGTGCAAGTTAAGGAAAGTAATTAAAAATAAATTCATTCAGTTGTTCTGATTTACAGAATATATAATGTGTCTGGGATTTTAAGTTTTTTTTGGTAGTTACAGGTCACAAAGCACAAGGAGTAAAATAAACTTTTAATGTTTTTAGAATTTGGTATGTTTGTCTTGGCTTAATAGCCATAAAAAAAAAAAAAAAATTGCCACACAAAAGTATATATTTATATAAAGTAGACACCACAGGCTATTTACCTAAGGTTGTTTTGACACTTTCTACGTAGCCATTTCACCGCCAATCTCTAAATATTGCTAAATATTGGAGTAAAATTGTGTTTTGGGGGGATTTTGACACACAAACTTATAACAAAGAACTTCTCATGTATTTTGTAAAGTTGGTGTGTGCTATTCCTGTACAAAGTTTTATTTTGTGTTCAGTTACATCTGCTGAGTAAAATGACACCCCCATTGTATGTCTTTGGCACTATTTCGTGAAGCTACAGTGCCATACAGGAGACCTTTTCAGTATTCACAGTAGAATTTTGAGAGACGGATTTAATGAGCCTATGCCTATTCAGAGAGCCCTGCGTGGGTGGCGACGGAGGAGGGTCCCGGATCAGAGGAGGCCTATCTCAGTGCAGCTTCTGTGGGAACTCCTGGCGGCGCTGCGGCGGGTGTGTAGCTCAGAGTACGAGGCGTTGTTGTTCGGGGTCGCGTTTTCTTTGTGTTTTTTTGGGGCGTTGCGGGTCGGAGAGGTGGTGGGCGCCAGTCGTCGGGTGGCGCCACCGCTGTTGGTGTCGGACGTGCGGTGGGCGGTCAAGGGGCTGGACATTCGGATCCGTAGGTCCAAGACGGATCAAAGAGGTGAAGGAGCGTGGGTACGTATTGATGCAGCGGGGGGGAGTATTGCCCAGTGCTCCTGTTTCGGAGATTCTTGCAGGTCCGCCCTACAGGCGGGGGTGCGCTGCTGGTGCATCAGGATGGGTCTCCTATGACGCGATATCAATTTAGCAAGATCTTGCGTGAATCCCTGGTGGCGAGCCCGCAAGGGTACTCGGCCCATTCCTTCCGGATTGGGGGAGCCACACAGGCTAGTGGGATGGGATTTTCACCGGCGGAGGTGTGGGAATTGGGGCGGTGGAATTCAGGAAGGTTCCAGCTGTATGTACGGCCGCACCTCTTATAGGGTTTAATTTCGGGGTGAGTAGCAGTTTCTTCCCGTTCAGTTTTTCTGTTTGTTTATTCTAGGTTCTCGCCCACGTTACGTATGGATATTAGGGCATTCTTACATCTATTGGGCAGCGAGGTGGGCGGAGGAGCGCCCTTATGGCCGCAACCTGGGGTTTTCATATGACCAAGTACGGGTCCGAAGGAGGGGCATTCGTGGGTTGTCATGGAGCCTGGTATACCCAGAGTGGCGTTTCCTGAGCAGGTTTGTTCCCAGTTCAGTGATATTGGTCATCCATGCAGGGGGAAATGACTTGGGGTGGGTCCAAACAGTAGATCTCATGCACAACATGAAGGACGATCTCGCCCGTTGCATGGCACTGTTTCGGGATGTAACGTTGGTGTGGTCCGAGGTTGTCCCGAGGCCCTGTTGACAGCTGTTGCCTTATGCAAAAGGGCTGGAGCTGTCAGGATCGGGACAGGGATCCAACACGCAGAGTACAAACAGGTACAGGGTACGTATACCGGACCTTAGAATGGCCGGACTAACGTAAGAAGTAAGTAAAGAATGGTCTAGAGACAAGCCGAGGTCGAGGGAACGAGAGAGCAGGTAAGCGAGAGACAAGCCGAGTCAAAGGGTAAAAGAGGTAAACGAGGTAGAACAGACAAGCCGGGTCAAAACCAAAGAAACTAACAGAATACAAGAGCACTGAGTGACTAGACAAGCTAGAACCACGACAGGGCAATGAACAAATGTAGAAAGCCCTATTTTATACCCTGGTTCCAAACAGGTAATCACGCCCCCGACGAATCCTCATTCGTGCTTGGGGCTTGATTGACAGATCGGGTTGGGTTGTCGTCATGACGTCGGCTACTGAACGCCGCGTCATAAAAGGAAGTGGATCCCTCGCGGCCGGCGTGTAAACGACCGAGGGAACCGCGAGGAACGAGTGATTCAACCCTTTTGCGAGGAAGAACGTCCAAGTGTCTCACCTCCACAGAGGTAGAGACAACAGGTACCCTGACAGTACCCCCCCCCCCTCAGAAACGCCCACCGGGCGGAAGGAACCGGGACGAGATGGAAAACGGTAGTGAAAAGCCCTGCGGAGGCGAGGCGCATGCACATCCTCCTGAGGTATCCAAGACCTCTCCTCAGGACCATATCCCTTCCAATCAACCAGATATTGTAACTTCCCCCGGGAGATACGAGAATCGATGATGGAATTGATTTCATACTCTTCTTGTCCCTCAACCTGAACAGAGCGAGGAGAGGATGCAGTGGAGGAAAACTTGTTACATATTAGGGGTTTTAACAAGGAAACATGAAAGGAGTTAGGAATGCGTAAGGCAGATGGAAGAGCCAGACGATACGCAACTGGGTTAATTCGAGTCAGGACCTTGTAAGGTCCAATGCAACGAGGAGCGAATTTCATAGAAGGAACCTTCAAGCGAATGTTTTTGGTACTCAACCATACCCTGTCCCCTGGAACAAAGACTGGAGCCGCCCTTCTATGTTTATCAGCGTGTTTCTTGAACAACATGGAATTATGCAGAAGAATTTGTCGAGTCTGATCCCACAACTTCCTCAAATTGGCAACATGAACATCAACCGACGGTACTCCTTGGGAAGGAGAAACCGAGGGAAGAATGGAGGGATGAAAGCCATAATTCATGAAAAAGGGGCTAGAACGAGTAGAATCACAAACGAGATTGTTGTGTGCGAACTCTGCCCAAGGAATCAGACCAACCCAATCGTCCTGGTGTTCGGAAACGAAACAACGCAAATATTGTTCGATTTTTTGATTAGTGCGTTCAGCAGCTCCGTTAGACTGGGGATGATAGGCAGAAGAGAAAATCAATTTGATACCCATTTGAGAGCAGAATGACTTCCAAAAACGGGAAACAAATTGGGAACCTCTATCAGAAAAAATTTCAGGAGGTATCCCATGTAAACGAAATATCTCTTTAGCGAATATCTCAGCCAATTCAGGAGAAGATGGAAGTTTAGGTAAGGGCACGAAATGAGCCATCTTAGTAAACCTGTCAACCACCGTGAGAATCACAGTCTGTTTTTTAGAAACAGGTAAATCGACAATGAAGTCCATAGCCAAACAGGTCCATGGTTTCTCGGGAATTTCCAAGGGATGCAAAAGCTCACATGGAAGCGTCTGAGGTCGTTTAGTCTTCATACAGACCTCACATGCTTCGACAAAATCCCTAATATCTTTACGTAAGGAGGGCCACCAGAAATCTTTGGCTGTTAAGGAGCATGTCTTACGAATGCCAGGATGCCCAGCCACCTTACTATTGTGAAAGCATTGTAGCAGTTCTAGTTGGAGTTCAGCAGGAACAAAATACCGTGACTCAGGACTCTGTCTAGGAGCCAGATGTTGTAGCTTCATAATCTCGGCAAGCAACGGAGAATGAATCCTGAGGCTAGTGTTGGCGATAATATTGCACTTGGGAACTATAGAAGACAAAACCGTCTCAGATATAGTAGAAGGTTCATGTTGGCGAGACAAAGCATCGGCCTTAGAGTTCTTAGAACCAGGTCTATAAGTGAGCACGTAATTGAAATGGGTGAGGAACAAGGACCAACGAGCTTGTCTGGCGGATAAGCGCTTGGCCTCCCCAATATAAGACAAGTTCTTGTGATCCGTCAGAATAGTAACAGGATGCAAGGTCCCCTCCAATAAATGTCTCCACTCCTTTAAAGCCATGATAACAGCTAGTAGTTCCCTGTCACCAATATCATATCTGCTTTCAGTCCCAGATAGTTTCTTGGAAAAAAAAACACATGGATGTAATGGTTTATCCACGCCTAACCTTTGAGACAAGATGGCACCTATACCTGTCTCTGAGGCGTCTACCTCGAGTAGGAAAGGTAAAGTTGTATCGGGGTGAACTAAAATTGGTGCAGAAGCAAAAAGTTCCTTAAGTGTCTTGAAGGCAACGAGAGCTTCAGTAGACCAAGTCTTAGTGTCAGCCCCCTGTCTGGTCATATTGGTAATAGGAGCAATAATGGAAGAGTATCCTTTAATGAAGCGCCTATAATAATTGGAGAATCCAATAAACCTCTGAATGGCCTTGAGACCCCTGGGTAATGGCCAATCTAAAATAGACTGGAGTTTATCCGGATCCATTTTAAAGCCTTCCCCAGAAATCACGTAACCAAGAAAGTTTATCTGAGATTGGTCAAAACTACATTTCTCCAATTTGCAGTACAACCCATGTTGTAGGAGTTTGCGCAATACCCTTCTGACTTGTCTGTGGTGGGTCTCAATTTCTCTAGAGTGTATTAGTATATCATCCAAATATACAATAACACAATCCTGTTGAAATTCCCTAAGAACTTCATTGATCAGATCCTGAAATACTGCCGGTGCATTACAGAGCCCGAAAGGCATTACCGTGTACTCATAGTGCCCATATCAAGTATTGAACGCTGTTTTCCACTCGTCTCTCTGCTGAATTCTCACCAAGTTATACGCCCCTCTGAGATCTAACTTGGTGAAAATCTTGGAACCCTTTAAACGATCAAAGAGCTCAGTAATCAAAGGGATTGGGTATGCATTTCTGATAGTTATTTTATTCAAACCTCGGTAATCAATGCAAGGCCTTAACGTGCCATCCTTCTTATTCACAAAAAAAAAAACGGCCCCGGCAGGCGAGGATGATCTCCTAATGAATCCCTTGTCTAGATTCTCACGGATATACTCCTCTAAGACTAAGTTCTCCTTAGTGGATAAAGGATATACATTGCCCCTCGGAGGCATAGTACCAAGTAGGAGATTAATCTTGCAATCAAAGGACCTGTGTGGAGGTAAAGTATCAGCATTCTTCTTGTCAAAGACTGCCTTTAAATCTATATACCGAGACGGTATTTGTAAGTCTGTAGACTGGGTGGAGTTAACCGGTGTATTACCTACGCAAAGTGGTGAGACTTTCTGTAAACACCTGTCCTGGCAACCCTGACCCCATGAAGTTATCTCCCCTAGCTCCCAATCAATAATAGGGTTATGTTTCTTTAACCATGGATACCCCAGAACTATAGGAACAGAAGGGGAAGAGATAAGCATAAGGGATATACCCTCCTCGTGTAAGATACCAACAGTCAAAATAACAGGTATAGTCTCATGAGAAATCACAGGTTCAGATAATGGTCTACCATCTATGGCCTCAACGGCCAAGGGGGTGTCTCTTAGCTGAGATGGGATAGAGTGTTTAGAAACAAAAACTTGGTCAACATAGCTCTCAGCAGCTCCGGAGTCTATCAATGCCATAGTCTTTATTACTCCCTTCTCCAATGCTGAAGAAACAGGTAGCAGAAGCCTGTGATCTTTATAATTGTGTATAGAGGACAAAATAGAAACACCCAAGGCCTGTCCTCTAGAGAAACTTAGGTGCGAGCGTTTCCCGGACGATTAGGACAATTTAGGCGAAGGTGCCCTCTTACTCCACAATACATACACAACCCCTCCTTTCTCCTGTACTGTCTCTCTTCTTCTGAGAGGCGAGTATTGCCTATCTGCATAGGTTCAGAAAAAACTGGGATAGTGGTTTGAGGACTTTGAAATAAAGGAGCTAGTTTAAAGGAAGGTCTACGAATATTATCTCGAGTGTTCTGTCTCTCTCTTAAACGTTCGTCAATACGAGAAATAAAAGAAATTAAATCCTCCAAATTTTCAGGAAGCTCTCTAGTAGCCACCTGGTCTAGAATTACATCAGATAATCCGTTTACAAATACGTCTATATAGGCCTGTTCATTCCACTTAACTTCTGCCGCCAAAGACCTGAACTCTAGTGCATAATCCACAAGGGTTTGGTTATCTTGTCTAAGGCGCAATAGTAATCTAGCTGCATTGACCTTTCTACCTGGAGGGTCAAAAGTTCTTCTAAAAGCAGCGACAAAGGCATTATAATTATAGACTAACGGGTTATCATTCTCCCACAGAGGATTGGCCCATCTCAGAGCCTTATCAATGAGGAGTGTGATAATGAATCCAACCTTTGCCCTATCTGTAGGGTAAGAGCGAGGTTGTAATTCAAAATGAATACCAATTTGGTTTAAGAAACCACGGCATTTCTCCGGAGAACCACCATAACGTACAGGAGGTGTAATACGGGAAGAAGCACCTACAGTGGCTACTTCTAGACCTGAACTTACAGAGGAGATGGACGTGGCTCGCATCTCTTCCGGTGGATTACTAGATCGAGATAATAAAGCTTGCAGCGCTAGAGCCATCTGGTCCATTCTGTGATCCATGGCATCAAATCTAGAATCGGAAGGACCAACCTGAGTGTTTGTACCTGCAGGATCCATTGGCCCTGTCGTAATGTCAGGATCGGGACAGGGATCCAACACGCAGAGTACAAACAGGTACAGGGTACGTATACCGGACCTTAGAATGGCTGGACTAACTAAGAAGTAAGTAAAGAATGGTCTAGAGACAAGCCGAGGTCGAGGGAACGAGAGAGCAGGTAAGCAAGAGACAAGCCGAGTCAAAGGGTAAAAGAGGTAAACGAGGTAGAACAGACAAGCCAGGTCAAAACCAAAGAAACTAACAGAATACAAGAGCACTGAGTGACTAGACAAGCTAGAACCACGACAGGGCAATGAACAAATGTAGAAAGCCCTATTTTATACCCTGGTTCCAAACAGGTAATCACGCCCCCGACGAATCCTCATTCGTGCTTGGGGCTTGATTGACAGATCGGGTTGGGTTGTCGTCATGACGTCGGCTACTGAACGCCGCGTCATAAAAGGAAGTGGATCCCTCGCGGCCGGCGTGTAAACGACCGAGGGAACCGCGAGGAACGAGTGATTCAACCCTTTTGCGAGGAAGAACGTCCAAGTGTCTCACCTCCACAGAGGTAGAGACAACAGGTACCCTGACAGGAGCGCAGCAGGCGCAAGTTGAATGTGGCGGTGTCGAGATTTGTTCATCAGCTTGGGGGCATCGTAGTCCGGCATGTGGAGTTGGAAGGGGATAACAGCGCACTGATGCGGTCCGATGGGGTACTTGATTGGTTTGGATATTTTCAACGTGGGAATGCAAGGTGGGATTGAGAAGGCACTGGCCGCGGGGGGGCGCGATGCCGGGGGAGGGTGTAGGGGGCCGGCATCGCGGTGACGGAATACCTGGCCAGCACATGGGAAGGCAAGTGCCAAGTCGGATTGGGGAGTCGCAGCATGCTTGGGCTGAAGGCGGAAGGCAGGCTGCTTTGGAAAAAAGGATGTGAGATCTGTCTGATGGATGAATCACCCCATCAGCTGACAGTTGGTTTAATGCTGGTCAAAATGTTCAATAAAGCTGTGACCGTTGCCCTTATCCATTATACAGGTGTTGTGTGTTTATTGGGCAACGGATGGGTCGTGGGTCTGCAGTCATGTCTTTGGCACTATTTTGTGAAGCTACAGTGCCATATAGGAGACCAAGCCATATCAGTTTTTACAGAACTTTGAATTTTGACGCTGGGCCTATGTGCAATTTCCAAGCATCTTCGCAGGTTTTAAATTCAAACTACCCCACAAAGGCATACCATTTCTTAAGGAAGACATCCCAGGGTATTTCAAAGGGCATATTTTGAACCTTAGCGTGGGATCATTTTTCCGCTAGCTTGTACCAGGTGTAGTGGTAATAAGCGTTTTTTCTGCCTTTTTGACACGCAAAGTGAGTTTGCACAGTATATTTTGCAAACCTTATGTGTACCACCACTCTATAATACTTCATATGTTACTCAGCTATGTCGGCTGAGTACAAAAATACCCCCATATGTACCTTTGCCAGGTATATGTGGACATCGAAGGGGCACATTTGGGACACAGCCATTCCAGTTTTTTTTCAAACTTAAAATTTTTACTCTGTGCCCATGTCCCATTTTAGAGTATTTTACCAGGCTATATGATCCAAATACCCCATAAAGCCATACCATTTCTTAAAGAAGACATCCCAGGGTATTTCAAAAGGCATATTTTAAACCTTAGCGTGGGATCATTTTTCCGCTAGCTTGTACCAGGTGTAGTGGTAATAAGTGTTTTTTCTGCCTTTTTGACACACAAAGTGAGTTTGCACAGTATATTTTGCAAACCTTATGTGTGCTACTACTGTATAATACTTCATATGTTGCTCAGCTATGTGGTCTGAGTACAGCAATACCCCCGTATGTACCTTTGCCAGGTATATGTGGATGTTGAAGGGGCACATTTGAGACACAGCCATTCAGTTTTTTTATAACTTTGAAGTTTTACGCTGTGTCCATGTTCCAATTTGGAGTAGTTTCGATGGTTGGTTATTGAAACTTCCCCACAAACACATACTATTTATTAAAGAATACACCCTGGGGTAATTCAAAAGGCATATTTTGAACCTTAGCGTGGGATCATTTTTTCTCTAGTTTGTTCTAGGTGTAGTGGTAATGAGCGTTTTTAAATGTATTTTTTAACTTTTTTAACTTTTTTAACTTTTTAAAACTATTTTTTATTTTTATTTTTTGTCAATCTGTCTTTTATTGAGGCATTTGTTAAGTGGGGTACAGAATAAAGTGGGGGTGTACAGTTTCATACAGCTTGGGGTCACGTCAATACAGTACATCGTCTCTCATGAGAAACTGCCTCATTTTATATTTTTAAGCATTCAATAAAATTACGAACGCAAGGAAAGCATTTATAATAAAGAAGAGAGCCTTAAGCAGGTCACCAAAGCCTCTCTATGAGGTCAAAACAAAGGACATAAACGCAACTTGGATAGGTCGTGTAAAACAGACTAAACATTGTTAAAGATAAGGTTGCTTTGATGATAGCCAAGATTAGGATGCATGCTAGACAGGGTTCAACTGCGAATACTTATGTTGTATCTGTTTGGGTGCATGCTAGGTATTTTGCAGTTGGCCCTGTGGAAATGCTAGTCGCTTACATAGGAGGTACACATGTTTATAGTATTGGCCCCGGGAGTCTGGTCTGTAGTTAAGTATACGTAAAATATATATTATGCTATGCAGAGGCCAATGAGTGAGTGGCCGGGAGGCAAGGAATACACAACAAGGGGAGCAAACAGGCATCATACGCTAGTACGAGTTGCTGAGTACATGCTTAAATGCAAGCTAGATATGAGGGCTAGATAACCTGGCTCCTTAGACTCGTACAGCCTCACATGCGGGTCGTTGGTAGGGCAGGGTTGCTAAGACCGGCACCTTGTGTCTGGTACAGGTTAAACTTTGTTAGATCTTGCCCACCGTCAAAGGTTATGAGGGGGCCATCAGGTTAAGCAAAAATTAAAGTCTCGCCTTTTGGTATGGGCAAAGAAATTATACATGGTAAGTGCTGCGAGTATTAATGTCCCGCTTGGTGCTGCAGGCTGCCCAGTGTTGCATGCCCGTATGTCCCGATGAGCGAAGTTCCCACCTGCTGCATCCCAAGGTGTGTGCGGCATGTCTAGTGGTCAGACCGAGGCAATGTGCAATGATGTTGCGTCCGGCTGTTCCAGAGATTATGGCCCAAGTCCAGGTTACGTGGTATTTCCCCCCCCCCCCTGCTCGTCTGCACACTCCACCGGGTACATTGTTGTGTTTCGAGATGGATTCCATCTGTCTTCCATTTTCCCATGTGTTGTGGTAGCACTGCGTCCGGACGCCACTAGCCTGAGGCCTGAGGCCTTTGTAGGCGCTCGCGCCCTTATGCCATTGATCCCATCAGAAGGATCGTGGGCCCTGGGTTTCGATCCCCATCTTCTCCCAGGGTGTATGGCAGGCTGTAGAGGGGTTCCTCTCGTTGCGCGCCCAGCTCAGAAGAAGGGCGAGCGGTCTCGTGGGCAGCCCCATCCACATGAGCTGTGCATCGAGCAGGGTCTGCAGGGCTTTGCGCCCGTTGATTCTCTGGGCTTGGGTACCTCTTTGTGGTGTGAGTTGCAGCCTTGTGTGCCATGTCAGGTTGTGTCTGCTCTGTGGCTCGGGTTCAGCAGGCTAGTCTTCGCCCACGTGGCCCCCGCCATCTTGGCCCTGGGCCTGCACGGTGGTCTGGTAGCGCCTCCGATCTCAGTTTTGGGGCATGGACCAGGATCACCCCCCCGGTCCGGTGGGGGGTTCAGGGCCGAGACCGCCGTTGTATCCCATGGCTGGATCCCATTAAATGCTACAGGGAAACCTCCTCCGGGGGACTAGAACTCCGGGAGCAAGCCTCTCTCCGGCTCCGGTAGCTCGTCTGTGTTGCCGGTCACAGTTGTTGGTCGCCTGGGTCCGTGAGAATCACGATTTATAACGTGGGGAAGCCATATTATGCAGGAGCTGCTCTTCCCTGCGACCGCTCGGCTCGGCGGTTCGGCCCCGCCCCCCTAAAACTATGTTTTAAACTTTTGTTTTGCTTATTAATTTTTTTAAACTTTCCTAAACTTTCTTAAAACTTTTTTTTACAGGTTTAACATTTTTCTAAGCTTTTTTTTTTACCGTTAACGCGTAACTAGCAGTAAGCAGCACTAACCGTAAATTCCCCATTTTCCCATAACTCCCACCCACCCCAGCTAGAAAAAATATTTAATTATACAATATTTAAATTAGTTAATTAAATAAATTGAACCCCTGAGGATTAAAAAATAAATAAAAGTTAATCGTCAGGGGTTAAAAAAAATAGATCACAGTATAATACTGTGATCTGTGTTTTGATCACTGTAGGCAGTGATCGACTGGCAGGGAAGGGGTTAATTTTTATTTGGACTGGGTAAAGGGGGGTGTTTTTTTTTTTTTTTACTTAAACGTTATTAAAACTTTTTTTGAACTTAATTTTTAACTTTTTAAAGCTTATTTTAAAACTTTTTTAACGTTAACCCCTAGTTAGCTTATCACCAAATCCCCCAATTCCCCACTAACTTCCACCCTCCCCAGCTAGCTAAATATATAATTTTAAAATACTTAAATTAATTAATAAAATAAATTTAACCCCTGAGGGTTAAAAAAAAAAAAGAATTAACCCTCATGGGGTTAAAAAAAAAAATCAGATCATAGTAAAATGCAATCCCTGCCAATTGATCACTGTAGTCAGTGATCAATTGGCAGGGAACGGGTTAATTTTTTATTAAAATGGTAAAGGGGGGTGGGATTTTAAATAAACTTTATTTATTTTTTACACAGGGAAGCAGATCAGCACTGATCTGTCTCCCTGCACTTCACACTGAACCCGGAAGTGCAGGGAGGCGGAAGGTGAGTATACACAGCACATGTGCTCGCTCTGACATGCTGTCAGAGCGGGCACATGTGCTGGGACAGCCCGATCCGGTGCTCCCGGTCTGCCTCTAATACAGAGGCAGACCGGAGCACCATTAACCCCGCGATTGCCGCGATTGCGGCGATCTGGGGTTAATTTTACTGCGTGACGGACAAGGTCCGTCACTCGTCGTTAAGGGTTTCTCCTGAGTGACGGACCTCGTCCGTCACTCGTCGTTAAGGGGTTAAGGGGTTAAGCACTTGTTTTGGTTTGTGTTTATTTCTGTATTGCTATTGCTGCTATTGCTGTCCTTTAGGCAAATGCCTGCCTCTTAAGTTTAGCTTCACTGAGCTAAACTACCAGGGAGTAAAAAGGCATGATGCCTAATTAACAGCCAAAGGGTGCAACAAGGTTAATTTATAAATGTGCCAATTTCTATAGTAATCTGCACTTTTTATCAAATAAAAAGAGGACATGCTTTTTGCACATAAAGTACTTTAGCAAGCCTTTTCCATTAGCCCAATTAAATTACAGATCCAGGTTATTAAGTAAATTAGATTTTTATGAAGTTAAGTTTGGAATTCCATCCTCTAAAAGGTTCTGAGACAATGTGAACTTTAGTTTCATCAAATAGATTGGTCAAAGCACATTAATCCCTAATGC